>NC_064626.1:445876082-446501082 GCF_023864275.1 Schistocerca cancellata | reverse complement strand
ATATACTTCCTAGAAAAGAGCATTGCTCTTCTTAGACCAAGTAATGTACACGAACAAGAGCTGCCTGAGGGACACAAGTTTGGGAAATCTCTAGGGGCATAATACGATGAAACAAAACAAAGTGTCAGGGCTTAAAATTGAGCGGAGTGGCGTCATAAGATATGGTGAACAGAATAGCCTTCAAACAGAAAAAGGAGGCTACCGGGAAGTGAAATCAAGCATATCAACAGACAAGTAAGGATCAAAAAACGATACGAAAATGTGAATAGAAATAGAAGAGGTCTGAACGAGAACAAGAACTGAATTAATAGAGCTGCGTGGGTGGCGCATGAAGTCCAAAGATGCTTGCTATGAAATATACCCCGATACACACATTCCGTTTCAATATGGGATGTTACACTGTAATAGTCCGTAGATATGGGATAGTCACTATAGCTCGATTAAAATAGCTCTGTGACTGACCGCGTGCAGTGGCAGGTGACTGTCACTGCCGTGATGCCAACCACGCTTTATTAGACTCAGCACGTGGCGATGTAGGAGGAAGTGGCTACTGGGCCCTACCACTCGGATCGCCGAAGTGCCAGTCCCATTTTAATCGAGGTATAGAAACGTAATACAAACTCAGAGAGGACGAGAGTGAAAAAGGAAACAGAACGCGACAAAACACCTACGGAATTTGCTTCAGTTGATTTAGGAATATGATGGAGAATCTAAATCAGGATGGGCAGACGAATTTAACTTGTTTTCACCTAATGAAGTTTTCACTGCACCACCTCGCTCTGTATTACGTTAGTCTTCAGAATAAAATGTTCGGTGCTGCCCTACTATTACACATAGATGAATACATGGCTGAGAGCAAATATCGCGACAAGAGACATAAATCTTTCAGCAGTGATTTAAAAAATGGCGAAATGTCTATAATTATGTGTCGCGAGCATCACTCCTCAATAGTCGGTTCGCTTACCGGAACATCAAAATAAGGGAAATGCTGAGCCACGCAACATGAATAACTAATCAAATTAGTCTTTGAATAGGCAAAAACGACAATTTTTCAGACCGTCATTGCCTGGGACATTACAGCAAGAAACAGTATTACAAGGCTGTTTTTACTGAACTTCAAAAGTAGCTGCGCGATCTTCGAGTCATACAGCCAGTGTTAGGCGTGACCACATATACACTATTATAGTGGTAGCAAATGCCATGTTGACAACGTTAAAAGTTCGCTGAGTAGGAGGCGAGTACTACAGGAGAATGCCCATTTTATTGTATCGACTGGTCTTTTTGGCTGCTCAAATGTGTCAGAGCACAGGTGATGGCAGTGCGGTGCGGGTGTCAACAGTTGTAGCGACAAACACGCGCGCTGGATGATCCTCTTCGTTCTCCTTTTTTTCCCCCCCGAGGCGTCAGCGGTCGCTTACGTAAGAGCGAATGACGAGCGCTCCGCCGGTTGCGTAACAGACAGCGCGCACCCCCGCACACGCCCGGCTCGTTGTGTAACTCCATACAGCCTGCGACAACATGTCGAGCATTAACCCTATTACGACAGCCCGCGGTGCGCCGTATCTTCCTACATATGGGCGCCTCGTGTGGTGGGCGGACGCAGCTCGCATGTGGAGGACATCACTGTTTCACATACGAAAGGAATATTTTACCCATAAGGCATGTTACTGTTTCAAAACTGGCCAACTACAATGGTCCGGTACGGATGATGATGTATCCACACAAGTTTCCAAGATATCTACATCTCTTTTCCACAATCCACGTTGCGGTATGTGACGGAGGGGACTCTGGATACCACACCAGTCTCTCTCTCGCCCCCCCCCCCCCCCAACCTTTCCTGTTCCACTTGCGAATGGCCCATGGGAAGAACCATTTATGGTAAGCGTCTGTCTGCGCAAGTGACTTTCTGACTTTACCTTCGAGGTCTCCTCGTGACATAAAAACAGATGGAATCAATATATTACATGGCTCTTCTATGGACGTACTCTCTCGGAATTTTAACAGCGCGCACCACACCAAGATGCACAACGGGTCTCTTACAGCACCTGCCACTGGAGTTGAGCGAGCACCTAGGAGCACTTTACTAAATGAATCTGTGGCGAGACGTGCTTGCCTTCTGTCGGTCTTCTCTATTTCCACTATCAATCGTATCTGGTACGGGACCCAGGTTACGAGCAATGTTCAAGTATTGGTCGAACGAGGGTTGGACTAAACCTCCTGAGGATTCTTCCAATGAATCTCCGTCTGGCATTTGCCTTACCAGCGATTAGTTTTATGTGGTCAGTCCACTTTAAATGAGCTCCCTACGCAACCTCCCAGTCATTTAATGGATGTGTTTTTGCTGATTGTTCTCCAATCGTATCATCATACAATAAGAAAAAATGGTTCAAATGGCTCTGAGCAATATGGGACTTAACATCTGAGGTAATCAGTCCCCTAGAACTTAGAACTACTTAAACCTAACCAACCAAAGACATCACACACACATCCATGCCCGAAGCAGGATTCGAACCTGTGACCGTAGCAGTCGCGCGGTTCCGGACTGAAGCGCCTAGAACCGCTTGGCCACCGCGGCTGGTCATACAATATGACGCCTTTCTCGCTGTTTATGTGCAATATCCTACATTTGATTATGTTGAGAGTCAACTGCGCCAATATCTACACCAAATGTCAATACTGTGCAGATCTTTCTACGTTTTGCTACAATTTTATAGCGTAGCGACTTCTCTTATAGAACAGCATTATCCGCAAAAAGCTTCGACGTAATCTACTAGGTCATTTATATTTGCTGTGGAAAGTAATAATCCTATAACACTCCATTGGAGCGTGGTTCAATGAAAACGAAAATGAAGTGTAATGATTAGCGATAACATCTGGGCAATACTGTATTCGCTGCTCCATAATTTTGAACGAAGAGCCTGAGACATGGGGTTCCTTGTAGCTCAAATAGGAAGTCACACTAAAATTGCTGATCAGAAGTCTAAAAAAGGCAGTAAAAGAAACAAGATAAACATTAGTGAGCTCCTGGCCAATGAACGGAAGCAACTAATTTACAAATTAGCTGCATTACCACTTTGGTAACTGAAATAGAGCGGAAAGCTTTTCCTTCAAATAAACCTGTCATACAGGCCATAAGTCGGGCACTATCACGTGGGAAAATCTAAATATTTACTGCATAAAACAAACTTTGGGTCAGTAATTCGCATCCAACCAGTACGTATGCTACATTTACAGTACGTCGACGCTAATGAATAAAATAAATAAATTGGCTGTTGAACGGAAGCAACTAATTTACAAATTAGCTGCATTACCACTTTGGTAACTGAAATAGAGCGGAAAGCTTTTCCTTCAAATAAACCTGTCATACAGGCCATAAGTCGGGCACTATCACGTGGGAAAATCTAAATATTTACTGCATAAAACAAACTTTGGGTCAGTAATTCGCATCCAACCAGTACGTATGCTACATTTACAGTACGTCGACGCTAATGAATAAAATAAATAAATTGGCTGTTGATGTTAATAAAATGGCTAGCAGAAACTGAAAAATACTTGCCACGTATAATACCAATTGAATAGACTGTGATACTACATTTATTAAATCAATCTGTTACCAACTAAGTAACAGCTAAATATATTACATGAAAATGGTACAACAGGTCTCTCCCTGATGGGTCACACAGCCGTGTTTCTCAGTCCTTGAAGATAGTCAGTATATTCAATATGTGGGAACGTAAACAATGCTACTTCCCAGTATTGCATTGTCTGCTTGCAGTATCTCGTCAGAATTTAAAAGAAACCATTTTATAGATATAGAACATCAACATGAACTTTAAGCGTTAAAGTAACGGTCCCTTGTTTATGGCAGATCAGCTAAACAATTTTCTGAAATAGTGGTTTGGGAACGAACTTACACATAAATTATCGTATCAGAGAACTAGTTGGAGGAAGGGAGAAGCACGAGCCTAAAGAAGTAATTCTCTCCACCAAAAACAAAAGTACTGCAAGGGATTCAGAGAAATTAAACGAAGCATAAGCCACGATGGATGTATAGAGGAGAGAAAATAACCAAAAACAATGAATTCAGATGCTTGGGGATAAAAATAATAATAAAAGAGAATGAGCAGTTCTTAATTCTCTGAAAAAAGGGCAGATGAGACATTGAGATCCGTTCCGGAATACTGCGTTAACTACGGAACCATTTAAGCTCGTTTGAACATTCTTGTCACCAGTTTTGTCATCAAATGTGTACACCTGGCGATTTTCCATTTTTTGTTTTTTTTACTGACTCATGTCGTCCATCCCAAACGCAGAGGATGAAAGGCTTTTTGAAAACTGGCTGAAGTTAGAACAACGGAAATTAGTATTTCAGTTCACAGTTAGAAATAAACGAATACTGTTTCACCATTTTTGGAAATTCAACCAGTAAGGGGGTAAAACTGTGGGTGAAAGTTTTTTGAAAGTAAATCATTGCTAAAGAGCTACTGAAGCATTTTAAATCTACATCTATGAAAATGTTGTTTCAGTGTTTTTTGAAATTCAACAGTCTCAGGGTGTGAAATAAGGGATGAAAAGTTTTATGAAATTATTTGTTTCATTATGAAAGCACATTCAAAGTTAAATCTACGAAAATTTGTATTTAGCATCTTACTCTTCGGTTAGACATAAGGATATATAAGGTATCGTATGAAAGTTTCTATGGAAGTAACATCACAAGAACGCAAGAGCACAATTAACAAAAACCTTTGACGCCAGCTACCAAAATCGTTTTCTGGTCTGAAGTTCATTTGGGGAACACCATGCTTCTGTGGTCTACACTATCGTAAAAAATTTAGAGGATACTGCTACTTCTGAACAACATAAAAATTCGATAAAAAAAACCTAACTGTGCGGACCATGGAGTCTACGCGAGCGAATCGGCGTACGCTAAGTTAGTCTGAAATACAAGCTTCAACAGAAAGGAGATGAAAGTGCCCTGGCGTCTCATTCCTCAGTTACGTCCTATCTCTTTAATCTTATTTCGATTTCGGGAACTTAAAACAAGAAACTCATCGGCGAACAATAGTATCTGACCGTGATATTTATCCCTTTTCCAAATTTAATCTATCACATATGGTCATAGAAACAGTAGGGTGCATTTTCTTGGCTGGAAATTTAGTATTTTTGGAATCATTCTTTCACGTCATGCTTCCTAAATATGATATGTGTTAACAATATTACGCACCTCTACTGCATTAACTGCAAACAGGACAGAATATTACTCCAGAATAATGAAACGCTCCAGACGATAACACAGTAGCGGAAGCTTTATCCTGATCCAGAAGGCGTGAAATGAAAGGGACGCTAGATGTGTAACCCACAGTGTTACTGGCCAGTTCGGCTGGAGTAACGTTGCGACAGAGATCAGGAAGTCTGCCGCCGGGGAGACACCATCGCGGCGGCGATAAGAGCAAATGGAAGTGTCGTGTAGAGCGAGGGGGACGAGTGGGGAAAGGCGGGCGACATTGCGGCACGACGTTCTCCGTCGAGAGAGCCATTTCCTCCCAACTCCTCAGAATACGGTGCAGGTTTCTGGAGCGTTTGCACTGAGTTCTAGTTTTGGATTTATTACATATTTGTAGCTAAACGCGCCCAGCAGGGCCACGCGATTGCCGACCGACTGCATGTCACTCTTACACTGTCGTCTCAGTAGTTCACATGGGGAGAGAAGGGAAAGAGTGTATGGTTAGCACACTGCTTTCACAGCTGTTAATTTTAGCTTTTCGATACCAGCGTAGCTTCGTCTACCGTGTAGGTTAGTACACTGCTATCACAGCTGTTAATTTTAGCTTTTCGATACCAGTGTAGCTTCGTCTACCGTGTACTTCAAGTAGCTCCTCGTCTGTCATACAAGACTATGGATATCCCGTGCCACTACTACTATAAGGAACAAAAATCTTTAGCAAATAGTAGTACACCTATCGTAGTTCTACGTGTACCAGTCAGACACGATGGCCGCTCTGTTATGGAGGTGAACTATTGCCTCATTCTCTGACAACGAAGATTTCTTGAGCCCTCACTCTTCTGATTAATTTTATGCGACCCATCACGAATTCCTCTCCTGCATCAGCCCTATCATCTCAAGAGTAGCAACTGCACTCTCTAGCCTCAGTTACTTGCTGTATGCAGTCTAGTTTCTGTCTTCTTCTACATTGTTTCTTTCTTTTTTTGTTCTTTGTTGGTTTTTTCTGAAGATGGCGATGATCAAGGACATCGTCAAATCTACGTGAAAGCACTAACCACTAATCGGATGTTGACCACAAAAAAAATGGTTCAAATGGCTCTGAGCACTATGGGACTCAACTGCTGAGGTCATTAGTCCCCTAGAACTTAGAACTAGTTAAACCTAACTAACCTAAGGACATCACACACATCCATGCCCGAGGCAGGATTCGAACCTGCGACCGTAGCGGTCTCGCGGTTCCAGACTGCAGCGCCAGAACCGCGCGGCCACTTCGGCCGGCTGATGTTGACCACACATCAGTAATATACAACCTCCCCAAAAATATAATCTACAAGATACGTCACATCAAACTGATTATCAACAGTTCTTGAGTTCATGTCGAGCCTTTGGTAAACCAAACACGACACGCGCGGCGCGAAGATCTTGCGTGTAGTTACCGTAGAAAATGCTGTCATAGACACTAGAGCTCGATAAATGGTAACAGACGGGGAAGGACAAGTGAAATATACGTTACATACTACAGTCCCCGGGGCCTGAATAGAATTTTCGTCTAGTGTATCCGGAGGTACGAAGGTCAAAATTCAGTAGCCGTTAAAATCATTACAGACGAACAAAAGCTCAGTTGAAGGAGATCGAGGCAAAGAATCGACAAGGTTTAGTGAAGGAATAACCATGGCATCACATAAAAACTGAATTAAAATGGCTGTATTAGGAACTTAATCCTGCTTGTCCCGTAAGTGGGCGCTGGTCGATGAAATGTGCGGCATTTTTCAAATCTCACGTGATAGAGGTGGCCATACGGTCTGCACGGAACGAACTAACCGTCCTTTTAGAAAACGTATGGTGCCATTCAGACATGTCCAGTTTCTGGTATTACAAAAAAGGTTCAAATGGCTCCGAGCACTATGGGACTTAACCTCTGAGGTCATCAGTCCCTAACTAACCTAAGGACATCACACACATCCATGCCCGAGGCAGAATTCGAACCAGCGACCGTAGCGGTCGCACGGTTCCAGACCGTAGCGCCTAGAACCGCTCGGCCACTCCGGCCGGCTCTGGTATTACACTTGAATGTGAAGTTATAAGATATTGGTAATCAAGAAGCGTCAAACACATCAGTTTTTCACCTCAAATCTGTCACAGAAATGGGGACAGGCAGCGACCGTCATTCGTATATTGCATTATGGAAACATGAAGGAGACATCTGAATTGCTCATATGCACTCTCATTGCGGTAAGTGACCCTAATTCCCGTTGTAGTAGATGACTCCCTTCTTTGCCTGTAGATATATCCATATTCACAACCGCTTATAACAGGTACAGTACATAGAGCTCCGAAAAATCTGTATATGACGTACACCTCAATAAAGGCCATAGGGAAAGATAAACAGGCAGTGGATGGATGCAAGAGAATGGCTGTACCGGAGCACTGAGTAAGAGAAGGTTGCAAATACTTCAGAATTTTCCAGGCTATCCCATACGTTTTTGCCTACCCCTAGCGCTAAAACACTATTCTGTGGGCAATAAAGGCGATTTTTGGTAGAAAACTAAAACGGAAACACAAAACGATTACACACATATTTACAAACAAAATGAACTTTAAGTCTTCACCAACACTTCAAAGAGAACGTTTTCTCTACTACATAATGTTTGATGATTTTGTTGTTTTTCTATGTGCACGCCTCATCCAACGGAAAGAACGGAGGAGTTTATTTCTGAGAAGATTGATAAAGCGCGGCCAACGGGACTCAAAGGCCATTACTGGAATGGAAGCTTAACGGTGCCTCGCTTTCCCCTGAAAGTGGTGCCAAATAACAGGATAGGCCTACGCCAGTATCCTGCGTTATCCTGTTTGCCTTTCGACATGTAACAGTTAGTTGGGCATGGAAACTCCGACAACCGGAACATGTTTGCCTGTTGTAGCACAAAAACAAACAAGCAAATGAATGAAACCGCCCACCAGCACTGTGCGAAGTAAATAACAGAGGAAAGCATAGTTTGAGTTACTTTGTCACACGAGCAGAACCACTTTAATCAGATATTATTACGGGAATATACGTGTGTACATGAATCGACTTTGTGGAGTTCATTATCTCCTTACTTCGAGTGATAGACATCCAATATCATTCAGTAACGCTGGGTATAATAGATCAATAACATTGCCTGTATAATTACATTTGTGGCGTTTTGTCTTTTTTTCCTTAGCAGGTCAATCACGAGACGAAAAATTTCTGTTAGTCAAATCACAACTGGTTTATGAATCACCATACAATAAACCTGTGGAATTATCACCACCATTCCATTCCATAAAGTATCATTACGGTGCTATTCTTATTTAACGAAGAATGCCAAAGAATGACATATTCTGATGTCACTTCTCAGCTATTTTTTCTGTGCACTTGATTAAATACGAATCTCCGATTATATAATTGCTACAAAATATGTAAGTGAAAAGGTCTAGTTCAAATGGCTCTGAGCACTATGGGACTTGACATCTGCGGTCATCAGTCCCCTAGAACTTAGAACTACTTAAACCTAACTAACCTAAGGACATCACACCCACCCATGCCCGAGCCAGGATTCGAACCTGCGACCGTATCGGTCTCGCGGTTCCAGACTGAAGCGCCTAGAACCGCTCGGCCACAACGGCCGGCAAAGTTCTAGTCATGAAAGGTATTCAGTTAGTGTAAAAAACCGTAGTAAGGGTAGAATACTGAACATTATGCTACAAACGATAAGGCAGAAATTGCTCTGTTGATAGTCTTTCCTCAGTCAGTTGGCCAATCGAGTGAAATTCGACGCTTCCTTTCAGTCACAAGGGGGTTACACCTGCATATATAATACCATATCTAGCTGATTCCATCGGACCCCGTAGTGCTGTCAAGTCATTGCGAATTCGCGGCCTCTCCCGCCGGAGGTTTGAATCCTCCCTCGGGCATGTGTGTGTGTGTTGTTCTTAGCATAAGTTAGTTCAGCTTAGTTTAAGTAGTATAAAGTAAGTCCAAGGACCGATGACCTCAGCAGTTTGGTCCTGTAGGAGTTCACACACATTTTGAACATTGCGATTTCAGCTTTTTTTTTCTTTTTTAACGGGTTGAATCAGTTTTCAGAACTGACACTACCATTGTTCGCTCTCGTTCACGGTCACCATAGCATAAGACCTGTAGAGATGTAGAGAGAGAGAGAGAGAGAGAGAATTCCTATGGGACCAAACTGCTGAGGTCATCAGTCCCTAGACTTACATCCTACTTAAACTAAGAACAAAACACACACACACACACACACACACACACACACACACACACACACACACACCCGTGCCCGAGGGAGGACTCGAACCTCCGGCGGGAGGGGCCGCTCAATCCGTGATATGGCGCCTCAAACCCTGCAGCACCGAAAATATTTCCTCCCTGCATCAGAGACATGTCGTGCCACGGCATGACCACGTCTGCCAGTATGGTCGTCGATTGAACGTAATAAAATTTTTGAGTACTTTGAAATAGTTCCCACACGTGGACTACTTCCACCAAATACTAAATTTTTGCGGGAGGTCGAGATATTTCGGTACTTAAGACTTTATTTACGAAATTACGCGAAAATCAGCAGTAATAAAAGAATTAGATTCAATGTAACCTGAACTTGATGGCCGAAGATCAAGTGACAAATTCCTGTATGGCTTAATGCGGAGAAAAAGTCGTTTGACATGTTCCACTTAATGCTGCGTCATTACAGTGGGCACATAAATGCATCTCCACGATATAACAATTCGCGGGCTCAGTTTCACAATGAGCATTTCCCCGCTTGGTCATGTCACAACCGACAGAATCCCACATAGATCTGATGAGAGACCGCGTTGCCAGTACTGCACCAACTGCTGTTCTATACAGAGTCGGTAGGACTTCTTAACGAAGACAAGAAAATCGGCAGGGTAACTCTGGAACAAGGAAGACATCGGTCTGGTCAGTTCTTCGGTCCAATCAGCGTACTGATAATCACGCGATTTAGCAACTTGACTTTCGGGGACACAAAAAACCAGTAGCAATGGCGCATTCTAAAATTCTGCCTAACAAAGCGGAGGTGGACGGGCGACGTTGCCAGAGCAGCCGGGCTTGGCCTGGCCGGGCCGTCTGGTTTCCGGCGGCAAGGTGGCAACTTCCGGCCCGCTGCGGCGCTCGAATAGGCAGCCCGCATGCGGGCGCCGCCTGCGAAGTGGAGCGGAAGCGACGCACGGAACTGTTCGCACGCTCCGCCTGCGTCACTCCGACGTGTTGTGCGCTGTCTGCCGGCGCCGCCCAACATTTCGCAACTTATACAGACCTCTCCCAACGGCGTATCCAGGCGGCGAGTCTGCTCGGAGAGCTGCTACGACGATGTTGATCGTGGCATCGTATACAGCATTAGATTAGAATGAACCGCACAACGACGTTTGCAATGAATCATTTTATACTAGAGCCCGTCTTCTATTGAGCAGTATAGGTACAAAACACACATCACCATTCCGCACATCTTACAGTATACGGTGGCGGAAATTACATAGTGCACCTGAACCATTTTACACGCTTCCTACTCCATTCACGCATTATGCGTGGGGAGAACGACTGACGTTAAACCTTTGTGTATGTGCGAATTGCTCTAAATTTACCTAAATGGTAATTATGCGCCACACATGTGCGAAGAAGTACTATTATTTGGCTCCGAACAAGGCCTCTCAGAATTTTAAGTGTAAGCCTTCCCGTCCCCTACTAGAGCATTTCTAGAACACTCCTGCCCTGATTATAAAAGCGCGCGACCAACTGCGCAGATCTTCTTTCAGTTTCCTCTATTTCTGGGAAAAGGTTCCAGCTGCCGAACATTATTCAGTGAGTTCTTTGAATGAATGAATGAATGAGTTGCGTAAGCTTTGTACGGATTCTTCCAACGGATATCAATCTGGCGAAAGCTTTCTCCTTAATTAAATGCAAGCAGTCGTTCCCAACTTAATCCGTTCCGTGGAAATACCCCTAGGTACTTGGACGGTTGTGATTCCAGTGATTAACTGTCATTAGCGTATTCAAACAATACCATCACTGTCAAGGCATCTCATACACACTGTACATGTTGGATACGTATTGATGAGGAAATAAAGCTTTAAATTTTTAACAGTTACTTGGGTGATGAAATAACAACAGTGAAAGGTTGTACTAGTCTGTACAGTATTGCTTAACAGGCGGTGTTCCCTAAAATTGAAGATCAAATATCGATCGTCATTATCACAACTGTTTGTTACGTGCTGCCCCACTCACTCCAACATGCCAGGTCTAAGAGTGTGGTAACTTGGGCCCCATACATTATACACTTATCAACACGCCAGAAAGTTTGTCAATGCCCTGTAATCAAGCTAGCTGTGTAACATTGCCGCCGTGAACACGTTCGCCGGCCGCTGTGGCCAAGCGGTTCTAGGTGTTTCAGTCTGGAACCGCGCTGCTGCTACGGTCGCAGGTTCGAATCCTGCCTCGAGCATGGATATGTGCGATGTCCTTAGGTTTGTCAGGTTTAAGTAGTTCTAAGTTCTAGGAGACTAATGACCTCAGAGGTTAAGTCCCATAGTGCTTAGAGCCATTTGAACACGATCGTCTTTGGTCGACTGTTCTGTATCAACGTAATTCACATCTGATGAAAAGTTTCCTCAATTCCGCCGACTATATATGTGACCAGGGCCTTCTGCCAGTATTAAATTTCATGTAGATACAGAAAAACTACTACTGCTCTTAGAGTCAGCTAACATATGTGACGCGGTTCTGGAAACTTGTTAACAAAGTTTCCACACACACACACACACACACACACACACACACACAGTGTAAGACACTATGAGCTCAATGCCAATGGTTCAAATGGCTCTGAGCACTATGCGACTTAACTGCTGAGGTCATCAGTTCCCTAGAACTTAGAACTACTTAAACCTAACTAACCTAAGGATCACACACACACCCATGCCCGAGGCAGGATTCGAACCTGCGACCGTAGCGGTCGCGCGGTTCCAGATTGAAGCGCTTAGAACCGCTCGGCCACACCGGCCAGCTCAATGCCAATGAAGAGTTGATACCAGGAAAGAAGAAAGGAAGACATGCTGCCGATAGTCAATCCACATCCTTTACATGGTAATTACACACGGATGGCGAGTGAGATGGAAGAGCAGATCTGACATCAAAAGCGAATTGCGCGCGTCTTAGTCAACTCATGAGACTGAAAAAAGTACCAAACTAACAAATTTTCTCATCACTTTAGAACAGTTGTTCGTTACGTACGAAGTTTCAACTTCGATAAAATTTACTTTTCTCCCTGGAACACTAGAAACGACCACATCGGTGAACGTCACATAATATTTTGTTTTTGTGAGGTACCAGCTGTTTCATCCTACCCACAGTGACAGCTTTCAAGTGATACTATGCACAATACAACCATATGGCTGCAACGACAACGAACAGTGATTAAGGCTTCAGATCCGGAATCCCTGGGACATATCAGGCCCGGACTCCAGCGAACAGAAGTTCGCAAAAGAAACGAAGGTAAGAATACTGGCAGTTGCAGTGTGTCCGCGCTGAGAGCCAACTTGCTCCGCTGACCCACAAACGGATCTATTTGTGAATGTGTTGGGCTGTTCGCGAGCGAGGCCCCCAATAAACTGTTGGCTCAGTCTGTAAGGCGAAGCCAGCTGAAATACCGTGTGGAAAAGAATGTGAAGGGATGAGAGGGAGGAGGTGGAGAGATCCACGGCTACACTAGAGACATCAGCAGGATGAGAGCTCATTATCTGACGCAGCTCCCAAGGTCGCAACTGTCAGTTGGCGTGTATGGAGCATAGGGGTTAACACGCAGCGACATGGGAATTCATCATGTGCAGCTTAACAAGAATTTGATACTAGTAACTTTAAATCAACGCGGTTCAACACTGATGACATTGTGATTACGTAATTCCAGCTGGAGTTTCGAGTCCTCCCTCGGGCATTGATGTGTGTGTGTGTGTGTGTGTGTGTGTGTGTGTGTGTGTGTGTGTGTGTTGATCTTAGCAAAAAAATGTTGTGTGAAATCTTATGGGACTTAATTGATAAGGTCATCTGTCCCTAAGTTTACACACTACTTAACCTAAATTATCCTAAGGACAAACACACACCCATGCCCGAGAGAGGACTCGAACCTCCGCCGGGATCAGCCACACAGTCCATGACTGCAGCGGTCAAAATTTCAGAAAAGCAGATTACGCGAAATTTCTGTACGCGAGAGCAATGGGCGTCAACATAAGTGAGCCAAGCAAGCGGAGGGATGACATACGGGCAGCAGGGAAAGCCAGTGCTTATTGGGAAGGTGGGGTACATCTTGTGCGTCCGATAAATGAACGCTGACAACCCTCGAACATACAACCATTAATTTGCTATGGTAAGCAAGTTCTAGATGCTTTATTAAGCCGTATTTAGACAATGAAATTATCATACCTCAGTGTCCTCTTTTGTAATCAATAAGCAACCATGACCTGCTGAGAACAAGTTAAGCACTTTGTTCGCGCAATGGTTTAATCTTCAAGGTAATCACGCTGTGCGCAAGGTCTCACCAGGAACGTGTTGAACAGTGTTCTGCTTATATTATAGACTATTTCGATAGCACCAAACATCAAAAGAGACCCGGAATAAAGTTGTCCATACATTTCAGGTCACAAGAAATAATCCGTACTATACATGTAACGGAAAAGTGTTTCCCAGCAATTCTGGACTGAATGAGCATCAACTTTCTCCAGAAACCGGAGTTTCTCAGCAGATTCTTTCACCTGTGAATTTGGAACGGATCAGAATAGCTCCACATATGCTAAGAGTACATCTCGAGTGATGATCACACGCGAAAACGCTTTAGATATACTCTGTTATGAGGTAAACACTTCGTACTTCTATCTAGTGGTATTTACTGTTTCTCTATTCCTTGGCTCGTTTCTATATTGTTCATTACAACAATGCGTAGTATTTATATGCATTCTTTGGTGTCAATTTTTTGTCATCTACGCAAACAAAAAACATTTCCACCTTAATCACTGTCAAACCTTAAATCAACATTATTTACTTTAGTGTAATAAGTGTGGTACGAAATATCGTATAATCCTCTGACGAGACAAAAAAAAAAAAAAAACCTCCACACCTAAAAGGACATACGAGTTCTGAAACACGTGTGTACACAAACTCATGTGCTACTTTCTGACTGCAAGAAGGCATCAAGATATAAATGAAGTATATAAAATCTGTGTCACAGCGTACACATGAAGATACAGGACTGATTCACAGTCTAATTGGCAAACCCAGCCGGCCGGGTGACCGAGCGGTTCTAGGCGCTACAGTCTGGAACCGCGCGATCACTACGGTCGCAGGTTCGAATCTTGCCTCGGGTATGGATGTACGTGATGTCGTTAGGTTAGTTAGGCTTAAGTAGTTCTGAGTTCTAGGGGACTGATGACCTCAGAAGTTAAGTCCCATAGTGCTGAGAGCTTGTCAAATAAATCACACAGAAACGTTGAGCGCCATATACAACCACCGCCATGACCATCCCAATGCCACAAAGTGAGCAACAAATGTATGGCCAGGTAATGAATTTTACAGGCGCTGTGGAGTAAGGAAAAGTAAGCGCCAACAGCAAAAGACTGCATTTTATTAGTATCACTGACCCACTCAGATAGTAAGGTACCATAAGTGTATTGTTTCGAACAAAATTAATACGGGATGAACTGAAACTCACACGCGAGTCCAGACTTTCGTCTCGTAGGGTAGAAATAAAAGGGATGTTACGAAAAACCAATTTGGCAACACTGTAATTATGTACGTTGTCGCCGCCTTCGTCTTCAATCCGAAGACTGGTTTGATGTAGCTCTACATGCTCCTCTATCCTATGCAATAATCGTTACATCCAACATTGGAAAGAAATTGCAGTTGTAGGTTATACATCGTTTAAGCAACACATGTATGCTACAGCTCAATTACGCTAAACAAAACCAGAAAAGTAAAAGATTACACCTAGGAACGTAATCGAACTTTCGAATATGCTAACGAAAAATTGTATCCACCGCAATAACTGGTCAGCACACCTACACAAAACTGAATGAAAATACTGTCATACATAGGACCACAGCGCAGCCAAATTATCTTATTTGACGTCCACTATGTGCCGAAAAATATGCATGGGACGAGATTTTGTTACATTTTTTCACTATTATGTATGTAGGAAATCGCCTTGTGGAGTCCCAAGCGCCCGAATTTTGGTTCACCGCCTATAAATGGGGACCGAACCGTTCCGTCAGTCAGTCTGATGGTCTATAATTCGCATGGATAACGTCTACACATCGGTTTACCTACATACTTTAGAAGAATACCTTGTTTGCTCCACATTTCCTCTCAGACATAGCGTTAACAAATTACATGTAGGCCTCTTAGTACAAATATTTTTTGTAGATATTTATTACACACGTATTTCGTTCACAATAATGTCTTGGTTGATTTTGCGCCTTCAGAAAAATATTCGGGCTTGAGACAACATTCTAGTATGGGTTCTTTACAATGTCATACGATGTACAAACTCTTGTATTAATATGGAAACATGTCTTTAAAATAAGTTATTTTTTGTCATTGATATTACTGGCTGATTATTGTGCTTATACTTGTCGCCCTCCTGTTAACAGTTTATTGTTTGCTCATATTTCTTTCAGCACTAATTCAACATTTAATTGTTGTTGTTGTGGTCTTGGAGTACTGAGACTGGTTTGATGCAGCTCTCCATGCTACTTACTCTATCCTGTGCAAGCTTCTTCATCTCCCAGTACCTACTGCAACCTACATCCTTCTGAATCTGCTTAGTGTATTCATCTCTTGGTCTCCCTCTATGATTTTTACCCTCCACGCTGCCCTCCAATGCTAAATTTGTGATCCCTTGATGCCTCAAAACATGTCCTACCAACCGGTCCCTCTTTTTGTCAAGTTGTGCCACAAACTCCTCTTCTCCCCAATTCTATTCAATACCTTCTCGTTAGTTATGTGATCTACCCACCCATCTAATTTTCAGCATTCTTCTGTAGCACCACATTTCGAAAGCTTCTATTCTCTTCTTGTCCAAACTATTTATCGTCCATCTTTCACTTCCATACATAGCTACACTCCATACAAATACTTTCAGAAACGACTTCCTGACACTTAAATCTATACTCGATGTTAACAAATTTCCCTTCTTCAGAAACGTTTTCCTTGCCATTGCCAGTCTACATTTTATATCCTCTCTACTTCGACCATCATCAGTTATTTTACTCCCCAAATAGCAAAACTCCTTTACTACTTTAAGTGTCTCATTTCCTAATCTAATTCCCTCAGCATCACCTGATTTAATTTGACTACATTCCATTATCCTCGTTTTGCTTTTGTTGATGTTCATCTTATACCCTCCTTTCAAGACACTGTCCATTCCGTTCAACTGCTCTTCCAATTCCTTTGCTGTCTCTGACAGAATTACATTTAATTATGCAATCATAATGTAGCAATGTTCCAAGTGACTTAATTCATTGGATATGATACCTATTCGTAACGCTGTAAACTACCTTCGTTTCGGTATGAGAACTGTACGTGGTTCACAGGTGCTCCTCGAATACGACAGATGAGGCAGAGTACCTTCCCGACATATGGGATCTGAACGACCAGAGGGGTCAGGTAAAATACCGACATGAGTAGTGTAGCCCTTTTTTACGGACTTTCTTCGTTAAAGTTTTTCACAACTGGTAAATCAGGGAAGTATCAAGTACGCCGAAAGCCTAATGGCCAGAAAAACACAAGTCACGTCATACTTTTTTTGTGATACTATGTGAAACATCTTTCCGTGAGGTCGGAAGGATGACAGGACACACGACCAGCGATAACGTATTGTAAAAGCACTGTTGTGCTATAAAATCTCCAAATATTTATTAACACTTAGTTCTAATATTTCAAATCTTGATAACAAAAGTGTTGCTATTTTATTAGAAGAAATATTCTGCGGAGAACATGGTAAACTACATGACCCGAAGTTAATTCACTGATTACACTGAAAAACTGGAAAGGATTGAAAATGGATCAGCAATAACTTCATTTTTTTTCTTTTTTGCCCGTAGTGTTTTGTAGTCCATTAAATTCACTGAACGTAAATTGAAAATGATTATTTGTAGGTACCATACATACTTTCATACCGGTGAGTAACAACGAAAGTAAATGTTTACTATTCAGATTACAAAATAGTAACTTCACCTTAGTACACTGACAAGGGAAGCGATTAAGTCATCGGCGTTGTCGGCATAACATTTATCGACCACAGATGAACGCGCTGTTCTGCGTTATCTACAAGAAATATCTTCCTGGAAGACAGTCTGATCCAAACACCAACAGTACACTTCCGTATGATATCGTCGAAATGAGAGTACTGAATTACCCGTATAAAAAGATAACTTGATTGGATAGAGGGTAGTATAATAACAGACTTCAGAGTTCGCTACACGAGTCAAATGTTACGTGCCTATTAGTTGTCTCTCGTGGAGAAAACAGTGTTTTCATCATTTAATCGATACGTACCTTTTGCGTTTCGTTTGCACCTCAAATGGAACAAAGGCTCACGACTTACCTGCAACAACAGATCCCATCGCGCGGTAGCCTAGAAGGCCATCTTAAATAGTATCCAATTCAGATATTGTTGTTGCATATGGTTCTCGCAGCACATTGGTTAGGTTATCACAGTGTCGCGGTAATTCTAGCGAGCACATCACTGACACTTTCTAGTCTAAATTTGTAAACCGAAGGTTTGCTTATTACTATTAAATGGCAGAAACAGACAAACCAAAAGTTATGCCCACTTTCGTGGTATGTCTACCGTTCACAGCAATTACCATTAAAATGGAGGGAAATACACGACGTATAAATTCAGTTCATTGTCTTTTTGATCAACGGCGTCTATTAACGTCTGTCGAATAAACTGACAAAGAATAAACCAACAGGTTGTTGTCAATAGTCGTCTGTTTTTGTTTGTGAGGAGACATTTACGATGACAGGTCGTCCGGCTGCGTTTGTGAGCTAATGTAGCGAGCAGTTCACGAGCACAATGCACGTAGCTCCCGCCTCTGCTTTGTGTCCTTGCGGGTCTTCAACAGGCTTCACCAAAGGATCGATGACCGAGTTCTTTTCCCTTCGCGTACGGTGATGCCGACTGCGCTCAAGAGCTGCGTCCTGTTAACGTGTCGTTCTCCACAATAACGAGCACGTAGGTCACGGCTCATGGTGATAGCATCAAACTGGCCGCCGGTGCCGGCGCGTTGCGTGTAGGAAGAGGACCGTCCGGTCCCCACTTGTTATCTATTAATCTGAGCCGTGCGGCAGCTGCTGTTCTGGTGGTAACAGCTGAGCGTGTTTGTTACGAATTTGGAGCATACATAGTCGATGTCCATTAACAAGGGGCAGTGAAAAGAAGGGGAGGAACATTGAAAAGAAGGGGCTGTACTGTGGGAAAGTGGAAGGACCAGCCTTGGAGCTGTGGCAGGGAGGGAGGAGAGTAACAGGGCAGGACAGGTAGCCTCATCAGCTGGTCACAAACCTTCACCTAGTGGCACTATTTTTTCTTCACTTCGCAGCTAAGAATTATGCAGGTATGTGCGAAAAAATGACTGACCAAAGACTGTGCCTGAGCCTGGCGTTCGTACATACGAATAGGCATAACAGTGAGAATACTTGGTTAACTTACCTTACAGCGGTATAGTACAGAACGGCTTTATCAGTAAACTCTTCAGCGTCTGAGCAGCGAAGCCGCCATTAAACGTCCAGTACGTAGTACGAGCCTTGTTGGGAAAGTCTAATTAGTGGCAATCGGCGACGAATTAAGATGAGATATTATTCGTGTTTGGAATGGTCTGAGAGGAATAAAATTACCTGTGATCAATTCTTGCTTGAAACAGCGATATAGCCCAACAGAAATTTCAAATGCATTTATTCGTAGTTCCCCAGAATGTGTAAATTGGATTACTCATTTCATCTCAGCGGCACTGTCCTTGTACCCAACGGTTCAGTCGACCCATATATAAAACTTCGCGTTTGTCTCTTTGGCCCAAACCATACGTCGTTAACCGATAATCCGATACTCCCGGCTCTGTTTTCCCTACGAGGAAACGACAAACCCAATCTGTGGCATTATGAATTCTTTAACAGTACTAGTGGGCATCCTGAATTGAGAAATATGACAAGGTTGGTTATTAACTGTAGGCCCTCGCACAGTTATCCTGCTTCATACAATAAGTGACAGTTTTCTGCACTAAAAGCTGTAAGCAAGTGCTACATTGTAATGTTTCATGAGACCTACAGACAGAACGATATACATAAACTTAGTCTGCGATTCATTGAAAGGATCCAAAAGTG
The DNA here is from genome assembly GCF_023864275.1 of Schistocerca cancellata. Taxonomy (NCBI): domain Eukaryota; kingdom Metazoa; phylum Arthropoda; class Insecta; order Orthoptera; family Acrididae; genus Schistocerca; species Schistocerca cancellata. The sequence goes on along the minus strand of NC_064626.1, from coordinate 446,481,436 downwards.
AGAGAGGCAAATAAACGTCTGACAGTTGTTTTGCAGCATTTCAGGTGGACAGCACCTCTTGAAGGGATAGGGTTGGCCCTCTTCGCCTAACCATGCGATGGGAAATGAAGGCTATATAACGTCAACAAATATACTAGACCTCCGCGTTGTCAACCTGCTTGCGAAAAAAAAGTAATTAAAGTGAGACAGCTCATAACTTGCTATCAAACACATTTATGTTTGACAGTTTTCAGGCAGAATGTGGTAGCCTCTCGTTCTTTGATACAAATGTCCCACGGTCCTTTCTAGAAGTATTACACAATTCACTACGGTCATAAACATCAACATTTTTTGGTGATAAACGCTTTTCAACTCTTTCAATTAATGCTGAATTTGGTTGAGCTCTGAGTATGTAACCTAACTTTAAGATCTGTTATGTCGTTTACAACTGAAAAACCAGCCTCACTAACACACATTCCAAATTACTTACGCAGAAATTAGTATATTTTTGTTTATTGCCTTCATTCTGAACTATTTACATGGACTTCAAAAACTCCTTGCGCGATCATCGGACGTTACAAGACAAAGCGTGCCTGATGTGATATGGTGCCAAGACCAGGCGTATCTATATTTAACTGCCGCATCGCAGCCAAATTCCATCTGCACGATTGGAGTTTGTATCAGACACCAAGTCCAATAGCTCGCCAACAAGGTAAGCTTTTTGTATAAAGATGGAAACTGGGTGTGATAATTGTTTCAATCTGTCACTTTACTTACGTGCACTGTAAACATAATTAGTGTAACACAGACGGCGTAACAGTTAAATTCTATTTATTGGCGTGGTGAGACACTAAAAGCTATATTTGAAAAAAAAAAAAAAAAAAAATCATTACGATCGTGTTTCTAGGCCAACATGTGATACAAGTGGAATTAATAACAATCGAAACAAGTATCAAGAAGTAGCCTAACTTAATTGATTCTGCACTAGTTTTTACTTTTGGCTATTCGAAATTCTTTAACCTTGCAGCATGATGCTCTTCCAGAAGTTACGAAGAAACCATAACCTGCCACACATAGAATGAAAGGGGATTGTAAAAATGTCATCTTTTCTGTCAGAAACCCAGCAGCTTTTCATTGTGTGTACTGAAGTTGCTCCGGAAAATGTTCTTTTCGAGTGGCATTGTACCATGAACTTTTTTTCTGTTAAATTCGTTATTTTAGAACAACAAAAAGTGATCCAAAGAAATATTCCGTATGAAATTGCAAAAAATCTCTTCACCCTCCCTCTCAAGCTTCTGTTTTTTTCAATATGCTACTAAAGCATTCTCTGCGAAATTTTGAATAGCTGTTTTCAAACGACTCTGAGCAAAGAACAAACAATAGACGAATACCTGTGATGTTACAAAATAAATGTCAACGAGGAACATGCTAATAAAATCGCAACAGTAGGCACTTTGTAACTATTTACAAAGCCAGTTACATGTCAGTCCGGCAAATATACAGACGTATCTGTTAAGCTGATAATTACAATTCGTGTTCTCCATATCATGTGTATCTTGGTCCGTGTCATCTCATGGTTTCACGCACAGATTCGAACATGGATAATTTAAAAAGTTTGAAGTGTTCGTAAGCTAGAGAAACTTAACGAGATGCTACAATACTTGACGCTGTATTCTGCCTCAAAAAGCTACAGGAGAAAGGTTATACTTGCCATGGAACGAATATTTTTCCTTTTCAATAAGAATGAACATTTAATTTTTATGTCTTTCAGCAGCAGCATCTGACGCCTTTATCATGCGTCCGTATTAGCTGGTTCTTCCACTGTTCGCTATCTCAACACCTCTTTTAGAATATTTCTAAATTAATATAGCTTTCAGCAACTTGGTTTGTAATGTTTCTTTGCAACCAACTGACATTTTCGGGATACACTCAAAATGTCCTTTAAGGGAAACGTCGCGCACTCTTCGAATGTTTTGTTAGTTTTTTGTGAGACTGCTGATCTCGTTAACGACATAATGTAATAGTCTGTATGTAATCTCTTAGTTTTCGTATTATTTCTCCTTATCAGATACTGGAGGTAATGCGTGATACATTTCTATAATTTTTGGTGATGACAACAGTAAAATTTTCCAGCTGCTACGATCCAAATTTTTACTAACGTTGTTTGATGGTCTACAAATCTTTTACATTCTGAAACAAGTTACTGTCATAGAAACAGGTTCGACTGCTTCGGCATTACATCGAAACGCGTGCAATCTTTTAATTGCTTCGGTAAGCATTATATTCTGAAACAATCAACACACTTAATACGTTAACAAACATCAGTGTTGAGGACTTATTCGCCTTTTTTAACACAGCAGCTGCGAAAGAAAAAGATCATATTGTGGCTAATGTGACGAAAATATAGCCTCGTGGTGTTTGAAACGCCTTCTAAAAAAAATACGCTTCATCAGAGCATCACGCTGTCAGAAATAAAACGCCATCAGAACTCAGACATGAAAAAGGAAACAAACGAAAATGTGTCAGCACCCGTTCCTCGCTCCGAAATACACCGCCTCAGTGCGTAGGTGTGTGCTGGCTGGTGACGTGCAATGTGTCACTTGGAAAATGGCGGATGGGCAGCTTACTGCTATATATACAGGGGCACCGGATGCGGCTCTTCCGCCTACTGTCCGCTACCTGGCAGCCAGCAGACGCTTTCTGAATACCGCGCGACACACAACGAAGATCGCGTCACCGATCACAAAGTGCGTGAATCACTTTTTGCGAACATATTTCTACCGAGAATGGAGTAAGAGGAGAGGGGGGAGGAGAGCGGATGATTCGACGAGTACAATAAACGAGCCGGGCCAGCATTCTCGGAGAGACTCGACAAAGAATGAGTAGGCAGAAAGAGGTTGGGGGGGGGGGGGGGGGGAGGAATCAAGACGGAAGGGTTCGTAGGCCTTTTATTTGGGACGGCTGTGTACTTACTACCTGAGAGCGTTCCGCTGAAAACTGACGGCACGCACAAAAAACCTTTAAGCCGCACACACTGTGTAGTTTAGATAACCTGGATGAACAACGGAGGAGACGGACGCGCCGATTAAACAGGCACTGGAATATATGAGTTATGATGGAAATAAGTAAGCGCTATTTCGTCAGCTATAATGAACGAAAAATAAACCAAAAACAGTAAAAAAATGACGTTATCTGTGCGACTTCATTACTTACTAATACGAAGAACGGATTAGCATACATAGTTTTCAATGTTGTAAAGAAAGGTTGCAATTTGCACCGCCACAAGTTGGCGAAACACAGCTGACGTTAAATACCCGGAACTTTATCTTAGAGATAAACTTGGTGGGTGTCCATGAAAGCTTATCAGTCAAAACGCGCTACAGGGCTATGATGGGTCATTCGAAGGAATAAAATTGAAATTTCACCTTCTTCATATTTAAAATCATTGCTAACTTACGTATTAAGGAAATGACAGCACTTTACTCTTAAACACACTGTCTAAATAAGTTTAAGTAACACAAAAGTACAAGAAACTCGGCTGTTAACCTTTTTTGTCGCAAAAAAAAACAATAATTAACTTCTGAGAACATTAAAAAAATGAAATATGCAACTACATTCATGACTTACCTGCTGGCGTCACGAGTTTAAAGAGCTGGCTGTCAGGAAGTTCCACGAACACTTCTCGGTTGAGCAACTTTCAATATGTCTTTAGTCCACTCCTATATTATTTTTTAACACTAACGCTACTTAAGGCAAATAGGAAGAACACATTGATTTACGTAAAATAGTAATAAATATCTCCGATCAGTGAGACAGTGGCAGTGATCAGGTTTCGAATTGGCAGTGCTACCTGGCAGTAACTGGCAGTGAATGTTCAAAACATGTCCTTATAATGCTACATTAGTCCATAAAACTTTGGCAGTGATAATAAATGAAGGCGAACAGTGGTCATAAAAATCTGGCCACCCGGAAGAATCCTTGCTAGGTAGATCATTAAAAAACCATAAAAGCACTTGAGTTGGCACGAGACAGAACGGAATGGAATCCCTGACGTGGTCCTACGGCTGCTGCTACAAAATCTTGGCCCGCGGCCGGCCGGCGGCTGCAACACCACTTCCACTCCCAGCAGTCCCTTCTTCCCCACCGACGCACGCCGACACGCACATAACACACACATGCACTCCCGAGCGCACCTTATCCCAATCTGTCCCGTGCCAGTGGCTGCGGGTGGGCTACCGAGCTAGCTAGCGGGCAACCGGGCAGGCCAGCCGACCAACCAACACAGCGCGTTCTGCTTCGTGCCGATCCGAGCGCCTCCGAACCGCCGCTCGAGCCGAGCCGAGTCCAAACGAGCGAGCCGAGGCGAGCGGCAGTGCGTGTGCCTTTGTCTGCGTGCCTAGCCGCTTGCCGGCGGCAGCGCCGCTGGACGTGGATGCGGATGAGGCCGCCGCGCTTGCGGGGGAGGCGGTGGCTGCGTGAGGGGGGGGGGGGGGGGCATGGGGAGGGGCGCGCAAAGAGCGGCCGTGACGTCACGGCGGGCGTGCGTACTGCGCTCGCTGCATGTACAGTTACGACCGGGCAGACACTTGCCATGCCTGGGTGGTGGGGACGCGGTTAGACCTTATCAGGCTGTCGCTAGGCAAGTACGGTCTGTTTACAAACATTTCATGCGTAACCGAGGACTGTTAACAGTCTGCTTCGCCCTTTAACCACTCCTTGTCGACAGTCGGAAACTCCTCGGTACAAATTACACTGCTGCAATAATGAGACACTGAGCTCGCAATAAATTTATTAATTATTGTGTGTTACAAATGTCAACCCACACAAAAGTTTCGGGGAAGAGTAACTGTGATAGCTCTATTACTATCACGCATATAATGCATACCGAGAACAATACTACTAACAGTACTCGCGAAACAGTACATATCGATAATCTACCTCTAGTATTATGTTTTCATGTTTAACATTTCTTGACGAAATTCTTCAACTTTTCATCTTTTGCTGTCTTATAAGTTGAGGAGACACAAAAGTCATGGGACAGCGATATGCATATATACAGATGGGGCTAGTATCGCGCACTCCAAGTATAAAAGGGCAGTGCATTGGCAGGCCTGTCATTTGTACTCAGATGATTCGTGTAAAAAGGTCTCCAACCTGATTATGGCCGCACGACGGGAATTAACAGACTTTGAATGGTAGTTAGAGCAAGACGCGTGGGACTTTTTTTCCGCAAATTGTTGGGGAATTCAGTATTCCAATATCCACAGTGTCTGGAGTGTGCCGAGAGTACCAAATTTTAGGAATTAGCTCTCACCACGACGCAGTGGCCGATGGCATCCACATAACGGCCAACAGGAGCAACGTTTGCGTAGAGTTGTTAGTGCTAAGAGACAAGCAGTACAGTGTGAAATAACCGCAGAAATCATTATGGGACGTACGACGAGCGTACCCGATTAGGATAGCGCGGCGAAATCTGGCGTTAAAGGGCAATGGCAGCAGACGACCGACGCGAGTGCCATTGCTAACAGCACGACGTCACCTGCACAGCCTCTCCTCGGCTCGTGACGGTATCGGTTGGACCCTAGACGACTGGAAAATCGTGGCCTCATCAGATGAGTCCCAATTGCAGTTCATAAAAGATCATGGGGGTGTTCGAGTGTGGCGCAGACCCCACGAAGCCATGTACCCAAGTTGTCGACAAGCCCCTGTGCAAGCTGAAAGTGGTGTGAACTGTGTCTACCTGGAATGGATCGGGTCCTCTGGTCCAACTGAACCGATCACTGACTGGACCCTTTGTAGCCATTCGTAGACTTCACGTTCCCAAACAACGATGGAATTTTTATGAATGGCAATGCGCCATGTCACTGGGACACAATTGTTTGTGATTGGTTTGAACAATATTGAGGACAGTTCGAGTGAATGATGTGGCCACCCACTGAACATTTATGGAACATAATCGAGAGGTCAGTTCGTGTACAAAATCCTGCACCAGCAACACTTCCGTAATTATGGACGGCTATACAGGCAGCATGGCTAAATATTTCTGCAGCGGCTTCGAACGACGTGTTGAGTCTATGCCACGTCTAGTTGCTGCAGTAGGTGAGGCAAAAGGAGGTTTGACACGATGTTAGGAGGTATCCCATGACCCCTGTCACTTCAGTGTAAGCTCCACGTGGCTGCTTCTAACAGAAAAGAAGGAAACAGCGTAAGACCACCAAGCACACAAGGGCTAGTGAAGCCTTATGACGTTGAGAGGAACATCTGCGTCAATGACAGCTTTGCTGTTCACTATGTTTACGCTTCTTTTTGAAGAGTCCCCGAGAAGTTTGGGTGGTAAGATGAAGGACTAGATCTCAAGGACGCCAGTGTTCCCAAATAGTTGTTAAGATCAATAGAAATCATCATGTGAAGTTACTAAAAAAAAAAAAAAAAAGACAAGATATTAATGCTGCACAATAAAATCTGTGTATATTAAATTATCGTCATGTAATGTTTGTATCCAGGTATCAGTACAATTAGGGACCATTTACAACAGAAGTGCGCATAAGACTTCATTTCTGGAGTAACAACCTTTACGATGAAACCGAGTTAACACTATTCTGGAAGGGTACTTGGACATAGAAAGATACTATTGTGAGCCCTATGGATTGCGTAATCACGTGTTCAAAATTAGGCAAATGTAAAATTATAATAGGACAGAACAAAAATTACTAGATTCAATAGGATACACGCTGAAGTATATTCTTTTGTAATGCATACAATCTAGTCTATCGTAGGTGGTAATCTTTAATACATAATTATTCAGCCTGTAGGGTACCTTTCTACATCCAGGCATCCTTCCAAAATAATATTCGCTAGGTTTTATGGTTGAGGTTTTAACAACAGAAGTGGTTTATCTTAATAAAGGAGCATTAAACACACTCCCATAGAAAATGGCCCCTAAATTTGCTGGTAATTGGTTGAAAACATAACATGACGACATTTAATATAGGTAAGGTAAAAATATCATTGTACTAATATTTTGTCTACGATTTTTGAGCTACCAAGCCATACATCAAACATGATGATCTTTACTGATTTTAGGAACTATTATCGTACGACCGTCTCATAGGTGAATAGTTTACCTAATTTTAACCTGTGACTATGTAGCCCACGGGCCATAAAATAGTGTTTTGTTATATGTCATGTCCTTTCAAAATAATAGTCATTCCTTTGTTCGAAGAGGTTTGTTCTTAACATGATAAGTGGCTGAATATTGTAGATAGTGATATAGACACTCCCACTGAAAAGGGGTTAATTTAGATGTAAAGTTATTGCCAACAATATACAACTGCACTAACATACGCAAATAAGAAAATACTATTCGTTAAATAATTGGTTTAAAAATACCTATGAATAACCGCAATTCCATGTAGAATCAGACATAACGCACAAAAACTTTATTTCTGGTCTTATAACAGATATGCATGACAATCTGTATCATACAGTAAACAACAAATGCTCTTATTCTGTTACGTTCGTATGTAACATAATTTTTGCAAAATACTGTTACGTGAATACGTGCCTCTGAATATCGGACTGGCAGTCCCGAAATCTATTGTGCACTGAAGAAAATAAACACCATTTTTGCAGTCAGAGGCTCTTTACTTACAATTGCAAAATCTTTACACTGCTGCGTTCTTACCATACACTAAGATGGAAAGTAAATATATATATATATATTCTACTTATAAGCTTTAATTATAAGACTAAGATATATAGCGCTAACACTATAAAATTCACAGTATGGGTCAGAAAAGATATTAGATCACTACTGTGGCTTACTCAGCAGTAAGGCGCTGTATCAGACGTCTTTTGTGTTGTATTCTTTAGTCTGAAAACTGGTTTGATGTAGTTCTCGACGCTAGAGTATAATATGCAATCTATTCGAAATTATCAAATTTCACTTTTTCAAAAATGCTTTTTTTTTTTTGCTACTGGCAGACTGCATTTTATATCTTTCTTCTTAGGCAATCGTCAGTTATTTTCCTAACCAAATAACAAAACGTATGGAATACTTCTAGTGTCTCATTTCCTAATCCAATTCCCTCAGAATCCCCTGATTTGCATTACGTTTGTTTAATTTTTCTTGGTGTTTATCTTATAGCTTTTTTTTTAACACATTACCTATTTCGTTCAACTGATCTTCAAAACCCTTTGACGCCTTTGACACGATTACGATGTCAAGGGCAAACCTCAAAGTTTTAGTTTATTCTCCCTGCTCCCTCAACTTTAATACACTTTCCAAAGATCTCCTTAGTTTTCTTTACTGCTTGCTCGATGCAACGATGTACACATTGAATAACCTAGGGGACAGGCTATAACCCTGTGTCGTCACCTCCGTCTCAACTAATGTCCCTCCTTCATGTACTTCGCTTCTTACAGCTGCAGTCTGGTTTGTATACAAATTGCATATAACCTTACGTCCCTGCATTTTAACCCTGTGACCTTCAAAGTTTCTGACAGCGTATTTGTAACAGCGAAAATATTCAACTAATCCACTCACAGATGAATATATCCAGGCTGAACGCGTGAACTGCAGAAGCCACGATGGGTACGCGATGGTCTCAAAAAACGTCGACCTACGACAACCTATAGTAGTTATCCTTAATCGCAAAGGTAAATACAGCGATCACTGACAGCCTAGCCTTCGGCCAGAGTCTGGTATTAATGCATACTCTCCCGCTAGTCTGGGAAGACGCCTCGGTTAGTGCGCGCTGGGCTGAGCAGCGGATGTGCGAGTGCGCTTGTCGCGGAGTCTATTGACCCCGGCGAGCGGGCCCCACAGGCCTGTTCCGGCTTCTTGCGGCTGCCGCAGCAGGTGCACACAGCTCGCCGGCCGCATCTCACTCACCGTTCAGGCAGCAGATGCGGCGCCAATCACCTGCTGATCACTGCAACGAGCCTCAAATTAGGCCACGGCTCGAAGTAAGTGGCCCATACGTACACAAACACGCAGTCGGGAACCGACTCACACTGGCGAGCGCGCAGTGTCGGCACGCAGCGGTAGCTCCGCGAGGGGGAAGCACACACACTGCAGCTGCTGCCGACGACATCGAGGGTGAGCACCTAGAGCAGTTGCTAAAAATCTAGGAACGGGTTCCAGAGAGCAATTTGTAGCGAGTTCCGCGGGTGCGGGTTCTGGCATTGGCTGCGGACTCGCCGCCGCGCGGTGACGTCGCGCCGGCGGTCGCCAATGGGTGAATGCCCACCCCGCCGCGTCACGACTCGCTTCAGCCGCTGCGACGCTGGAAAACGGCGCCGCAGTTCATGAACCTGGGTTCAACAACCGCCTACCTGGGAAGGCACTCGCCAGTGCATCCCGTCTCCATCTGCCCGGTTTGCGCTCTGCGCCACGCTCGTTGCAGAAGATAGCGCGAAAAGCGAACAGTCTCCTTTCTCACACGTCACGACAAAAGTAAATGAGTATATTTGTAAGGGCTATTGCAAAGCTAAAGATACCTGACCTCTACCCGCCACAAACGAGTCTATTTCTGAGAGAAAAGTGCGGAAATCTCTTCTGTCTGGAAAGTTTACCGCGAAAAAAAATCCCCTATCACTTTTAATATACCACATAGTTTCTAGCAACTTTAAGACAATTTTTGTAACTCTTAAAAAAGTGAACATATTACGTTAATTGAAAAAAATGGTTGTAGCTTCGTCCTAACTTGCATTGAGAAGTATCTTTCTTTTCATAACAATAGCAATTGAATTTTCTGTTGTTAAGTTGACCATACATCGCCTTGATTACTGCAGGGGCAGTATCTGTACACGTTCTATTGCCTGGATTTGTCAGACTTATAGCACGGATGATTTGAAAGTGGACACAGGTGTCCGAAACTAGTCACCATCAAGAAATAAAATGGTTCAAATGGCTCTGAGCACTATGGGACTCAACATCTTAGGTCATAAGTCCCCTAGAACTTAGAACTACTTAAACCTAACTAACCTAAGGACATCATACACACCCATGCCCGAGGCAGGATTCGAACCTGCGACCATAGCAGTCCTGCGGTTCCGGACTGCAGCGCCAGAACCGCTAGACCACCGCGGCCGGCAAGAAATAAAAAATAGATACTTCTCAATGTAACTTATGACGAAGCTACTAACATTTATTTCAATTACAAGACACGTTGTACACTTATTTTTCACTTGCAGCATGCTGCAAGTTCATATATATTACGTTAAGCTTGACTGTGATCGTTATGAATATCAACTGAAAACACAAATTGCTGTAACGGGTCATATTTATTAAATTGTACTTCCCACGACGCTTTTCAGAATCTTCTTCTTCTTCTTCTTCTTCTTCTTCTTCTTCTAGTGCCTATCCGTTACGGATGTTGGTGACCATCATAGCTACATCATTTTTTCATGTTGGAAAAAATTTCTCGCTCTGTGCGAAGTCAGTTTCCTACAGTTTCCGAGCCAAGACGTTCTTCCTCCTTGTCCTCTTTTATAGGTACCTTTCCTTGAAGAATGTGACAACAGTTTATACCTGTTTTCATTGCTCATTACCTGACCGAGACATAGTTTTCTGCATTTTACTGTGTTTAGGACTTCTTTTTCTTTCTTAATTTATATCAACTAATAAGGTATGTATGTATTGTATGTACGACTTTTGGGTAACCGGGGACACTGTCTTTCAGTGGTAAAAAGCTCCTTTTCCAGTCGATTTACATCACGTATACTTAATAACGACTTCAAAAGGAGTAAGTGACCACTGAAAAACAGTGTCACTGGTTATCCAAAAGTCAAACATACAATACATACACGCCCTATAAATTGAATACATCCACTTGATTTTCGAGGTATAATCCTCTGACTGGTTACAGCAATTTACATTTTTTTTTCAGTTGATCTTCAAAAACGAAAATAAATTCATAGAATGCTTTGCGTTCTTATAAAAGCAGAAACAATAGGTTTCCTTGTTATGTTGCTTCTACATAGTCTATAAATAGCTCACTCTTCAATAGCAGGAAGAAGTGGAATGTCAGTGGTAGGGAGATGGCAAATATACATAGACTGTGGGGCAGGAGTGAGAGAGGGGCGGGCGGAGATATCCATGCTTAGTCAACCGAACCTCTCCACAAGGAATGCTGCTGCAAACGTAATTCGAGACCTCACACTGTCATGCAGAATCATAACATCTAACGACCGCAGTTCTGGTCTCTTACATCGAGCATCTACTTTGATCCTTCTCAGTATACTGCAGTATCGCTGAGTATTCACAGCCTATTCTAGGAGGGTTTCGACCAATACGACACCGTTTGTGGCCTCAAATACTGTCACCATGACCTCGCCACTACTATTCGACCAGGGGTTTTGGATGTTCCCGTTCCCCGAATGGGCGATTATCTCCGTGATTGACAAAACTCTCGTCTTCCGTCACAATACAGAATAAAATCATTTCTCATTGATCAAAAGTAACATACTGATGCTCATTCTTTGGAACAAGTTACAAGAGCGGCAATAGACAAAATGCTCACCGTATTACCATTTTGCATTTGTTGTACATATCTCTGACGATGTAGAGCGGTTGGCAATTTCCGATACCGAACTTTGAATCAATTTACTCATGGAGTCTCGCTAGTTGGCCGTGAATGTCCTACTCATACACCGGACATTCATCTGTGTTCCCCGGCGTTCAGTTTGCTCTTATTCTATTATGCTCTCACGCCCGCCATGAAAGTGCTGACACCATGGATGAAATATTTGCTCTGACATCACGTCCGAATCGCACACGTCAACAAGCTGTAACTACAGGGTGTCCCAGGAAGAATGATGAATATTCATGGATGTGACTGGAACGATCATTTGAAGGAAAAAACTTTATACGGAAATATACCCTATTACGAATAGTTTCCAAGATAGAACACATTTAATGCACACTGTTATTGATTTTCTGTATTATTCAACACATGTTTATAAATGTACGCAGGTGTTCTGCAAAGTATCGATTGAATAAAAACTTATTTTTAGCACATTCACCTCCAAGGATTATCGTACATGTCACAGCACAAATGTTGTGAAGTTGACAATAAACCTTCGAATAACCCACCGTCCATTCGCGCACTCTTCGGATAACATGTTGTGTTGCTTGTACGAGTGCCTCTGCACATTCCCTAACGAGGGCAGTAGCGTCCATGATGCTACCAACCAGTTCAACTCGCATGTTCACATATCGTTTGTACACCCCTGACTTCGTCTAACACGACGAACAAAAATCTAATGGCGAAAAGTTTGGCAGTGTTGGCGGTCCGTTAATTGTACTACCACGACCAATCCAGAGATTAGGATAATTGCGACGGAGATGTTTCCTCACGTGTCTCGTAAAATGTGGAGGGGCTCAGTCATGCTGGAAGTACACTGCTGTCCGCGTGGCTAAATGAACAACCTCAAGCCGTTCAGCAAACAAATTATCAAATAATAATAATATGCAAATAATTCTGTCCCGTCATTATATTTTCCAAAATGACTGTGCCTATCAACATGTTATCAATCATACCGCACCAAACATTGACCAAAAAACTAACTTGGAAATTGGGTTCCACTGGAGCGCGTGAATTTCCTGCGACCATCGATGATCATTACGTGTGTTATTGACTCAATTCCGTGTGAACGTGGTTCCATTGGTGAATAGTATTAGTGAAAGAAAATTAAGATTGTCAGTTAACCAGTAACAAAATTCAAATCGTGTGGCATTGTGGCCAATGTAAAGATTGTGCACATTCTGTATGTGAAATGAGTACAAGTTTTCAGCGTGTAATGTTTGTCACACACATGTTCGTTGAATACTGACACGTATAGAAAGTCGCCGTGTGCTGATAATAGGATTATGCTGCACCATTTCGGAGATGTGTTACTGTTCCTATACATGTTGTTGGACTACGCGTTCAGCAGAAAAGTGGGAATTTCGAAAAATACATATTTCACGCAGTGTGCTGCTCTACGATTAGGAATTCGATGTACACAATGTACAACCGTGCGCTCAACAGGCTGGTTTAATGGCAGAAAGACATGCCGTGCGTAGAGGTTGAAAGCAACGAGATAGGTCGGGTTAGAATAAAACGTCAAATAGGTCGTGGGTAAGAGACATACGTACGTGCCACTAGCTCAAAAACAAATGTAAATTAGTACAACGAAAAACCAGCCAAAAACTCAAATTTCAGTTTTTTTATTTGCCCGATCGAGTACACAAAAAAAGAGAGATTTGCAACTTTCGAAGTTATTTCATTGTTGCGTTACTGTCGTATCACTGGATATTGACCATATCACATCCACGATTAGTTTCTTTTTTATTCACGTCTTTAACATATTGCTCAGCCCAGAAACTCTAACAGGGTACGTACGTATACGGCGGAAAGACGCTTGCTCTGGACTTCTCCCGCCGGTGTGCGTTTCTTTGCTGATTTCATTACTTCTAAACGAATAAATTCGAGATATTTATTTTAGGAACTACACTCCTGTAAACTCAAGATGAACTGCGTATTCGTTCTCGCACGTATCTTCGCAATTTTATCCATGAACAAGTTTGTGTATCAGAGGAAACAAAGCCCCCTAAGCATCTAAAAAATTGAAAAACACTTAGGTATACAAACAGAGGAACCACAAGTGCTCTTCCTCAACAGGCATGAGTCCGTCTTTCCGAAACAGTAATACAAATGCTTTTAGACATGCAGTTTCCCTACATTACCATTCATTATCCTCAAGACACTGCAGCAAAAAAAAATGCGGACTCGCTTAGATATTGCCCAATCTTTCGTAATCAGAGCACAAACATTCAATACTGTTGTTCAAAAGCACTACGCAAAGGCCACAATATAACCCTTACTCTATCTACTCGTCTACCCTCTTCACAACAAATAAAATCAGAACGAAAAACCAGAAAGAAGGCGAGGAGGGCAGGAGAGGGAAAGGGTGAAAGCGGGAACGCAAGAGAAGTGGAGATTACAATTTACAAACTGATTCAGAAAGACAGCGACAGAAACTCGTTTTTAACGATGGGCGCGCTCTGCGATCCCAGATGGCAGAAGCTACAAATAAACCACGAAGAAATTTTGATAACTGTTGATTTTTTATGTTATAATTACGAAATAAAGCGGAACGATTCGTTGGCATCCTCGTTCAATATGTTCGATAAACCAAATTATGGAAAGGGTTGGGCAATGAGGCAATATTAGAACCAGCCACTAAGCTCCAAAAGACGCTGGGACTAATGCACACTTCCTAAAACAAAAAAGTAAAATTGTCTGATACAAAACAGTGATACAGATGCACGACGCGCATTAGATACCCCGTGCATCTGAAACTACTCTTAAGTTACATAATGTGGACAGCAAAAATCTAAAATATTCTGAAAAAATACGGTCCCACATGAGAAACTGGAACAAGAGAAACTGGAACAAGAGAACAGCACACCTTTACATTTTAGCTGATGAGTTCAATGACAACATACGAAAGGACGCCTAAAATTCCTCGGACATTCTTTTACACACCGTAAAAAATGAACTCACTATTTAAAACAATCAGTGCTAACAGGTTCAAGATTGGTATGTGAAAAAAAATGAATCTTACAAGAAATGGTCACCAGAGACGACTTTATAAAAGTAATTGGGCCGCTGGAACGTTAGTAAAGTATAATAACGCAACAACACATGTAGTGAATCCATAAAGACATTTTGGGAGGTTAACAAGGCAAAAACAACATGCGAATTAATAAGTTAAAATTGGCCTTTGAATGAGCAATGAGTTACAGATCTGGCCAGTGAAGAGATTTCTTCTGCTTTTGAAGCTCTTAACATGGAAGAAAACTTCCACATACAAAGAGCAACAGCAGAAAGAAAACACACATAAACCATTACATTATACTATGTAATCGTGCACAAAACTGACTACAAAAGCGTACACACACACGCACGCGCCACACACACACACACACACACACACACACACACACACACACACCACAACACACACTGCACGGAGGATGTATGAGTGCTTCGCAGTGAAAGTACTGCTCGAAACCACCTTGGCTACATATGGAGGGCATTATCTTGCAACGGAATGATGCCTTCCGTCAACAATCCTTGGCGTTTGGATTTGACTGTGCGCTTCGATTTTTGCAAAATGTTCGCGTACAGATGTGCGTTAATTGTGGCGTCGTGTTCCAGAAAGTTAATCAGCAGCGGCCCCTTGAAGTCAAAGAAAAAGTTCATCATCACTTTCTCGGAGCTGGCGTGCCACGGCTTTGGATTTTTTCGGTGGGGACATATCCACGTACTTCCATTGTTGGCTCTGACGCAAGGTCAAAGGCTCAAAACGATGACATGTTTCATCTCCCGCAACAATACAGGACAGAAAACGATATTCATCGCTATACCGTTCTATGTGCTGCAGTTGTGTCGACATTCGGTTCTTCCGACAGGCTGTGGGGAACTCACTGCGGACAAATTTTCCGAACTGCAGAGGCCCTGTCACGATGACGTGAGCGGTAGTGTGGCATACGCCCAAAATCAGCCGAATGTCTTTCCCATCGTCTGCCGTCGGTCGTTTCTGACTACAGCGTCCACCGCAGCAGTGACAAAAGGGAGTAATGACGCGGCGAGCCTGTCCTGGCAGCCTGCTGTCTTCCAATGGCGCCCGATCTTCTCGAAATTGTTTATTCATCGCTATCACAAGCACACGTGCCATAATGTGTTCGTCATACACAGCTGACATTCAGAGGTGAATTTCACTTCCTTACACTCCTTCCGGAAACAAAAACCGCGCTACACCTCGCTGTTCCTCTACCCCCGGACTCCATAGTGAAGCCGAAGCACACACAACACGCTGACTCAACGTCGAGCAAGTCTAACATATAAATGACACACCGGTGAACATTCGCGCTGTTCCTTTCTGATTCCCAATTTACCAACGTCCTTAGTGGCTAAAGTCATGGGATAGCGATATCCACGTAAACAGATTGCAGTAGTATCGCGTACACAAGGTATAAAACAGCTATTATTTGTACTCAGGAGATTCATGTGAAAAGATTTCCGACCCGATTACGGCCGCACGACAGGAATTAACAGACTTTGAATGTTGAATGGTTTGGAGCTAGAGGCACGCGACATTTCATGTCTGAAATCTTTAGGGAATTCAGTATTCCGAGATTCACAGTGTCATGAGTGTCCCGAGAATACCAGATTTCCGGCTCTACCTCTTACCATGGACAACGCAGTGGCCGACAGCCTTCAGTTAACGGGCGGGAACAGCGGCTTTTACATAGTATTGTCATTGCTGACAGACAAGCAACACTGCTTGAAATAACCGCAGAAATCAATGTGGGACGTACGACAAACGAAACCGTTACGACATTGCGGTGAAATTTTGCGTTAACGGGCTATGGCGGCAGACGACCGATGGGAGTACCTTTGCTAACGGCACGACATCGCCTGCAGCTCCTCTCCAGGGCTCGTGACCTTATCGGCTAACCCTGGACGACTGAAAAACGGTGGGCTGGTCATATGAATCCCAGTTTCAATCGATAGGAGCTGATGGGAGACTTCGAGTGTAGCGCAGACCGCACGAAGCCGTGGATCCAAGTCTCAACAATCACTGTGCAAGCCAGTGGTGGCTGCGTAATAATGTAGGTTGTGTTTACATGGAATTAACTGGGTGCTCTGGTCCAACTGAAACGATCATTGGCTTGAAATGGTTTTTTCGGTTACTTGAAGACCATCTGCAGTCATTCATAGGCTTCATGTGCTCAAACAAAGATGGAATTTTCGCAGAAAGAACTCAGTCGTGGTTGAAAAAAAAAAAAAGATGGTTTTATTAGTTCTTGATTTGCGACACGTTTCGTCTGTATTTAAAGGCATCTTCAGACAATCAAACTATGGGTCAATAATCATCTCATGGAATGACAAATAAAACACATAAAATTACATCCTGGGAAAAATGGGGCAAGTGCAGGTATAACGCTAAAATACAGAACAATGCCGGTAATCCCAGTTTGCCGGCCGCGGTGGTCTAGTGGTTCTAGGCGCGCAGTCCGGAACCGCGGGACTGCTACGGTCGCAGGTTCGAATCCTGCCTCGGGCATGGATGTGTGTGGTGTCCTTAGGTTAGTTAGGTTTAAGTAATTCTAAGTTCTAGGGGACTGATGACCACAGAAGTTAAGTCCCATAGTGCTCAGAGCCATTTGAACCATTTGAATCCCAGTTTGTACCTTGTGAAGGTTTACAGTAGTGTGGTGACGCACCACCAGCCAGTAATAGTAATAAAGGGAAACTCTCATATGGTAAGATGAAAAATCACTTTTTAAAAATATATGTTCTGTCAAAAGCATAAACAATCATCATATGGAGACGACACTCCTTAAACACAAAAATAGGGCCTGTTTACATTCGTCATGTATGCACAATTTACGTGCTAGCACTGGCCTGACTAGATAAAAACTAAGGCCTAAGGTGTCGTAGTACCGGTACTACGACACCGTAGCTCTTATTTTATGTCTAGTCAGACCAGTACTAACACGTAAGATTGTGCACACATGACAGATGTAAACAGGCCTTAAGTGAGTGTTCATCTTACCATATGAGAATTCCCCTTTATTACCATTACTGGCTAGTGACGTGTCACGACACTACTGTAAACCTTCACGAATTGCGACTATCGGATTGTTCCGTATTTCGGCGTTTTGCTTGCGCTTGTCCCATTTTTGTGTGTGAAATCTTATGGGACTTCACTGCGAAAGTCATCAGTCCCTAAGCTTACACACTACTTAACCTAAATTATCCTAAGGACAAACACACACACCCACGCCCGAGGGAGGACTCGAACCTCCGCCGGGGCCAGCCGCACAGTCCATGACTGCAGCGGCTCAGACCGCTCGGCTAATCCCGCGCGGCTGTCCCATTTTTGTTAGGATGTAATTTTACACGTTGACTTCTCGTTTCATGAGATTATTATTTACCTGCAGTTCAGTTGTCTGAAGACGCTTTTAAATACAGGCGAAACGCGTCGCAAATGAAGAACAAATAAAGCCAGCTTCTTTTTTGCAACCACAATTGAATTCTCTCTGTAACATTACCACAGTTGCTGTATCAGTGCCACAGAATTTGAGAATGGATTTTTTATTGATGACAATGCACCGTGTCACTGGCCCACAATTGTTCGCGATTGAGTTGAAGACCATTCTGGACAATTCAAGCGTATGATCTGGCCACCCAGATTCCTCATCAAACATCTATGGGATATAATGGAGAGGTCAGTTCGTACATAAAATCCTGTACCGGCAAAACTTTCGCAATTATGGAAGGCTATAGAGGCAGTATAGCTCAATATTTTTGCAGGAGACTTCCGACGATTTGTTGAGTCCATCCCATGTCGAGTTGCTCCTAAGTCGGGCAAAAGGAGGTCCGACACAATATTAGGAGGTACCCCTTGACTTCTGTCAGCTCAGTGTGTAGCCTGTCTCCTTTTCATAAGACTGCCCCTTACAAAAAGAACACATGTTTGCATAACAGGTGGACCTAAAATCTCTTCTCTCTGGCCTTCTAGCGCTCAGGAAACGACAGGGAAAAGATCGGTTTTAGTCGTGGTTTCATGCGACACTGTGGTCAGTATCTGGCGCTACGCATAAAGAGATACTCGATGGGAACACCAGCACGACAAGGCGATTGGAACTCGGGGAGAGAAGCTGGCCGCGCCAAACAAAAGGCGAGCGGCCGAGAACCGCACGCACGCGCCATCATAAACGCCGAGGGGTCCAAATAATGGGCAGCCCCTAATGGGCATGCGCTCTTCCAAGGAGCGGGTCAGCCCTGGGGGATTACCATCTCCCGGCACGCACACCTGCGTCTGCGCTCCTCTCTCCGATGCTCACTAAGAATGCCGCGACCGTACCGCACAACCGACACGAACAACTAGAGGGCTACATTTTAAACGCGAGGAAGCATGAAATACACGTAGGACAAAGCGGTGGCAATCGGATAAAACTTAACACGAAAGGAGTAAACATCCAGATACTTGATGAACCAGCGGATCTCTCTGGACAGTAAACCAAAGTGTGGGGCAAAAACTATGTAAACTCCTGAATGAAATTTACGAGAACAGTTCCCTCACATTTTGAAAAGAATGTAATTATTACGCTTCCGAATAATTCAAGAGCGTATAGGTGTGAAAAATACTGCACAAGCAGTCTAATACCACATGCGTCAAAACGGAGGAAACAATGTTGATTTGCAGAGGACCAGTTTGTTTTTAAGATTCAGCCGTTTCAGCACTATAACACTACATGGCCTTGTTATATTTGAAACGCTGATGTAAAAAAATAAATCACGTTTCATTGCCCCAAGTTGATGTTATCTAAGGCATGATCCAATGTTCGAATTCAGTTGTTGCGTTACTTCGTACTTTTTAAACAAGAAAATCGCTGTTAAAACAAACACTTCTTTTCCTTGGTATCATGACTCGACTCCAGAACTGCTTCTAACGAAAAGCCCAAGAACAGTACATGTAGGGTAGCCTCCAGACTGCGCTGCTTGCGCCACAGTCTCTATACAGAAAACATATCCCTAAAAATTACAATAAATATACAAACTTTACTCATGGTCAGATGCTCTTAAATGTAAAATTTAATTTTTTCTGATAATTACAATTATCCTACTCATAGGAGGAAACTCTACAATATGTGGCTCACGGGCACATCCACGCTGACACAGTGGAACAAGAGTCGACAATCACGAAAGATGTGAGGTATTACTGCTCACTGTCGCTAGTGATATTTAATTTTAATACTGAAAAATGAATCAGGAACGTAAAGGAGTATCTCGGTATGTGAGTTGTTTGTCATGGGCAGAGAAAGCAGCATGATGTTCGCGGATGCTATATCAGTAACTACCGAAAGCGTACAATAATTGAAGAAGGAAGAAGGATTGGATTTAACGTACTGTCGACGCAGAGGTCATTAGAGACGGATTGTGTCAATGATGTGAAGGAAATCTGTAGTGCCCTTTCAAAGGAATCATCCCAGCATTTGCCTGGAGCAATTTACGGATATCACTCCTGTAACTGAGTTGAGTGCTTAGAGATATGGGGAGTGTGGTGTCTGATGGTTGTAACACGCACATGAGCAAAACTAAAACTGAAGTCGGGGAACATACTCGATGGCTAAGTTTTAAACTTGGAAAGGGGACGCTTGAAGAAGAGAATGAACTTTGTTACCTCGAAGCTAAATACATAAAGAAGGAAGTTGCGAGAGGAACATTTTAGGAAGGTTTGTACGAGGAAGAACTGATTTCTGTAAAATTAAACAGTTGCTGTCATCCAAAAGCATAAATCTTGACTGTAAAGAGTAGTATGGTTCAAATGGCTCTGAGCAGTATGGGTCTTAACATCTGAGGTCATCAGAACTACTTAAACCTAACTAACCTAAGGACATCACACACATCCATGCCCGAAGCAGGATTCGAACCTGTGACGTAGCGGTCGCGCGGTTCCAGACTGAAGCGCCTAGAACCGCTCGCCCACAGCGGCCGGCAGAGTATTATGGAAAGCTATATTTGGAACACGGCTCTGTATGGGTGCGAAACGTAGAAATGAAAATGAGAACTCAAATGATTGGAAACTCTGGAAAGTAATGTTACAGGTGACTGTTGAATACCAGATCGGCTAACGAATGAATGTGTCAACGAGAAAAAAAAGTCTATTACAGAACATGGTGACCTGAAGAGAGACAATGGTTAGACACTTAGTGCAATACATATCGCTGCTGGAAACTGTAGTTGAAAGGATAGCAGAAAGAAGGAATCGTAGTTGCTGTGAGATATGAGATGATCTCAGTACAAGCATTCTAATTTACGTACTGTGTGGTTTTCCAAAATCGTTTCATGTGAATGGCGGACATTTCCTTAAAGAAGTATGTAATTCGTGGTCTGGTGGTTAGCGTTGCTGACTCTCGATCACGGGGCACCGGATTCGATTCGCAGCTGGGTCGTGCGTGTGTTGACATCATCGTCAATTCATCATCATCGGCCGAACGTCGCCGAACTGACGGGGACTCTCGTCCACAAATGCTATACGCACATTTTCTTTCCCCTACAGAAGACCACGGATCATCTCTTTCCCCGTTGCTGATCAGCTAAACATAATGCTCTACCTCTTTAACGCACTAAGTGTCGACACACCGTTAAATTTTAGTCTCATACCTTTTCCGTTTGGTTTGTAGCAATTACGTCCGTCATGTGAAAGACTATGAACTGCGTCCATAACGTACAAAAGGTCATTCATTGGCTGGTAGCAACATTTCATAAAAGCGTATTAAGAAGTTTCATTACAAATCAGTTGCGTAAAAATGGAAGGGGTGCAAATTCATTTCACCTAATTGTGAATGGTATACGAAGGCCATGGAGTTCTAATGTTCTAATGTGTGTGAAATCTTATGGGACTTAACTGCTAAGGTCATCAGTCCCTAAGCTTACACACTACTTAACCTAAAGTATCCTAAGGACAATCACACACACACCCATGCCCGAGGGAGGAACGAAGGCCATGGAATATTTGTTTTCTGAATAAGGAACCATCTCAGAAGTCGCTTAAATCCAAACCTCCGTCCAAAGAAAACGTACACGCAAATTACAACGAATAATCCAAGCAAAATTCCTGCAGTTCAGCTGTTGCCTGTCTCTACTTAGCCATCAAATGCCGTAATGGGCATTTGCTTGCATTTAATCTGTGATAAACGTTAGTGAATAATGAAAAAGAGGCGCATTCTAGAATGAAGTATTTTGAGTTTTGCTTCATAAAAATTCCGTTGATACGCTGAAGGCATTACCCTTCACAAGCTAATCCTTCTCCCCCTTACTTCTGCTTCAATAGTTTCTGCACATAAATGAACCTTATTACATGCGAAGCATCGCTAAAACATGGTCGGTTAGGGTTAAGGGACTAAACAGCAACGTCATCAGTCATTTGGTCAATAAATAACTCATCTGGAGTTCGTAATGTCAGCCAGAAGTTTGATCGAATTATGAAAGTATGTAGAATTGCTAAAATAAAGGTCTTGAAAACAATATTGATGCTAGGGTTGAGAAATAACCCAAAAGTAAGTAAAATTGTATGGGTCGGACAGGTACGTAAGTCAGAGGAAACGAGGCATCTCCCAGGGCTCACCTGCGACGAGAGGGACCCCACCTACACTCACTCCTGTCAACCCAATTAAGGGCGAAGACAATTACAGAATAAAGAATGCCTTCTAGCCGAGAATAACAAAAGTAAGAAGCCTACAAGACGTAATGGATATCAGTTGGACAGCCAACAATAAGACAGGAGGGGAGAAATAATCACGTCAGTAGCAAGTGTTGTCCGCCTCCCAGCAGCTCGCCTTGCGTCGGGGATCGTCCCTCCCATAGCCGTCCCACCCCCAATCAGTTATAGTCAAATTGTTAGGCAATTAACACAGAATAAAAGAGGGATGACCAAGGTAACTGGCAAAGGAGGAGGTGTCGAGGATTCCCCCTCATCACCCCAGCATAAGACGGGAGAAGCCCCAACCTAACCACCCTGTTCGCACCCCGAAAAATACTTTAAATTGTGTACCTGAAAATAAAAACCAGTTTCTCAGAGGCAAAGAACCCGTTCAGTTGTCCGTGATGTGAGAAGAGGCAACCGACCGGCAAGTGAGCAGCTGTTTGTAAGGCTCTGCAACCACGAATTGGAGATGGCTCATTACATAAAACTGTGAGTTAATCTGATGTGACCGATAAGGAGGCGACATAGGACGATAGGCTGCTTCTGGGAAGAACAAGAGGATGAGCGCCATGCTGTAGTAGTCTCCTTGACAATGCGGAGATTATTAGAGGGCCCAGTAGCCGATCAGATGTTGTTTTATTTCTAAGTGAGGAAGGTCTTATTTGCATTCATAAATCCACACCTTGGATAGTCAAAGCGAGTTTTGGGAAGCTAATCGCTTCTCTAGCCATACGGTTGGCCAGTTCATGCCCTAGAAAACGAAATGACATGGGACCCAGATGAGCGCAACTGTTAATAGCTATGAGCTCTGCCGGACAAACGCTACACATTCCTGGCAAAAAATATTGTTCCTGACCGGTTGCAGGAGAAAACACATAACCCGTCCAGTCCATGGCTTTAGAACAGCCATTGTAAATGATGGTAGAACGCTGATACTACTCCGGAAGAACTGAGAGGAACAGACCCCGAAACGTCAGGGGGCGAATGAAACTTAAGGTCCTTGAAATATATCGGCCGTCATTCGTGGTCTGGGTAGCGGTACTAACAAAGGAGGAGTGTGCAGAGAAATCTGGGGAGCACATTATAATGAAGTTACGTGCAGGTCTGGTTAGAGAGTCTCAAGGCGCATTCCAGTTCGTAGTCCCACTTGAAAGTGGGTATCAGGGGGTCGATGCTCCTGGAATACAAAATGAAATTCGGGAAGTTGGATGATTAAGAAATTGTTGAATGTTTATTGCATGAGTGGGCAAGAGTTGGCACCACCATAACTGAAACGGGAATACACCCGCTTCCGCAAGGAAAATTGTCAACAGGTCTAGTCAAGAAGGCGCCAGTGGCCAGTCTTACTCCACAATGATGGACTGGGTCCAACGGTTTCAAACCTGAAGGTGCCAATGAGCCTTAAACCTGTCATCCATAGTTCAATCGAGACGAGGCAGTGCCTAGTTTATGGAGGAGAGAGAATAACGCGATCCTCACCCCACGAGGTGTGGGAAGGAAGCAGAGAGTGTTAAGCTTCCGTAGTCTTTAGCTGACAAATACGCGTCAGCCATGTCAGCTTTCTATGAAAGAGTAGTCCATAAAATTGGGACTGTATCAACATCCAAGCGCTGGATACCCAAGTAAAGTTCTGTGTCACTACGGACCGTGGTACAACGACAGAAACCGTGGTGCAACGACAGAAACGAATGTCTCATGTTTTCATGGGAGAGAACTGGACATCCTATGAAACGCTCTAAGCGAAGGCCCTTGGGATGGCGCCTTGGTGCTGGCGGTCAGCCAATGCTACAGACTGGGAGCTATATCAAATGCAAAAGTCGTTGACATACAGTGCTGGGGCGATCAGTGGTACAACGTAGGTCACTCGCCCATTGATGGCGCTGAGAAAGAATGTACCACTCAGCAAGGAGCCCTGAGGAACGCCGAATTCTTTGGATCTGCGGTAAAGTGAGTGATGTACCAACTCTTGCGCGAAAGAACTGGCGGATAAAAACTAAAGAAGAAGAATCGGTATTGAGCCTCGAAAGCTCCAGTCATGGAGGGCAAGTAAAATGTGATGGTACCGAACGATGTTGTACGCCTTATGTAAGTCAAAAAATACTGCAATGAGGTGTTGAATGTAGGAAAAGCTTGCCAGGTTCCCGTTTTCAGCCTAAGACGATGGTCGATTGGGGATCATCCTTCCCAGCTACCAAGCTGATTGGGGAGGGGTAAAAGGCCCTGTGATTCGAGAACCCAGCATAATCGTCGGGCTACCATCCTATCAAGCAGTTTTCAGAGTATTGTTGGTGACGCCAGCTGGTCAGTAGTTCTTAACCGATATTGGGGTTTTGCCTGTTTGAATTATTGGGACGATGATACTATCTTGCCGTTGCAAAGCGAGAACACCCTCCAGGCATGTACGGTTGAAGACCATCTGTAGATGAAGTATGAGTAACTTTACATGTTGGGTTACCTGATTATGAATCGAATCAGAGCCTGAAGCAGTTCTCATTCAGTGAAGGGTTCATTATATAATTCGGCGTGACAGAGAGTAAAAGATATAGTGTTGACTTCAACTTATCTTTTATGCATTCGAAAATTTGCCAGGTAAGAGGAGGACACCGATGTAAGGTTTGCGAGGTGGTTGACGCGAACTGACGCATCTGTAGACATATCACTTGAAGGAGGAACACGGGATAGTCGTTGCTCTTTGATAGTTCAGAAGACTACGGAGCTTGGCCCATATCTAGGAAGAAGAAGCATACATCCCCAAGGAGACGTAGCGCTCCCAGCATTTCTTCTAGTACATTTAATTAAAAAGCAACCCTTGGCGTGAAGCGACTTAAAAGTGACGATTGGGATCTGTGAAGGATATCACTTGAGACCCTGCAGTGCCTTTCAACGATCTTGAATAGCTGTTGCAATGTATTGCTCCACCATGGCAGACAGCATAGTGGGCACACAGAAAGGGGCATAGCAATCCAGCGGCACGGGTGACCATGTTGGAGACATCTCTCACAACCTTGTCGATGCAATCTGACAAGAGAGAATGAAGTTGACAACAGAAGAACACAGCTGCCAGTTGGCTCTTCAAGAGACCAATGTGTTAAGTGGCCAGTCTAGTGGTGGCAAGAAAGTGACAGGACATTACAAAGTGGTCGCTGTTACAAAGGTCGTCGTACAGTGACCATTGTAGTAAAGCTAGGAGATTGTACACAGAGACTGTAAGGTCAGTAGCTGGAAAGATACCATGAGTGTCACTAAAGTGGGTAAGAGTACCGTCATTGAGAAAACACAGATCAAGTGCTGAAAAGACGTGGTCAGTCAGAAAGCCTTACCAGAAGAAGTGTTATTTCCTCCATAAGGATTGGTGTGCACTGAAATCTTCGAGTAGGAGAAAACGGTGGGGGGTGGGGGAGTTGCTGAAATTAGGTGGTCATCTCAAGGTAAGTAGGTGCCTTGCTTGAAGCCAAATAAACGTTAAAAATCGTGAGGTCTTTCGCACTCGCACCGCTACTGCTTCCGATGCGCTGTGGAGTGGAGTCCACTCAATGACGACCCCTAGAGATGTTCTATTTGCGCTAATACAGTTCTGACAGAATGCACAGCAACCTCTAACGGTTGGATAATGGTCAAGTATGCTCCTTGGAGAGCAACAGAGGTCGCAGAACAAGAGGAAATTAATCATTGTAATCCTGGCAGATGACAGTAATATACATTGCAGTTCGACTGGACTATCATGTTGAGGATGCGAAGAAGCAAGGAAGTCAGCTCACGACCTACGATTACTATATGTCGCTGATGGGGGTGGAACAATGAAAAACAAACATCGGTTCGGTGTCCGACAGAGTGGGAGATCTGGTGGCTCGGGGATCACTGGAGTAGCCTTTTCCTAAGGTTTCTCCTTTTTCCTTTTTCACAACTTTGGGTGGCCGAGAATCTTCTGAGCACTTGTCCGCTGTGGATGTAGGAAAGGAAGAAGGACAGGAAGCCTTGGGATTCAGCGTCCGCGTTTCCTTCAGCCGCTGGCTGGTGTCAGGTGCTGACATGTGAATTTCCAGACAGACTGTTCCCATGAAGTGCAAGAGGCGGATGCCGCTTCTCACTCGGGTTAGTCGTCGAAGATAAAGCCGCAGAAACCACGAGAGGTCGACATCAATGGAGTAAATCTGCTAGGTATTGCTGACGACCTGGCCACAGTAGCGGCAAAAGTCGATACCACAGACTGGGTACCAACAATCCTATTTTTTCAGAGCTTCCATACATGAGAGGCGACCTCCAGTTCCTGGATTTTGCTTTCTTTGATTAGGGTAGCACACTTTTGGGATTGGGGAGAGTGGCTGTTCCCACAACTGACACAGATGGGTGGTAGTGCACATGGTGAATTCTTGAGAAGTGGCCGGCAATTGTCTCCACAAAATGGGTCACATCTACACCAGGAAGACATACGCCTGAAGTGTTGGCATTTGAAGCACCACATGGGGGGTGGAAATTACGGAGTCATATCAGAGTGATAAATCATGAATCTGACCTCCTTTGTTGCCAAAACCCCATTAAAAGCGATGGTGAATGCGCCTGTGTCAACCTTGTTGTCTGGCTGGCCTCAACGTGGTCAGCGTACAAAATGGATCCCTCGCCTCTCCTAGTATTCTCGTTGTTCTTCACCTGTCTGCAGCGTTAGGTCCCAGAGAAAAGTTAAACTTCGCACCACATTTAGATTCTTTTGGGGTATAATGGTAGCACGTACATCGCCAAATTATTTACGAGAGAGAAACGCGCGGGAGTGGATAGGATTTGACTTATTACGTAATATGGAAGAAATTTTGCCAAGTACGTTTTCGGTACTCTCCACGAAGAACATTGGCCTAGTAGAGAGAAAAGACTGTTCGGGTAAAAACCAGGAACTAATAGGGACAAATATCTGCAAGTCCCTTGGCTTTGTTTCCTTCCCATGGTGTGGCCAAGAGTGAAAGTTTCTAGGGTCGTAACTATCTGCATTGAAGAATTCCGATCTGTCTGAAGAGACTGCAGGGGACTGGCGACCTCTGGATGATAGCTTAGGTCTTTTCATGCCGCCAGATTTCCACCATGCTGCTCCGAACGAGGGCTCTCCCTACGGGCGCCACCCAGCCAGAGCACAGGGCTGACGTGATGGCCAGTGCCTGGAGTCCCGGTGCACCAAAACGGACAGGAACCTACATCTCAGCATAAGCGGAAAGATGACAGCTAGGGCATCAATAGTGAGATCACTGCGTGGTCAGAGGGCTACCACCATACGGGTACCTGACGACCCCCTCACATGAAGTGGCTGCCATATTTGATTTCGCGCGACCTACATCGCATGGCCCGTACATTCTGTAACACAGAATTTTGAAAATGTACAGACTGAATGTATGTTAACCGAAATATTTGGTGGAAAATAAAGGGAATAATGTGTGAAAAGCCACAATCGATCGTCCCATGTGGGAACTAGGTTGGCAACAGGCAACCTGTCATATAGGAAAGTCTGAGAAAAGGTGAAGTGAGAAAATTAAATTAAATTACAACATAGGAAAGATTGAATCGCTGAAATGGAAGCCCCTGGGGGGGAGGGGGGGGGGGAGAGGAGTGTCGCTACAAACATGATGCTTCTTTGGATAGCCGTATTTGGAAGTAGCAATTCGACCTCACTACACAGCTTCCGTCAACTGCATTCCACAGGTGGTAGCACGTTTAATTACTGTATTAACTCTGTTTCAGCGTCCATTATCGTTACAAAAGCACACAAAAATTAGACGTGAAATCTCGTGTTCGTGTTAAATATTTAACTATCGCTTTTGTAGCCGGGTACT
The DNA here is from genome assembly GCF_023864275.1 of Schistocerca cancellata. NCBI lineage: Eukaryota > Metazoa > Arthropoda > Insecta > Orthoptera > Acrididae > Schistocerca > Schistocerca cancellata. The sequence continues at coordinate 446,453,372 of NC_064626.1, read as the reverse complement.
GCTATTCAGGTCCAATGGACATTTTCTTCCCGCCAACTGAAGTTGTTGTACAAGCTTGCTTTTCTTCGCAGTAAGCTTCCTTCCCATCACGCCATATATATATGAAGTTTCTTTTCTGATTGTTATGTAACAAGGGCGTCAGCAGGCCCTTTCGTCTTATGTAACCGCGTTCTAGACTGCTGTTGATAGTTGCTTTTCTATGAATATGCAACTGAACGACATTGGTTGTGCTTGGTGGGTATCCATCAATTACGTGAGGGGTTTTCTTCAAAATTCGGACATCCCTTCCTTCCCCCTTGGTGAGATTTGGCGAAATCTGGTAGGATCTAGCAGGGTTCCCTTCCTCTCATGTGAGATTTATCCCGCAGTTGGTAAAAATACAAAAAAAATTATTTTTTTATTTGTTTCAAACATTGATTAAAACACTTCAACAAACCCATGTTTTATTTAGAACAACTATTAAACAGTATTTTTAGCACGTGATTACAAACATTATTCTAAACATGTCAATCGCGAGTGGTATTCGGACGGACAGACAGAGACAGACGGACAAAAAACTTCAAGAAAATAGTATTAACCGTTTTGACGAACTCCTGAAAACATTGATTTTTTATTGGATATTATATACATTAAAGGTCATTGAGCATTTTCTTGCTTTGCAGATGAAACACAACACTGTCTGTATCTTCCTTTGAACCGTACGATTATGTGGCTTCTCAATCTCATGACTTATATGATCAATACGAGAATACAAGCGATTAACTTCTTGTTCGCACGTGCGTCCCGACTTGTCGATATGTTGCTTAATATATGTACAGTTCAAGTTTTGGTACAAATTCATGTTGAACATGGCAGCATCAGCTTTATATGCGTTGCAGAATATCATGAATGACTCATTTAATCACGAACGTGGTGTGATATCGCAGCAAACTCCCCGAATGAAGTCTGACACTTGTGCTGCACTTGTTTCAAATCGGAGAATCGCAGGCATTCATATGTGTAAGGCTTTTAGTTCTACTTCATACAGGCCATAAAGATTGGTGGGTACTTCATTACAGTCCGCTACAATAACGTACATTCACTGAATTAAAATGCTAACTTGAGTTTTTCATTGTTCCACCCATTTAAATTACATTTGGTAAGATTTTGCCAGCTCCCCCTCCCCCGATTTTGAGCACAAGTAATTACTTATGACCCTTTTTATCTGCCTACCATCACATCCTATGATATATAACCTCATGAACATTGACTTCGACATTACGTTCACATTTACTATTACACCAGTTTCTTGAAAACGAGCTAATAATTTACTTGAATCGAATTCTTTCTCCATCTATTCGTTGAATTTTTCTAGTTTAGAGTCATATAGATCAACAGAGCAGAGGGTGAACATTTTCATACTACGCCTTACAGTGGCGAAACAAAGGAGAATAGCGGAATTCGAAGATGTTACTTCAACAGTAGAAAAAGTCAGTGGAGGTAGGGTAAGGAAGATGAGTGTTTTTATCTTCATACATCTTATCTTTATTCGTGTATTTTTTAAATGCTTGTAATCCTAAGCAAAAGTACTAGAAAATACTAAAACAGTGACGTCTGGAAAGTGTTTATGGAAGAATAAAATAACAGCCGTGGTATGCAGCGTCTAAAACTAATTATTTGCAGGGCTATGTAAAGAGGGTATGTCAGTTGCAATAAGTTACTTCCTCATGCGCCGGCAAAAAGACGATGCGAAAAGGGATACAAGACGGGCGAAGAAAAGAAGACGTGATAAAATAACATACAAAATTCTTCTTCACTAAAAAACTAATGGCGTCAAACATCGATCTTGGATAACGGAAATCCATGTATTTCATGCCCACTAGCAGAGACTGTACGTATCTGAAACACGGTGATTACAGAACTGTGTAAAAATTAAGCTGACAGACTAAATACAGAACAGAATGGTACAGTAGAGATCGGGTAAAAATGAAAAGCTAGGGAATTAATCCAAGATAATTGTCGTTCTGCTCCTTGGTTGTGAATTTAACTGCTCGAAAAATATAGCAAGTAGCTTTATAAAATAACTTCACTCCAACAAGAAGTTTCTCAGTTGGCGAACTATAGTTTATTTTCATCATCATCATCATCATCATCATCATCATCATCATCATCATCATCATGTTTAGGTCGACTGTATCTTAAATGTTGCAGCTGCCCTGCACAATTCCTTTAGCTGTCAGCGTTTTGAAATCGGATATTTACTTTCATTCTGTATACTGCAGAGCTACATTTCGGTATTATACACATAGCACACACTTTTGGACCAACAATATATGTCTAAAGTTCAGTATTCGCTATATGGCCGAATTCCGCGTTTCATTACGTTGTAAATGATACCTAAAATAAAATAACAGTTTTCGTTAAAGTTTAGTAATTACTTCTAAATTTTTTGTGACGCAAGATTTTACTACACTGTTAATAGGTTGCTTAGTGGTACCTATGCTTCTGCACCCAACCGCTATTAGATAATGAAGGTATAAGCAGAGAGTAAGAAATATATGTGGCAGGACGAATCTAGAGAGAGTAGGGCGGCCTCTGACATTACTGATCATGGTAATAATATAACTACGAAGATGACGACACACTCATAGTGGCAATATGAAAAAGTTTTGGGCAGATGAATAGAACAAGAAAAGTAGGGCTTCGGTCTACATTTTTCCAAAGGCTCAAACGAAATACATATAAAATTAATAACAACAATAATTATAAAGATACAAAGTATCCCATGTTGCGTAACAGAGGAACTACTGAGGCTAAGACAATACAGAGGCTCGTCTTTCGTTTGCGTAAACGTTTCGCAGGATTTTGTACATACAGTCAAAAACGTTTAACACAAAACTGAGGAGACTGGAATATCTTTTCGCGTTAAAAGAAAACTCGTGTTAAACGATACACGAGAAAAAAAAACTATTTTTGATATTGTCGGATTTTGTTAGAGTACAGTAATTCCATCCTCTTCTAAAATTTACTCTTGTTGGTATAAATAGTTTATTGTTTTCTTTTTTTGAGAAAGATCTGTATCCCTTTTTGTGATGTATTTTTCAGCATCAAATTATCAACATATTGTTCGATAACATCATCATTTTATTCTTTTCGTCATTCGACTGCACATCTAAATCTCTGAGCGTGGTTTTCATGTCATCTCGTACTTCTGTTGTTGTAGAAATAGCACTTAAACAATGCTAATTTCTTTGTAAAATTCTTCATGGTCGTCTACATTTAAGCGACCATACGAGATCCGGACTACCTCCGAAACGTCTTCGTCTATATTAACCGGCGTTGCACATAGCAAACTGTCATTGACTGCGACTAATTCCTTCAGTGATACTGTAGAACAGTCTAACAATGTAAAAACTTCCCCAGTTTCCCTGCTCGCGAGCAAAACACAAATTCACATCAGCTCTTGCATTTGAGAATACCAAATAGTTTTGACACAAAAGCCATTTATTTAGACACACAGTTCACCGACTTCATCACACGCGGCGTAGAATCCGAAGACTGAAATATCTGGACAAATGTAGTACCCGAAGACAGGTGATAACATAGCAAAGCAGCAAATTTGTTTACCTAGTTTGGCCTACAAAGAAATGGTCAGGTGCCAGTAGGACTAGAGCACTAAGGGTTCTGTACAAACTTCATTATAAGTAGTTCACCCATTTCGGTAATCGAAAATCTCGACCATTTTGCCTTTTGTCGACATTGATACTGGCGAGATATTGGTCCCGGCAATTCCAAGATTTTCGAGAATGTTTTAATTTCAATAATATAAATCTGACATAAGGTAATGCGGGAGGTAGGCGACCATTATTATGATAACCAGTAGTTCTGACTTCAGGCTCACTAAGTCGCAATGGTAAAAATCAAACCTCACGCAAGGAATGACTTTATTGCTCATATGACGCGTTTCAAAATTAATCCATCATCAGACATCCGGAAAAAATTACTGGACGTACAAACGGCGTTTCAAGTATGTCAAACATTCGTAGACTAGTCTGACAAAAGAAATATTTTTTTCGTATCATCTAATTATAAACCAGCAATTTTCGGATTTTTTTCCTTTACTTGTGCTATGAAATCTAGCTTCTTTCCAAATTTCATGACGCTAGGCCAACGGAAAGTACCCTACAGGCTTCGATGAGTGAGTTTGCGAGTGCCAAAATATGTGACACTAATGAACGTATCTTTCGACTGCACCGATTTAGAAGTTTCAATTTTTTACAACGCCAAGAACCGTAGGCTTTAGTAAGTGATATAAGTTTCAACTGGATATGTCTTCTCATCCTGAGAAAAAAAGTTTTGAACAGTCGGGCATACAGACGGACGGACAGACAGACAGACAGACAACAAAGTGATCCTATAAATATTCGTTTTTACTGACTTAGGTACGGAACCCTAAAAAGTGTGAGGTAGGGACTACAAAATGAAGGCACGTCCGTTAGTCCAAGAAGCGAAATGTTTTCAGGTCAAAAGGAACCAAAAAGAATGAAATTATTGAAATTATTGAGGGACCGCGGTATTTTTTGTGTTGCGTGTTTTCGTCTTAAACATTTTTCACTGCATTGGTATTCCCATTGGTTGAATCCATCTCGACAATCATTTTAATGGGCATCGAGAACCACTTTCAATGCACCACGTACAGCGACCGACGTATTCGACAGCTGTTGATTGGCGTAGCGGATATGATGTGTGTGTTTCAGATCCTCAACCCCGAACGCTTTCACTTAATGGGTTAATTTTGGGAAATCTGCACGGCAGCACGTGTATCACTCGCAAGTACTCCGTGAGGTAGCGAGACGGCCGCAGGTCGGTGCAGACGGCGTGGCGGGGCCAGAGTTACGCACGCAGCCAGTCAGCTGAGCGGGCCAGGGCGCATGCATTTAAAAATGGCGGGGCGGCCGGCGCATCGGCGCGGCCTTGACCGGCCGACTCGCGTATTGCCCGGGTCCCCGTCGCAAGGCCCCCTCGCGAAATATCGCCGCGGCCTTGCCACGCCTCGCGGCCTCCGCACGCGCGTCCGCAAACCGGCCGCACGCGCACCCGCGCTTCTATGCAAGGATGGCCTTCGGAGGCTCTCCCTGTGTACTGATGACTAGGGGCGGGAAAAACCGACCGGCTAAAACCGATGCCGGTATTTCAGTTCCGAATATCCGTAGTTTTCAGTATTTGTCAGGTCTCGGTTATACCGATTTTTTTCTATTTTTAGTACGAATCAATTAATAAAACCGAAATATCAATTAGCCATAGCAGCCTTTTCATTAAAAAAAATGCGTAATTTTTGTTCGCAAAATTTGCTCTGGTTTGAAATCTGAAAATGGGAAAACTGATCAGCGCTGTTTTAATAACGATGCCGATAGAAATGAGCAACAAACACATGGCTTAAGAAATGGCACAGCATTGCTGAGGCAGTAATGTCCCTTTGTCGTGTGTCATGTCGTAAGGTGCGTGTGTAATTGCGCTGAGCAAGTCTTGTCCCCACCTGGTCTATACGGTAGTTCCCCGCTGTCGTCGATTGGACATCCGTTGTATTGCAGAATGGCACCAACCCTTGTCTAGAAATATTTTTATGACGTCTCGTAGCAATGAAGTATAAGGCTTCATTAGCCTTTAAAGTAAAAATTTGTCTGCCATCTCGAAGAAATAGTAAAGAGGAAAGAATTTATGGTAACAGCAAAAAATTAAAAAATTAACGCCAGATCATTCATAGAATACAATAACGATAGACACGTCTATGTCTACATAATATGCCTTTATCAGCTTGCGGCCCTTGAAAACGGTCAAATTAACACAGAAAAAACAGAGTTCTTCAACCTCCGTTTTCAACTTTCAGTACTGGCCATTCGGAATGCCCGAATAGTGATATGTTCCCCGATTACAAAATGGTTTTTATGAAAGTTTTGAAAAATTATAATCATTAGGAGAATATCGGTGATTTACGTAGTATTCAACCACTTGTGACATTACAAGAAAAGCAGCGAAACGTGGATGAATTAAGTTTTCATTCATTTGCCTCATTAATTCTATATTTTGATTCTATGTCAAAATTTTTTCCAATCTTTGTTCGATTTCTACGTTTATTACTTGAAATAATAAGAGTAAAACTGAAAATCGGTTATTTCAGCAACCGGTTATTTTATGCGGCTTTAACAATTAGTTTTAACCGTTGATAAAAACTATATAACCGAAGTTGTTTCAGCTATAGCCGTCATCCCTACTGATGACTACTTCGAGCAAACACATGAAGCTTAAGGCGCTTACTCGCCTTACTTTAAACTCCTCTTTACAGGAGCGACTTTCGAGTTAAAATAGAGAGAATGTGGCGAGCGCCAGTCATGGGCTTGCATGTAAATCCCCAGCCAATCTTGTCGCTAGTGCATCAGTGGCGCCAATGATTAATTGATTGTGTGGAGTTCTAAAATCCTGAGCATTCTGCAGGCTGCGCATGCACAGCAACAGCTGACTGTTGTGTCGACTGCTAACATACGAAGTTAAGGTATTTTCGCTGCGCTCGCTCATGTTATGGTATCGAATTCGGTACTATTGTGTCTTCTTAATATTTATTTAATTGTATTATTTTCAGACACACTGTAAAGACTGAATGGCGGCTACATATTTTTCCAGTGAGTATTCTCCCGCAAGAGTGGCGATATATCCGAAAACAAAACCATCACATTTCATAACACCAAGATAAAGAAGAAGCTTACACTGTGCCCACATGACAACGTAAATACATGAACTTCTTCAATGAAAATTGCATTCATAGTGAAGAATCATACCTACCCACCGAGAACAATAATTTTGGAAATTATTTGGCGCTAGTATAGAAAACAAAACACGAAGGATAATTTATGAACTACTGCAAGATATTAGAGTGCCTGTATTGTTAAGAATTGCGATGCAATGTTTTTTTGTCACTTCCAAAGAAACATTGCATCGTACTTCTTAACAACACAGGCACTGCAAATACCGTATTTATCAGCCGATACCATGCAACAACTTTCTACGTCTACATCTCAATGGGTCTCTGCAAACCACACTCAAGTGCTTGGCACACGGTACATCAAACCGATTTCAAAATAATTCTCTATATTCCATTCTGGAACAACGCGCGAAAAAAAAAAAAAAAAAAGAAAACGAGCATCTATTTCTTTCCGCGCGAGCTCTGATTTCCCTTATTTTATTATGATGATCGTTTCTCCCTATGTAAGTTGGCGTCAACAAAATATTTTCGCATTCCGAGGAGAAAGTTGATGATTGAAATTTCGGGAGAATCTGCCACAACTAAAAACGCCTTTGTTTAATTATGTCCACCCCAAAGCCTGTATCATGTCCGTGGCACTCTCTCCTCATTTCTCGATAATAAAAAAACGAGCTGCTCTTCTTTGAACTTTTTCGATGTACTCCGTTAAACCTATCTGATAAGGATCCCTCACAGCGCAGCGATACTCCAAAAGAGGACCGACAAGTGTCGAGTAGGCAGTCTCTTTAGTAGATGTGTGCATCTTCTGAGTGTTCTGCCAATAAAACGCAATCTTTGGTTCGCCTTCCCCACAACATTTTCTATGTGCTCTTTCCAATTTAAATTGTTCGTAACTGTAATTCGTAGATATGTAGCTGAATAAACGGCCTTTAAATTTGATTGACAGTGCTCTTGTGGATGACTTTAGAGTTTTCATTATTTAGGATAATTTGCCAACTTTTGCACTATACACGTATTTTATCTAAGTTATTTTGAATCGCCCATATACAACGAACAGCAGGGGGTCTATAACACTACCTTGGGAACGCCAGAAACCACTTCTGTTATACTCGATGACTTTGCAACAATTACTACGAACTGTGACCTCTCTGAACGAAATCACGAATTCAGTTGCGTAACAGACGATATTCCGTAAGCACGCAATCTGATTACAAGACGCTTGTGAGGTAACGTCTCATAAGATCTTCTGAAGATCTAGAAATAAGGAATAAATTTGAAATCCCCCGTCAATAGCACTCAGCACTTCGTGCGAGTAAAGAGCTAGTGTGTTTCACAAGAACGATGTTTTCTAAATTCGTGTTGACTGTGTGTCAATAGACCGTTATCTTCGAGGTAATTCATAACGCTCGAATACAATTTATGTTCCAAAATCCTGCTGCATATCGACGTTGATATGGGCCCGTAATTTAGTGGATTACTCATATTGCCTTTCTTGAATAGTGGCACGACCTGTGCAACGTACCCAGTGTTTGGGTACGGATCTTTCGAGTAAAGAGCTAGTGTGTTTCACAAGAACGATGTTTTCTAAATTCGTGTTGACTGTGTGTCAATAGACCGTTATCTTCGAGGTAATTCATAACGCTCGAATACAATTTATGTTCCAAAATCCTGCTGCATATCGACGTTGATATGGGCCCGTAATTTAGTGGATTACTCATATTGCCTTTCTTGAATAGTGGCACGACCTGTGCAACGTACCCAGTGTTTGGGTACGGATCTTTCGAGTAAAGAGCTAGTGTGTTTCACAAGAACGATGTTTTCTAAATTCGTGTTGACTGTGTGTCAATAGACCGTTATCTTCGAGGTAATTCATAACGCTCGAATACAATTTATGTTCCAAAATCCTGCTGCATATCGACGTTGATATGGGCCCGTAATTTAGTGGATTACTCATATTGCCTTTCTTGAATAGTGGCACGACCTGTGCAACTTACCCAGTGTTTGGGTACGGATCTTTCGTCGAGCGAACAGTTGTATATGATTGTTAAGGATGGAACTACTGCATCAGCATACTCTGAAAGGAACCTAACAGGTAGACAGTTTGTACCGGAAGACTAGCTTTTATAAAGTGATTTAAGTTCCTTTACTACTCCGAGAATATCTACTTTTAAGTTACTCATGGGGGCAGCTGTTTCAAATTCTGGAATATTTACTTGGTCTTCTTTGGTGAAGGAAATTTGGACGACTGCGTGCAGAAACTCTGCTGTAGCAGCATTGTCATCAACGGTATTTCCATTGTTGGTGCGCAGAGAAGGCACTGATTGTGTCTTGCCGCCAGCATACTTTACAAACGACCAGAATCAAAAATGTCTCTGAGCACTATGGGACTCAACTGCTGAGGTCATAAGTCCCCCAGAACTTAGAACTACTTAAACCTAACTAACCTAAGGACATCACACACATCCATGCCCGAGGCACGATTCGAACCTGCGACCGTAGCGGTCGCGCGGTTCCAGACTGTAGCGCCTAGAACCGCTCGCCCACTCCGACCGGCCGACCAGAATATTTCTGGATTTTCTGCCAGGTTTCGAGGTAAATTTTCATTGTGGAAACTATTATCAACTTCTCGCGCTGAAGTTCGCACTAAATTTCGTAAGAGGTAGCCAATCTTGTGAATTTTGCGTTCGTTTAAATTTGGCATGCTCTTCTCGTTTCTGTAACAATGTTCTGGCCTGTTTTGTGTACCAAGGAGGATCAGCTCCGTCGTTCGTTGATTTATTTGGTATAAATCTCTCAGATGCTGTCGATACTATTTCTCTGAATTCTAGGTCACATCTGGTCTACACTTACACAGTTAATTTGGAATGAGTGGAGATTGTCTCACGAAGGTGTCAAACCGAGCGAGGTGGCGCAGTGGTTAGCACACTGGACTCGCATTCGGGAGGACGACGGTTCAATCCCGTCTCCGGCCATCCTGATTTAGGTTTTCCGTGATTTCCCTAAATGGTTTCAGGCAAATGCCAGGATGATTCCTTTGAAAGGGCACGGCCGATTTCCTTCTCAATCCTTCCCTAACCCGAGCTTGCGCTCCGTCTCTAATGACCTCGTTGTCGACGGGACGTTAAACACTAACCACCACCACCACGACCACCACCACGAAGGTGTCAAGAGGATTTTTATCTGCTTTCTTGAATAGGTATATTTTTTGTTTATTTCTGGAGATTTGGGTGTTAACGGTATTCTATCTCTAGGATAACCCTGTGTTCGTGAATCCCTGCATCCGTTACCCAGGATTATTTATTGCTAAGAGGTCAAGTGTGTTTTCGCAACCGTTTACTATTTGAGTGGGCTCATGAACTACTTGCTTCAAATAATTTTCAGCGAATGCGTTTAGCATAATTTCGGATATGTTTTACGCGTACCTCCGGAATTACACATGTAGTTTCGCCAACGTGTCGAGGGGAAAGCGAATTCACCAACAACTTCAGTTGTATGAGTCGGGTACATGTTTTCTATGAACCTTTCAGCAATTGCATCATCTGAGTTGGGAGTTCGATAAAAGGATCCAGTTATAAAATTGGAGCTCCTAACTACCCACACTAACTCACAGTAACTTCTACTTAATTTCGCTACAAGATAAACTACTTCTAACAGAAACAAACACGCATGTCCTTTCTCAACACTGTTAGGTCCTTCGCAAAAAATTCGGCTGAACTTATCTCCGGCTTTAGCAAACTTTCAGCGTCTACAATTTACAACTGTTATACCGGTGGTTTCTACATCTATGTTCTTCCTGTGTTCGAATTGCATCCTTTGAGACTGAAGCTTTTTTATGCTTCCTCGAAACCGTCTAACCTAAAAAAAACCGTCCAGCTCACGCTTCACATACCCTGCTATATACCCCTGTAGCTGCCTCCTGCGCTTAATGGTCTCCTGACTACTTAGCGGATCCCGAAATCCGACCACCCTATGGTGCAAGTCGAGGAATCTGCAGCCTACACGGTCGTTGAACCGTCTGAGCCTCTCATTTAGACCCTCCACTCGGCTCTGTACCAGAGGTCCGCAATCGGCCCTGTCGACTACGCTGCATATGGTGAGCTCTGCTTCGTCTCGCAAGCAAGACTAGCAGCCTTTACCACTTCTGGCAGCCGCTCGAAACCAGAGAGAATCTCTTTCGATGCAAAGCGACACATCACTGGTACCGACGTAAGCCGCCACCTGCAGTTGGTGCTCTTCATGGCCACCAGAAGGACCCGTTCCACGTCTGCAATGACTCCCCCTGATATGCACACCACGGAGTGCACATTGGTTTTCCTCCTGTCCTTGGCACAGCCATGTCCCTGAGGGGTACCACAATGCGCCTAACAGTGGAGCTAACTACCAATAACCCCACCTTCTCTTACTGCTCGGATCTTGTTGGCTGGAAGGTTTCTTCTGAAAGGGGAGAGGCGAATGCATCTGATTGAGGGACAGTGTTAGCCACAGACTGCACCTGGAAACTGTTTGTCAAACTAACCGGGGAGGCCTCACTTTCGGGCCCCCGGGAAGTCTTCTACTGCCTAACATGCTCCCAGGGTGCAAAACTGAAAGACAGCTGTTTCCCAGACAAATACTGGCATGTTTTTCCATTTGTTCACACAGGTGACAAAATGACGTCATTAAAAAGATTTTCTGGTAGTCGTAGCAAAGGCGCGATACCCGGAATGCCAGACGTGTCGCTTATGCTCTTCGGACGTATTGGATGCGACATGGTAGCTCAGCTGCCTTTATCTCGACGAAGCGTTATCAAGAATGGCCGTGACCAGGTTGCAATGTCGTGAATCGGGGGCTTTGGTCCATGATAGATTTGAAGCTCTCCATGAGAAATTACTCCTATGTAGTATCACACTTGATGGAGGCACAGGTCATCCCCTGGGCTCGCTTTGTTCTCTTGGAAAGGTCTCAGTTCACATTATTTGCAGTCACATTCAAGGTAACAGTTGGATAATTTGAAAATGTGTAGTAAACAACTGCACTGTGTGGATAACTTCAGGGCTCTCTCTGTTTAATGACTGCGAGAGGGTGAAGCCCGATACCTGCCCGCAGCTTACATTTTCAAAAGCATCCGAAAGCCGTTGGGACAGGTTGAGATTTACAACGTACCAAGCGATTGGGGTAATCGCTCAGTCGTATTTCTCCGCGCACACAAATCCGGACGTGTGACGCTAATGGTGGGTCTGGTGGGGTTTGTAACTGCCGATCTGCAAGATCCGTATTACTGACAAGAAAACAAAAAATTTGCCGACCCATTAGGAAATACATCCTAAATTTCTTTATAGGAAGGTTATGGATAGACTACATCTTCTGTGTGAAGTAATATCAAAAGGTAAGGAAGCAAATATTTAAATGATGGATTTCGTAATTGCTTTCACAATCCAAATTCATGTGGACTGTCATTTACAGGAGTCTCACAATAAATAGCAAGAGTAAAGCTCTAACTGCTATAGAAACCGAATTTAAAAACACAGACGTTACAAATGCTATCATTTGAAAAGAACTAGGACAAAGAAGGGTCGTTTCGGTGCAGGCCTTTCCGTGCTTCTGCTCCCTTTATTTAATCTCTTAACATAGTACCTGCTCTTTTATTTATGCAAAAATTAAGTTCAATTTTTAATTTTCTTGATAAGTGTAGTTATTCTAACACGAAAAAACTTAAATAAAAGTCACTCAGCAGTGAATACGGCTCAGGCATATAAACGAGATCATTTGTTTAGAGTTAAGGCACTATATGTCACGGTAGATCACTTATGTGAAGGAAACTTGCCGCTCTCCACGATTACGTTCATAACTAGCAAGAAATACACAAAATTTACACTTATTGCCCATATATTTTGTCAGAGTAAAACACGTTACGTGATGCTTTGAAGTCTCACATTCGTTCCTCCAGTCTATAGCAGCATGATAACGACATTCAAGGAGAAGGAATAGAAATACTATTCTGGCTAAACTGAGCAGAACTCGCCTGCCAGTGACGCTCTGAGGCCCAAGCCCACAGTGACAATTCAGCTTATTTTGCCAATACAATTTGAACACATTTTTGAAAGAACGGTGGAATGTTTTGGGAAATGATTTACCTAAAAGTAAGAAGCAGATTATACAAACATTTGACGTATCTTTGAATAATGTTCGAAATCATATGAGATGCTTATGTGTTCATGTCGTAATGAGATTTCTGAACGAAATTGTACCAGACTTCAAGTGCTCTTTAAAATTCTAAGTTTCTAAGTTAAATACTGAACTGTTAATTCTCAACTGACGCCTCATTTGCTATACATAATTTAGCAAATAATTCAAAGGCGCATCAAATTTTTCTCTGATGTATTCTATTTCCTACTTTTAGACAAATCATTTTACAAACGAATTTACCGTTTTCCAATGCTTTTTTATTTTCTACTTTTGTTGAGAATGCATGAAATATATGTCAATATCGATCTGTATTATATTATTATTAAGAAAGTATATATTCAAGAGGAAGCAGAGACGTTTCAATGCTGCAACGTTCGTGAAATATATCAATTTTCCTCAAATCTCTAAGTTTTTCTTAATTATCCTGATTACTTTCAGACAATTAAATCCCTTTTCGCAAAACTAGGCCTCTCGCTAGACACTTTGATCCCTCGTTTGTTCATTTCCTAGTTTTCGTTTGGCTATGAAAATTCGGATACAAATTTTCCTTCAAACTACTACTTAAATTTTGCTTAATTAACCTGACTATTTTTCCAAAGAAAGATTTTATTACTTGAAAAAAGACATCACGCTGGTCGATTTGACGACCCAACTGTCCATTTCCCACTATTCATTTGGCTATCAAATTCGGACAAAAATTCATTGTGCAATTCTCGGGGAGTCTTGTTTTCGCTTCGCTCCGTAGGCAAGTTAAAATTTGTTATCTCTAAAATAATCTTCAGACTGTTGAGAGGTTTGGCTCACTATGAGATAAGCCGGTCAATGCCCCTGCGGTAGAAACTTCAAGGTCGGTTCACGCAGATGTAACAGATACAGCGTCGCACGCGGAACGGTAACTTCCCCGACAGCAGATTCTCATTGGCGTACAGTTTGAGCCACGCCACGGCGCACTATCAAGAATACCGCGAAGTGCTGAGTAGTGTTAAATTTTGCGGGGGCGTTAAAACTAAATTTTACAATTAAGATAGAAACAAGGGCTGCCTCTATGAACCACAGATGGACCTTGCCGAGGTGAAGCAGCTTGCGTACCTCAACTCAGGTAGCCGAACCGTAGAGGCAACTACAGTGGAGTGGTATCTAAAATGGCTCTGAGCACTATGGGACTTAACATCTGTGGTCATCAGTCCCCTAGAACTTAGAACTACTTAAACCTAACTAACCTAAGGACATCACACACATCCATGCCCGAGGCAGGATTCGAACCTGCGACCGTAGCAGTCGCGCGGTTCCGGACTGAGCGCCTAGAACCGCTAGACCACCGCGGCCGGCGGAGTGGTATCTGTAGAGAGGTCAAACACGTGGTTTCTGAAGAGGGCAAGAGTCTTCTCCGAAGTTGCAGGAGGAGGAGATCAGTGTTTAAAGTCCCGTCGACAACGAGGTCATTCGAGACAGAGCACAAGCTCGGATTAGGGAAGGATGGGGAAGGAAATCGGCCGTGCCCTTTCACAGGGACCATCCCGGCATTTGCCTGAAGCGATTTAGGGAAATCACGGAAAACCTAAATCAGAATGGCCGGACGCGGGTTTGAACCGTCGTCCTCCCGAGTCCAAGTCCAGTGTGCTAACCACTGCGCCATCTCGCTCGGTATACCGAAGTTGCAGGGGCAACTTGTGGATGATTGACTGATCTAGCCTTGTAACATCAGCCAAAGCGGTGTTGCTGATTGCGAACGATTGAAAACGAGGGGAAACTACAAACGTTACTTTTCCCAAGTGTATGCAGCTCTACTGCATGGTTAAATGATGATGGCATAATCTTGGGTAAAACATTCCGAAGGTAAAATAGGTCACCATTCGGTTATCCGCGTAGGAAGGACGTCGCCATCAGGAGAAACAAAACAGACATCTATGGGTCGGAGCGGGGAATGTCAGATTGCTTCATCGGGCACGTAGGACTGTGGGAAACGTGAAGGACGCAGAGGATCAAATCGGTAAAAAAAGACAAGGCCTAGCAGAAAGCCTTTGGTATTATAGAAGATACTGGATTTAAATGATGAAAGAAAAATCTATAAAAATGCAGCAAATGGAACAGGCGAAAGGGAATACAGACGTCTAAAAAATAAAACTGTCAGAAGGTGCAAAACTGCTAAGCAGAATGGCTAGAGGGCAAATGCAAGGCATTTATAATTAAAAGAAAGATACATTCCGCCTACAGAAAAATCTTAGAGGCTTTTGGAGAAAAAAGAAGCAGCTGCATGAATATCAAGAGCTCCGATGAAAAACCAGCATGAAGCAAAGAAGAGAACGCTGAATAGTGGAAGGGGTACGTAGAGGAGCAGTA
The DNA here is from genome assembly GCF_023864275.1 of Schistocerca cancellata. Taxonomy (NCBI): domain Eukaryota; kingdom Metazoa; phylum Arthropoda; class Insecta; order Orthoptera; family Acrididae; genus Schistocerca; species Schistocerca cancellata. The sequence goes on along the minus strand of NC_064626.1, from coordinate 446,438,131 downwards.
CAAGGACAATAAATTTGAAGGCAGTAATATAGGAAGAGAAAACGAAGTAGATGAAGATTAGATGGGAGATACTGGCTATTAATCGCTTTAATTCTAGAAGGCTACTGGTAATACTTGTAACATATCAAACTCATAAATTAAAAGAGAATCAGCAAGATGGAGAACTCTGGATATTCGCCCATCCACCGAAGCAACAAGCTGGAGGTGCTGTCTTCCACTGAAACCGAAACTAAGCCAGTATTACTCACTTCGCCTGTCGGGAAACCTGCTGTGTCCTGTGCCTGTGTTATGAGTAAGCGAACGCAAAATGGTAGGGCGCTGTTAATCGTTGGCATTTCAAACGTACGGCAAATAGCGGTACCCCCTTCGAGAAATAGCACGAAGCCGGAAGCACTCAGCGTGTTGAGTAGGCTAATCCGGCAGCTACTGAGGGAACAGGGGTGCAACCAATTGCAGATTGTGATACATGTTGGAATAAACAGTGTGTGTCGCTCTGGAATCCATCTCATACTTGATTCATTCCAGCGACTAGCAGAGACGGTTGACAGTTGAGTAAACTAACTCTACTCACGGAGTAGCAACGAAGCTTATGATCTGCAGCATTGTTCCGAGAACAGACCGTGGCCCCGTGCTTCTGAGTAGAATGGAAGGCTTGACCCAGAGCCTGTGAAGTTTTTGTAACAAGCTAGGCTGTGTCTTTCTAGACTTGCGCCACAGAATTCAGAAGAGTAGGGACCCCCTAGAAAGGTTAGGTGCGCAGATAACTATCACTGTAGGAAACCCAGAAGCATCAGTGTAAGATCCAAAGAAATGCGCCAGACAAGTGAGACTATTAAAGTCCTAGTGTTTAACAGCCGAAGCATTCGCAACAAAATGCCACAGTTTGTAGCGCTCCTAAAAAGCAGTGAAGCCCACATAATAATCGAAGCTACTTAAAACATGAAGATGACAGTACTAAGATTTTTGGGGAAAATTTAAGAGTGTACCGAAAGGTCGGGCGAGACGGAAATTGAAGCTGTATGCGAGATTGTTTGGACAAGGCTCAGTACCAAGTGTGGGCATAAAATTATAGTTGGATCCTTCTATCGAACACTAAAATCACCTCCTGATATAACCGAAAAATTTAGAGAAAACCTCAGTTCTCCAGTCCATAATTTCCTCAATCATACTGTAATCATCAGTAGAGACGTTAATCATATAATAATCTACTGGGATAATTACAGTTTTGTTAGTGGTGAGCGTGATAAGACACCCTGTGAGACGTTACTAAATCCTTTTCCTGAAAATTACCTAAAACAGATAATTTGGAACCCCATTCATGATGGAAATATATTAAATTTAATGGCAACACACACACACACACACACACACACACACACACACACCTAACCTCTTTCCACATCGAAATCGCCACCAATGACCATGAGGCAGTTTTAGCAACAATGATTACCAAAGTAAAAACCGGAATTGAAACAAACGGAAAGCTTTATATGGTCAGAAAACTATACGAAGAAGTAGTTGTGTCATATCTGAAACCATTACTTCAGAAAAGAAGCTAGTAGAGGAAAAATGGCTCACAGTTGACCATGTACTGGATAGATTTGTCCCCCACAGTTCATGATGACAGGAACTCTCCTTGACATATAGGATTTGTAAAGAAACTTCTAAAGGAACAGAGACCACTGCATAACAGGTATAAAAAGAGGGTAAGCCTATAGATACAGAGATGCTGACTGAAAGCATTTGGCTGTCAAGAGAGCAATGAGTGAATCCTTCAATGACTACAGTAGCAAATACTGTAAAAAGATATTTCACAAAACCCAAAGAAATTCTGGTCTTCAGTGTTCCTTTGCAAAGGAAAACATCGGTGTATTGTCCCACTTTAATTCTCGTGCCACTGAAAATGCAACTGAAACAGATATTGGTTCAAATGGTTCAAATGGCTCTGAGCACTATGGGACTTAACAGCTGTGGTCATCAGTCCCCCAGAACGTAGAACTACTTAAACCTAACTAACCTAAGGACATCACACACATCCATGCCCGAGGCGGGATTCGAACCTGCGATCGTAGCAGTCGCGCGGTTCCGGACTGCGCGCCTAGAACCGCGAGACCACCGCGGCCGGCACAGATATTGGTGTCAGCAGCGTTGAGAAACAGCTGAAATCGTTAAAACTGAACAAATACGCACGGCCGATGGACCCCTATCAGATTCTACACCCAATTTGCGGATGAGGTGGTCCCTATGTTAACAATAATCCATCGTGGATCTCTCGAACAAAAAACTGTGCCCAGTAATTGGAGGAAAGTAAAGATCTCACACGCCTATAAAAAGGGCAGCAGAACTGATCCACAAAATTACTATTCAATATACCTGACATCCATTTGTTGTAGAATCCTATAACATATTCTGAGCTCAAACATAATGATGTATCTTTAACAGAATGATCTCCTCCATGCCAGTCAGCATGGATTCCGAAAACATCGATCTTGTGAAATTCGACACTCAGTTTTCTCACATGACACATTAAAGGCATGGATCAAGGCCATCGGGTAGATGCGGTATTGTCTCGATTTCCGAAAAAGCATTTCATTCGGTACCAATCAACAGTACAATCTTATGGGGGTATCAAGCGAAACTTGTGACTGGATCGAGGGTCTTCTGATAGGGAGGGTGTACAATTTTGTGAATAAAACCACACAGATCACTCACTTTTTTCTTTATTTACCGCAATGGCTACTATCATCATCAGATATCTGCAATTAAGACGAAATGAGTATAAAGAGACAGGTGTTTATTACACAACAACAAGGTAACGAACGATAAGACATTAAAAATTTAGAAAGTATTTTTAAAGGTATACTCACCAACAAGCTTAGAACTTGTAAAAGAAGGTTCTGTGCAGTATTAAAAACTATGCCTAATCGGCAGGAGGTTCTGTGCAGTATTAAAAACTATGCCTAATCGGGGCGTCAGCTAACAGCTTGCTGTAGATATTTTATAAAGATTTAGTCGACAGGTGGTGCCAGTGTTGAGGAAGTTGACTTGAAAATTATTTAATTTTATTATTTAGATATTTGTTCGCCTTTTTATACTTATAAAAATCAGATCGTCTTTAAAACATTAACATTCAAAGTCAAATTATACAACACGATTTAAATACGTGTAATTCCATACTTGACATATTATCTATTCAGATGGCACCACTAACGAAAGTGTTCATTACATCTGCTACTCACTAATATCCGTATAACAGCAGCATGAACTTAAGTATTACACATACTTTTTACATAAATATGATGCAGCAATTATAAACGTAGTACTTGCTGTTATAATTACGCGCGTCTAACACATAAAAAGTCACACTCATAACTTACGGAGAGATATAACCGCCACTTGACTATATGATATGGTGTGCCTGCCCTGTAAACTTGCCGCACGTGGTAGTCCCTCGGGCGTGGGTGTGTGTGTGTTGTCCTTAGCATAAGTTAGTTTAAGTTAGATCAAGTAGTGCATAAGATAAGGGACCGACGACCTCAGCAATTTCGTCCCATAAGACCTTACCACAAATTTCAAAATTTTCCTGTCAACTAAAATTGATAAACAATATATTAAAATCTGTACATTTATAAAGCATATTACAAAGAATAAAACAATCCGATTATTCAGTCAAAATATTTTGGAAGGCTGCTCCATCTTGCTGAAGCAGCAGCAACTTGCTTCCTAGGTACGTCGTTCGGCGTGCACTAACGGGAGCTCCGCCGGCTCAGAAGACGCGAGTCGACGTGTGGCTCGTAGTCCAAACATTCTGTGACGGCCTAGTGTTAAATTGCAAAAATTGTGACCTGAAAACAAATAAGTATGAGCGTATAGGAAATAAAATTTTAAGTAGAGTTTATTTTTCATTAAATTCGATCCAGTATGGCTAACACGACCAAAAAAACCCGCGAAGTTGCCAAAAACGGTTTTACATAAACAAGTAAAAAACTGTTAATTGAAAAAGTTGTAGGGTTTGAAAAGATGTACTGACTGCTTAATTATAAGTATCGATTGATTTGTTGCGTTTCGAGACTTATCGAAAAATCGTTAAAATCTCGTTAACACACACGTCAAAAGTCTCGTAACGTTCACGTTCCGATACTTGCTGTTTATTGTTAAGTTATATAGTTCGCGGTAAGTTAGGACGGCCCTACAGTAATGGTTCTAGGGGTACTTCTTTCGCGAAGAGTTTTGATACCATGCTATTAAATAATTTTTGTTGTTCTTGTGGTCTTCAGTCCGGAGACTGGTTTGATACAGCTCTCCATGCTACTCTATCCTGTGCAAGCTTCTTCATCTCCCAGTACCTACTGCAACCTACGTCCTTCTGAATCTGCTTAGCGTATTCATCTCTTGGTCTCCCTCTATGATTTTTACCCTCCACACTGCCCTCCAATGCTACATTTGTGATCCCTTGATGCCTCAGAACATGTCCTACAAACCGGTCCCTTGTTCTTGTCAAGTTGTGCCGCAAACTCCTCTTCTCCCCAATTCTGTTCAATACCTCCTCATTAGTTATGTGATCTACCAATCTAATCTTCAGCATTCTTCTGTAGCACCACATTTCGAAATCTTCTATTCTCTTCTTCTCTGAACTATTTATCACCCATGTTACACTTCCATACATGGCTACACTCCAGACAAATACTTTCAGAAACGACTTCCTGACACTTAAATCTATACCCAATGTTAACAAATTTCTCTTCTTCAGAAACGCTTTTCTTGCCATTGCCAGTCTACATTTTATATCCTCTCTACTTCGACCATCATCAGTTATTTTGCTCCCCAAATAGCAAAACTCCTTTACTACTTTAAGTGTCTCATTTCCTAATCTAATTCCCTCAGCATCACCCGACTTAATTGGAATACATTCCATTATCCTCATTTTGCTTTTGTTGATGTTCATCTTATATCCTCCTTTCAAGACACTGTTCATTCCATTCAACTGCTCTTCCAAGTCCTTTGCTGTCTCTGACAGAATTACAATGTCATCGGCGAACCTCAAAGTTTTTATTTCTTCTCCATGGATTTTAATACCTACTCCGAATTTTTCTTTTGTTTCCTTTACTGCTTGCTCAATATACAGATTGAATAACATCGCTGACAGGATACAGCCCTGTCTCACTTCCTTCCCAACCGCTGCTTCCCTTTCATGCCCCTCGACTCTTATAACTGCCATCTGGTTTCTGTACAAATTGTAAATAGCCTTTCGCTCTCTGTATTTTACCCCTGCCATCTTTAGAATTTGAAAGAGAGTATTCCAGTCAACATTGTCAAAAGTTTTCTCTAAGTCTACAAATGCTAGAAATGTAGGTTTGCCTTTCCTTAATCTTTCTTCTAAGGTAAGTCGCAAGGTCAGTATTGCCTCATGTGTTCCAACATTTCTACGGAATCCAAACTGATCTTCCCCGAGGTCGGCTTCTATCAGTTTTTCCATTCGTCTGTAAAGAATTCGCGATAGTATTTTGCAGCTGTGGCTTATTAAACTGATTGTTCGGTAATTTTCACATCTGTCAACACCTGCTTTCTTTGGGATTGGAATTATTATATTCTTCTTTAAGTCTGAGGGTATTTCGCCTGTCTGATACATCTTGCTCACCAGATGGTAGAGTTTTGTCAGGACTGGCTCTCCCAAGGCCGTCAGTAGTTCTAATGGAATGTTGTCTACTCCGGGGGCCTTGTTTCGACTCAGGTCTTTCAGTGCTCTGTCAAACTCTTCACGCAGTATCGTATCTCCCATTTCGTCTTCATCTACATTCTCTTCCATTTCCAGAATTTTGTCCTCAAATACGTCGCCCTTGTATACACCCTCTATATACTCCTTCCACCTTTCTGCTTTCCCTTCTTTGCTTAGAACTGGGTTTCCATCTGAGCTCTTGATATTCATGCAAGTGGTTCTCCTTTCCCCAAAGGTCTCTTTGATTATACTGTAGGCAGTATCTATCTTACCCCTAGTGAGATAAGCCTCTACATCCTTATATTTGTCCTCTAGCCATCCCTGCTTAGCCATTTTGCACTTCCTGTCGATCTCATTTTTGAGACGTTTGTATTCCTTTTTGCCTGCTTCATTTAGTGCATTTTTATATTTTCTCCTTCCATCAGTTAAATTCAATATTTCTTCTGTTACCCAAGGATTTCTACTAGCCCTCGTCTTTTTATCTACTTGATCCTCTGCTGCCTTCACTACTTCATCCCTCAGAGCTACCCATTTTTCTTCTACTGTACTTCTTTCCCCCATTTGTGACAATTGTTCCCTAATGTTCTCCCTGAAACTGTGTACAACCTCTGGTTTAGTCAGTTTGTCCAGAGCCCATCTCCTAAATTCCCACCTTTTAGCAGCTTCTTCAGTTTTAATCTACAGCTCACAACCAATAGATTGTGGTCAGAGTCCACATCTGCCCCTGGAAATGTCTTACAATTTCATACCTGGTTCCTAAATCTCTGTCTTACCATTATATAATCTATCTGATACCTTCTAGTATTTCCAGGATTCTTCTATGTGTACAACCTTCTTTTATGATTCTTGAACCAAGTGTTAGCTATGATTAAGTTATGCTCTGTGCAAAATTCTACCACGCGGCTTCCTCTTTCATTTCTTTCCCCCAATCCATATTCACCTACTATGTTTCCTTCTCTCGAATTCCAGTCACCCATGACTATTAAATATTCGTCTCCCTTCACTACCTGAATAATTTCTTTTATCTCATCATACATATCATCAATTTCTTCATCATCTGCAGAGCTAGTTGGCATATAAACTTGTACTAATGTAGTAGGTGTGAGCTTCGTGTCTACCTTGGCCACAATAATGCGTTCACTATGCTGTTTGTAGTAGCTTACCCGCACTCCAATTTTCCTATTCATTATTAAAGCTACTCCTGCATTACCCCTATTTGATTTTGTATTTATAACCCTGTATTCACCTGATCAAAAGTCTTGTTCCTCCTGCCACCGAACTTCACTAATTCCTCCCCCACCTATCCATTTCCCTTGTTAAGTTTTCTAACCTATTTTTACGATTATATTAATTTTAAGGATCAAAAAAGAATTCGAAAAAATTACACATTTTTTGGGTGTGCTTTTTAGTTATCTACCTCAATTAATATTTTATGAAAGTAATTTTTAAAGAAAGAAATTGCTGACGTTTTTTACGAATAAAAAAGGTTTTGCGACCTTCTGGAGCCAAGACAACTTTCAAGAAAATCTTGTGGATGCAATTAACATTTTACAGCGCTGCGCTAGATGGAGGTTAATACTGAGTACTTATATTTGCAAGGAATAAATACTAGCACATGTTTAACTGCATTTTTGCGCGCGCTAACTCTGGAAAGTACGAAATACTGATCAGCACACTATGAAATTAAAATATATGGTAAGTATTAATTTTTTGAAACACAACGATCTAGGATTCGGGGATAGTTTTAAAAAAGTTATTCAAAGCATGATTTTTTCTTGCACGAGTAACTTCTACACGGTTATTTACTATATCAAAATTCCTTACACATATTTTTCGTTACTTTACTCCACTGCAAAACTCTACACAATCGTATAATCTATTGCTGTACATTGTTGCAGTAATACGTTCGCAGAACATTTATGTAGGGAATTTAATATAGGAAATATCTTTGCCGGAGTTTTTCGTGTAGCAAATATAACATTCATGTTTATCTCGTCACGCTACCTTCCAGAAGCTGAGCCATCAAACATTATGAAGGCGCGGGCCATTTAAAATCAGTTTTCAGAGCGAACGCACGCCGATTCCCGTTCTCTGTCTGCCACAGCTGGCATCAAAAATGGTTCAAATGGCTCTGAGCACTATGGGACCTTAACATCTGAGGTCATCAGTCCCCAACCTAGAATTACTTAAACCTAACTAACCTAAGGACATCACACACATCCATGTCCGAGGCAGGATTCGAACCTGCGACCGTAGCGGTTGCGCGGTTTCAGACAGAAGCGCCTAGAACCGCTCAGCCACACCGGCCGGCGCAGCTGGCATCCTCCGTGTTTGTATGCTTCACTTGAATACTCAATTACTAATACTAAAAATACATATACTAGCATTTTTTTGTTGAAAATGTAAGTATTCAATATTAACCTCCGTCAAACGTATCTCTGTAAAATGTTAACCGCCTGCATTAGATTTTTTAAATTAAAATACAGTTATGTTAGTTCCAGAAGGTAGCAGACCTTTTTTTGTAATCGTGAAAAAATGTCAGCCATTCCTCTTTCCAAGTTATGTTCGTAAAACAAAATGTGAGACAGTTGGTTAAAAAGCACTACAACAAAAGTGCAAGTTTTTCATAGTCATTTATAGTTCTTATAACTTATAAAATCGTAAAAATTATTTAACAGCATTCTAGCACAACTCTTTGCGAAAGAAGTATGCATGAAAACCGCTGCGGTAGGGCCATCCGCTGAGAAGATCAAGCCAATTATCGACAAGAGCTTATAAAGAAGTCAATATACCTAAAATATAACATTTTTTAATTTTTTCAAACGGGTACTTTTATCACTTACCGTGGGCTATAATTAACAGTAAGTAGCAAGTATGGGAACCCGAACTTTAACGAGATTTTTAACGTGAATGATAACAGATTTTTAACGGTTTTTCACAAATACGTCCCGAAACGTAACAAATCAACCGATAATTCTAATTCAGCAATCGATAAATTTTTTAAAGTCCTAAACTTCCACATTTGACACTGTTTGATCGGAGTTGCAGTTTTTTTGCTTATTTAAGAAAAAATATGTATTTGCCACTTTGCGGATTTTTTGGCCATGTTAGGTATCCTGGATCAAGTTTCATGAAATGGAAACTATGAAGTTTAATTTCCTAAATGCTCATACTTTTTTGTTTTTAGATACTAATTTTTGCAATCATTTCTCCATAAAGTTTGAATTGTCATCAACAAGAGAGCACGTAACAATCAGCATACGTCACACTATCAGTTCAGAATAATGTCAATAAGTAAAAAAAATTAGTAAGCGATCTAGACGGTTTTATTCACGAAATATACACAATCATTGGAGACTCATACAGGAAATTCACTTCCAGTATCAATAAGAAAACGCAGCAAGTTATTGCGGACGGAGAGCCATCACAAATGTAGAAGTAACTTAACTGGGCTCCTGTACCATTCGTGTTGTTTATTAACGACCTTGCCGACAACCTCAGATTTTTTGCAGATGGTGCAGTTATCTGTAGTGAAGTACAATGAATGAAACCCGTCTTTCATTCCTGTCATCTATTGCCCATTGGCTACAGATGCCTCGGCGCTGGTTTTGGACAGCGCCATTTTGCCGTCTTCTATATACACTCCTGGAAATTGAAATAAGAACACCGTGAATTCATTGTCCCAGGAAGGGGAAACTTTATTGACACATTCCTGGGGTCAGATACATCACATGATCACACTGACAGAACCACAGGCACATAGACACAGGCAACAGAGCATGCACAATCTCGGCACTAGTACAGTGTATATCCACCTTTCGCAGCAATGCAGGCTGCTATTCACCCATGGAGACGATCGTAGAGATGCTGGATGTAGTCCTGTGGAACGGCTTGCCATGCCATTTCCACCTGGCGCCTCAGTTGGACCAGCGTTCGTGCTGGACGTGCAGACCGCGTGAGACGACGCTTCATCCAGTCCCAAACATGCTCAATGGGGGACAGATCCGGAGATCTTGCTGGCCAGGGTAGTTGACTTACACCTTCTAGAGCACGTTGGGTGGCATGGGATACATGCGGACGTGCATTGTCCTGTTGGAACAGCAAGTTCCCTTGCCGGTCTAGGAATGGTAGAACGATGGGTTCGATGACGGTTTGGATGTACCGTGCACTATTCAGTGTCCCCTCGACGATCACCAGTGGTGTACGGCCAGTGTAGGAGATCGCTCCCCACACCATGATGCCGGGTGTTGGCCCTGTGTGCCTCGGTCGTATGCAGTCCTGATTGTGGCGCTCACCTGCACGGCGCCAAACACGCATACGACCATCATTGGCACCAAGGCAGAAGCGACTCTCATCGCTGAAGACGACACGTCTCCATTCGTCCCTCCATTCACGCCTGTCGCGACACCACTGGAGACGGACTGCACGATGTTGGGGCGTGAGCGGAAGACGGCCTAACGGCGTGCGGTACCGTAGCCCAGCTTCATGGAGACGGTTGCGAATGGTCCTCGCCGATACCCCAGGAGCAACAGTGTCCCTAATTTGCTGGGAAGTGGCGGTGCGGTCCCCTACGGCACTGCGTAGGATCCTGCGGTCTTGGCGTGCATCCGTGCGTCGCTGCGGTCCGGTCCCAGGTCGACGGGCACGTGCACCTTCCGCCGACCACTGGCGACAACATCGATGTACTGTGGAGACCTCACGCCCCACGTGTTGAGCAATTCGGCGGTACGTCCACCCGGCCTCCCGCATGCCCACTATACGCCCTCGCTCAAAGTCCGTCAACTGCACATACGGTTCACGTCCACGCTGTCGCGGCATGCTACCAGTGTTAAAGACTGCTATGGAGCTCCGTATGCCACGGCAAACTGGCTGACACTGACGGCGGCGGTGCACAAATGCTGCGCAGCTAGCGCCATTCGACGGCCAACACCGCGGTTCCTGGTGTGTCCGCTGTGCCGTGCGTGTGATCATTGCTTGTACAGCCCTCTCGCAGTGTCCGGAGCAAGTATGGTGGGTCTGACACACCGGTGTCAATGTGTTCTTTTTTCCATTTCCAGGAGTGTACTTTAACCATGGCGACACGCGAACAGTCTACAGACTTAGCGTTTCGATAATGCTAACACTCTTGGCCCGAAAGCCAATGAACTTGCCCTTTTGGATGTCAGATAAATGGCACCGTTTCCGCATTTCAACGACTGCACTGTTTTTCACTGACTCGACAACAGGACCTTGTCTAGAATGGCGATGCAGGATTCCTGCATTCGCTCTCTTACGTTCATTTCCTGAAAACGGAACTACTTTTGACCTTTTTGCTAGAAAGTCTCATCTGCAGTAAAAAAATAATGACAGCATACTTGGAAAGTTTGGGTTTGCCAATGAGAAAGAGCGCTTACAAGATACTTGTGTTGCGCATATTGACAAAATGCTTAAACACACATAATATCGGGTTGGATCTTAAAAAAATCTGCACCAATATTTATTCATATCTTGATATGAATGTAATGCAAGAATAGGCAAGTTGCTTACAAGAACCGGCTTTAAATGTTGACTCTATGAACACACTACTGTAGAATATTATTCTGCAAACTTTTAAATTACAATTTAGATCTGTGGACCAAACGTGGCTAATTTTCATAAGTGACATGTTAAGGTGTTTAACTATAGACTCATGACTGTAATCCATGAGACGTCAGGATTCTCTAAAAGTCTGACCCCTTGGAAGTAATAGAAGGTACTCCTTCAGAGAGGATTACGGCAGAAAAAGAACCTAAAAGCAACGAACCTCGACTTACCTTGTTCCACTGAATTGAGTTACAACAAAAATTTGGTGAAGCTGCGAAGCGGTTTTTATTTTGACAAAAAAATGAAGCACCAGGAAGGGGAAGAGCATTCGAAATGACACTTCACTATTTGAGGTAGTATGTGATGTTACGTCAGCGATCACAGCAGCGTGTCAAATTTACGAAGAACTTTGCAGTTTGAGACCACTCATCAGCATGACCTTGTTACCGTCCACCCCCCCCCCCCCCCCCTCTGACCTCACCTGGATGCATGCACGCATTCGGTTGAGAAGGGACACATAAAGCCGTTGTATCCTCTACTGAGGCAGACTGGTCCCACACACGTTGTATCTGGAATAGATGTTGGGATCTTATTGGGCACGGGAATCTCAAAATCACGCAAACAGTTTATCAGGGTACGTGTCACCTGTGGACGTGCGATGTCTTGCTGGAAAATGGCACCACGGTACTGTTGTATGAGAGAGAACACGCAAGGACACAGGATATCCGTGACGAACCGTTGTGCCGTGACAGTTTCCTCAGTCTCTGGCGGCCGTTGCCAGAAGTCATACCCGATATGCTCCCCACACCATGTCACCAGCTGTTCCGATAGATCCACGGTGACACCCCTTTCAAACTATTAGGTGCTGATAATGCTGTCCCACACGAGAACGCTGCATCTCGTGTCCTTGAAAATGATCATTCAACATCTAACACATTTCACGCCCCTTATATACGCCCGCAGACATGGGGACAAAACCAAGCAAAAACAACACTAATGCACTCTGGTGGCCGTTCTACCTGTCAACTGAAGTGTTATTTTCGAAATGGACAAAAAAAAATATTATCATGGGGAGGGAAACACACAGTCATCTGACTGCAGTACGGTTGACTTTTAATTTCAACGACATTTAGTGGAAAAAAGGAAATGATATTAAAGTGATTTACGGAAAAAATTAAATTTGGATAGCCGCAACGGATCTGACCCCCTGCCCTCCTGAATACGTGTCCAATGTCTTAATGACTGCACCACTTCGTTCATTATCGATCAAAGCAGGAGAGGATTTAATTTCGTTTGATAATTGCATCGCGTCAGCTCAAGGCAGCAGGAATAGGCGTGTCAGCAGCTCGCAAATGGAACACGCTCCCACGAAGCGCGACACCCGGCCTGGCCCCGTTGTTCCTCTTACTCGTGTATCTCTGTCCAGATCATGTTTCGAGACGTGCGATGTATTCTCACGACCGCCAAACGGAGACGGGGTACACAACATCAATGCTCCTTCTCTTGACAAATGTAAAATGTTGGCATCTAATCAATGTTATTTTATTGAATACCGATTGTCGTTCTCTTTCAGTTAATCTTCGAAAACTGTTACTAACTTCTTGCTGTGTGTCTTCATATACTTGCGCTGTGGTTTTTCTATCAGTACGTCGGTAAACTCAATAATTATCATTTGTATACGCGTTATTAACTGTGTATTATCATTTACAGACATTTTGCATATTATATTCGACGCCGTCCTCATATGTTAATTCCACAAAAGCATTTGTATGTACAACATTTCGTACTAGTCAACGATAACAGAACGTAACGCATCTCCATAAAGACATTCAAAAGAAGCTGTCACTTGGTTAACTCCAGACATACAAACGATCAGCTGAAAAGTAATGGCCAAGCAAACGCCGAACTAGCAGCTATTTTGTCTTCAGTGAAAATAATGACGTAATGCGATAAACTAAGACTCATTTCCAGATGTGATTTGAGCATGTGTAAGGTGTTCCGCAATTTTCTTTGCACTATTACAGGAAAATCCTCCTCGTGCGGTACACAACTGTGAGCAAATTACACAACAGTTTCACTGCTTGCTGCCTGTTCTGTAGTAGAAACTGGTTTACGGTTTGGCAGGACTCAAATTGGAAGCAGCAAAGCAGCTGGAAACGACCGTTATTCTACAAGTTTAACATAAACTCGTAACAACTGCAGCGTGCCTTCGCAAAATATAAGCTTCACCCGGGTTCCCGGGTTCGATTCCCGGCGGGGTCAGGGATTTTCTCTGCCTCGTGATGACTGGATGTTGTGTGATGTCCTTGGGTTAGTTAGGTTTAAGTAGTTCTAAGTTCGATGGGACTGATGACCATAGATATTAAGTCCCATAGTGCTCAGAGCCATTTGAACAATTATAAGCTTCAGGAACAAATGTATTACCTCCGGGGTATGTAAAAGAGTCACCTACATGAAAACTGAGTGGGCAACAGTTTAATCTTCATTGAATTATTCTGAACAACGTAGCCAACGTATTCCCGAGTTGTCTTTCTTCTTACTAATCAATAATAATTAAGATTTCATCGATTTCTGCACTTCATTTCTAAACACTGCTTTTATAATGCACGAAAGCGAAATAATGTGATGGATACCAAGTAGCACATGACTTAATTGTTAGTGTAGTCAAATTGTTAGTTTATCAATATGCTGTTGAGTGCAACAGACACCACTTTCCTTTTTAAATGAAGCCTGGTAACCGTTTCACGTCACGGTGTAATTTCGCATTGTTTACGGCAACTCCTTGTACCGTGTGAAAACCAGTGGTCGTAAACCTGGCGCAAGTACGAGGGTAAGTCAATTACTATCCGCAATTTACTTATATTTTTGTTTATTTTGGTAGTACTGTTGTTTTACGTTGGTGGCGCATGCTTTGTTTATTTGTTGTTATACCTTAGCAATTTTCAAGCTGCTACGTTAGTTTCGCTATCGCTGCCGTGTTGTTAATCCGCTGTCTATTTGCACCAAATAAGAGCAACGTTCAGTGGTCGGTTTTTTTTTTGTGGTCGAAAGGTGTTTCAGGGGCCGAAATTTATCGAAGACTTTCGGTACAGTACGGAAGCAGTGTTTTGCCACAACGGACAGTCTACGAATGGATTGAAAAAACCGCAATGGTCGCACAAGTGTTACACACGATGAAGGAGGCGGACGACCGTTTCCGCCACAAATGAAGAAACCATTGAGCGTTCACGTGAAATGATTCTCTTAGACGGACGATTAACTATTGACGAAGTGGCACACGTCTGCAAATTAGTCACGGTTCTGCCTACGAAATCATCCACCACTGACTTGGGTTTCATAAAGTTTGTGCAAGATGGGTCCCAAAACAACTCACACAGTTGCCTAAACAAACGCGCTTGGACATCTGCAAAAAACATTTGGATCGCTATGGTAATGAAGGGGACAACTTCTTAGACAGGGTCATTACTGATGACGAAACATGGCTCCTCAATTACGAACCGGAGAGTAAATGGCAGAGTATGGAATGGAAACGTCCAAATTCGCCGTGCAAGAAAAAGTTCCAGATCCAGCCGTCCGCAGGAAAAATGATGCTTACAGATTTTTGGGGCGCACAAGGTCCAGTACTGCAACATTATGGGGAAAGGGGCACAACAATAAACAGCGAACGTTACAGTGAGATGTTTACTGTCAAGCTAAGGCCTGCAATTCGAAGAAAACGCCGAGGATTGCTGTCAAAATGTGTTGTTTTGTTGCACGACAATGCCCGTCACATACTGCTGCCCACACTGGTGAAACGCTCCGGAAACTCAAATTTGAAGTAGAGGTAAGGTGCCTAATATGAGACACACTTTTATAAACCCATTTGAAAGACCTAAAAGTAAGTTCAATTGTGTTTTTTATGATGGTAATAATATCTTGCATTATTTAATTTTATCCTAAAATTATCGTATTTGCAATAATAAACAATCGTTCAGCGTAGTTATTAAATCTTTACAAACTAGCCATTTCATAGAAATGAGATCAAGGTTTCCTAACATGAGACAGTAATAATATTTCGCTTTAATTATTTTATTACAGCATAATGACATATGAATATACAATTTTTACATGTTCATTCATTTCTGTTATCCTTCACTCATTTCACACTACTTAGGTTTATATTTACGACATCCGGGGCAAACAAAATTGTCTTCTGTGACACCGCCATCTTAATGAGCCCAGCGATAACATTTCGTGCACTGTGCCCATTTCTCCCCGTGTTTGTCTTCAGAAAAGCGCCCAGTACAGAACAGGCACTCTACGTCATCGTCATCACTGCTGTCTGAATCCCCACTGTCATCAAGATGGACATTGGATGCCGAGTCACTAGACGATTCTTCTGCTTTAGGTCTACGATTTGAAGATTTTCATCTCTTCTCCCCAAATAACTTTCTGGCTGCTTTCTTGGCTTCAGCCTCTGATTTCTTCTGTTTAGATTCTTACAATTGCTTCACACTGCAATTGCAGCAGAGCACGAGTGCGATGTTGACCTATTTGACTATCTCCAGGTGGTTTTGCGATGTGTGGGAGAAGTCTGATGTCTGCCAGGCTGACAGCTTGACCATCACCATCAGTAGCTTCATTTTCGTTTGTGGCATCTCTTTCTTGAAGAGCGTCAGCACAGCGATGAATTGAAAATTCATGTTCCCTAAAGATGTTCGTTGCATGGGGTGAGACCTGTTTTTCTGAAGGTATTCACAGATGCTTCCATTGTTGCTGCTCGGTTGTAAGCTGCCCCCAAATAACCTGTCTATTAATAATGGGGTGATAACACGATCTGGGTTACTTGCCAACCACGTTTCTATCTCTTGGGCATAGTAGGTTTTCTAAGGCCTCATAAATCCGACGTCAAGTGGCTGATTTTATGCGTTGAGTGAGGTGGCAAACATACAATATGAACATTGTTTTCACGTGCATTATCTAACACATCGAGATTCTTTGTGTGGGAATAATGCCCATCAAGAATCAAAATGGCAAGGTCATTGGAAGATGACTTCAGATGACTCACAAAATGATCAGACCACAGAGTAAAAATGTGAGTTTGTATCCAGCCACTTGGATGACAAGCTGTAATTGATCATGCAGGTGCACCGTCCATCAATTCCTGCTTCATATTCTTCCTCGGAAAGACGATTAGTGGTGGAACATAGGAGCCAGCTGCGTTCATACACGTTACAACTGTGATGAGATTTCCCCTTTCTGCTGAAGTCAAGGCAGCAACTTGTCTCTTCCCCTTCATAGTAATAACCTTTCTGTGTTTGTGCTGCACAGACGTCACCCCAGTTTCGTCAACATTGAAGACTCGATGCGGGTTATGGTTGACTTTAGATAGCACAGATTCGTAAATATCAAAAAATCTCCCCACATTTTCTGGAGTGAAAGCTTTCACTCTTGCTGCTGCAAGGCCCTGAGGAGTTCTCATTGATAAAATGGGGTGTCTCTTAAGGAAAGCTCGGAGCCATTTCTTTCCTGCTGAAGCCTTTTCTGAATTGAAGGGATTCTTCAGCCTATTCCTGACAGCTAACTGAAAGGCCACGCTTCGTATGTCCTTACATTTAAGAGCATAAAATAGCTATTCCATTGCAAGGCAGTATTTCACTAGTTCATCTTCCAGTTGAGATGAGAGAATAGGCCTTTCGCCAAGATTAACACCAACCAGCTTCTCGGGTGTACGAGTTTTATCCTTCACATACCTTTCCAAACTACGTTTTGGTACAGAAGAAACTTTTGAGGCTTTTAAGTATCCCATCTCGCCATTTTTCACACATGTAATGGCACGAACCATGTTGTCTTTATACCACGTTTTCCTTTTATGTATCAATGCCACCTACAAAGAATAAATACAATAATCAGACATACCTCTTAAAGGACCTCAACTTCTATGATTTCATTTGTTAGATTATTTTTTATAAGTACTGTGAACGGAGTACTTTGAATATGGAATAATATTGATCAACTTCTGAGTAAAATACTGCCTTGAAAGAAAGTTCCAGAAAACATTCCAATTTCTGATCATAAGACTAGTCAAAGTAATCCCTGTTTGTGATAATTTAATCGAATTAAAATAAACGCAAAATTTTACTACAATAAATGATAAAAAATTGTTATCTCATGATAGTATTGAGTAAATTACATATAACAAATCGTGAGAGAACGAGTTCCCCCAATATGCGATAGGTATCTTAATATGCGAGACTGTCGCGTATTTGGATCACCATACTATCGCATATTAGGAATTTCGCCGTCTTACACAAAGAATCACCCATTTGCTAACAACGTTCGTTGGAAAATGAACCTAATTGTCAATAATTATAGGTAATACCGTCACAAATAACAACAGTAAAAGAGCGCAGTAATTTCCACTCACCTTTAAGCTGAAATATTGTCTTAACACCGATGTCGCAAAAACTGCAAACACAAGAAATATTGTATCAACCTCTACGTATTGCGTCCGGCTCAACTATGGCGTCCTACTCGCTGTCGTCGTCGTCGTCTGGTACGCAATAGACGTGTTTCAGAAACTCTCCACCGGAGAGCAATCCCTGTCTCATATTAGGGAACTATCGCATAATAGGCACCTTTCCTCTACCGGATCATCCTCCGTAATGTCTCGATCTTGCCCTTTCCGACTATCACTTGTTTGGTCCACTCAAAGAGGCATTAAGGGGCCGTCGATTTGCCTCGGACGAAGCAGTGAAAGAAGCGGGGCAATTCATGGCTCGCAGCTCAACCGAGAACCTTCTCTTATGAGGGCTCAGGAAGTTTGTACAACGACGGACTAAGTGCGTTGAAACGCAAGGAGATTATGTCGAAAAATGATGTTCTTGTAAGTTTCCTATTTGATTACAATAAAATTTTATAATTACGTTGCGGATAATAATAGACTTACCCTCGTAAATATCCAAAAACATAAGCTTGCATTTACAGATATACGTTTTAGTGCAATATCAGAATTCTTCAAAATTTCAAACTGGAAGTGAGCTAATTTGGAACTAACAAATAAGTGTATGTAAAGAACAAGAACACAAGTTCTTCCTGATGTCAGCGGTTTGAGTGTAATGCTAAAATCGTGAGAAACGAGTCATCATAACAGGGATAAATAATTATAAGGATAGTAGGATAAACTGCGTATTGGCATAAGGGATAAAATACACGAATCATACATAATAGGAGACCATCACATAAAGGCCAAAACGTGTGAGACTCCTTTTAGTCGCCTCTTACGACAGCAAGAATACCTCGGGCCTATTCTCACCCCCAGACCCGCAGGGGGATATTTGCAATTGCGAATACATTTTGTGGCCGGCCGCGGTGGTCTAGCGGTGATGGCGCTGCAGTTCGGAACCGCGGGACTGCTACGGTCGCAGGTTCGAATCCTGCCTCGGGCATGGGCGTGTGTGTTGTCCTTAGGTTAGTTAGGTTTAAGTAGTTCTAAGTTCTAGGGGACTTATGACCTAAGATGTTGAGTCCCATAGTGCTCAGAGCCATTTGAATACATTTTGTGTATCTCATTCTGGCTTTATTGTTGATGCGCGCGGTTACAAATAAGTTCGCTACATAAAATAAATTTTCTCAACATTGGTGATACACAGATAACTCCTCATAAGTCTAAACAAATATTCAATATGTTAGTTAAATTTATATGCAGCCATATATGACGTAATATGCACCAAGCGTAAAATCATAGTGACCCCTGGTTTTCATTGCAAACTTTTCAAATTTCGTGTAGTGTGTTACTGAAACGCAAAATATCGCAATAACTACGACCATTAACGAAATGATGGGCACATTACCATGCAGCTGACCTACAAAGCTGTAAGAACTCATAAATGGTTTTTTTATCGAATAGTTTTTATAAATTACTTTGAAAAAGACTGCAGGGCGTGCACTTCGATTCTGTGAGAGCAAAGCGTCGATCAACCGGCGTGCCGAAACCGGGCAAGAAATGTCTCACACATTCCGGCTCGCCGGGCCGCCCCGGTTCGCAACAGTCAGCGTCGCCACTCGGCTTCGATTGTGTTTTTCATTAGGTAAGACAAGGGTTTTTCCACGCTGGTTCAGACTGACTCGCGCTTGTATCCGCTACGCAGGTAACCCGGTCTCTTTCTCTGCGCTATCTATATATGGTGTCGCGACGACTAAACCATCCCGTGACAAAACACGCCGCTTTTTGTTTGCTATTCTCCATATTTTCTATTAATCCAACGCAGAAGGGTGGCAGACTGGTGAGCAACACTCATGAATCGGTTGAGTAAGAGTTTCTAAGCCACACTGTCCTTACAAATCTTAGCCTGGCATCTGCTTTTCCTGTTTGTTTTAGGTGGTCATTCCACTTTAAATCACTCCAGATAGATACTGCAGTTAACTTTTCCAGTATTTGTAATCAGACGAGTAATCGTACAGGATTGGATCTCCTTGCCTATTAAGGCGCAATACTTTACATTTATTTACATCCAAGGTCAACTGCCAGGCCCTATACCAGTCCTCGTGCCTCTTCAGCATTTTCTCTCTTGAGTGTCAGTGACTGAAGCTGGATGAGCATCTGGGTCATTATTTGCTCTTGTGCTATTTCTCTTTAGATCCCCCCCCCCTCTCCCTGTGTGTGTGTGTGTGTGTGTGTGTGTGTGTGTGTGTGATGCTTGGCACTAGACGATAAGAAGGATCCCCTCCACTTCCGCTTGCACGGAATAATGGTAGAGAACGAGCAGAAAACCAGCCAAGTTCGCATGGGAAGCACAAACAAGAGGTGCAGGCAGAACAATGGGCCTGGTGTGCCGTGTGCCGGGGGCCGACTCTTCCTTCCCGATGGACCGCTGCCAGGCGCCCAGGCGGCGGCACGTGGCTCTCGGGACGCCACGGAATGCGCCTCAGCGTCGCCTTCCGCAGCTAATAACGCGCCCCTGTGCACCGATGTTTACCGCGACGCCGGGAGCAGGCGCACGCACGCACTGAACAGGCGGCTTGAAAAGTCTCATTACGCTCCACCTCTTTGTGTACTATATGCTGTTTCTGGCTGCAGGTGATACTCGTTCGTGAAGAACGAAAATGGACATTGAAACTCGCTATGCTACCGGAAATGGAGATCGACAATGGCAAGAAAAGCATTTATGAAAAAGAGACATTTCTTAACATCGAATGTATTAGGTTGGTGCATAAGTTCTTAGCGTTTTTGTTTTGGATGTTGGTATTCCGGTTGCTATGGGTTTATTTATCGATTGCCATTTCCTTGTTTGTAGCTCACAGTTGCTACTTTGTCACTGGGAGATAGTGAGTGGAGCCTTGGACGCTAGAAAATGGATCATCGAGTGGAGAAATCGGAATATTTCCGAAATTTCCTTCTGTTTGAGTTGAGGAGAGGGGTGACACAGCGGAGGCAGCTGGAAACATTTGCGCCGTGTATGCTGATAATGGCATTGCAGAGAGCGCGACAAGAAAATGGTTTCTTCTTTTTAAGGAGGATCATTTTGACGTTAGTGATCCTCCACACCCAGCAAGACTTTCGGGGTTTCATGAAGATCGTTTAAACGCATTAATCTACAATGATCAGCTTCAGTGTACTCGATACCTGGCAAATGTAATGAAGTGTGGTTTTCCCACCCTCGTGCGACATTTGCGCACAGTGAGGAAGGTTCAAAAATCGGACATATGGGTACAGAATGCTGTAGGCCAAAATCACAAACATCAGTGGGTGGCCATATGTGCATCTTGTCATCAACTGGCTCGTGAACATCACCGCCAATTCCTATCCTGTAGCGTTACTGGTGACGAGAAACGATGTCTTTAGGCTAACATAAGGAAAAGAATGGTCGAGTCAAAACAAAGCATCGACTCCCCGTACGGGGACCAGTGCCCATCCACAAAATATGATGTGCATCTGGTGGAACAGCCAGGGTGTGGTGTACTACGAATTGCTTGCCCGAGGTGTAACTATGACTGGTGATATTTATTGTCAACAAGTGAGAAGACTGCATCAGGAGCGAGCAAGTGACAGCTTTCCTGGACCCGTCACACTAAGGGATGGACAGTGTACAGAACATACAAACTCTGAAGGGCACTGAGACAGTCGGAGCAGATGACGCAATTTTAAAGTCTGTGTCGCCGGATGTACTGTGTGGCCTGATATAGGGTGAAAAGCTCTGCTGTGAATATCGAGCAGTGTTCTGGAAGCCGATACCGAAAAACGTCGGTGCCAATGACGAAGGGACACCCGACATCACGGTCAGTCCGACGTAACAGAGAAGAGGAACGTGCCCCATAAAAGGGGTCATCGAAGAAGGGAGGCATAGGATGGGTGGCCACGCATGGCAGACAAACGGCATGCATATCTGCTGAGGAGAAAGTCACGGCGGTATGACAGCGACAGTTGGGCAGCTTCTACTTACAGACACTCAACTGGGCTAGTGTAAAAGGCGCCAGCGGCCAAAAGGATGCCACGACGGTAGCTTGTATTGAGACGGCGCAAGAGGGGCGGACGTGCAGATGCATAAACGAAACACCTATAGTCTAGTTTCGAACGGACAAGGGACAGGTACAAATGGAGGAGGGTGGTCCGACCTGCTCCCAAGAAAGTACCACTGAGGACACGTAGGACATTAGGGGATCGCATACAGTGGGCGGCCAGATAAGACACTTGGGAGGGCCAAGAGAATTTTCTATCGAGCACGAGCCCCATGAATTTCGTAGTTTCTACTAACGGAAGAGCAACGGGCCCAAGATGTAAAGACGGTGGAAGAAACCAACTGCGCCGCCAGAAATTCATACAAGCGGTTTTGTCAGTGGAAAAACGAAAGCTACTGTCGATGCTTGGTGAGTAAAGACGATCCAGAAATCGTTGAAGATGTCTCTCAAGGATCCAAGTCCGTGGAGAACTGCGATGGATGCCGAAATCATCAACGAAAAGAGAGCCGGAGATGCCCGGCGGGAGACAGGCCATTATAGAGTGAATGGCAATAGCAACGACGACGACGCTCAGAACGGATCCCTGAGGCACCCCGTTTTCCTAGATAAAGCTGTCCGATTAGGCACAACCCACACGTACCTTGAAAACTCGGTCTGTTAAAAATTGCTGAAGGAAATGGGGCATGCGGCCATGGAAGTACCACATGTAGAGGGTACAGAGGATACCAGTCTTCCAGCAGGTGTCGTATGCTTTCTCCGAGAAACACGGCCACCCTCTGGTATTTCAGCGGAAAACCATGTATGACATGGGTGGACTATGGGACGAGATGAACGGCGCGTCGAAATCCACATTGTGCAGTGGTTAGTAAGTTGTGAGAATCGAGCCGGCATACCGGCCACACATGAATCATATGCTCCATAACCTTGCAAAGGAACTGGTGAGAGTAATGGGGCGGTAGCTAGAAGGAATGTGTTCGTCCTTACTGGAATTAGGTAGGGGTATGACAGTGGCTTCATGCAATTATCTGGGAAATGTGCACTCTGCCCACACGTGATTGTATGTATGAAGGAGAAAGTCCTTGCCCGCAAGAGAAAGGTTCTGCGACATCTGAATGTGAACATCGTCCGGCCCTGGGGCGGAGGATCGGGATAAAGTGAGAGCATGTTCTAGCTCCCTCATAGTAAAGGCAGCATTGTAACATTCACGATTCTGAGAAGAGCATTGCCCGAGTCTCCTCCAGTCGTTTCCGATGGAGGGAGACAGAGTGGAGCTCGAAAGCTCCGCTTAATAGCGGCGCAAGGAGCTGGAGATAACAACAGGGTCCACTACGACATCATCTGCTACTATAAGGCCGGAAATTGAGGAATGGACCTTGGTCCCAGAGACCCGTTGGAGGTTGGCCCACACGACGGAAGAACGCGACGACACTGTGCACGCAACTGTTTGTAACGAATGCAGTAGGCCATCGTAAGATGACTGTTAAAAACGCGGAGAGCATGTCCCTGTGCGCGAATTGCGTCGCGGCATGCCTCAGTCCACCAAGGGACCGGGACACGACGAAGTAAAGAGGGAGTGCAAGGAATGGAACATCTTACGGCTTGTAAGATATTCTACCTGATCGTCAATACTGAGGGAATGTTCGTCGAATGTCGCCTGGGAGGGCAGCCTTAGAAATCGTGTCAGGATAGACCACTCGAGTTGGTGGGAAAGCTGGGCAGTGCAGAAGGGGAGGTCCAAATGGGAATAGGTGTGCTTGGAGTCTGAAAGGAACGTGGGTATTCCTGGTGTTAAGACTGATGAAGTTAAGTCGAGTGAGAAGATCAGCTAAGAGGGCACCTCTCGGACAGGTTCTGGGAGAAACCCAAAGGGGATGGTGCGCATTAAAGTCGCCGAACAGCAGAAAGGGGTGAGGGAGTTGCCCAATAAGCTGAAGGAAATCTGGCCTGGTGACAGCGAATGATGAATGGATGTAAATGGTACAAAGAGAAAAGGTCAATGGAGAAAGCACTGCAACAACTCGAAGCTGGGTAGCCAGGGAGAAGAGGACCATGAATGTCATCCCGGATGAGCAGCATGGCTCCTCTATGACATGGATTGCCGTCCTCGGGGAGAAGATTAAAGCGGACCGAGAAGAAATACGAGAGCTCAGAGCGGTCGTGAGGACGCAATTTTGCTTCCTAGAGGCAGAGAACAAGCGGACGCTGCGATTCTAAGAGCACCCGTAAGTGCTCTTTGTTTCGTTGAAGGCCATTGGATGACAATTACGACGAGGAAAGGGGAGGAGTGCCAGTCTTCGTATACACTACATTCCATCCTCTACACTAGGTGTAGAGGATGGAATCTGCTCCATGAGATCCACAAAGACGTCGACATTCTCCTTCTATCCATCTGCAGAGTCCAGGGCAGAAAAACGGTTGGCGATGAGAGCTGGCGACATGGAGGTCGGCCAGGCGAGGGTAACACGTGACGACACTGTCGAAGAGGATTTCCGAGTCAGCGAATAATAAGACCATTTGCCTTCGGTTGACTTCTTGGAGCCTTTCTGGCTGGCAGAAGAAGACCCCAAATGTTTGTTGGCTACAGGGACGGAGGAAGTAATAGTGAGAGTATTCCTTCTGTCCTTTTCGCCCTAGCAGTTGTGTAGCAGGTGACTTCGCCCCGTGAGGCGAAAGTTTGGTGGCTTGTTGCACAGCTGGAGGAGGAGACGGGGATGCTGCCATGACACTCGGGGATTTTACAACCGCGGTACTGAATTTGAGGTCGCATGTCTGCGTGTCCATATCCTTCGTGGAGCAAGATGTAGCAAGGACAGTATTGTAAGAGTCCTATGATAGAATGCTAGGTTTGCGACTAGTCAACAACTTGCGAGCGACCAGGTAAGGCACTTTTTCCTTCACCCGGATCTCCTAGACAACTTACTCATCGAGATATACGGGACAATCTCGAGATGAGGCGGGGTGGTCGTCATTGCAGTTGATACAGCGGGGAGGAGGAGACAGACAGTCGTCCTCGTGAGCATCCCTACCATAGGTTACACATATGGGCGGTGTCGACAGGACATTCGAGTGTGGTTGTAACGATGACACTGGCAGCAGCGCATCGGATTGGGAATGTACGGTAGGACTGTGATAACTTCATAGCCTACTTTGGTCTTTGACGGAAGCACCCTCTATCAAATGAGAGAAAACGGGTGCATGTGGGCACTAAGGAGGCATCTAGTTTTTTCATCACCTCAAGAACAGCAATGACACCCTGATCAGATAGGCACGTTTGGATTTCTGCCTTGGTCAGACCATTGAGCAGCCTAGGGAAGATTTCAGCACGCTACGGGCCTCGACCCAAACGGGATAACCGTGGAGGAACGAAGTGGCAAGCAGTTGTTGTGCTTGAGAATCAGAAGTGATCTCCAAAAGCAAAATGCCATTGCATAAAACAGAGCAGGATTTCACAGGGCTGGCAACCGCATCAACACCTTTCTGAATAATAAATGGCTTTACTGTAGCAAAGGACTGACCGTCTTCAGTACGTGAAACCACGAGGAACCGTGGTGCAGCTGGGAGGGTCTTTGAATCATTAGCCCCATTCCGTTTACTTTCAGTAGACGCTGACGAGGGGCCTTGATGCAGCTGGGAGGGTCTTTGAATCATTAGCTTCATTCCGTTTATGTTTAGTAGACGCTGACTGTGAAGATGATGATTGGCTCATTGCGAAAAAAACCCTTTGACTGCTAGCGTCTCCGACGGCACACTCCTTCCAACTGGTCCCCGCCCCCTCCTCAGAAGGGAGCGCACTCGCCTTAGGTGATTGTTCACACCTCAGGTCACACCTCCCGAACACGTGACAAAGGGACCAAACGGCAATTTGGGAAGACAGTAGCTCAGGCAATCACCCCTCCATGGGCCTGGCCTGTACCAGGGGGTACGTGGGAACTCTGTCAAACCGGCGCTGGGAATTAAGCGCTACACAGTCACTTGTTACGCGTCAGACGCGTGGGCTGGGCCTTCAGGAGCACACAGGGAGGAAGACGAAAACGAGGAACCTCAAACACCGACGCGGAGGAAGGGTATAAGAAGGGAATAAAACAAGAAAAAAGGAACGAAAAACAGTGAAGAGATTGTTCTGATATCGGCTACTGAAAATGTAAAAAGGATGCTGCAAAGGCTGGGGCTCTGCGGTAGCCAAGAACGAACCAGCCAAAGAACGGCGAGCCCCCTGGTGGGTCCATCTCTCGTGTTGAATTATTTGAAGAAATCTTTGAGAGTCGGACATAATTAATATTGTGGGGAAGGAAGTGGAAGACACAAACTTAGAGTTTCCAGAAATGTCACTGTCTCTGCTGTAAACATAGGAGCACTTGAGGGTAGCTTGAAGGTTTTCTAGATCTGAGAGAAATGCACATCCAGTATACTCTTTCTACGGAATTTTGGATCCATTGGTATACACACAGGGAAAACCAGGCCACTGAGTTGCAACGAGATGACTGAATCCACTAGTGGCATTAGCTCCTTCAAAAGAAGAGTGGAATATGACAGCCGAGTGAACGAAAATCATAGTCAAAAAGAGGCAAATGCTATGAACTTCGTATAGAATGTATGAGAGGTGACCAAGTGTTAAAGCTGGCACAAGACAGAACTGTCCCTAATGGCCATTCCTTGAATGTAGAACTTCTCCGATAACATTTGGCGTCTAATTCTCAAGGGCATCTCCTCTGCTTCCACTAAAAGAGCGTTGGCGGGTGGCGATAGCACGGCTCCAAGACACGTACGAATGGCTCCGTATTGAAAAGTATCTAGTTTGGTGAGATGAACCTTTGGTGCAGCCGGCCGCGGTGGCCGAGCGGTTCTAGGCGGTTCAGTCCGGAACCGCTACGGTCGCAGGTTCGAATCCTGCCTCGGGCATGGACGTGTGTGATGTCCTTAGGTTAGTTAGGTTTAAGTAGTTCTAAGTTCTAGGGGACTGCTGACCTCAGATGTTAAGTCCCATAGTGCTCAGAGCCATTGGAGCCAGCCTTTGGTGCAGTGTGGTACAGTTGACAGCCATAGTATAGCCGAGATCGAATGATCCCTCAGTACATGATGAGTAAACTATTATGGTACATTCCCCAACAGATGCGGGTGAGTGATCGAATTACATTTAAGCCTTCTTCACACTTGGTAACAATGGATCTGATGTGAGGCGCCCAGCTTAAACGAAAGTCACAAATCTTCCCTAGAAATCGAGCATGAGATGTTACGTGGAAAGTGTACTTTCCACACATAGTGTGGCCATCAATGCGAGCCGTTGTCGACTTTAAAAAGAGGACGATTACTGATTTCTCACCCGAAATTTCCAGTTCAGCAGTAAATAGCCACTCATCAATGTATGCAATGGTTGCGAGTATTGCTGTTTTGGCCTGAAGATACAGCAGTGGAATAAACACAGACATTGTCTGCATACTCCAAATATTTTTTTTGGGGGAGGGGGGAGGGTTACTAACAGCTCTAGATCATCCATGTACAGGCTTAAAATTGAACCATGAGGCAAGGCCTGGGAGACAAGAAAAGGTGCGATCATGTTTCCTTTGTAGTAGACGTAGACGGTTCCCATGAGGGAAGCGCTTGGAGACAATAAAAAGTCCGATCATGTTTATTTTGGGACAGACGTAGATGGTTCTTTGAGCGACCAGAGTACTGATGCCATAAATCATTCGTGGAGGAATTCCGAACCCTGCCAGGTTGTCCAAGAGAATTGGTATATGAACTTGACAATTCGCTCCCTTAACATCAAGAAAGGCAGCGACTGTTTGTTTCATTTGAAAGGCCGACGTAATATCCATGCAAGCAAATACAGATTGTCCATAGTCCCTTTGCATACTGTGTGCTGGCGTACGCTTTCGCCAGCAAGTCGGTCGGCGAAGGTAGATAGTAGACGCTGGATCAAGCGCGCCTATCACGAGAGACGCCCGACTAATACCTGCAAGCAACACGCCGCCAACGCCCTCTCGACAGAATGTATTTAGGCCGCCGCCACTAACCAGAGGGCCTCACTAACTCACACTCCAGTTTGGGGTCTGTCAGTGCATTAGCGGAGTGGCCAATTCATCGCATGTTACGACAGACATAGTGATCAGAATCGTGACTATTGCAAGAGGACGATATTGTCTGCAAGAGGACTATTACTGATGAGCTTCTATTCAAGATAAATAAATACTTTAAGTTCATGTAAATAAAGAACCGTATTAATGCACCTGTGCATTTGTATTGTAGAAAGAATATACCGGCGACCCATAACAACACCTCTTCCTTGCTTCCTTGATACAAGATTTTACATATTGACTCCAAGGCATCAAATTACGATTTTCAAGTCATAATTCCAATCTTCTTTTAACTATTGGTTTTCCATTTTCTGTTCTATTTGGTTCAGTACACAGCCTTATGTTTCTTTCTTCTGCTTATGGTTCTTACGCAAAGGTTACGATGGTGGCACTGTACAGTACTTGTTTCCCCTTGCAACACTGGGTTATTAATGCACCCAGAGGTGTTTCGTGAAAAGAATGTTCTTCTTACAATTCCCATTATAATTCCCAAACTCTGCAACGGTTTTGTATGGATTAAGTCAATTTCCTGTGTTAAGTCATTTAAATGTTTTGGACGCATGGATGTCGATCCCGCACTTGGTATGAGTTATCGAGAAACGGTCACTCGACATTACTACAAGCGATTGCCTTTCCACTGTTCTTCCAACGAGCTGAAGTCTTCCAAGTCCTGCAACCCCTTTCCCTGCTACTTATTTTGTCCGTTGACACAACATTACTTCGCATTTTAGCAATTCTTCTTCATATTTATTCAGTATGATAAGCTTTGTGGTTTCACGCAAAAGGCTTCGACATTAGAGCCGAAAGATATGGTATCGACTACAGTCGGTTACAGCCAATTTTTTTCCGGATATGCAATGCACGTTGGTTCCTGTGCACATTAGGACAAAAGTAAGTCACAATTTTATGCCCAGTAAAACAATACTGAAATACACACAGTTTTGGGTTTACGATTACCTTACAAATGTTTGTTTTATTACTAATGCAATCCAACACTACTACAGTTGTTTCTTTTATTTCTGGAAACAGTTCTCCACTTTCCCATATTTAAGGCCAAGTGCCATACGTCTTGACGAAAAATTGATAAGAGTCTTAGTTCTCAGGGTTTTCTTACCGTTACTGAAGGATCATTCCTTTCTTTCAACAGCAGCACCGTATGCGGGCGATCAGAGTGCCTTCCACTCTATCAAATACATCGTTTACACACTCATACAGAACATGAGCTGCCCTATCCCGCGTTACTATGATACAGTCGACGATGGCTTTGTTTAAGAGTATAAAGAAAGCAACCGTTTAGTATCACAGTGCTCGCTTCAAAGGTCTCACCGAGCCGGCCGCGGTGGTCTAGCGGTTCAGGCGCTCAGTCCGGAACCGCGCAACTGCTACGGTCGCAGCTTCGAATCCTGCCTCGGGCATGGATGTGTGTGATGTCCTTAGGTTAGTTAGGTTTAAGTAGTTCTAAGTTCTAGGGGACTCATGACCACAGATGTTAAGTCCCATAGTGCTCAGAACCATTTTTCGAGCGAAGTGGGGCTGTGGTTAGCGCGCCTAAGAGCCGCATTCGCGAGGACGACGGTTCACATCCCGCCATTAATTTCCCTAAATCGTTCCAGGCAAATGCAGGGATGGTTCCTTTGAAAAGAGCACGGCCGATTTCCTTCCCCATCTTTGGAACAATCGCCAACCTTTCATAATCAGAGATTATGCTCCTTCTCTAATGACCGAGTTGTCGGCTGGACATTAAACCCTAATCTTCCTTACTTCAAAGGTCTGATGCGTCAAAACAGTATTGTTACATGCAGCGACGAAAGACTACTTACCATGACACACATCACGACCCTGTAAGGAGGGAGGCAGAGCAGTAGTTACTAGGAATTCGCAATCAGGAGGCGCCGTATTCCATCGCTGATCCGACAAAGTACGGCGTTTCCTCGTACTTTCCTTAAATCACTTTGGACAAATATGGTATGGTTACTTCAATAAAGCCTCCAAGAATCAATTCCCCTTTTTTCAGCACTGGACATCTACACTGATGAGCACAAACGTTATACCATTGCCCACCGCGAGATTGAGTGGTCAGAGTAATCCTGGCCCGGAAAACATTTGTAACACCAACGCGAAATTGATCTTTTTTAATGAACAGGAGAGCTACGCACCACAGAAAATGTGGGAAACCCTATTTCGATTGACACGTCTGCGCAGGCACATCTTCTACATGTTCTCTCCCGAGTAATTTGCTGTGTCACTGCTTTTGAGGGCGTGAGAGGAGCAGACGCGTTTAGGGAGCAGTTGAAGGTTCTCGCGGCAAAACAGTTAGTGTTCATTGTCGACTGTTATGCAAAGCACAACTATTTTCTCAAGAGTTTAAGACTGAAAGTGTTTTGGCAAAACTTCCAGGAAAACCTACAATGCAAAACCTTAGTAGCAAAATGAGCTCTGTAGTCAGTAACAACCATAACTATCAATAAACGGTTCAAAGACCAGAAAACATTCCTCGAGTGAAGAAACGCTTGAAACGAAGCCTGATGAAACATCAACGCCGTTTGTCTGTGCAAGTGGCAGTTTAGAGAATTTCATGATGAAACGTTAAGAAAATGGACATGCGTCTGTATCCTTACAAATTCAGGGTTGTGCATAAGGTAAAACATCCAGACTAACTTTCGCGTGGTGAGTTCTACCAGTTGTTTCTGAATGAAGTGGAATCAGGACTTTTGGATCCCCAGTTTTTCATTTTTTCAGATGAACTCTGGTTCACCCTGTTAGGATATGCGAATTCATAGAACGTGCACTATTGTGCATCAGGAAATCTTCTTCAGTACTTCGAAGAGACGTTGCATAATCTCGAAATTGGTGTTTGGTGCGCAATGCCTTGTGTCTGGCCGGCCGAAGTGGCCGTGCGGTTAAAGGCGCTGCAGTCTGGAACCGCAAGACCGCTACGGTCGCAGGTTCGAATCCTGCCTCGGGCATGGATGTTTGTGATGTCCTTAGGTTAGTTAGGTTTAACTAGTTCTAAGTTCTAGGGGACTAATGACCTCAGCAGTTGAGTCCCATAGTGCTCAGAGCCATTTGAACCATTTGAACCTTGTGTCTGCAGCGTCGCGCTATTCTTCCACCAAACAGTTACTGTTAACAAGTATGTCCAGAAACTGTTTGTCCGCCTCGTAACTTTGCGGTCAGCACGGCGGATTGCTAACCGAAGGGACCAATGTTCGATTCTCTGTCCGGGTGGAGATTTTCTCCGCGCGGGGACAGGTTATAATGTTGCCATCACGTTCACATCTTCATAACTGGCATTTAACTATTAAGATTGCTGTATGGCCACGTCCAGAAAGCCAACAGATTAAAAAAAGAAATCCATATCTCTATCAACTTACAGAATATGAACGACTGTATGGATATTTTCCACAAGTCGAAGCAACAGCTCACGCTGCCTTGCCAAACCATGCATAGGGGGTTAGTGAGGAGAGGACAATCAGCAGAGGCAGTGCCATCTCCTGGTCATCCCTATCGCCTAATCTCTCTCCCCCTGCGATTTTTACCTTTTGGGCAAACTGAAGAGTCAGCTGTACTCAAACAATCCTCATACACGGGAAAAGCTATTATTGCTCTCCCTTAAGCAGAGATGGTGTATGTGTCTTACAGTTTAATGAACCGAGTACAGCGCTGCAACTACCTGAACGATGGCTATTTGCGTCTTCTGTGATGTTTATTAAGAAGTGTCAATAAAGCGTCAATGTTACTGTAAGTACTGTATATAATGCGTGGTTATAAATCTGGCGTTGTACAGCATCTTGTACACGTCTCCAGTGCTCATATTCAAATTGTGTAAGCGGCACTCAGTAATATCAACATTATACCTTTGTCACTTATTTGACCCAGTCCCGTTCCTATTCCATTACAATGAACACACTCCTATACATATTTCCTGCATTCGCAGCGCCAGATTTGCACACGGTAGCCAAAATTGGAACTAATTTTTTCTGGCGTAAATAGATTACGCATTAGAATACGTACAAAGCTTCGCTGCCATACGATAAGTACAGCTCACGCTGGGTCTCCGTTAGTAGCTACACTTTAATTATAACCACCCGGTATAAGTTTTGTTATGTCCATCCTGCATATTCGCGGGGCAGTGATGATGAGGCATCTTTTGTAGTGACGATACGGCCCGCAATACGGCATATCGACTAACATAAGCGATTTCGTTAAAAAGCAGATTGTTATAACCTGGCGACTGGGAACGACCATCCTGGAAATGGCGGAGCTGGTCGGTGCTGTTCACGTAGTACTTTCTTTAACATCTAAGAAAAGTGGTCGAAGAACAATAAAACTACGAGCAGGCAACACATCACAGAACGTGGAGGCAAAGAGGCTTGTCAGCTCTGTAAAGCAGGATAAGCGGTGATCTGTAGCAAAGTACAATGCAAATGCAGGCGCAAGATTTTCGGAGCACACCGTCCAGCGCACATTGTTGGACCTAAACATCTGCAATAACGTCGTCAGTTACTATTGCAATGGACACCAGATCATCAAGTTTCGACCACTGATCCATGGAAAGGTACCGTCTGGTCGGATGAACGACGTTCCCTGTTACATTAGCTCGATGGATGCTGCGTGGATACGCAGTCATCCAAACCAAAGGCTACTCGAAACATGCTCCGCATTCACCGGGATTCCACGGGACCTAGAAGGCACCATGCAAGCTATGGGCTACGTAAACATTTTTGCGGGCCACCTGCTCTCTTACATGCTTCAAGTCTTTCCCGACGGCGATGGCATCCTCCAGGATATCTTTCTGTGTCACAAGACAGGAATCGTGCTACCGTTCTTTGAGAAGTATGATTGAACTCAAGTGTTGGCCATCAAATTCGTCTGATCTGAACCCGATGGAACACGTTTGGGACGCTATCACGTGTCAGAACCGCACCCCCAAAACATCTGTGCGCAATTTAATTTGTGTTGCCGGGGTGTAGACAGTTATCGCCACATACGAAGCCTACCAGGAACTTGTCGACTCCATGCCACGCCGAATCGCTGCTGTAATGTGCTCCACGGTGCACCAACACGCTATTAAAGAGGTGGTCATAATGTTTTGGCTCGTTCTGTAAACGACAATATTTAATAAAATGCCGAGGACATGGAGACTTGGAAACCCTGAGGCTAACACCAGAGCAGCACAACATGTGTTCGTAAATTTGCAGTCGTACAATAGAAAACTCTCATCATGTCAAAGGGAGAGTTTTTTTAAACAGTTTGTCACTACATTAAATTGCATATAGCGGTCCAAAAATTACGTTTTATGAGTGTTTAAAAAATGCTGCGCCATCGAGGAAAATTACGAACATTTTCATCCAGGTGACAAAAACAACACTGCGTTCTCTGTTTACGGCTACACATTTGCACAATCTTTTGCTGACCCTCTACTCCAGTTTATGATTTCTGGTTCAAGGTCAGGGGGCCAAACCGGTGTAATAACAAGTCTGGCACGCTGGACGCGCCGCAGCTGCTTTTGAACGGATCCCATTCATCAGGCTGCAGCGCTGCACAGGCGGCGAGAGAGAGTAACGCAGTTATGACGTGAGCTGTGTTTATCAATGCAAGGACCTTCCTTGGGCTGGCCTGGCCTAGTTTGAGGTGCGGCAACGCTGCCCCAGCTAATCAATACCGCCACGCACACACGCACAGTGAATGTAGCCGTTCCCACTGGCCCGACCCGGACTAGCGTCTCAAGCAACCCCGAAGATTCCTCAGGTCTCAAACAAAGTACGTGAAATCCGCCATGGAAAGCAGGTCCACCCTCTAAATCGCACTCCGTAACGTAAGTAACACAAGCAGCTCGTCGGCGACGATGTCTTTAGAGTTTAGAGGAATTATTTAAAATCATTTCCTGTCACTACCGTTTTTCTTTATTGTAACCCAATCTTTCTTTTGAAGTAAAATTTTCTGCACTACTGCAGCGATACACAACTACCGAGTTTTTTTTACTTTGGTAACAGTTTTCGCATGGTTTCATGATTCCCCAGCGCTTTCAATCAAGTCTAGACACGTACATTCAGTGCGCATTAAGAATTAAAGTCCTCAATAGCGTCACCATACGGGCCGACATCATATTTTTCTACCCATATCACTCCTTCAACTCTTAATTGTATACAGACCAGTTCTAAAAGAATAGTAGCAGTTACAAATGGCTATAACTATTTAACGCAAGGCGATACAGCGATAAGAGTTACAGAGACTGTAAAAGAAAGTTCCAAATTTAAATCGTTGTGTTAGCGCAGTGAATCTGAAGTTACTGTACGGTTCATTTTTCTTCACTGAGCCAAGTGTTTCAGCAAATATTTACTTGAACATGCTTGAGCAGTGGCTGAAGCGGCAGACTGATACTCACACTTTTTATCTTTATAGCAACTCCCACGTTAGGATACGGAGGTTCGCACATTATTAAATGAACATCTTCCACACCGTTGGATTGGTCGCACTGGACATGATGATGCTGTGTCCAGCTCCTGATCACCTAGCTCTTCGGACCTGATACGCAAGGACATATTTTCACGGAGTTACGTGAAAAAAAAGACCTATTGTATGTGCCCCCTCTCACAGAAACAATTACAGAATTCAAAATGCAAATTTCCAATGCGCTCGCATCGGTAACTCTACATATACTTCATAACGTATGGTGTGAAATGCATTGTCACATGTCGTCCGTGTGACCAATGCGAGTCATACGGAACATCTACAAAGCACGTAAAAGATCGATTATTTTACATTCTCAGTAATTTTATCGATGTAGCGCTAAGCATTAAATAGTTAGAGCCGGTTGTAATCGCTATATTAATTTTAAATTACCTTGAATACATCACCACGTGACTAACCGTGCTCTCTCTCTAAGATATATTTTTGCCTACAGTACTTAAATTTCTTTGTTACGTATTATCAACAATTAATTTATCCTTCAGATTGTCCAATTAAAGCAAGCCGACGGTGCAAATTGGATATGTGACGAATGCTTGGATATGTGACGAATGCTACTGTATACTTATGTTTCGTTCGAGACGTGCATCCGCTACCGTGGCTGAGGTCGTCAGCGTACGCCCGTGCCATGGCGCTGTAATCTGAGGTAAGCCAGTTCAAATTCTGATGGTGGAAAATTTTCGACGACAGTATTTGGACAAGGACAGCAGAGGTGGTAGCGTAAAGTTCTTGACAACCAGTCTTTGAGTCAATGTCCCGGATTAAATTTCAAACATTTCCTCATTATCTCATGAAGTGTGGGCATGTGACACTGTTGACGGTGATCTGCCCGTCACACGGGGACGTTAAACTCGACGTCCCGATTGGTGCTGCTGAGCAGTAAGCTATGTGCCGGCACCTGGTTTCACACTCTCCCTTACTTTCATCCATAACAACACAAGCCCTACATTACAATGTACAAGCACTCATCACAGCCATCCAAGCGACACTGATACGTGCTTGACACATCGTAACATTTCGGAGGAAGGCAATGGCAAACCATTTCCACTAGAACGATGCCTAGAACGGCAATGCAGAATCCCTGCATTTCCTCCCCTATGCTCATTCCCCTGAGTACTTTGACTGCGACTTGCGCGTAGATATTCAAACCCTTCGGACACTATCAAAGCAATCCCATTGCACCATCCGTGGTTATCGGAATTGAATTCAGAGTATTGGTTATGGAGTTGCATCTGTTTGTATTAATCAAGTACCTGAGTGCCAAAAGATCGCTAAATCGTCGGGCCTATCGGCTATACAGATCTGTTAGTCATTACGCCAAGTAAAATTCTGTCAATTTCTTATGATCGTCCAACAAAGATTTTATCTCGCACAGAACAATATCGTCAGCGAACTGTCTTACGAGTGCTGCCGACCCGTTTGATAAATCGTTTGTACGTTTTCAACATTAGAGGTCCTGTTGCGCTTTCTTGTGGCACACTTGGTGCTATTTGAGTTTCTTTGAAACACTTGTCGTCAAGTATAACGTACAGTATTTTTTAGTTCAATTACTCTTCGAGCCAATCACACATCTGCTGCCGCGCGGGGTAGCCGCGTGGTCTCAAGCGCGTTGTCACGGTCCGCGCGGCTCCCTCCGTCGGATGTTCGAGTCCTTCCTCGGGCATGGATGTGTGTGTTGTCCTTACCGTAAGTTAGTTTAAGTTAGATTAAGTAATGCGTAAGCTTAGGGACAGATGACCTCAGCAGTTTGGTCCCGTAAGACCTTATCAGAAATACCCACATATTTGCTAAGATGTTTGGTATGATCGTAACTTGATTAGCAGCCGACATTGCAGTGCTGTGTCGAACGCCTTACTAAAACCTAGGAAGAAGCAGTTTACCTGTCCACCTGCATCTATTGTTTGCAAGATGTCGTGTATGAACAAAGCGAGCTGTGTCCGGTTCTTTGAGAATTTGCTCTAAGATCACGCACCAGACGGACGTCAG
The DNA here is from genome assembly GCF_023864275.1 of Schistocerca cancellata. Lineage (NCBI taxonomy): Eukaryota > Metazoa > Arthropoda > Insecta > Orthoptera > Acrididae > Schistocerca > Schistocerca cancellata. The sequence goes on along the minus strand of NC_064626.1, from coordinate 446,401,885 downwards.
CGATACTAGTCTCTAATTATGTGCATCCAATCTCTTAACCTTTTCTTGCAAACAGGAGTGACCTGCGCTCTTTTGCAGTGGCATTGGGGTTATCCATCGCGCAAGAGATTTCTCGATCATTATTAACTAAGAATGGAGCTAACTGCATGGCGATGATCAATGAGATTCTCAGCAAAAATCAGTACAGGTTCATTTGATAAATAAAGTTGATAATTTTGCTCTGTAATTAAAATCGCTTTGACACGATGCTGCATGATTGTATGTGAGGAATTTGTTGTACATTATCAAATCAAAAGCATCTGGACACCTACTAGTATACATTAATATGAGGTGTGTCCAACCTTCGCATTTATGACGGCTCGTACTCCGCTGGGAACAGTTAACATGAGAAGTCTGAAAGTCTGTTCCTCTACTGTGCGCAGTACACAATACTGTAAAATGCGTTCATATCCCTCCTCGTTTAGAATTTTCTCTTGCATCTCGTGGTCGTGCGGTAGCGTTCTCGCTTCCCACGCCCGGGTTCCCGGGTTCGATTCCCGGCGGGGTCAGGGATTTTCTCTGCCTCGTGATGACTGGGTGTTGTGTGCTGTCCTTAGGTTAGTTAGGTTTAAGTAGTTCTAAGTTCTAGGGGACTGATGACCTCAGATGTTAAGTCCCATAGTGCTCAGAGCCATTTGAACCCTTTGAACTAATTTTCTCGAGTGCAATAAGGGGACAACACTCTAACCGCAAGAAACACCCTCATATCGTAAAACCACTGTGGCCACTACAGTTTTTCGAGGCATTCGCTAAACGCAAACCCTTCCATCGGACTGTTGCATCACAACACCACTTGTGTCCAGCGACGTCGCTCTTTACACCGCCTCGAGCGTAGCTCAGCACTGACTACAGAAATTTGTGGCTTATAAGAAGCTGCTCGACCATGGTACCCCATTCTCTTTAACTCCTTATGGCCGTGCTACACTGCTGCTACCACTTTCGAACTGGTGAGTGATTCCTTCCGCAGATTTCATAAGATTTTTGTACAACCTCCCTTCACCTTTAGCTACGGTGTTTCCTTCGCGTTTCCCCTTCATAATCAAATTACCAACAGTCGACTTGGACAATTTTAGCAGCATTGTAATGTCTCTAATTTATCTGTTATTCAGGTGACATCCGATGCCTAGTCCCTGTTCTGCGTTAGCGAGCTATCATGACTGACCCATTCTACTGTTACTGCTTCTCTGCTGACAACACAATACTACCAGCCTCCTTTTATATTGGCGGGTCCGCCTTTCGTGACACTTAATGGCCAATATCGCATTACGTAATGGTGTCCGGATACTTTTGATAAGACAGTGTATTGTATCTCCGGAAGAACTATATTCAACTGTATCGAAAATATTTGAGATTAACAGCTTAGGTTAAACGCATTGCACTTGAAATGACATAATGGGACAGGAGGAGAGATTAGATGGAGTGTAACACGTTAAAAAATGCCAAGCGCCGCAGTTCGCTACCTCCCAAGTGATAAAGGAGCCCGTGGTCAGGGTACGGACGCAACTCAAGCTATTGCCCCGCAGATCGCGGACGGCTATTCGGGTGACCCGACCGAAACGGGCGCCGCGGCCGACTTGCCACAGTTACACAAAACGCTTCCCTGAGCTAAATGCGTCGCTCTATTTTTGCCTGCTCGCCGTCAGTCGGCTCCTATGACACGGCAGCGGTGTTGCTTGTATCATGGTCCGAGCAAAACGTTTCCAGCAAGCTGAGCACACTAGAAAGCATCTGCGCGGATAACAACTTGCCTCCTGCTTCTCTCGACTGTCTGGTGCGCAGTGCAACCCGAGTGCAGCACGGGTGCATATCGACAAAATGCTGCTATGCTGAATTCTAGACGTCAGAATGGCCTGATACGGGAACCAACGACATTTTAAAACTCTTGGGAATTTTCGTCTTTGTGTCTTCGCTCACTATTATAAATGATATAATTACTAATGGTATTAGTGCACAGGTCAGATCTACAGTCTGTATGTACATAGAAACTCTCGCCTCTTTCTCTTTAAAAAATATTACTTTCCCAGGAACACGTGTGAGTAGAACGACTGTCTATCAAACGGGGTTACGCGAGCTCCACATTTCCGTGTAATTTTTGTGACTTATCCAGCGTAGCTGACATAATGCTTTCTGGTGTACGCCGTATCGATGATTCTATGGTATGCATAATGCAAACACTAAACTTTTAAGTTAGGTGTTATACATTACGTGTTTTCTAAATGACTTCGAATGCATGGTCTCAGAATTTTTAGTATAATACCTAGTTTTTGTCGCTCTAAAGTTGGAGCATTTCTGTGACGTCTCGAGCTGCCTAAACAAACCCATAACAAATCTCGCAACACCACTTTATATCTGCAATATTATTTGTGCTTACTGAACTAAAGATTCAGCCAGACGAGTGTTGGCGGCGCAATTCGCCGTGGATGAGTTAAGATACTTTTCAGTACATCTCAATACGATATTTGCCTTTCCCATAACTGATTTACATAGCCGTTCTGCTTTGAAAATAAAACCTGGATTTCTTACTAAGAAAGTAAAACGCGTTGATGGTAAGTGACGTGAAGTTGTACTTCGCAGTCTGACAATTCCGGTCTTTCAGTGTTTCCAAGTCATAGGCAAGTGTTTATAAAAAAAAATGGCTCTGAGCACTATGCGACCTAACTTCTGAGGTCATCAGTCGCCTAGAACTTAGAACTAATTAAACCTAACTACCCTAAGGACATCACACACATCCATGCCCGAGGCAGGATTCGAACCTGCGACCGTAGCGGTCACGCGGTTCCAGACTGAAGCGCCTTTAACCGCACAGCCACACCGGCCGGCTCAAGTGTTTATAGATTCACTGTTGTTCGCAGCTACAAATAAAACTGTTTACATTTCCTTTTAGAAAGAAATCTCATAACTGGCATCTAAGCATTTTCTCCATGTGCAAACCTTAAAGTAATGTTTTGCATACACTGCATACAACAGATGTCAGTTTTCTGAATTTGTGTGCATTTTTATGGATCTATGGTTAAATGACTTGTTTTTCGATCTACACTAGGGAAAGACATGAAATGATAACCAGTTTATGACTCAATTAAACTCTTTATTCATAATCTTAAAAAAAATGCTATGTGGAAGCACAGTGGATGAGTATTAACGAATAAGACTTCCAAGTCTATGCCTGTTTATTCGTCCATTACATAGTGATTTTCCACTCAGTTGCGTTTGTTGGCCGCTTTATTTGCAGCAGATTTCGAAGCCTTTTACGACTATATCTTCAGGTACTTAGGAGCAGTTATCGACACGAAATACACTCAAGTACATCTTGTTGCTGTTTGTAGCGTCTTCTAAAACTACACTCCCGGACGAGAAGGTCATTTTATCGACAAATGAGGTAACAGGTAATTCATCACTGTCGGAGTATGTGGCAACAAATTCAGACCAGATGATCTCACACATTGCAATACAGGGTACCCGAAAAGTCGCATCAATACACATTGTAGCCCCTAGGGTAGTCCAGTCAACGAAGGAAAATTAAGGGAGTGGTGAGATTTGTGTAGTTGCAAAATTTTTCTACAGTGGCAGGAGGGAGTGTAATGAATAACATATTAAAAATCCTGTTCGGTGGGCCGTGAGTGTGAAGGGGTGGGGCAGTGGGGCGTTTAAAGGTCAGATTTTTGTTTTTCTTTAATAACTCCAAAACCGTTGCTTCTAAGAAAAATGTTTCCCAAAACCAACTTAGACATTAAATTCCCTAAAAAGTCCTAGTCATTAATTTCCGCGTTGCAGGGGATGGAAAATTGCAAATTATTAAAAACACATTTTTAATGGTGTAACATTTCTGTTTACAGTTAAATGTAGTGGGTTAAGAACACATATTAAACATCTGAACGTGAAATATAGCCGTTTTGATGGATAATCATGATCTGGGGGTGTAATACGGTGGCTAGGTGGGGGTCGAGTGTAAAAGCACGAGGGAATCCGCAAAATAAAGAGCAAGCAGACAATTACCTATTCTCTCTACCGCACTAAGTCACGAAAAGCAACCACAAGGTTTTTCACAAACTTACACCGAACCTTCCGCAGCTCGCCTTACGAATCACTGGCAACGCAGTGTACAGACATGCCCGAGAGTGTATATTATCCACAAAGTGCTTAAAAACTACATGTAATACCGATATTAATTACTAATAATACTAACCCAAGAAACGTGTATGGACAGAATCTGTGTAAATCTCAGCACACTGTTCTACAATAATAGGGGGTGAATAGATTGTTAAGTCATCGCGTACGGCAGTTGTATCGTTATTCCAAGAACGGCAACTTCCCCCACCACTTCAGCTCACTTTTCTGTTTACAGATTATACCTCCTCAGCATTCCTTATCCAGTTCTCTCATGTAAGTAGACAACATAACTTCACTGAGCTCGTGTTTATATAGAGTAATTATTTTTAGTTTACTAAGTGAGGATTTATTAGCAGTTGGTAACAGAGTTAAAAAGCTCAACAGGTGCTGCTGTCAAAAATCTGCCACACTGAAGAGCCTGCCCCAAATCCAACATTCTGTCAACATGTATTCGACAATGTCGATTTCATTGCCTCACTACCAATGGCTGGAATACTTTTCGCAGCTTGACAGTATCCAGTGCATCATTTCAGCCTCAGCTTCCCAGCATCTGAAGAGGCCCACAGTCTTTATTTTGGCTCCCTATATAATAGAAGTAATTCACCTAGGTGTTATGCAATTTCAGATATTTCAACAGAAGTCAAACAATGCATTACATCAAAATATTGTCCTAGGTTTAAACATGATCAGTCCTATTCCATCAGACATATTGACATCTACTTTGTAAGATATATTGTGGACATGTGGTCAGTGGCTCCACTCAGTACAGCCAAATCTTCCAAGTACCAGCAATTCCTCAAAGGAAGAGACTTATATAGTCTACCACTAACAAAATTAATGATGAGAGAAGTGCAGTAACGTTCTGGTCATTCATTAATCCACTATCATGTGACTACAACACGGTCACATAGTTTTACAACGCTGTCAGCGACATATAGCAGCAATATGCCCCTTTTACCAATCCAATCCCTTTCCCATCCAAACTACAGAGGTCACATACAATATCACTCTTACAAAATAAGCACTTCTCAGCCACTGTTTCTAAAAACACCTTTTACATAAAAGCCCTCTTAACAACTGCAAATAAGTACTCACTTAATAAAATGAAAATAACTCCGCTATGTAATACAACCTGTGTGAAGTTTTTTTTCCCCCACACACATAAGAGAACTGGACAGGAAATTCTGGGGAAGAAGTATGATCTATCTGTAAACTGAAAAGCGACCGTGATCGTGGTGGAGGAAGTCGCCTTTCCGAAAGGAATGATATAACTGCCGTACAGGATGATTAAAAATCTATTTCCCCTCTAGCAGCGTAGAATAGAGGTAGACATTTACATAGAATCTGTCCATATGCTTTCCTTTCGTTTGTATTACCAGCAGCTCATATCTGTATTCAACATAGTGTTAACACATTTTGTAGAAAATAAACACCCCCTTCCTACCCACAGGAATGAGGAATTGCTTCCTTGCTCTTCCTTTTCAGGCAACGGCCTTGCCGCAGTGGATACACCGGTTCCCGTCAGATCACCGAAGTTGAGCGCTGTCGGGCGTGGCCAGAACTTGGATGGGTGACCATCAGGGCCGCCATGCGCTGTTGCCATTTTTCGAGGTGCACTCAGCCTCGTGATGCCAATTGAGGAGATACTCGACCGCATAGTAGCGGCTCCGGTCAAAGAAAACCATCATAACGACCGGAAGAGCGGTGTGCTGACCACACGCCCCTCCTAACCGCATCCTCAACTGAGGATGATACGGCGGTCGGACGGTCCCGGTGGGCCACATGTGGCCTGATGACGGAGTGCGTTTCTTACTTTTCAGATTGGGCCTATAAAGCTAAGTGCATGACCACAATCCGGCGACCTAACTTCCTTCACGCCTCTAACCTCCACCCTCGACGTTCCACGTTTTTACACACACGGCTCACAATTTATCCTTTAATACGGTTCTAATGCACTTAGATATGATACAGATACTTAACAGTTGTTCTTAACCCACTTCACTTAACAAGAAACATAAATTTTATACAATCAAAACACTATTCTTAATAACCTACGACTTTTCCATCGTTCGCAACGAAGAAAGTATTAGCCATAGAGAAAAAATGAATCCGGACTGTTTTTCAGGAAATTTAATGTAGTCAAATTTTGTACTGGGAAACATTTCGCTACGAGCCGTGGTTTTCAAAACATTCAAGAAAAACTTTAAAAATCGTCCTTTACAGACCCCTCTCACAGTCTGAAAATAGATGAGCAATAATTCAACAAGTAAAACCAATCTAATAATTTGCTGTTCACAAAAAAAGAACACGGCAGCGCGAAAATTTTTCAGCTTGCTAAGTTGCTGCAGTCAGCACATCGAAGACGGAGGTGTTTCACTCAGGTAAACACGTTAGGCGAGCGTGATTAGGAACAGACTGTTCAAAATATCTGCCAGTGTCCTCCTTTCAAGCAACCAGCTCAGTCAAGATTCCTCGGATGCTGGGGATAATGCCAGACAGGTGGCTCGGTTTTACGTCGACGTTTTTACGCTTTAAATTTAGTTTTATCGGCCCAACTGCTTGCGCTGTTCACTTACATTTAACTTTTCATCACTCATGTTTTATTGAATGTTCTAGTACGTGCAGCCGAAACGATCGGGATTTTAAACATATAATAGAAAGAGTATATATGCCCAAAAAAGGATATCAAATGATTTCGAATGCTATCCTGTACATTATATAAGACACTTATACATAGTTTTTTTACAGCAAATTTCGTGTAATAATCAAAGACGCCAGATTATGAGAAAGTGCCTCAGTAGTACATTCGATATTTTACTGGAATATTTTATGGGAATATTTTATTAAAATGTTCCTTTCCGTCTTTAGTTTTTTTTTTCAAAGTATGTGCACTCACGGCAAGCAATTGAACGTCATGACCACTTCATTGCTACTAGCGAATGTTTTAAGCATGGCGTCTACGAGTCCTAACTGGAACTGGATGAGGACTCCACGTACAAGGAACAAAAACATACAGAACTACACATAAACTACTCATTTGTCAGACACCATACAGTATTCAAGAGATTCAAGAAGATCACTAGTTGTGTTTTCATACGATTGGTAAATACCAATATACACACCAAGAGCTAGCATCTTATAACAAGGCGGTATATCTGATGGTTTTAAAAAAGGAAGGAAAAAATGGCTCAAATAGCTCTGAGCACTATGGGACTTAACATCTGAGGTCATCAGTCCCCTAGAAATTAGAACTACTTAAACCTAACTAGCCTCGGGACATCACACACATCCATGCCCGAGGCAGGATTCGAACCTGCAGCGGGAAGGAAAAAAGATTGGGTTTAAAGTCCCATCCACATCGAGGTCATTGGAGACGGTGCACAAGCTCGGGCTATATCACGGATGGGGAAGGAAATCGAACGTGTCCTTTCAAAGCAATCATCTCGGTATTTGCCTGGAGCGATTTAGGGAAAGCAAATGTTGTCCAAGTGAACATGGGGTTTCTTCCTCTTTTGATATTCGAGACGTGTCAATGTTCTGACAACACTAACGAGATGTCTGTAATGATATATGTCCTCAGCAATAAGCTCGTGTTGCTGGAGTACGGATGGAGAAGGAAAAAATGCAACTGAGAGCCTGTACAAAACCTGCGACATCCGGACTACAAGAAGGGGAACATCGTCACGCAAATCTTCCGTTAGAACTGTGACGAGCCCACAAGGTTGGCTTATAGTGTGGAAACCAATGCATATGAGCTGCTTCTCCTTCTCTCGGTTGTAAAATACCGATGATAAAATACTTTCCGTCCCTCAACAATATCTTTCGGAAGAACGTGGAAGTCTGTCGGTTCCCAACTGACAGATGTGCCATCAATTCACATTAAATGAAAAAGTAGATAATTCACTATAAATTTACCTATCTTGACCGCAATACAAAGTTGCAGTTAGGTAACCTGTTTCAGTTGTCAACCAGCCATGTTCAAATCTATGAAAAGTAGACGGACACTGCTATCCCGAATTGGTGAAAGTTTTAAATGGAACACAAAACTGATGCCCCCGTCAACGCACTATCACTCCTCTTACCTCAATATCGAACAGTAAAAATTATAAAAGAAATATGATTATTTTACTAGAGTAAGGAAACTACACTGAAGCGCCAAAGAAACTGGTGTTCAAATACAGACACATGTAAACAGGCAGAATACGGCGCTGCGATCGGCAACGCCTACATAACACAAGTGTCTGGCGCAGTTGTTAGATCGGTTACGACTGCTACAATGGCAGGTTATCAAGATTTAGGTGAGTTTGGACGTGGTGTTACACTCGACGCACGCGCGATGGGAAACAGCATCTCCGAGGTAGCGATGAGGTAGGGATTTTTTCGTACGACCATTTCACGAGTGTACCGTGAATATCAGGATACCTGTAAAACATCAAATCTTCAACATTGCTGCATCTTCAACATCGCTGCGGCCGGAAAAAGATCCTGAAAGAACGGGACCAACGACGATTGAAGAGAATCGTTCAACGTGACAGAAGTGCAACCATTCCGCAAACTGCTGCAGATATCAATGCTGACCCGTCCACAAGTGTCAGCATGTGAACCATTCAACGAAACAACATCGATATGGGCTTTCGGAGTAGGAGACCCACTCGTGTACACTAGGTGATTGCACGACACAAAGCTTTACGCCTCACCTGGGCCCGTCAACACCGACAATGGACTGTTGATGACTGGAAACATGTTGCCTGATCAGACGAGTCTCGTTTCAAATTTTATCGAGTGGATGGACGTTTATGGGTATGGAGACAACATCGTGAATCCATGGACCCAGCATGTCAGCAGAGAACTGTTCAAACTGGTGGAGGCTCTGTAATGGTGTGGGGCGTGGGCAGTTGGAGTGATATTCGACCCCTGATACGTTTAGATACGACTCTGACAGGTGACACGTACGTAAGCATCCTGCCTAATCACATGCATCCATTCATGTCCATTGTGCATTCCGAGGGACTTGGGCAATTCCAGCAGGACAAAGCGACACCCCACACGTCCAGAATTGCTACTAAGTTTAAACACTTCCGCTGGCCACCAAATCCCCCGCCATCAACATTAGTGAGCATATCTGCCATGCCTTGCAGCGTGCAGCTCAGAAGAGATCTCCATCCACTCGTACTCTTACGGATTTGTGGGCAGCCCTGTAGTATTCATAGTGTCAGTTCCCTCTAGCACTACTACGGACATTAGTCGAGTTCATGCCAAGTCGTGTTCCCGCATTTCTGCGTGCTCGCGGGAGCCCTACACGATATTAGGCATGTGTACCGGTTTGTTTGGCTCTTCAGTGCAGCAAGCTTCGTAATGGACGTTCTAGACTAAGTTTTCATGGTAAACTGTTGAAAAGTGAAACAATAGGAAAAGTGTTGCCTATGTATTTCCAAACATCGATATATGTTTGATAAAGAACACAAATATATACATACAAAAGTGTCAAACAATTTTTAGAAAGCAAAACGTTAGAGCCTTTCTATCTCACTGTGTTTCTTTTTTTTTCTAAATGCCAAGTAACGTCAAGACGCTTTTATTTTTCTTCCTCAATAGAGCTGACTTTTTCATCATTTTAAGTTATTTAGGTGCAGTATTGGGTTTTTCTTTGTCCGAATACTGGAAAACTTTATCAGTTTTCGCTTTCAGATCTCTTGCTTCTTTTGTAGAATAACAATCCCGGAAGAGATATCCAAGTCGTTGTGGAACCTGTGTCGATGTGTCACGAAAACAAAGCAAACAATAAAATGAAGACGAAGCATGACATGCACTGGTATAATATGAGTGAGCGTGGCGAGGATAAGTTAACTTCCACCGGCTAGCAGACGACGTCACAGTCCCGCTACCAGCGTCGACGGTGACGTTGATGTCCCGTTCAGCTGACTGCTCGTGTCAATGCCGCTATTTGAAACGCAGTGTTCCATCGTTTCGATGTTACGCTCCGTCAAGTCAAGTGCAAATTGCCATTAACCGTTTTTCACCTCATTCCGTAGATTGGAAGGGGATTGTTCAACAACTGAAACCATTTATTAATTGCTTCATTATGCTGCGATCATTCCAAATCTTCAGGGAACTATTTCGGGTCGCGCGTCTCCGCAACTATCGGTCTCATAGTAGAAAATATCTTAATCTCCGTTTCTCTACAAAATTCTATTTCTATGGTCTCCTCTAATGACTATCAGGGCAAAGTACGTATTTACTTTCCATACAGCTACATCGTACATGCAAATGTGATGTTTCGTCTCCCTGTTGGCTATCTCCCCTTGCACCGCGCGGATTAGATGGTGTGCTCTGCGTGTGCCAAGCAAAGCAAATACTAACAGGCCACTGACCACGGAGCAAGGCCGGCGGAGATCCTCGAGCCGGAGCCCCTGACTGGACGCCTTCCAACACATTATCATAGCGCGAGAAGGTCACGCGTTAGTGACGTCACAAGAAGGCCTCACTCGGAAAAATAAATTTGCTTCCGCAGTGGCGCAATGAATGTCGTCAAGTGAGCGATTCAAGTAGGAAGACACTGTCATATTAAAAAATAGCGCGTGGCGTAATGCAACCCTTCTTACTTCGAAAAACACATAAATAAACAAAACAGAAAACTGTTTCACCAGATGAAGGTATTTTTCAATGATATACCGTACCGAAGAGATTATGAAATTGTGAAACCTTAATGTTCAGGAAGATAATCATATACGTCACTGCTTAATTTGTTCAGTTATACCAGATGTATTCCCTAGTGCACGTCCTCAAATATTCGCCAAATACCATGTACTTTACGAAAACACACAAAAATTAAACCAAATCGGCTGTATATGCGGACATACACCATCAAACAAATGGTGCTTAAGTACGAGGGCAGTTCAATAAGTAATCCAACATTTTTTTCTCGGCTAATTTTGGTTGAAAAAACCAGAAATTTCTTGTGGAATATTTTCAAACATTCCCGCTTCGTCTCGTATAGTTTCATTGACTTCCGACAGGTGGCAGCGCTGTACGGAGCTGTTAAAATGGCGTCTGTAACGGACGTGCGTTGCAAACAATGGGCAGTGATCGAGTTTCTTTTGGCGGAAAACCAGGGCATCTCAGATATTCATAGGCGCTTGCAGAATGTCTACGGTGATCTGGCAGTGGACAAAAGCATGGTGAGTCGTTGGGCAAAGCGTGTGTCATCATCGCCGCAAGGTCAAGCAAGACTGTCTGATCTCCCGCGTGCGGGCCGGCCGTGCACAACTGTGACTCCTGCAATGGCGGAGCGTGCGAACACACTCGTTCGAGATGATCGACGGATCACCATCAAACAACTCAGTGCTCAACTTGACATCTCTGTTGGTAGTGCTGTCACAATTGTACACCAGTTGGGATATTCAAAGGTTTGTTCCCGCAGGGTCCCTCGTTGTCTAACCGAACACCATAAAGAGCAAAGGAGAACCATCTGTGCGGAATTGCTTGCTCGTCATGTGGCTGAGGGTGACAATTTCTTGTCAAAGATTGTTACAGGCGATGAAACATGGGTTCATCACTTCGAACCTGAAACAAAACGGCAATCAATGGAGTGGCGCCACACCCACTCCCCTACCAAGAAAAAGTTTAAAGCCATACCCTCAGCCGGTAAAGTCATGGTTACAGTCTTCTGGGACGCTGAAGGGGTTATTCTGTTCGATGTCCTTCCCCATGGTCAAAGCGTTTCTGTGCTACTCTTCAGAAATTGAAGAAACGACTTCAGCGTGTTCGTAGGCACAAAAATCTGAACGAACTTCTCCTTCTTCATGACAACGCAAGACCTCACACAAGTCTTCGCACCCGAGAGGAGCTCACAAAACTTCAGTGGACTGTTCATCCTCATGCACCCTACAGCCCCGATCTCGCACCGTCGGATTTCCATATGTTTGGCCCAATGAAGGACGCAATCCGTGGGAGGCACTACGCGCATGATGAAGAAGTTATTGATGCAGTACGACGTTGGTTCCGACATCGACCAGTGGAATGGTACCGTGCAGGCATACAGGCCCTCATTTCAAGGTGGCTTAAGGCCGTAGCATTGAATGGAGATTACGTTGAAAAATAGTGTTGTGTAGCTAAATGATTGGGGAATAACCTGGTGTATTTCAATGCTGAATAAAACAACCCCTGTTTCAGAAAAAAATGTGTTGCATTACTTATTGAACTGCCCTCAGTCAGAATATACCTGTTGTAGTTGTGGTCTTGAACGTGTTTGATGCAGCTCTCCATGCTACTCTATCCTGTGCAAGCATCTTCATCTCTGAATAACTACTGCTACCTACATCCTTCTGAATCTGCCTAGTGTATTCATCTCTTGATCTCCCTTTACGATTTTTACCCTCCACGCTTCCCTCCAATACTAAATTGGTGATCCCTTGATGCCTCAGAACGAGTCCCACCAAACGATCCCTTCCTCATGTCAAGTTGTACCACAAATTCCTCTTCTCCCCAATTCTATTCAGTACCTCCTCATTAGTTATGTGATCTACCCATGTAATCTTCAGCATTCTTCTGTACCACCACATTTCGAAAGCTTCTATTCTCTTCTTGTCTAAACTATTTGTCGTCCACGTTTCACTTCCATACATGGCTACACTCCATACCAATACTTTCAGAAACGACTTCCTGACACTGAAATCTATACTCGGAGTTAACAAATTTTTCTTCTTCAGAAACGCTTTCCTTGCCATTGCCAGTCTACATTTTATATCCTCTCTATTTCTACCACCATCAGTTATTTTGTTCCACAAATAGCAAAACTCATTCACTTCTTTAAGTGTCTCATTTCCTAATCTAATTCCCTCAGCATCACCCAATTTAATTTAACTACATTCCATTATCCTCATTTTGCTTTTGTTGATGTTCAACTTATATCCTCCTTTCAAGACACTGTCCACTCTGCTCAACTGCTCTTCCAGGTCCTTTGCTGTCTCTGACAGAATTATAATGTCGTCGGCAAACCTCAAAATTTTTATTTCTTCTCTATGGATTTTAATTCCTACTCCAAATTTGTCTTTTGTTTCCTTTACTGCTTGTTCAGCATACGGATTGTATAACATTGGGGATAGGTTACAACCCTGTCTTACTCCCTTCCCAACTACTGCTTCCCTTTCATGTCCCCCGACTCTTATAACTGTCATCTGGTTTCTGTACAAATTGTAAATAGGCTTTCGTTCCCTGTATTTTATATCTGCCACCTTCAGAATTTGAAAGAGTGTATTCCAGTCAACATTGTCAAAAGCTTTTTCTAAGTCTACAAATACTGGAAACGTAGGTTTGCTTTTCCTTAACCTATCTTCTAAGATAAGTCGTATGCTCAGTATTGCCTCGCGTGTTCCCACATTTCTACGACATCCAAACTGATCTTCCTCGAGGTCGGCTTCTACCAGTTTTCCATTCGTTTGTAAAGAATTCGTGTTACTATTTTGCAACAATGACTTATTAAATTGATTGTTAGGTAATTTTCACACCTGTCAACAACTGCTTTATTTGGAATTGAAATTATTATATTCTAGTTGAAGTCTGAGGGTATTTCGCCTGTCCTACACAGCTTGCTCACCAAATGGTAGAGTTTTGTCGTAGCTGGTTCATCCAAGGCTATCAGTATTTCTAATGAAATGTTGTCTATTCCCGGGACGTTTTTTCCACTTAGGTTTTTCAGTGCTCTGTCAAATTCTTCACGCAAAATCATATCTCCCATTTCATCTTAATCTACGTCCTCTTCCATTTCCATAACACTGCCCTCAAGTACATCGCCCTTGTATAGACCCTCTATATACTCCTTCCACCTTTCTGCTTTCCCTTCTTTGCTTAGAACTCTTTTTCCATCTGAACTCTTCATATTCATACAGGTGGGTCTCTTTTCTTGAAAGGTCTCTTCAATTTTCCTGTAGGCAGTATCTGTCTTACCCCTAGTGATACATGCCTCTACATCCTTGCATTTGTCCTCTAGCCATCCCTGCTTAGCCATTTTGCACTTCCTGCCGATCTAATTTTTGAGACGTTTGTATTCCTTTTCACCTGCTTCATTTACTGCATTTTTATATATTCTTCTTTCACCAATTAAATTCAATATATCTTTTGTTACCTAAGGATTTCTACTATCCCTCGTCTTTTTACCTACTTGAACCTCTGCTGCCTTGACTATTTCATCTCTCAAAACTACCCATTCTTTTTCTACTGTATTTCTTTCCCTTGTTCTTGTCAACCGTTCCCTAATGCTCTCTCTGAAACTCTCTACAACCTCTGGTTCTTTCAGTTTATCCAGGTCCCACCTCCTTCAGTTTCTACATTTTTGCAGTTTCTTCAGTTTTAATATACAGTTCATAACCAATAAATTGTAGTCAGAGTCCATATCTGCCCCTGGAAATGTATTACAATTTAAAACCTGATTCCTAAATCTCTGTCTTACCATTATATAACCTATCTGAAACCTTCCAGTGTCTCCAGACCTCTCCCACGTATACAACTTTCTTTCATGATTCTTGAAACAAGTGTTATGCTCTGTGCAAAATTCTACCAGGCGGCTTCCTCTTTCATTCCTTACTCCCAGTCCATCTTCAACGACAACTTTTCCTTCTATTCCTTTTCCTACTATCGAATTCCAGCCGCCATGACTATTAAGTTTTCGCCTCCTTTAACTATCTGAACAATTTTTTATATCGCATCATACATTTCATCAATCTTTTCATCATCTGCGAAGCTACTTGGCATATTAACTTGTACTACTGTAGTAAGTGTGGGCTTCGTGTCTATCTCTAAATTTTCTAACCTACCTGGCCGATTAAAGGATCTGACATTCCAAGCTCCGATCCGTAAAACGCCAGTTTTGTTTCTCTTGATAACGACATCCTCCTGAGTAGTCCCCGCCCGGAGATCCGAATGGGAGACTATTTTACCTCCGGAATATTTTACCAAAGAAGGTGCCATCATCATTTAACCATGCATACCCTCCAGAACAATTACGGCTGCAGTTTCCCCTTGCTTACAGCCGTTCGCAGTACCAGCACAGCAAGGCCGTATGTTACAAGGCCAGATTAGTCAATCATGCAGAATGTTTGCAACTACCGAAAAGGCTGCTGCCGCTCTTCAGGAACCACACTTTTGTCTGGCCCCTCAACACTTATCCTTCCGTTGCGGTTGCACCTACGGTACGGCTATCTATATCGCTGAGGCACGCAAGCCTTCCCACCAACGGCAAGGTCCATAGTTAATGGGAGGGGGGGGGGGGGGAGGGAGGGAGAACATAGGTATAAACGGATTAAACGCCGTTGCACACACTTCCCTCTTACACACATTAAAGCAAACACCGGCACAGATAAGATAAAAAAAAACCACACGCCCAACGAGATATACATTAGAATTTACTGAGATAAAAGACAAGAACGAACTCACACGTTGGCAACACTTAACATGTCTGACGACAAATAAACAAGGACAAAAACAGTTGTGTGCACTTTAAATGTCTAGCTGTTGGGAAAATCACACGCAAAAAGAGGCGGACATCAGACATATGAATCCAGAAGCCATCACGAGAACTCGAGTTTCAGAAATAGTACGTATATGTCCATTAATGGTTTTCAATCCATTAGTTTTACAATAAAGTAATTTGTAATGTAAAATGTTATAACAAATATATATGTTCAAGCTTTATACTTCTACATCTGAATATATATTGTATAACTAAACCCCTTTACAGACTTTGAGGGCATGTTTCTTACATCAAAACAAGAAAAAAATAGTCTAGTAAACATGGTTAAAAGTGCACACCTTACGAGCTATGAGCACTTGTTCAATGGATGAAATATGTTTAACAGTACCGATGTTCAACAGAAGAGAGTTGTTCCACAGTAGCGAAGATGAACAAGCACTCATAATAGCTCTTACGGTACACATTTTAGGGCCCATGGTTACTTGACTTTTTTCTTGTTTTGGTACAAGTAATCTGTGCTCAGAGTCTGTACAGGAAATTTAGTTACACCCTGCATACTCTGCAAGCCACTGTACAGCGCATCACGAAGGATACTTCTTACTAATATTAGCGATTTTCTGTTCTGTCCCACCCGTGTGCCTAGCAGGAAAAAACGACTATCTGCTCGTATGAGCACATGTGCGTGCCACAATCTCTTTTATTCTCGTTATCCCTACAAGAGGTGTACGGTAATGACAGCAGAGATGTGGCACTATCTGCCCTGAATAGGAAATATCTAATACACTCCTGGAAATGGAAAAAAGAACACATTGACACCGGTGTGTCAGACCCACCATACTTGCTCCGGACACTGCGAGAGGGCTGTACAAGCAATGATCACACGCACGGCACAGCGGACACACCAGGAACCGCGGTGTTGGCCGTCGAATGGCGCTAGCTGCGCAGCATTTGTGCACCGCCGCCGTCAGTGTCAGCCAGTTTGCCGTGGCATACGGAGCTCCATCGCAGTCTTTTAACACTGGTAGCATGCCGCGACAGCGTGGACGTGAACCGTATGCGCAGTTGACGGACTTTGAGCGAGGGCGTATAGTGGGCATGCGGGAGGCCGGGTGGACGTACCGCCGAATTGCTCAACACGTGGGGCGTGATGTCTCCACAGTACATCGATGTTGTCGCCAGTGGTCGGCGGAAGGTGCACGTGCCCGTCGACCTGGGACCGGACCGCAGCGACGCACGGATGCACGCCAAGACCGTAGGATCCTACGCAGTGCCGTAGGGGACCGCACCGCCACTTCCCAGCAAATTAGGGACACTGTTGCTCCTGGGGTATCGGCGAGGACCATTCGCAACCGTCTCCATGAAGCTAGGCTACGGTCCCGCACACCGTTAGGCCGTCTTCCGCTCACGCCCCAACATCGTGCAGCCCGCCTCCAGTGGTGTCGCGACAGGCGTGAATGGAGGGACGAATGGAGACGTGTCGTCTTCAGCGATGAGAGTCGCTTCTGCCTTGGTGCCAATGATGGTCGTATGCGTGTTTGGCGCCGTGCAGGTGAGCGCCACAATCAGGACTGCATACGACCGAGGCACACAGGGCCAACACCCGGCATCATGGTGTGGGGAGCGATCTCCTACACTGGCCGTACACCACTGGTGATCGTCGAGGGGACACTGAATAGTACACGGTACATCCAAACCGTCATCGAACCCATCGTTCTACCATTCCTAGACCGGCAAGGGAACTTGCTGTTCCAACAGGACAATGCACGTCCGCATGTATCCCGTGCCACCCAACGTGCTCTAGAAGGTGTAAGTCAACTACCCTGGCCAGCAAGATCTCCGGATCTGTCCCCCATTGAGCATGTTTGGGACTGGATGAAACGTCGTCTCACGCGGTCTGCACGTCCAGCACGAACGCTGGTCCAACTGAGGCGCCAGGTGGAAATGGCATGGCAAGCCGTTCCACAGGACTACATCCAGCATCTCTACGATCGTCTCCATGGGAGAATAGCAGCCTGCATTGCTGCGAAAGGTGGATATACACTGTACTAGTGCCGACATTGTGCATGCTCTGTTGCCTGTGTTTATGTGCCTGTGGTTCTGTCAGTGTGATCATGTGATGTATCTGACCCCAGGAATGTGTCAATAAAGTTTCCCCTTCCAGGGACAATGAATTCACGGTGTTCTTATTTCAGTTTCCAGGAGTGTAGGTTTTACGAGAACGTCGTATTTCTTCCAGTGCATGATATGTAAGTTCCCCGAGCACGTCTGTTACATTTTCGTAGAGAATATACCGCCCTGGCACGATCCCATAGCCCATCTCTGGATTCGCTCGATTTCTGCTGCCATGGCTACTTGATAAAGCCTCCATGCTCTGCAACAACACGCTAGAATTGATCGTAAAACGGTATTCTGTTTATATTTTTACAGATATACTGCACATTTCCATGAAATTTACAACGAATATAAGTTTTTCATTTGCTTTCCTTAATAAATATGTCTGGAAAAAAGCATAGAGCATCTGATATTTATGAATTAAGCTTTAGTGAAAGCGCAGCCTATTACAGGCGAACATAATGCGCGCAACAATGAACGAAGAAAGGATTTTAAAAAAAGAATACTGATACGATGATACCACCTCTCCACATTACTCGCGTGAATGCTTCTAGGGAATATGCTGACGGCGAATATAGTGATCCAAATACACATTATGCACAGTATTATCGTACAGCCAAGGGCTTGTGAAAAAGAACCTGCTAGAGAGGCCCATTAGCTCACTAAATAAGAGTGGACTGAACCTTTCAATCTTTACAAAGTGCATGTTGTGTTGTATGTGATATCATCATCATCATTGTCATTCATTTCGGTCACTTGGTCATAAGGCGTCTTTGAATCGACGTGCAGCATAGGATCGCAGCAGGTTCTTCCATTTCTGCCGATCTTGAGCTTCTCATTGCTAGTTCAGTCTGGCTGTTTTTGTAAGTCTCTGTCCCATCTGTCCGGTGGTGTTCCCTTTGGTCTTTTTTAGTAAATTGGGCTCAAATCTTGTACTTTTTTCACCATCTGCTATTATTCCTTTGAGCGACATGACTATGCTATTTTTCCTTCGAGCGACATGCTTCGCCCAATGCCATTTCAAGGTATTCACTCTTTCCTTTATGACACTGACCTAAGTGATGTAATAAGAACAAAAAATGATCCGTGTCCATTGGAGACAGTGCCACCGGTAACCCAAAATCATAACACATACGTGGACGTATTAAGCAACATAAACCCACATGATGAAGTTTTAAACTTCTGAGAGGCGTACTATAAATAAAAATAAATTGTAAATGACAGCAGTAACTTATTATTTCAGTCGATTCTGGTTCTTGTTTACGTTAACCTTAGCGCGACCAGATTTCCAAAATGAAAATACAGGACCCAAATTAGAACTTGAAATGAACCGATATTTTCCGGAAACTTTTGTTAATACTATCTCTAAATAGTAGTTACGTGTTAAGCTACTTGTATTTGTGCTAGAACTACATAGATCATCGTACCATTTGTTTTAAATTCGCACTAAAAACTATCAAAATACCTTGCATTACTAATCGAAAAAATATTTATTGTTTTATTATGTCAGATGCAAACACAAAATATCACTTTAATATAACGATGTCTTTTACTAGGGTAGAAAAGATTATTATTTAGATAGGTTACTTATATTTCAATAACAATTGGCGTGGAAGTTCCGCCGTGGGTAGTTTCTGAAAAATCTTTTATGTTATATCTTGCAGAACAATGTATGTCATTCAGAAGTTTGAAAATATCAAACGGAATTTTATAAAAATCAACACGAAGTATCGTAAAAATGAATCTTCGTTGTAACTATTTCCATAACGGCTTCGACACTAAGCCTCTTGTTTTCATCAATTCATAAATCACTTGCTATCGAGGTCACTATTTCTGCAGTAGCATTACTGCAAGATGGAGCTAGCACAAATGCAGTAATGAGCATCGAATTCTTCAGCAGTTATCTTGAGATGTAAGGAAGCTGAAAATGATAAAACTCCTTCATTTTGGTTTAAGCAGAGAGTGTATTTTCTTTATTCTTTGGGTATGATCACATTTGGCGTCCTCTTGGGTAAAATATTCCGGAGATAAAATAGTCCCCCATTCGGATCTCCAGGCGAGGACTACTCAGGACGACGTTGTTTTCAGGAGAAAGAAAACTGGCACTCTATGGATCGAGGGTGGAATGTCAGATCCCTTAATCGGGCAGGTAGGTTAGAAAATTTACGAAGGGAAATGGATAGATTAAAGTTAGATATAGTGGGAGATAGTGACGTTCGGTGACAGGAGGAACAAGACTTCTGATCAGATGAATACAGGGTTGTTGTTGTTGTGTTGTTGTTGTGGTCTTCAGTCCAGAGACTGGTTTGATGCAGCTCTCCATGCTACTCTATCCTGTGCAAGGTTCTTCATCTCCCAGTACACAATGCAACCTAAATTCTACCGTATCTGTTTAGTGTATTCATCTCTTGGTCTCCCTGTGCGATTTTTACTCTCCACGCTGCCCTCCAATACTAAATTTGTGATCCCTTGATGCCTCGGAATATGCCCTACCAACCGATCCCTTCTTCTAGTCAAGTTGTGCCATAAATTTCTCTCCAATTCTATTCAATACCTCCTCATTAGTTATGTGATCTACCCATCCAACCTTCAGCATTCTTCTGTAGCACCACATTTCGAGCCGACCGGAGTGGCCTGGCGGTTCTAGGCGCTACAGTATGGAGCCAGGCGACCGCTACGGTCGCAGGTTCGAATCCTGCCTCGGGCATGGATGTGTGTGATGTCCTTAGGTTAGTTAGGTTTAATTAGTTCTAAGTTCTATGCGACTGATGACCTCAGAAGTTAAGTTGCATAGTGTTCAGACCCATTTGAACCACATTTCGAAAGCTTCTATTCTCTTCTTGTCCAAACTGTTTATCGTCCGTGTTTCACTTCCATACATGGCTACACTCCATAGAAATACTCTCAGTAACGACTTCCTGACACTGAGATCTATACTCGATGTTAACAAATTTCTCTTCTTCAGAAACGCTTTCCTTGCCATTGCCAGTCTACATTTTATATCCTCTCTACTTCTACCATTATCAGTTATTTTGCTCCCCAAATAGCAAAACTCATTTACTACTTTAAGCGTCTCATTTCCTCATCTAATTCCCGCAGCATCACCTGATTTAATTCGACTACATTCCATTATTCTCGTTTTGCTTTTGTTGATGTTAATCTTATATCCTCCTTTCAAGACCCTATCCATTCCGTTCAGCTGCGCTTCCAGGTCCTTTGCTGTCTCTGACAGAATTACAATGTCATCGGCGAACCTCAAAGTTTTTATTTCTTCTCCATGGATTTTAATTCCAACTCCGAATTTTTCCTTTGTTTCCTTTACTGTTTGCTCAATATACAGATTGAAAAACATCGGGGGTAGGTTACAACACTGTTTTAAGTTGTAAGACATTTCCAGGGACAGATTTGGTCTCTGACCACAATCTACTGGTTATGAACAGTATATTAAGAAACTGCAAAAAGGTGGGAATTTCTCGCATGATAGACTTAGAGAAAGCTTTTGACAATGTTAACTGGAATACTCTCTTTCAAATTCGGAAGGTGGCAGGGGTAAAATACAGGGAGCGAAAGGCTATTTATAGTTTGTACAGAAACCAGATGGCAGTTATAAGAGTCGAGGGGCATGAAAGGGAAGCAATGGTTGGGAAAGGAGTAAGACAGGGTTGTAGCCTCTCCCCGATGTTATTCAATCTGTATATTGAGCAAGCAGTAAAGGAAACAAAAGAAAAATTCGGAGTAGGTATTAAAATTCATGGAGAAGAAGTAAAAACTTTGAGGTTCGCCGATGACATTGTAATTCTGTCAGAGACAGCAAAGGACTTGGAAGAGCAGTTGAACGGAATGGACAGTGTCTTGAAAGGAGGATATAAGATGAACATCAACAAAAGCAAAACGAGGATAATGGAATGTAGTCAAATTAAGTCGGGTGATGCTGAGGGTATTAGATTAGGAAATGAGACACTTAAAGTAGTAAAGGAGTTTTGCTATTTAGGGAGTAAAATAACCGATGATGGTCGAAGTAGAGAGGATATAAAATGTAGACTGGCAATGGCAAGGAAAGCGTTTCTCAAGAAGAGGAATTTGTTAACATCGAGTATAGATTTAAGTGTCAGGAAGTCGTTTCTGAAAGTATTTGTATGGAGTGTAGCCATGTATGGAAGTGAAACATGGACGATAACTAGTTTGGACAAGAAGAGAATAGAAGCTTTCGAAATGTGGTGCTACAGAAGAATGCTGAAGATAAGGTGGGTAGATCACGTAACTAATGAGGAGGTATTGAATAGGATTGGGGAGAAGAGAAGTTTGTGGCACAACTTAACTACAAGAAGGGATCGGTTGGTAGGACATGTTCTGAGGCATCAAGGGATCACAAATTTAGCATTGGAGGGCAGTGTGGAGGGTAAAAATCGTAGAGGGAGACCAAGAGATGAATACACTAAGCAGATTCAGAAGGATGTAGGTTGCAGTAGATACTGGGAGATGAAGAAGCTTGCACAGGATAGAGTAGCATGGAGAGCTGCATCAAACCAGTCTCAGGACTGAAGACCACAACAACAACAACACTGCGAACTATGGATGATGGGCAACAGGCAGATTCCATATTTCTACATTTCTGGGAAACATTTGGCACGGTGCCCCATTATAGGCTGTTAACTAAGGCACGAACATATGGAATAAGTTCACAGATATATGAGTGGCTCGCAAACTTCTTAAGGGTATCGTCAGGAGTGCCCCAGGAAACTGTGATAGGACCGCTATTATTCCCTATATATGTAAATGATTTGGCGGACAAGGTGGGCAGCAGTCTGCGGTTGTTTGCTGATGCCGTGGTTCTCGGTAAGGTATTAACGTTGAGTGACTGTACGAAGATACACGACTACTTAGACAAAATTTGCAGTTGGTTTGATGAATGGCAGCTAGCCCTAAATGTGGAAGAATGCAAGTTAATGCGTATGAGTAGAAAGACGAAACTTGTAATGTTCGGATACAGTATTAGTTGTGTCCTGCTGGACACAGTCAAGTCATTTAAATACCCGGGCGTAACGCTGCAAAACGACATGAGACCGAATGGCATTTGAACTGTAGTAGGAGAGGCGAATGGTTGACTTCGGTTTATTGGGAGAATTTTAGGAAAGCGTGGTTCACCTGTAAAGGAGAACGCATATAGGACGCTGGTGCGACCTAGTCTTGAATACTGCTCGACTGTTTGGGATCCGTACCAGGTCAAACTGAAGGAAGACATTGAAGAAAGTCAGAGGCGGGCTGCTAGATTTGTTACTGGTAAGTATGAACAACACGTAAATGTTGCGGAGATGCTTCAGGAACTCAAATGGGAATCCCTGGAGGGAAGGCGATGTTCTTTTAGTGAAACACTGTTGAGAAAATTATCAGAACAGGCATTTGAAGCTGACTGCCGAACGATTCTACTGCCGTCAACATATACGTTTCGCGTAAGGATCACGAAGATACGAAAAATTGGGCCTTATACGGAGGCATATAGTCTTTCTTCCCTCGCTCTATTCGCGAATGAACAGGAAAGAAAATGACTAAAATTGGTACCCTCCGCCACGCACTGTAAGGGGATGTAGAATATACGTGCCGTACGTTTTTTGTCATGACAACGGGACACTTAAGCCAAATAAGGAACGATCCCGTAAAATACGGGACGTCTGGTCACCCAAAGAAACCTCAATGTGAGCGCAAGTTATTGCACGAAAAGCACCCATAAACGTAACTATTTATAGGCCGCAGCTACACGCTACACACATTGTGGGGCGAATGCCTCACTGGGCCGTCTGTGTACCCAACTCCTTGTATCATCGAGACGAGGCAAAATAGCGATTCATCTAACTACACTACACGCCCCCAGTCAGCAACTGTCCTGTTTCTGTTAGTTTGATCCACTGAAGACGTGCAACGTTATACGCCGCTGTGAGCAATGGCCTTTTGCGAGATACTCGCTACCAAATGCCCACTGAATGAAGTCCCTTGGACAATGTTCGCTCGAAGGGTAACTGCGAAGGACCTGAATTCACTGAGAGCAGCATTTTCTATCAAGTTTAAAATCGAATGCCACTTACAAGGCGTGACATTAGTCTCCCATCCCTGCTGGTTAGCATCCTTTTCCGATCACTGTTCTTACACCGTGTTACGTGGCAGCGAATGGTACAGCACTAACATTACAGACAAGCCGTACATTTCGCAGTGATAATCAACAAATTAGGCAACTTAATTCATGGTGAAGTCATGGTCACATCCAAGCACAACAGCTCTTTTATACCATTCTGCCCCATGTTACTGCGCTGATTTCGTATAACCGACTGACACACACACACACACACACACACACACACACACACACACACACACACACACCACTTCACAGCCATGAGTTAGTCAGCAGTGGATGGTCGTACGAACCCCATAAACCATTGCCACATCACCTACAGTACTCGAAAGTGACCATTGTGCCCTCTTATGAGGACGGATAACATTTTATCCGCAATGTCATATTATCTGGGCTCTCTACAGGCTCTTATTGCTCATACTGCGTGTGATGCAGATTGAAACTATACAATTTCTCCTTGATAGTCGAGTGTTGGTAGAATTGTTATCTGGGAAATTGATTAAGATGGCATGGACACTGGACTAGTATTCGCAGGAGTAAAGATTAACCAATAGTATAAGCAAAATGACCTTTAATATTCATTACTAAAGCTATTAATGGTTCAGTAACATGTTCAGTAAACAACCATAAAAATCCTTAATCATCTGACCAGTAACACGAAATGTCTTAAGAGGTACCAAAGCAAATTTAAAATCTTATCTCAAATCGCTTCTTCAGGCCCATTTCTATTCTACAAAAGATTCTTTAAATTAAAAGTAATAGGTGTAATGCAGAAGAAAAAGATGTTCACTACACCGCACACTGACGTAGGTTACACTAACTCCTTGCCCGACCAACGTGGGTCTTGAGTCGTGCTTGGGTAGCTCAGTTGACAGAGCAGTTGCCCGCGAAAAGCAAAGGTCCCGAGTTCGAGTCTCGGTCTAGCATACACTTTGGATCGGTCAGGGAATTTCGTGATTAAGATTTTTTGGTGGTTTCCCTAACCTGAGTCCTCTAATGGCAGGATGGTTCCTTAACAAAACCATGACTGAATCCTTCTAATTATTATTATTATTTTTTAACTGAGCTACTGCTGTGCTCCAGATATGATGAGATTAACATTCTAACGTCACATATATTCTTTAGTGATGACCATAACGTTAATCGCTAGTAACAAAGAGGAACAACACATGTTGTTGTTGTTGTGGTCTTCAGTCCTGAGACTGGTTTGATGCAGCTCCCACGCTACTCTATCCTGTGCAAGCTTCTTCATCTCCCGGTACTTACTGCAACCTACGTCCTTCTGAATCTGCTTAGTGTATTCATCTCTTGGTCTCCCTCTAAGATTTTTACCCTCCACACTGCCCTCCAATGCTAACTTTGTGATCCCGTGATGCCTCAGAACATGTCCCACCAACCGGTCCCTTCTTTTTGTCAAGTTGTGCCACAAACTCCTCTTCTCCCCAATTCTATTCAGTACTTCCTCTTTAGTTATGTGGTCTACCCATCTAATCTTCAGCATTCTTCTGTAGCACCACATTTCGAAAGCTTCTATTCTCTTCTTGTCCTGACTATTTATCGTCCACGTTTCACTTCCATACATGGCTACACTCCATACAAATACTTTCAGAAACGACTTCCTGACACTTAAATCTATACTCGATGTTAACAAATTTCTCTCCTTCAGAAACGCTTTCTTTGCCATTGTCAGTCTACATTTTGTATCCTCTCTACTTCGACCATCATCAGTTATTTTGCTCCCAAAATAGCAAAACTTCTTTACTACTTTAAGTGTCTCATTTCCCAATCTAATTCCTACAGCATCACCCGACTTAATTAAACTACATTCCATCATCCTCGTTTTGCCAATCGTAAACACCGGTTGAACAGCAACACACTACTTCGATTCGTGTTGCTAATAATGTCAAAGCCATATAAATAATTCACATACACGTGGCCAGTATAAAAGTTTTGTCCTATTGCTGCTCTATGTAATACAGGCTTCTGTGTTTCGCATGCGAGTATGCTGACAGTAAGAGAAATTCATATTACCCCGTCGCTTCGAGAAGTGGCTAAAAAGGTAGTGTTGTGTTCCTGGTCGCCGGTCAATTACTGAAACGTTTCTTAGTAAGGCCCAATGAAATTAGAAAGTACCGATACATTTATACTCGGCGAACCACGCGATGGTGTGTGGCGCAGGGTTCTTTGTGTACTAGTTGTCACTTCCCCCACGGTCTTTTCGCGTGTTGTATGTGGGAGGAAGCAATATGTTGATTGGATCTTCTACGAACGTACGCTCTCGGAATGTTAACAGTAAACAACACTATAATACACAACGCATCTCTCGATGTGTCTGCCACTAGAGATGGACGAGCATATCTACGACACTTCCGAGCTTACTAAAGGAATCCGTGACAAAATGCGCTGCTCTTCTTTGGATCACTTATATGTCCTGTGAAGAAAGCCTGTTAGGGACCTAGAATTAGAAGTAATATTAAAGTACCGGTCGAACGAGAATTATGTAAGCTACCTCCTCTTCGCGGATGGATTACGATACCTTACGATTCTTTCAATGAATCTCAGTCTGGTATCTGCCTTTCCCACGAACAATCTTACGTGATCGTTCCACTTTAAGTCACTCGATCGTATACCCAGATGCTTATTGGATGACCATTTTCAATGGTTGTTCTGTAGTCTTGTAATCAGACAATAACGAGCCTGAAGAGAGACAGTTAATTTCTCGCTGCAATGACAAAAATGAGTTTGTTTTTGTTATTTATATGGAAGCAACCTAGTATCGAACTACGTATTTTAATAAACGGGAAATGCTGAAATGAAAAGTTTTCGCACACTGAATATCCCCACGACAACGGTACACTAAGAAATGCCTCGGTTAACACATACAGATTTACTTGACAGGAGGATACACACTGACACCTCGAGAGAGACCTCACTGCTGTTCATAAATCATTCCACTTTTTCCTGATTCGTTTGACGTACTGCATAGAAACTGCAGAGGTAGTCACTTAAAATTATAGAAGAGGATCGCAGAGAACGGATTACAGTGTTACTACAGAAAAAATACTCTGACCGCACATGTCGGGGAACTATCGCTTATCACAGTATCTACGAATTAAACATCGTAATCACTTTAAAAAATTGGGGACTACTGAAATTACAAAGTTAATGGTAAGCAATTATTACTTAAAAGTAGACATGTCATGGCGCTCTCTCTCTCTCTCTCTCTCTCTCTCTCTCTCTCTTTCACACACACACACACACACACACACACACACACACACACACACACATTACATTAATTTCTAAGCGATTTTATCTCCGAATTGGGATGTTCAGAACATCGCTTTACTGAAGGTCTGCTCCAATGCAGACAGAGTAGACATAGTTTCCAGAAATAAAAAGTATTGTATATACTGTGACACTAAACAGCGCTTAAAAACGGGCTATTGAAAGCAGCGAAAGTGAAGAGGAAGGCTTTCGGCCGACCTTGGCTCCAGTTCCCATCCCGTTCCCTTCCAACCGGTTTATTTTGGTGTTCTGCTGTCTGCGCCGATGTGTGAACGACCCCGCCGGAACGGCAACGTCGCAGTGCCGCAGACAGAGCCATGCGTGGTTTGGCTCCTAGCACGTAACACTTGCAAAACGGAACTTCTTCATGAAACTTACTTCCTTCGAATCAATTTGCAACATAGTTACGCTCCTTCACGTGGACCTTTCTCCTTCCAATGAGAAATTAACGACAGTACAGTAGTTCGTTGAAATCAATCGTGCAGAATAGATGCACAGAACTCCTTGTCATTAACAGGGAAAATCTGTTTAAAAAGTTTAACACACCTTATCCTGGCATAAAAAATTAGCAATAACTCGAGTAAACTTTAAAGGGTAGTACAGTGACAATACGAAAGACAAGCTAAAAAAAGCTGAAATACTTGTGTACTTTGACAGGTGTCATACTCTCTATATTTTAGTATTTTTTCCATAATCCATTTTCTCTATTTATTTGCTCTGTAATATCATTATGGATCTTGAAATAAGCACAGGCAGCGCCTATCGTTTCAGGACAGCACCACCGCGCCACCTGCTGACTCCCCAAGGTATTTGCTTGGTGCAGCGAACTGAGGCCAACGCTATCTGTGAATACACTGGGAAACTGCTTAGCACACTGTTTTGGTGCACGTGCCAACAACCGGAAAAGGGTCATCAACCTGTCTGGTGGCTGCGTCTTCGGAACTTCACATTTAGGAAGTGGAATATCAGTGGGTAGAGACGACGAAAGCTATAGCATGCATTGTGGTCGAGCTGCTTCAAGTCTTGCAATAATTTTAATTTGCTTTGGTAATTCCAGCCTTAAATTTTAAAGATAACACCGTTTTGCGGATCCTTATTACCTTTCTTTTTCGAAAAACACTTCGTAACAAGTATTGCAGAGACAATCGTTCAGAAAACTTTTTCAAATCAACTGCCTGCGCATTATCAGATAAAAAGAATGGTGTACCGTACTTATTTTTGCAACAATGAAAGCAGGGGAATTAATTACTGAAAACATGTAAACTTCACGAGCATTAAGAGGAAATTCTAGAATGTTCGTAAACTATAGGACAAACGTCTTAACCATTGGATAGTTGGATTCCTAGCGGGAGTCTCATACTGAGTATAGTCCTGTAAAACGATGAATCTCGATCGAGAAGAGGAAAATGGGTTTAAGAATTTGGGCTGAAACTTAGCTATTTCCGCTCCTAAGCAATACGTGGGATGTTTCCAATACATGTAGGTGAATCTTAGCTTTGTGACGAATTTACCATCGAAATGAAATATTAACAACGGGGAGAAAAAAGAAAGCTAAATTCGTAAAACATAAAAAGCCAAAATAAGTAAACAAAGCAGTAAATAAATGGTGGAAAATTATAATTAAGCAAAATAATATTTTTCCGATTATTTATAAGACTGTGTACTCACCACTGGAATGCATTGAAGTGGAAATAAACCAGACCTTGCCCGTACAAGAAATTTGCGTCCTTCCAGTAATCAGATTTCAGACCGAAGAATTTCTGATATGCTGACATGGCTGCATAAAATAAAAAATAAAAAATCAATTTCCCTAAAGTACTAATATAAATTTATTTCGATACAGTGAGGTATTAATATTTCTTACCTTTTGCATAATCTTCAAGCAAGAGATGAAAGTGGCCCAATTTGCAGTATGTTTTAGGATCAATATTTATCTCTTTCTGGATTAATGTGTCATCTTTCTCTATGTGTTTACTACGTTCTTTCTGATTCTGGGCCTGAACTAACATTCTCTCTAAATATTTCACGGCCTGCAAAATTCACATTTATAACAAAATAGATAAATTTCACTAAGTATAAACACCCAAAATTAGCTATTACAAGTTTTATACCTACCTTTAAAACAAGTTCTTTCTTCTTTGCTTGTTCTGGCGTGTTTAACTTCAAGAACCCAAACTGCCGACTGTAATAGGTAATTGTATTTAAATAATGATTATGTCCAATACTTAACACTTCGAAGGGTGTACTAATTTTACATTACAACACCGGCTTTTTTATTTTTATTTATTTATTTTTTTTTTTAACCAGGGGTGGGCACAATTTCCTGCTGGCAGTGACACAGGCCAAACTGACACATTAGTTGCCCAGAGGCTATTAATTTTTCAGACAGTTAATTTAAAGACATTAGCCTTTATCAAATTGGGAGAACAAATGAAGAGAAAGAACGACAATTAAGTATATCACACACACACACACACACACACACACACACACACACTCACTCACTCTATTGGATTTGAAACACTAATGACAAAATATTTTGTAGTATGATCCTTAACCTCAAATATTACGAAAGCTGAGCAATTACACATTAGGTCGCCAAGAACTTATTTGATTTAAAAACAAATGAGGAAGTAGCGGCTGTTTCCCATGCATATATTTGTAGTTAAGAATAATAAATAACTGTTAATCACGAAATTCATTTACACTGCAAGAAAGTGCGATGAAGACTGGACGAATTTGCGAATATGCTCTTGTTACATAGAATGTCTCTCCAGTTTTACCGCCCTGCTATGTGTAAGTTACATGCATTAATGAAATGTAATTTTAAACCCTAAAACAAGCTGCACTGGCCCTGGCAACAGCATTAAGTACCACAACAGAGTCTGGCTTAGGTTCCAGCGACTCAAAGAGAAATATTTTTTACTGTCAACATAAACTGCATCGACCTCGTAGCTGAACGCCATTAATTAGGAAAATCACTGTACCTCTAGTTCATTACTGAAGGTAAGTGTTGATAAACAATGACGAATGGGCAGTAGATACAGTTTCAGCAGTAACTGAGTACAATATCCTGGCACAAAACATTTTATACCTATATCTGTCAATAAGCACAAACTTCATAAACGACCCAAACCATTTATATGGGCTGTTTCCTTATTAGCCCACATTAAAATTCTTTTTCGTCATCAATACACCCTGTATGAAATCTCCAATCAGCCCACAGCGCGAGTAATATGAATGAGTACAAACATTCAACATGTTGTGTCCCCTTTGAGTGTAAACAGTGTTACGGAAATTTACATCCGCTTATTTCTCATAAAGCAGCTGTGTGATAGATAGGCTGAGTTGAAATTAGTGATAGGAAAATGTGACGATGGAAAAAACACTATTAAAGGTAAGTAGGTCACACAAAAATGCGGCGTTCAACAGGCGCTGAGAGAGGCCGTAGTATTCCGTGATTGTCATGAGATTATCTTCTTCATGGAATGTATACAGTGTGAATCTAGCAGACAACATCTAAACAGATGATAGTGGCCATGTTGTTTACCTGTCAAGTTCCGACAGCACCTGCAGTTCTTGATTAGTTAAATTTATATCGTCGGAGTCCTGTGCCATTTTGGACGTAGTTAGTAGTTTCTTTGCGTATTTGTCATCGACACTTATGTCACTTACATAGCCACAAAATTCACTTTCACATACAATAAGAAACACTTTCACTACAAATACCTAACAACCTCTTTAAGAATATCCACGCGCCTACTAGTTCCAGACAGGGGTATGTAGGGGATTTGGGATACGGGATTTTAAAGACCTTATAAAAGAACGTCGTTTTAAAAAGTATAATGGCAGTATGTCAGCTGTTGGAGATCCTTGCAAACGTTTTAGAAAATCGTATCAGTGTGTACATGAAGTCCATCGTTCAAACGAATACATTTTAAGAAGAATTGAAGGTCATTCGGACGTAGAACTAAGCCTCCACCGGTGCACCAAGCGACCCCCTCCAGAGTTCACAATGCATGCCGACGTTTTAGGACTTGGCTATTGGTAGACATGCAAGTGTAGCAGTCAGCTGTTAATAGACTGTGTGATAGTTTCGATTTTGGTTCGGTCGCTGTGTGAAATTTGTGGAGGCAGCGAACCCGTTAAACGTATGCAATTTATTAAGTACAGTTCTGCTAAGTGTGTTAAATATAAAATAGTCAAAGGCTTCGGCGTTTACAACCTAAAGATCTATTTTCCATTTTTTTTATAAATATATAGATAGGGCGTGTCATTCTACAACGCAGTTTCTTGGAAATGTTAACAGAACTTGTTGATTTCTTTTGTAATGTAGCATTCGGCCCTGGAATAGTCGCTATCAACGGAAACATCAGTAAGTTTCAACAGGAGATATATATTACTTATCAACATGGATGAAGTATCGAGGGAAACCAAAAGCATAGTAGACAAGGTTTTAAAGGACGTCGGAAAGGCATCTGCTGCAAAACAACTTGTAATTGGAACCGTCTCCGGATGGTAAGTCGAAAACGTTGTTTGGTAATCCCGGTATAGTTAGATTGTTGTTGCAAATTTATTAACTACCTCAGAACTCTTTATCCCGTATCAGGGTGCTTGACAACCATTTCTTGTGTGTTAACATACATCATTTCAGAGCTACTTGACATAGTTAATATCAATTTTGAGTGCAAGAAAATGTAATTTAATATCTCTAACGGGTAAAGTTCATCTACACACGCACGTACAGAATTATAACAAATCTCAAAGTTAACTAAACTTTTTGCCCACATGATATGAAAGTTTTGAGTTGGTTTGACACATGTGTAAATGTATTGTATAAATGGTCTCGGTATGGAAGTGAACACTGAGATAATGCAGAATAAGTATTTAATTTGACATATAACATTGCTCTTTTGTAGATTGTGCACATGACTTACAGCTACCAGCAAGCAATGGAATTTACAACAATAACCACCTCCATTTAAAGTTGTTTACAACCTGTATTCTAACTTGAAACTATTCTCTTAATTACAAAGGTACCTACAGTCTAGTTATTTAAAAAGAATGCTTGTAGCTCACAATTTTCAGTTGTGCTGTTATATTTATGGTAGAAACAGGAACTCGGTTACCTAATCCTGCTTTAAATTTCTACATTGCTTCCCTGCCTTTAGGTCATTCCAGCTATTGGTTAGCATAAATCCAGATGTTAATGAGATTGAAAGTTAGAGATCAATGAGGTTTTGGATAAGTAGTACCAGTCGGCTGGAGTGGCCGAGTGGTTCTAGGCGCTACAGTCTGGAACCGTGCGACCGCTACAGTCGCAGGTTGGAATCCTGCCTCTGGCATGGATGTGTGTGATGTCCTTAGGGTAGTTAGGTTTAAGTAGTTCTAAGTTCTAGGGGACTGGTGACCTCGAGACGTTAAGCCCCATAGTGCTCAGAGCCATTTGAATCACTTGATAAGTAGTACCAGATTTTGGAGTCGGTTAAAGCAGTGAAAATTGAGACAGAGAATGCGATTGAAAACTAAGAGGTTTGGGCAGGACTTGATGATAAGGAAGCAATGTCATTAGGTATAATATAAATAATTATACAGGTCCCCTACAGGTTTGTGCTATGTATATGAGGCAATTTAAGTATTTGTCATACTGTTTTGCTTGTTTGCAAATTGTTTCTCAATATAATACTGCTGATACTTACTACAGCCAGCCAGTAAGTCAGTGACAGCATACTGAAGTTTATCACCACAGTTAAAGCATTTAGATACAAGCCACTTTTCCATGTACTTGAACAACTGGCAGTGACTTGAGACAAATGTATATTGTAATGTGGTAGTTAAGAAAAAGGTCTTTCGAGGTGATGTTCTCCAGACACTTATGTCATGCTTGTCATACAAAAATGGAATGCAAGTGCAGTAGCTCGAGAAATTGGTTTTGGTTGGTTCATGTGAGATTTCTTAAAATCATGTGACCCTTCTGCAAGCCTTTACCTCAACAGAAATTATGTTCGTGAATAGCCGTACATGCAGTGGAATTTTCAGCAACACTTGTCCGAAGTTACTATTGCAAAAACATTAGTGGTGACAAGTGCTCATTAATCTACCTGTATATGAACCTTTTTTTTTTTTACTGCTGAGTACTCTCTTTGGTGTGGGAACGACGATGTTTAATGGAAATGAGAACTGATTTTTTGATAACCCTCTTATAATGTCTGCTCAAAACTGGAGAAATGGTAGCTGAGGATAGTTTTCATATGTTAAATGATCTAGTAGCTTACAAAACTGGATTGTAGGGACAAAAAAGATGGATTGTTACAGTAATTATTAAGACATGCAATAGTGGGGGTACACTCAGGGAGCTATTCGAAGATTTTTAATAATTGTAGACCACCTGCAGACGTTACGGTCTCACAAGTGAAGAAAATATTCAAATACAGATGGAGAGCATGAGGTACTTGGAGTAGGTAATATGAAAACAAATCTGAACTGAACACTTAAATTTTTGGAATACATTTTGATTTAAAATCATGCATGAGCTTCAAAATTTTGATAACTTAAAGGGTTAGGTATTCCTCACCTTTCAACAAGCAGTCTCACTTGTCCCAACATGCTATATAGCAAAAGAATATATAAACTAATGTAGGGAAATTCAACCGTGTTGTTGGGTATATCATAGGTTTATTCTAATTAGAGTGAGAGAGAGTGTATATGTGTGCACATGAACACAGAGGAGCAATACGTACAAATCGTAGGTAATTTTGACTCATTCTATTAACCTCATTCTGGTAATGCTCGCTTCTACCCTTTATTCCCCTTCTCCCTTCCTCTCGCAAATTTCTACACTTCATTGTTACTTTTCCCTCTGGTGTTTCTTTTCCTTTCTTGGCTGTGCCTTGTTTGTTGTTTCATTGTCAGTTGTGTCCTATCCGACAAAGACTGTGGTAACATCATTATTTTATTTATTTGCTAGGATATCTCACTTTCATTTATAATATTTACGAAAGTTCTAACTAGTGTATTTATTCATCTGCAGAAAATCTGCTTTCACTGGTTCCAATACATTTACACAGTAAACATTTTACAAATATACCCAAGTACAGTTAACACTTCATTAAATTACCTGAACTTAGATGTACAAAAGTAATTAAAGATTCACAAAAATGTGCTAAGCAGTATTTAAAAAGCATAATTAACTTTTGCTTGGATGCCTGACTACCCTCTGGTAGCTTCACTTCAGCATCAGGAGATTGATAATCTTGATTTTTCTTTTGCTTTTAGCTGTTTAATAAGAACAGCAAAATCTGTCTGGGTGGAAGTTGAAGGGATATGATCCTCATCATTAGATATTGTAACTTTGAGACACTTTTCGAAGTGCTTATGAACAGCAGAGCAGATTCTTGTACTCAGTTTTACCATGCGAGACTTTTTTACTAGGCTACTAGTCAGATGCCGTTTCTTCAGTGCTGACACTCTGAGAGCACTACAGCTACAAATTCTTCAGGAGGCCGAAAGCTGCTGCTTGTATCTTTTGAACATTCATTCTCTTGGTTGCCTCTTATACTGTCGTTAATCGTGCAGTAACACTTCAAGCACAGAGATTTGCCAGGTGTAAGATTAATATTACCAGAAAAAACTCAGATTTTTTTTTTTTTTTTTTTTTTTTTTTTTTTTTTTTTTTTTTTTTTTTTTTTTTTTTTTTTACCAGAGACTTGTGACGAGAGAATGGGTCACAACATTCACGACCAAAAATGTGTGTGCAATTGTCCAGGTATACCTTCTCATGATGGTAACACAAAGTTTCCTTCTCATCAATTTTTACGAACAGTCAGTAAGTATTTTGTCTCATCCTTGACATCTCACACTTAAGTTTGAGTCCTGATTGTCTAGAAAAAATGTCGTGTGACTAGGGCCTCCCGTCGGGTAGACCGTTCGCCGGTTGCAAGTCTTTTGATTTGACGCCACTTCGGCGACTTGCGTGTCAATGGGGATCAAATGATGATGATTAGAACAACACAACACCCGGTCCCTGAGCGGAGATAATCATCGACCCAGCCGGGAATCGAACCTGGGCCTTTTGGATTGCCATTCTGTCACACTGACCACTTAACTACTGGGGGCGGACGATTGTCTACGATATGATAGGTTATAACACTCCTGTCCTAATGCTGTACCAAGAAAACATTTCTCCATGTCATCCACAAACTAACCTTGCACTTCACGACTCACTTCCATACTGAACTGTTGGGTCGTGCACACTCCTCATAAGATGATTCAATACCATGCACAATGACAGCACAGTTGTGATTGGATGGTTGTGGTAGACCAATTAGGACTCCTGGGCTGGCAGAACTGTATTAAAAGTGGTGTGTTAGGTTGCTGTCTGTACATAAAAACAACAAATTATTATTACATGTATCAGGCTTTCCACAAATGATGGATGGGACATTTGGAGTTAGGAAAATCAAAATAAAATCTTTAATTTAAATCCTTGGTTTCTTTAGCTGAAATTCAAACATTTATTATTTGATAGACAAGATTAATGGGGAATTTCAGTATTATTTTTGTCTGCAGTTTTGACTAATAGTTGGGGGTTAACACCATAAAAATAAGACTGAAAACTTAAAAATTTAATGTTGAATTTAAATTAATGCACTTTGGATACTTCAGAAAAGATCCCTCAAAGATAGCAGTGTCATGGTTTGATGCTTTAGGGGAAATGTTTTAACTTCATTATCTCATATAAATTGCCCCATCCATCACAAGTAGCATGTGCCATCCATCACAGTGTTTATCCATCGCAGTGTTTATGTATGAAAAAAAATGAGTTAAAATATAACTTGTAGAATTCAGTAGATCTTGAGCGTGAGTCAGTGAAATGAAAGTCTTTCTTTACTATCAGAAACCAATGCATGATTTTAGTGACAAATGGGAGAGCTTTCATTGTAATCAAGAAATTAATGCAAAAGAACTTGGCGATGCGTACCAGTTTCCAGATTTCCTAGCTACACTACTGAAAACAAGCTTAATAAAAAACTGTTTGTCAATAATGGTAGGCAGTCATTGCAACAATGAACTGTTTATCAATAATGGTGTGAAATCATTGCCAACTTAACAACCTACTGTTTACCGCTACGACCCACAAGTGTAATTTCACTAAGATAATGGTGATAAATGAAAGGGGGGAAAAGTTGCAGAATGTTTCTATTCTCTATGAATAATTTCATTGCCTTAGGATTTCATTGAAACTATTCAACGTCACGACTTTCACATTTTTAACTTCCACTCATAGGCTCATTCACTCAAGGAGTGCGTGGTATTATATGTGGTGTATCAGTATTAAATGACTTAACAATAAATGGGAGCAACACAAAGATATTTTGGAGCTATTTAGACTTAGACACAAGCTACATAACGAAGCAATTTACAGCACGCCGTGACCCACGCACATTGCATTTGGGGAGGTCCCAAGTAGTGATTTTAGCCAAATTTGTTGTGTGAATTCAGCCTTATCACCTCTCTATACAAACCAAATATTGTTTCAGTACTATCTTTCACACATGGGATAAAAATATTGGAAACTTGCAAAAATGTGATAACTTGTGTAGCTGTTTGTCTATGTATTACTTCTGAACCATGAACCACTGTAACACATCCTACCTTTCAAATGAGACCAATCTTTTGGCTGTATCTGATTTAGTATAGAATCCAGGTGGTCACACATGGTAGAATGTTTTTTGGAAAAAAAGACCAAAATTGTAACTTTGGAAGGGCCTAGCTCAGTCCCCTGGGGGTTTCCAATTTCAATACCTGAGATGTGAGCTTACTTTAGTGCAGGTATTAACTGTACCAAATTTCATTAAAATGTGTAACCTTGATGCAACCTCCATGTGATGATTTCCAATGAAATTACCCATAAACAAAATGAGAATAAATAATAATTTAATTTATTTATGACTGGATGTCTTTTCCATCCATTTCACTGTGTGTGGCAGTGTGTTGTATAAAATGAACCCAGTAATTATGGGAACCTTTACGGTTAATTTAAATCACTTATATGTGCTGCATTTCATAACAATATGTTTCAGTATGGTGTAATGAGGTATACTATACCAAATGATAATACATTGTTAATAGTGTATCTATTTTACTGGATAAGAATTCTTTCATTAAAACACACTAGTGCTTATTTTTGAGCATGATGTTATCCTCCCACATTAATTGTGTGTCAACACCATCACCTTAGAATTTGTGATTCCATAGTTTATTTAATTTTATGGTATATACTAGACTTTTCTCCATGGCTTTGCCCATGTATGTGTTCAACACATATGTTGAACACACCTCCTCCTCCCTCACCTTGTTCACTCTGCCTGTCTGCCACATCCTCACATCTCTACCTGTCTTTCTCTCTTCATCTCCACCTCCCCTTCTCTTTGTTGATTTCTTCCACCCCCTCCCTCTGACCACATCCTCCTTCCCCCCCCCCCCCCTCTCTCTCTCTCCACCTGTCTCCCTCTCTTCCTTTTCCACCTATCCACTACACCATTGCCACTCTAGACTTTCCAGCCGCCTCACGCACCACTGTCTCTTCCCCTCTCTCTTTTTTATTCCCCCTTCCCCATTGCCCTGTCCATACTCTCCTCTTTCCATCTCAACCTCTCCCTGGCCAAGCTCCCGGTATTGTCGCCCCTGAAATACAGTTCAGTAAAGCAGGCTGACACCACTCCCACAACATGTTTGTCATGCAGGACAGGCTACACATCAGTGGCTTGAAAAATCATTTATTTGCATGTATGTAGAGGTTGCCATGTAAAACAGATCAATAAAGCAGGTCTGATACAACAACAACACACTTGTCATGCAGGGCA
Organism: Schistocerca cancellata; assembly: GCF_023864275.1. Taxonomy (NCBI): domain Eukaryota; kingdom Metazoa; phylum Arthropoda; class Insecta; order Orthoptera; family Acrididae; genus Schistocerca; species Schistocerca cancellata. The sequence continues at coordinate 446,363,880 of NC_064626.1, read as the reverse complement.
ACCTACACGTTGGGGCCTGGAAAACTGTGTCTTGGCCCTGAAATGTAGGCTGCCCTGCAGTGCAGGTTTGTTTGGCAGGCTGAGATTTCCTACACAACATGCCTGTTGTGCAGGGTACCCTGTACACCAGGGGCTTGGGAAGAGACACCTTTTTGCCTGTATTTCCACTCATATTGGAACTAGGAGGTAAGAATCCCAACAGTGCTGATACTCAATGGAACTGGTGTTTCTGTGTCAAATTTAGCTGAAATCGATCCAGCGATTTGATAGGAGATGCTGGACAGACAAGTACACGCTGCTTCTTATATATGACAGATTTGTACATGTGTTGTCCATTTGTGTTCACAAACAAATTGTTCTCCGTAAAAGATGCACTAGCTTTCATGAAATTTTTATAGGCTTTTGATTTCAGTTTATCTAAATCACTTTTTTTGTGAATGAGATATCATTTGCATATGTTATTACATTGTTGCCTTCTATTGAAGCATATAGTTTACATACAGAATGAAAAGTGGTCGCGGAACTGATCCCCAAGTTACAGCAAACATTATTACCTGGAAGTTAAAGCCTGACTTTACAGTAGTCTTGCCCATTTTATGCTTTACTGCCACACGTTGAAGGTGAACAACACTCTGTGCCTAGTAATGGCAGTTCTTTCTCTGTTACTGGTGCTCATGTAATGCTTCAGCTATAGGCTCTACAAGCATTGTGATACTGTAATATCGTCTGCTTTTGCCCGTGAGGTAATTTCTTTGCAAGTGCTGTCTTCCTCTTGTAGTTTCTATGTATTCTGTCCCACTGTAAAGAAGACGCATTAAGTTGCAGACAGGTACAATTAAGGTACTTACATAAAGTTTCTGGCCATAACCTCAATCAGCAAAAGAGAAACATCACTTTTCACACACTCACACAAGCAAGCATATCTCATGAACACACGACCACCAAATCCACATCTCGGGCATTTCAGCTAAGACAGAGAGAGGCGGAAGGAGGAGACGGGCAGAGGGAAGTGGTGGAGGAGAGGAGCAGAAGTTGGTGGTGAAGGGGGACATGTAGGAACCATGTGGAAAAGGAAGAGGGTTTGAAGAGGCTGGTGGAAGGAGGAGATGATGTGAGGTGGAAGAGGGTCTGGGTGTGAAGAGGCAAGTGGAAGAGTGAAAGATTGTGCTGAAGCAGGTGGAAGACAGGAGAGAGAAATAGTATTCTTTTATTCCTAATAGAATATGGGAATAAATTAATGTCTGGGCTGTACCAGGCATTTGGCTAGTTAAAAGAACAAACAAACCCAGGGACAGTTGGAAAATCTTGAAAAGAAGGCAACAAACACAGATAGATATTCAGTGATCACAGGTCCTGCAGACCACGCACTGCTTCCACAAACTGCCTCCATTTTTTCCTGTTTTGTGCCCGGTTCCCCCAGGTGTCTTCAATTCCTGGGGCTGCTAGGTCCTTCGCCAGGTCGTCCATCCAGTGCTGCCTTGGTCGTCTAATGGGGCGTTTGGTTTCCCTGCTAGTGCTATCTTCACATGTCTTCCATCTGGCATACAGGCTACATGGCCCACCCATTGTATTCTTTTGTTCTTTATCTTCTGTAGGATAGTTGGTTGTCACATCAGAAGGTAGATTTCCTCATTTTTCCTCCTCCTTCATTCTGTTATCTGAAACTGGTCCCCATATCTTCCTCATTACTCTTCTTTCATATATTAATAGTTATTCCCTTTCTTGCTTGGTCATGCACCATGTTTCTGAATCATAAATTACTGCTGGGCATATCACTGTGTTGTAGATTTTCATCTTAGTGTTCACCGAGATCAATTTAGAGCCAAGTGTGTGTCTGAGGGAATGCATGCTTTTCGTTCCCACTGTTATTCTTTCCTTGATGTCCATTTTTATGTTGTTGTCTGTGGTAAACCAAGATCCCAAATATTTGAATGGTCTGTTCTCTTGAACCTCTTGCCACCTATCTCAAGAAATTATACCTGCTCTTGTCTTCTTCGTAATTGCATGAACTCTGTTTTGTCTCGATTCACTTTGAGCCCTACCTTCTGTGCATAATTGTCCATTTTCTGGTACATTTCTTTCAACCCTTGCTTTGATTCACTTAATAGTGCTATGTCATATGCGTATGTGAGACAGTTGAAGTTACCGTCCATCTCTACTCCAGCCCACTTCTGTTGCCTACATTCTTTTATTACTTTCTCTAAGATGTCATTGAACAGAACACATGAGAGAGCATCCCCTTGTCTGAGGCCTGTTTCGATCTCGAATGTTTCTGATGTGGCTCCTTCTCAGGAAAATTATAAGACTCCAGAAGCTTTCTAATGGGGAATAGGAAAAACTAGGATTTCAATAAGTGCACCAAAATGACCTGTCTCGATGTGGAAACATAGTTGAATTTTTATAGATACCTAGCAAGAATTGAAGGAAACTGACTGAGCAGAAAGATATTGATTAAATGACATCATTTAAAGTCCACTTCTAGGTGGATGGAAAAGAGTAAAGGAGATGCACGAGAAAATGGTATCACACTGGAGATGATCCAAAAAAGTATAATTCAGAAGCAAAGTGAACAGCATAACATCATTTGAGGAGAAACCACCATAAAGGAGGTCAATACATAAAATTTCTGGTGAGATGGTAAAGAACGAAGGGGTTCTGGGAAGAGAGGAAAACAAAAAACGTGCATAGTTAGCCAACAGGTTTTGTACAGGTTATGACTTATTGTGGTTGGGTGTTATTCAGGAAATAAAAGTCCTGTATTAAATGCCTTTCAAGAGAACAAAGGAGAAAACAGGTACATTATTGACTTTTGTAAATTATCCCTGTAATGATTGTTTGATACACTTGAGATTGTCGTCAGATATTGGCCAGCTTTGCGCTTTTTAAATTCACTGTGTCATGGTAAGATCCAGGAAGGAGGTACAGGATTGTAAATTATATAGTATAGTGAAAGACAGTAGTTTCATAAGCACATTTTCTGGACATCTCACAATTCGGTGCATGTTGAGCATGTACACACACACACACACACACACACACACACACACACACACACACACACAAATTGTATTTACTTTACATGTACCTGGTAACTTGCAACCTCCAAGGTGCTTGGACTGGCTTGCAGGCTTGCAGGCTTGTTACTACAGTTAGAGAATGTGAAATGTATTTTAATGATATTTCTAGGCTACAGAGTTCTCTACACAGAGTTGCATTCTTATTCTTTGATGGTGTTCTTAGAGGCCATCACAGCTGTGTCAAAATAGAATTAACACGCTGACTGCAATAAGGCCGCCGGTGGGTGCAATAGAGCCATGTGCCTTATGACATACAGCTGGTGATGGTCACGGCAGAGCCTTTATGCCTGGTGGCAAGGTGTGACATAGTGGTGAGACATCAGTCGCTGTGTGTGCAGCAGTCAGTGTGTTAAAACTGCTCTGTCTTTCTGTGTAGAACTGCCAAAAATTGAAACAGCATGCATTTGCACTATTTTGTGACCAGAATATACAGTCGTGCATATTCATTTATTGTGCAATACACCTACGGAACATCAAGTTTGACAAAATGGCGAACTATGTCTCAAGAAGGAAAAAAAATCCAAGGGAGGTAAGAAATTTCTTGCAATAAACACACTTTTTTTTTTTTTTTTTTTTTTTTTTTTTTTCTAAGATGCCCATAGTCAGACAATGTAATTGAAGGATTGGTGTGAAGCCTTAATGTCAGTTATTTGCAAGATGAACTTCATGTAGCATGTGATGTCTTTTTTACTGAGATTTAATGGCTCACTGTAAAGCTGTATCACCTGACATATTATTTTCATTAATTGTCCCAGTCAAACCTATATATCCATTTTGCTGTTATAGATCAACTAACTTTTGCCTACAGCTGTGCTCACGCATCAGACATAAATTCCTTTTACGCATATCTTAAAACAACTAGTATTAATAATGTGTTTCCTAATGCTCTCTTGGTGTAGTAGTTTTAAATACAGTTGTCAGTCTTGCCATCGGATTTCAGTATTGTACACTATGTGATCAAAAGTATATGGACACCCGGCTGAAAATGTCTTAAAAGTACGTGGCACCCTCCATCGGTACTACTGGAATTCAGTATGGTGTTGGCCCACCCTTAGCCCTGAAGACAGCTTTCACTCTCGCAGGCATATGTTCAGTCAGGTGCTGGAAGGTTTCTTGGGGAACAACAACCCATTTTTCATGGAATGCTGCACTGAGGAGAGGTATCAATGTCGGTCGGTGAGGCCTGGCATGAAGTCTGCATTCCGAAACATCCCAAAGGTGTTCTTTAGGATTCAGGTTAGGACTCTGTGCAGGCCAGTACATTACAGGGATATTATTGAAGTGTAACCACTCTGCCAAAGGCCGTGTGTTATGAACAGGTGCTCGATTGTGTTGAAAGATGCAATTGCCATTCCTGAATTGCTCTTCAACAGTGGGAAGCAAGAAGGTGCTTAAAACATAAGTGTTGGCCTGTGGTGTGGTAGTGCCATGGAAAACAACAAAGGGTGCAGGCCCCCTCCATGAAAAACATGACCACACCATAACACCACCGACTCCGAATTTTACTGTTGGCACTACACATGCTGGCACATGATGTTCACCGGGCATTCACCATACCCAAACCCTGCCATCAGATTGTCACATTGTGTAACCTGATTCGTCACTCCACACAACGTTTTTCCACTGTTCAATCGTCCAATGTTCATGCTCCTTACACCAAGCAAGGCTTTGTTCAGCATTTGCTGGCATGATGATGTGCGGCTTATGAGCAACCATTTGACCATGAAATCAAAGTTTTCTCACCTCCCACCTAACTGTCATAGTACCCACAGTGGATCTTGATGCAGTTTGGAATTCCTGTGTGATGGTCTGGATAGATGTATGCCTATTACACATTATGACCCTCTTCAACTGTCGGTAGTCTTTGTCAGTCAACAGACAAGGTCGGCCTGTATGCTTTTGTGTTGTATGTGTCCCTTTACGTTTCCACTTCACTATCACATCGGAAACAGTGGACGTAAGGGTGTTTAGGAGTGTGGAAATCTTGTATACAGACGTATGACACAAGTGACACCCAATGACCTGACCACGTTCGAAGTCCGTGAGTTCTGCGGAGCACCCCATTCTGCTCTCTCATGATGTCTAATGACTGCTGAGGTCACTGATGTGGAATACCTGGCAGTAGGTGGCAGCACAATGCACCTAATCTGAAAAACATATGTTTTTGGAGGTGTCTGGATACTTTTGATCACATAGGATATCTCCAAAATATTTTGCTGTAAAAACTGTCCAGCTTTGCAAGGTGGTGTACAATTCTTTTTCAAATTTCAAAAGCCTGGTGGATGAGTAAACATTGGATTCCTAATGACATGAAATAGTCAGTAAACAGTCAATCACTAATCTACTTCCAAGCATCGTCTGTATCTGACTCATGTACACCATATGGGGGTGTGATATGTTACATAGCTTACATTCTTCCATAGGGTTCAAACTATCTCCATACCAAATTTCATCAAATTTGGACAGCAGTTTAGTTATGAAAAAGTAACAGACAAATTACCATCACATTTAAGATGTTATTATGGATGAGGTGTGAAGATTGTCTTTTTAATGAGGTTGTTGTCTGTAGTATCTCCATACACATCTGTACTCAACAAGTCGTTGTTTGATGTTGACAGAGGTGAGATCATCTTTTACAAGAGCTTATTAAAAGTACACAAAATTTCAATTCTCATGAACATAAATCTTTGTAACTGACTGATATTGATCAGTATTTCTCAGTCAATATTGCACCAGTGACCCAACTTTCTCTAGCATTATTCAAGTTGAACATACTCCTGTGAATAGCAAGTGTAAGACCTGTACCAGTCAGGCTCCAGCTCTCAGTCAATAAACATATACAGAGCAGCAAGTTAAGTGTTTTCTTCGTGTCCCCCCCCCCCCCCCCCCCCCCCCCCACCTCCCCGCAATAGTATGTTTATTAAATTTTGTGTGTTTTTTTCTGTTTAAGAGATTTAATCTCACATTTTGTAAGTGTAGATTCGCATAGTCTATAGACCAGTTTTAATTTATTCCGATCAGCCGGCCTCATTGAGACATCAGCATCCACTGGTGACACAACTAGGAGGGTAGCAAGTTGCATATCTAGGATTCTGTCTGCTTTTGTGATTTACTTCTCCAGTCAGCCTTGCTAGGCTGGGTAGGATTTATGCATGCATGCTGTGTGCGGACGCACCAGGAGCTGACCGTAATTTGCCAACAGCTGAATGACCTTTTGGCTATGGTCAGTCACCTTCAGGCTGCTGCCTTGCTGCATGGAACACCCCAGGTGTCACTAGTTTCATTACAGGACCTGCTACTGCGGCTCCTTTTAGTGCCCGACGTGGTGGGTCTCCTCTTGCAGCAGTGGTAAAGCATTCGCGTCACATGAGGCGGAGGGCGAATGTGGTGACTGGCTTTCTGGCATTGCCATTCACCCTGTGGGTGGACAGGTTGCTGCTTTTTCAGCAGAGTTCAAGCAGGCACATGGGGGGGGGAGGTGTTTATTTGTTAATGGGAGCTCCAACGTTGGGTGTGTTATGGAGACACTTACCATTCAGGGCTGGAAAGAAAGCCAGTGGGCACTCAGCGTGTCGGCGGGGGCCCTCATCCTAGATGTGCAGGCAGCCTTGCCTGGGCTATAGAGTGTGCAGAGTGCAGTTGTGTGGAACTTGTGGTTCACACACACCAATAATGCTTGCTGCACGGGTTCTGAAGATGTTAGCTGTCAGAAGTGGCGAAGGTTGCTTTCCTGCACACATAGCTTGAAATTTGTTCCTGGAGTTGGTCAGGGGTCCTTTGGTTTAGAGCTGAGCCAAGGGTCTCAACTGAAGGAGTGTTAAGGGAGTGAGTACCAGGTCACCAGCATTGTGAAGCCTAGTGCAGGATTGGCTCAGGTGACTAACAGTATAGGGGAGTTACGTAGGAATTTTACGGAGGAGGATCAGGTAGTGGTAGTGGGTGGAGCAGGGAACAGTCTTGATAGGGATGAGGAATATAATGTAGGTGGTTACCTGGTAAAGATAGCTACTCAAACTGGTGGCACTAATGTGCATTTCATGCAACTGTTTCAGCATCTTAATGCCGCTGTTAAGCACATTAACATGGGGCTGGAGAGGACGTTGATGGCAGAGAGCATGGATCACATTTCAGTGGTGCCAGTTGGGTCTCTCAGTAGATCGGGTTTCACTAGGCATGGCCTGCACCTCAATAGGTATGGGAAAGGGAGGCTGGCAAAGCTTATAGGTGACAGTGTATTGGGTGTTGGTGGGACCACTCGTGGAAAAATTTCTGTAGTAGTTGGTATTTGAACTGTACCTTTTCTTGATTGAAGCCAGCTGACAGGTATACCTGCTGAAAGGAGTTCCCTCTAACTAAGGGATCACCTTCAGAGGACGTCATGCTCCAAGTAGAGAAGGAATTAGCATATTTTGTCAGAATATAAAAGATATTAGAGATAAAGTTAGTGAACTGCTTATAGATGTTGAGTCTGAAATTATTGGTATATCGGAGCACCACTTAAATAATTTGATAATTCAGAGGCTTCCTTTACCATGAAACAGATTAGCTGGCTAGGTATTTGAATGTTGTGCAGGGGGAGTAGAATTTAGTGGTGAAACTAAACTTCTAATTGTTGTTGTTTATAGGTCCCGTAACTCTGACTTCAGAGCATTTCTGCTAGAAAGGGTTCTTCATTCACTTTGTAGGAAATATCAGAAATTTGTTATATGTGGTGACTTCAATATACGAGGGTTGAATGAAAAGTAATGCCTCCACCTTCATTAATTGGACATGGATGGGAATATTCTGGTAAATCAAATGCAGAACTAATCCTTAGAATGTGATCTTTAATTACCAATATTCACTTTGCCACATAATCGCCAGCCAATTGGATACATTTCTGCCAAGATGAAAAAGTTTTCTGAAATTGTCATAGAAGAAGTCGACACTCTGTTTCCGCAACCACACTCTCTCAGTTCTCTCAATGTCTTCATCAGAAGCATAATGATGTCCCCACATATCATCTTTCATTATCGGCATCACTTTCATTCTTGTAACGTGAGAGGAGTTCCTGGCAAGAACCACACATTCGATTGTGCTTGCCAGTTCTCTCTGAGTGATATGAAGGTCGTACTGAATCAATCTGTCAACATTTTGCTTGTGAAACTCGGTGGTTGCTGTCACAGGACATCCAACTCTTTTGTTTGTCGTGCAGGTCAGATGTTCCCACCTCAACATCATTAAACTTACTCGCCCAAGAATGCAAGTACTCACATCAACACAATCACCATAAACTACTTTCATTCTCTGATGAATCTTATTTGGGGTGACACCTTCTGCTGTCAAGAATTCAATGACTGCACGTTGCTTAAATCGCATTGACCGACCATCTGTGCAGCTCCCGCCAACTGGAGTTGCAGAGAAGAGGCTATGGAACAAGCCAGTACCTGCCGCGTACCAATGCTTCCAACTGTTGAAGACTTAAGAAGGTGTAGACCTTACTTTTCAGTCAACCCTCGTACATTTTGTATATGATGGTGCAAGAAAAAGGATGTTAGTAGACGTCCTAAATTCGTATGGTCTGATTCAGATTATTGTGTTTTTTTTTCTTTTCCAACTAGGGTGCAGGGGAACAGGAGCACAGCCATAGACAATATTTTTATTCATTCTTCATTACTAGAGAGCATTATGTTAGTAAAAGGGTGAATGACCTTTCAGACTGTGATGCACAAATTTTAACACTAAAAGGCTTTTGTCCGCAAACAAATGTCACATATAATTATTAACTATGTAGGAAAGTTAATCCAATAGCAATAGTGTTTTTTAAACCTTATCAAGGAACAAGAGTTGCAGGATGTTTATAATGCTGATAACACATGATGCTTTCCTTAACACATTTCTCATGCTCTTTGAGAGTTGCTTTCCATTAGAACATTCTAAATGGGGTACTAGCAGTAATAGGCAGCTTAGGTAGCTGACTAGTGGGATCAGGATATTATGTAGAACAAAGCTGGAATCATATCAAAATGTTAGAAGTAGTCACAATCAAGCTACAGTAGCCCATTACAAATAGTATTGTAAGGAAGGCAGAAAGTATGTGGTATGCAAATAGAATAGCTAATTCACAGGATAAAATTAAAACCATATTGTTAGCTGTGAAGGAAGTGTCTGGTCAGCATTGCAAGGTTGACGATATAAAGTCATTTCGTAGTAAAAATATTTCCTTTACTGAAAAAACAGACGTATGTACAGTATTTAACAATCACTTTCTGAGTGTTGCTGGTGAATTAAATAAAAATTTAGTTACCAAAGGGAACCATACAACTTTCTGGACAAACATTTTTCTGAGATTGTTGTCTGAAATACTCCTCTGTGATACAGACAAGGGGGAGATTGAGTCAATAGTTAAATCACTGAAGACTAAGGACTGTCATGGATATGGTGGAGTGCCTAGCAGAATATTAAAGTACTTTGCTGCACATGTGTGCTCTGTATTTAGCCATACTTGTAATTTTTCATTTAGGAATGGTCAGTTTCCTTAAAGATTGAAGTACTCAATAGTAAAGCCACTTTATAAAAAGGGAGAAAGGGATAATGTAGAAAATTTTAGACCTTTCTCTATGCCACCAGTGTTTGCTAAAGTTATTGAAAAGGCTGTGTGTGTAAGGATAATTGATCATTTTATATCACATGATTTGCTGTCCAATGTACAGTTCAGCTTTAGAAGTCATTTAACAACTGAAAATGCTATATTCTCTTTTCTCTGTGAGGTACTGGATTGGTTAAACAAAAGGTTTCCAACTCTAGGCATATTTTTTGATTTAACTAAGGCATTTGATTGTCGTGATCACAAAATATTGCTCCTGAAGTTTGACCATTACAGAATATGGGAAGTAGCTCACAATTGCTTCACCTCTTACTTTAGCAACAGAAAGCAAAAGGTTATTATTCACAATGTTGAGAATGGCTGTGATGTGGGGTGTGAGTGGGGTACAGTCAAGTGGGGGGTGTCCCAGGGATCAGTGTTAGGGGCACTCCCATTCCTTATTTACATAAATGATATGCCCTCTAGTATTAAGGGTAACTCTAAAATACTTCTCTTTGCTGATGACACTTGCTTGGTAGTAAAGAATGTTGTGCACAACATTGGCCCGGTTTCAAATAGTGCAGTTCATGACCTAAGTTCATGGCCTGTAGAAAATAAACTAACACTAAATCACAGTAAGACTCAGTTTTTACAGTTTCTAACACACAATTCAACAAAACCTGACATGTTCATTTCACAGAATGGGCATATGATTAGTGAAACTGAACAGATCAAATTTCTAGGTGCAAAATTGGTAGTCGGTGTGATAAATGGAAGCTGCCTCTAAATGTAGAAAAATGAAAGGTAGTGTGGATGAGTAGGAAAAACAAACCTGTAATATTCACACACAGTATAAGTAGTGTCCTGCTTGACACAGTCAAGTCGTCTAAATATCTGGATGTAATGTTGCAAAGCGATAAGAAATGGAACGAGCATATGAGAATTCTGGTAGGAAAGGCGAGTGGTCGACTTCAGTTTATTGGAAGAATTCTAGGTTCATCTGTAAAGGAGACTGCATGTAAAACTCTAGTGTGACCTATTTTTGAGTAGTACTAGAATGTTTGGGGTCTGTACCATGTCGGATTAAAGGATGACATTGAAGCAATTCAGAGGCGGGCTTCGAGATTTGTTACTGGCAGGTTCGAAGAGCATGCATGTGTTACAGAGAAGCTTTGGGAACTCTCCACACCCCTCTCCACACCCCTCTCCACACCCCTCTCCACACCCCTCTCCACACCCCTCTCCACACCCCTCTCCACACCCCTCTCCACACCCCTCTCCACACCCCTCTCCACACCCCTCTCCACACCCCTCTCCACACCCCTCTCCACACCCCTCTCCACACCCCTCTCCACACCCCTCTCCACACCCCTCTCCACACCCCTCTCCACACCCCTCTCCACACCCCTCTCCACACCCCTCTCCACACCCCTCTCCACACCCCTCTCCACACCCCTCTCCACACCCCTCTCCACACCCCTCTCCACACCCCTCTCCACACCCCTCTCCACACCCCTCTCCACACCCCTCTCCACACCCCTCTCCACACCCCTCTCCACACCCCTCTCCACACCCCTCTCCACACCCCTCTCCACACCCCTCTCCACACCCCTCTCCACACCCCTCTCCACACCCCTCTCCACACCCCTCTCCACACCCCTCTCCACACCCCTCTCCACACCCCTCTCCACACCCCTCTCCACACCCCTCTCCACACCCCTCTCCACACCCCTCTCCACACCCCTCTCCACACCCCTCTCCACACCCCTCTCCACACCCCTCTCCACACCCCTCTCCACACCCCTCTCCACACCCCTCTCCACACCCCTCTCCACACCCCTCTCCACACCCCTCTCCACACCCCTCTCCACACCCCTCTCCACACCCCTCTCCACACCCCTCTCCACACCCCTCTCCACACCCCTCTCCGCCCGCAGCTCGTGGTCGTGTGGTAGCGCTCTCGCTTCCCACGCCCGGGTTCCCTGGTTCGATTCCCAGCGGGGTCAGGGATTTTCTCTGCCTCGTGATGACTGGGTGTTGTGTGCTGTCCTTAGGTTAGTTAGGTTTAAGTAGTTCTAAGTTCTAGGGGACTGATGACCATAGATGTTAAGTCCCATAGTGCTCAGAGCCAGCCCCCCTCTCTGGTCAGGGTAGAATTTGGCAAACACAAAGACAAGCAGTAGAATCTCTCACTGTGTGCAGCAGACATTGTCTTGCTGAAATGTGAGCCCAGGATGACTTACCATGAAGGTTGACAAAACAGGGCATAGAATTACTTGAGAGAAGGTGAACTTCTTATCCAAGATTGCTTCTAAACAACTTTGTCAATTACTGGTTTCAGTAAGCGTGGTTATCTTCAGATTTTGGTAAAAGGTTATTGCATGTCTTCTTATACAAGTACTCTCTCTCAAACATTGCCAGGTACATGTGGGAGGAGATGAACAATGCAGCGGCAAGTTAAGGTCCAGCTAGCCTGCAGTGCTGTACACAGTAGTGTGTGATATGGGCCACGTGCATTTGGCTAATTACTCTATATACTGTGGTTTCAACCTTGACTTGCTGATACACTGTCTATCTGCTGTTCAAGGGTAGCACGACTATCAAAGGTTTGCTTTGCTCATGGAGGGCGTTTCATAAATGTTGAAAAACCTAAACTGGCAAATTACCCTAAGAGAGACTGCTCACAAATTTTCAAGAACCAGTGTTAAGAAAAGAATTTAGAATCTAGATATATTTTTCAGGCCCTCTGGATATCACTCCTGTAGTGATTGTAAAGACAAAATTAGGCTGATTACAGTGCACATAAAAGCATTTAAGTGGTCATTTTTACCCACTCTCTTTATGCGATTGGGATAGGAAGGAACCCTAACATGTGGTGGCATTTGTAGTGCACTTCAGAGTGGTTTGCAGAGTATGTATGTAGATATAGGTGAATGTCTCGCACATTATGAACAGGTGGTCTGTGTACCTCTAAATTTTGCTGCTAGAATCTGTAAACTACACTGAACATCTTCAAGCCATAAATGTTTTAATGTAATGGATTTATTGTAATATCTTGTGTAAATTATATGTACGACTTCCTTTGTTCAGTGGTTGTTTTGTGCCATATTTGAAGTTGCTAGTTGAAATTCATCCATGCCCTTCTGTTAACTGGTTGCACACTGTTAGGAATGGAAGTGGACATTTTCATGGGATAGAGATTCTGACTCACATTTAATTATAAATAAATATGAAGTTTCATAGAACTTACTGCATGCATAGTGAATGTGTTTGATGCTTCTCAAAACACATTGCTTGGGTGCTTTGTAATTGTGAAGTGCAGTTTCTCATTTATAATGTACACTCTTCTTTTCCCAGGTGTACTGGTTTTGTAACAATGAAAGTTGGAAAAGCGGCAGCAGTTGCAGTTGGAGGTGGCATTATTTTATTACAGATTGCAAATCATAAAGGTTATTTGAAAATTAACTGGGATAAAGTTCACAAAGAAGTAGATAAACTTGCTGATAAGGTAGAAGAAAAAGCTACAGGAGATGGTCCCAAATTCTTGGACAAGGTTAGAGTAGACTATGTATTGCAAATTAAGTATTTACTTTCTGCATTTTTGTTAAGTGAACTTCCTCGTATCTAAATCTATGTGACTTTTAGTGACACTTTTTTGTAAAGATATACTGTCCTCAAAATCTGTGTGTACTTTGACTTGTTAAATTGTACTTAAGACAGAATGTAGGTCCACTGTTCTCCATCTCTTGCTTTCTAGAAATAGTGTATGTCCTTTAAGTTTCAGTGACTTAAAACAAAGTTAAAGGGTTTGTATAAAAGGTAATGAGACTGATTTTTTGCTGACACGATTGTACATCGCAACCTGCACTCACCCAGGGGGATTGGTGGTCGGTGGTGTCTGGGCGAAAACGCTTGCCGTGCCATTTGTTGTGGTCTCTTGCTTCGGCAGCATCGTGCGCTGAGTGGACACTTCGCAAAGTCATTGGCCATGGCACAACTTGCAGCAAACGGTCAAGCAATGTTACACCATCAAGTTTTGTGTGAAACTAGGAAAATCAGTTACGGAAACATTGGATATGTGTCAGCAAGCCTACAGCAATGGTTGCCTGTCAAAAGCCCAGGTTGTCCTGTGGGTGACGAGCTTCAAAGAGGGCCAGGACATCGTTGAGGACAAGAACCGCTCCAGATGCCCGTCATTCAGCAAAATTGACAAAAACATTGACCAAGTGCACATTTTATTGAACGCTGACTGTAGGATGAGTGTCAGAATGATAGCAGATGACTTTGGACTTGATAAAATGACAATGCACATCATCGCCAAAGAATTGTCGATGAGGAAGAAATGGGCCAAGATGGTCCCAAAGATTTTGTCAAGCATTCGAAAGCAAGTGTGTGTGGATGCCTGCCAAGACAGTCTGCAGAGCCTTGAAGCTGATCTGGAATTTTTAGATTAAGTTTTCGACAGAGATAAATCCTGGGTGTTTCAGTACGACCGGGAGGCAAAGCGCGTGAGTGCCGAATGGCTCACCACAGCATCCCCACGTCCAAAAAGGCTCGCATGAGCAAATCGATGGTGAAAGCCATGCTGATTGTGTTTTTCAATGTCGAAGGCATGTTTCATCATGAGTTTATGTCCCAAGGCTAAACTGTCAATGGTGCTTCTTATTGCAAAGTGCTCAAGAGACTAAATCCAGGGTCCATCGCATTAGGCTAGCCATCGCCTATGATTGGAAGCTGCATCAAGGCAACGTGCTGAATCACACCTCCTTCATGGTGGGATTACAATAATCCCCCCGTTTACAGGCCCGATGTGGCCCGCCAGTCTTCCTTTTGTTCCCCAAACTAAAAACTTTCCTGAAAGAGCACCATTGTAGGACCTTGGAGGAGGACCAAGATGCCACAATGAGGGGTTTTGAAGGCCATGCCGGACTCAGCATCCGCGGCAGCGTTTGAAGCATGGAAATCTCACATGCAGGGGGTTGTTGACTCTCAAGGGTTATGCATTGAAGAGTACTAAGTGGTTGTAGCAATATCTACAATCAATTTTGTTTCACAAGTCCAGCCTCATTACTGTTTATACAAGAGAATACTCTCTATCACTGGTACAGCTCTAAGCAAAGTTAATCTTGTAAGATATTTTATTTTAACCTGTTTCCCAATGAGACCATAGCCATGGAAGGAACAGTTTTGTTATTTCGTAATCTTTCCGGATACCCCATGTGGCTGCCCTTGAATCTATTGGAAAATAAAATGCTTTCATTATGTTTCAAATAAGAACAGTGAACCAGTTACAAAAAGAAGTAATTGGTGTAGTAGTGTAGCTATTTGAGTACCGTATTTACTCGAATCTAAGCCGCACCTGAAAAAGACTCGAAATCAAGGAAATAAAATTTTGCCGAATCTAAGCCCCACCTGAAATTTGAGACTCGAAATTCAAGGGGCGAGAAAAGTTTTAGGCCACATCTCCAAATTGAAACAAAGTTGGTCCATCGTAATATGAGACACAGTTTAGGTTGAATGAATGATGATACAGATACAATAGTTTGGTTCGAGTCGTAACCTTAGCAGTTAAGCTTCACCAGGTAGCCATTGCTATGCGTCAGGCGCTCCATCTGTATTTATACGGGTTCCCTTCCTTTTTCACGTGCTTCGTCTGGTTTGAATTGATTGCTTATTTTTCTTTGATCTGATAAGTGCCGTTTTCTTTGTTATAGGTGATATGTCACTCTAAGCTGAAAATGCATTACTGTACTGTGTCATGCAATGTTTGTCGCACTCTGATAGTGCGTGTTTACGGCCTGTCACCACTCGCGGCATGGCTTGCTTTTGTGCATGCTACCGCCGCTTACAGTAAAAAAAAAAAAAAAAGAGAGGAATCGTCTCATTAGCGAAACAATGGCAAGAGACTGCTATTTGTTGTTACTTACACTGCTGCTTTCTGTGATAATGATCAACAAGAACCAAATAATAGACTGTGTATGATAGAAGATGTTCTGAACGAGAGTTTAGCGAAAATTTTTCTCCGTCTGAAAATCTTTGCAGGCGCCTCTTTAGTACATTACATTCTGCACGGAAATTAGTCATCTTAGATTTCTAGACAATTGCCGTGCTTCATTTCTGACTGTATCACTATTAGGCATAAGAATAATACGAATATAAACATGACATGATATGTATATTCTTCCGTGTTTGCTGTTGTCTCACTCTAGTTTCGTAGTTTATTAGGCAGACAGGGTTTAAATGAGATAGCAGCAAACACGAAACAACACATGGCAAAATGTTTATATTCGTATTATTCTTATGGTGAAGAGAATACTGCATGTGATTCACAATCCATAAAAGTTGCTATTAGCAACCATCTCTTCTCACAGGTAGGAAAAAATTCAGAATGTAGAGTTGGCCATATTGACAAACATCCCAAACAGTCTTGCCAGCCGATTTTTCGTAGTACATTGAAACGCTGCTACATTCGAAGATACAATATGGAATTTGTATTTACTTCGTTGGATAATGTATGAAAATGCAGTAGCCGAAACTCAGGGTGGAGAAAAAAGCTTGTCTTTTACACCCCCCCCCCCCTCCCCCCCCCCCTGATGTAGAGGTTTTGGTGCCAATATTTATTTTTGTGCCTACAAAGCATGCCTGTGTAGCGCTACATATATTCGATGGCAGAAGTTAGTTGTGGCAGCACCCACCAACATTTTTCAGAACTTCCGCTTGCTTTGCACTCGATTCTAAGCCAAGGCGATTTTTTGGATTACAAAAACCGGAAAAAAATGTACGGCTTAGATTCGAGTAAATACGGTAAGTACTGACACACCTGCAGCCTTTCAATGTAAGTCCTTCCTTTTTGCATATTTGTCAAAATCCTGTATTTGGGGTGCAGTCCTACAAAAAAGTGACAGCCTTGTCATAAAACTTCATTTTCTGCAGTGGTATAGTAACTGCCACAGGGGCACCGCAATCTCTGTTCACTTACTACTTGTTACCTGTTCAGTCTATTTGAACATTTATTTATGAAGGGGATAGATTGCTGCTCACCGTATAGATGAGATGTTGAGCCGCAGACAGGCACAACGAAAAGACTTCGTTCACTTCTGATCAGTGCCCACTTCTTGCACAATTTTTGTAATTTAGAAAAAGTTTGCCGGACTTTGTTACCTGCTGTGCATTGATTGTGGTTCCCATACATTGTGGTAAGCCTGAGGATTTATCCTGCAAGTCCATGTTTAGTTACACTGGTTTGACAACCAAGCTTCAGGGATTTAGAGGTTTCAGTTTTCTGCTTTTGTAACTCGTTGTTTATGGCCGTTTAATGTTACTGAAGGTAGCTTCTGAGTTTACTTTACTATTGGCTGTTGATCATTTGTTATTGAAATCATATTTTGATGTATTATAGAGCATCACTGGTAGAACAGTGACAAAGTACCATATTTATTTGTAATCGAATTACATTCCTACAGCTTCCTTAAGAGCCATTGTAGCAGTTTTCCTGGGGAAGCTGTGAGAGGTAAATCAAGCAGCCAGACAGGCAGCAGCAGAATTCTATACAGTTCATCATTTGTAGTATAGATTGCTAGATATGAGGCAAGTTACCCATGTTTCACTAAAGTTTCACTAAACTCCTTGAGCATTTTCATTTGAAGACTTGATCAGGTGTGCTTTAATGTGGTGGTGTATGTATACTCCTCTCCTGGGTCAGCATCTCAAGTTTGCTGAATTGCTTAATGTCATCTTAATATGACAAGAAAGGAGCAGTTGGAGAATCTATGTTTTGAAAGCAGTGTTTCTTGTTATACATTACAATTCTTCATGAGCTGATGATTGCAAACCAAGATACCTATTTTCCAGACATTTCTATTTCAATGCATATGAAAATTTCATTCAGCTATGGGAAATACCTTGAGTTTTCCAGAATGTAGTTTGCTAGAATATGGTAATGTTGAGTGGGTGCTAGACTAAGTAGAAGCTAGATATAATCCCAAGTTTTTCTCTCTACAGGCACTTAACATAATTGCCATCTTTAGCCCCTTTTTTTTATGTGAGAGAGACTGCCAAATGAAACTTAGATTCAGATTACATGTTAAAATCAGTTTGCTTATGATTAACTGTGAGACTTTTTTAATTGATTGTAGGAATTTGATGACATACCAATTCCAAATGGGCCTCATTGAGTAAAGCTCTTTGGCTTTATATAAACAATCAGTATATATTTTTTTAAATCTTGTAGTAATGGGAAAAATCTTCAGATAACATAAAATGATCTGAAAGACTCTTTTTGTATAGTGGAACTACAGAGCAACATTTATACACATCTGTTGTTTGCTTGCTTATCTGTTCAAGTTTTTCTCAGCATGGTTAAAGGTTGTCTTTCCTGATGTGGTTTGTTTGGTATCATATTCCATTTTGAAGAAAAAAATAAAAGCTAGGGAGGTCATGGAATTACTTACAAATGCATTTTACTGGTAACAAAATTAGTTCTTCATTTAATCCTTAACACCAAAATATAATTTGAAAGGTAAGTAGTGGAACTGCCCTATGCAGAGAAGTATGTTGAGACTGCTCCACATTCAAACCAATAATTTTGATAATTTTGTAGCATCAGTTACTGATAAATAATTGTTCAAAGTAGTAGCTGTTGTTACCCTCTTGTTGCAAGAAAATGAACATGAATATGTTAAAAATCGCTAACCGAGCAGTTCAAATATAGTGCGCAAAATACTGCCTCATGAATTTTTGTATAGTTTCTTTTCCTGTTATTGATTAATATGGTGTAATCATAATTTAGTTCTGTGTCACCAATATGTGATTTTTCTGAATCTAATATTTTTAAGAATACAATTTATGCATGATTGTTCACACCACTCAACAATCACTGTTAAACTGTAAAAATTGCTTAGTCCAGATGGTAAGCACAACCCTTTTCAGGCAGCTCCTGAGTTGCACAAAAATTTTCCTATGTTTTTAGCAGAAACAATTATGCATGAAATTTTGAAAGAGAAATTTAAATTTTGGGCAGTTGCCATTTGTAACCAAACAGTAAATTAAAATGTTTCTTTACCTGAGAGTATTATAATGGAAAATAACAAGTAAAGGTGAAATAATCCACTGAAAGATTATCTTCCTTAAGTTGTGCTCCACAACTTTTATTTTTACAAAAGAAATTTTGTAAGATGATATCCCATAAAGCTGCTAAAATTTTTATTGTTCTACAAATAGTTTTGACAGTATGTTGTGGTTTGACAGACTGAAATTTTTTAAATAGTATATATAGTGTCTACAATTTTAAAATATGTAAGGTATCTCTTTGGCACTGTGAAAGTAAGTGGCAGTGGAGTATGGCATGACATCATCTAATCCAAGGCTAGTCCCGTTCAACTATTACTAGGAGGATAAAGCCTGTGACTTGCTTAAGTGAAATAAAAAATATTATTTGACTTGTTTAGTAGTACCCTGAATAATTGTGCATGGTGCTCATGCTTGAGTATGTAAGACGATGTGCCAGCTGAACTCCAAGTGACCCAAAACCATGATACATGAAGAAAATCTCTTCAATGCTTGAATCATTTGGCTGACATTATTATTAGCAAAAGAATGTCAAATTTGGTGATTTATGCACTTCTATTTGCTGTATCTTGTGAAACTTTATCAGGGTGATTTTGATTTCAACCTGTTACTTAAGTGCACTTTTACAGACGTTAACTGAGCAGTAATTGTAAATGTATAAAAGCAGTTGTCACTGGACTGCAAGTTGATCACTGCAGAGCACAAGTAGAGCTCTGGTGAACTAGTGTGTTGTTACTGGTAATTCCTTGACAGAAGAAGAAAACAATGTGAAGCATGACACTAAAATTTGTCGTCAAAATGGGACGAAAGCTGCCATGATCAATTGAAAATGAATTTCATTGTTAAGGAGACATTCATGGCCGTGGTCCATACACTTTCATATTGCAATGAGAGCAGTTGAGTGTTTATAGATTGGTTACTACTGCTCTTTTGTGGAATTTTTTTCTTTTTTCTTGGGGGGGGGGGGGGGGGGGATTTTGATGAGGATTACATTATAGTGAAAAGAAAAGATGTGCACCATCAGAAAATGGGAATGAATATGTATGAAAGTTAAAAAGAGAATGGTTATAAAATGATAAACAAAAGGTTGTGATTCTCAATAGCATAATCTAAAGCAAATGGACATAGCTTTTTTGTGTAAGTTTGTAGCAGAATATGCTGAATAATTTTTCCGTGTTTAATTTTTTTGTTTTAGGGGCAATTGGGAAAAGACATGGTTGTGCATCATTTACAAACAGTTGAGTCCTTGATAGTCAAGAGCTAAATAAAGAGCTGTCAGTACTCCCTGTATCCTCCTTTGGTGAAGAAAATTAGTTAATACCTCCTCAATCCTTTCGTACTAGTTTAACTCATATCCATTTTTATATTTTTTTTGTTTTTGTTTTTATTTATTTATTTATTTTTTAACATTTTTCTCAGAGCTGCAATCAACATGTGGATTTTTTTAAAACTGTCGTCACACCATGTATCCTTTGTGGCTGTTAATGCCGCTTTCCTCTAGTCTTATTATTTACAGAACTGTCGTAATATTAGTACAGGGTCCTGGGAACCAGTCAGGTGTCAGGTACAGCATTTGGATTCTTTTGTTTTGTTTGCTTGTTTGTTTTGCAAATGCAAAGAATTCATATAGATTTGTTGTAGCTAGTGTTCACACCATCCAAATATTTGTTGTGTACATAATGTCTTTCTTCCCATGGCATCCCTAGATGTCTACATTTTTCTCTGTTATTCTGTTACAACTAAGACAACTTCAGCACCTGATGTCATGTGTTCTTCCTCTGTTCTTGTAGTACAAGATTTCATAAGTTTAATATTTATTTTACAACTTACCTTCTGTAACACTGTGGGGAAATTGAGCTAATAAACATAGAATATATTGTGTTTAATCTGTCATAATTTATCAGTACACTTGTATTTACGATAAAGGCTCATTGTCAGTCTCTTACCAAAAATGTAGTTTTATCCATTCTCATTGTTTAGAGTTACATCTTGTGTGTGTTAACTTACATTTTAGTTAATGTTGTAGGCATTATAGTTTCCATGTTCACCACAAAGAACTCTATTTTTGTGTACAGATTTAACATCTTTCTTAATTTTTGCAGGTGGGTGCTTTTGCGCGTGCAAATACTCCTGCAGCTGCTGGGTTTGTTGGGGGCTTTTTAATAGGAATAGCTTCCTCTTAAAATACTTTCTCTCAATTTTGTAATAAAGAATTTTATCAGTTAAATTGCTTCCTGTTTTAGGTAAGACATTTAGCTGCTGTGATTGGTAATTTAACATAATATCTTCTTCGTTAGTGCTCTTTAACTACTGTGACTACATGATGCTTTAACTTTAATCATGTAGTTGGTATAACAGGCATGGTTTGTGCGATAGTGCAGTACACTTGTGCTTTTTGTGTTCTCATAATCTCTTAGAGCTAGATGCTGCAGATATAAATTATTTATTTCTTTTTTATAAGTAGACTAGAAATGTATAACCATTGTATGGTACTGTTCCTTGAATTTCTCGTGCATGTAATCCAACTTTTATTAGGTTTAATTTTTCCTGAACTGAGGATCGTAATCTGCAGGTTGATTTGTTTCAATGCTGTATCCAGTTTGGCTGTATGTTCATATCATAAACCTTACTTTATAACAATACTTCTATATTAAATTTCTCACAACTTGTGAATGCTTAAATTTTTCCATATTATGTTGTTTGGTGTGTCATCAACACTTTGTGTGTAAAATTTGAGAACTGACCAACTGAGACACATACAGTAATAACTAATCATAATTGCAGAATGTTCACTGGATGTCACTTTTATGTCTTTTATTAACTTCACATAGCCTTTAATAGCAACTCTGTGTAGCATATGGTACTTTAATTTTTTTAGCAGCTATTCTGGCTTCTTAAGAAATAAGGTATTTCTGCTGGCAATGTTTGGAGATGAATGATGAGGCAAACATTACACACTGTACATAATTCTGAAACCAAATTGCTGGTTCCCATGAATTTGTATGAAGACACATGTTAAATTTGGGGGGAGAAGAACTCAAAAATTAAATTGGTGATAAGTTGTATGTGTTGAGAGTCAACAGACATAAAAAGATGTTTAAGAATAGAGATAGCACAAACAGCAGTGATCTTTGCATTAGAAAAATAACAACATATTAGAGCAAATAAGACTAAGTACAAACTAAAAAGGAAACTTGACCATTTGTCAAGGGGGAGAGAATAAAACTGATCTGATGGAAAATCAGCAGTGAAATATTACAGACAGATCAGATTTGAAACTGAGAGAAGTTAGAAATGGCGAAGTGGGCATAGGTGTACTGAAATAAGGAAAGGGACTATTAAAAATATAAGCGTAAATGAGGCAGATGTGGGTAGCAACAGAGGAATTAACAAACAGTCAGGATTAACAAACTAAAAGACAAGACAAGAAGCTGCAAAATGGAAGAAAGATATGTTTAAGAAAAATGAAGACACATGAAACTATTACCAGTGTATGGACATAAGAAAGTGGAGCTACACTCATTTGAGAGATTGGAATAAGATTAGTCTAGATACAAGTTTGGAACCAAGCACAACTTAGTCCCAAGTTTTGATCTGTAAAGCTCTGTTACTTGTGCCAAGAGAGATAATATAAATCATGTTGAAGTAGCAACTAATGTCAGTGCCAATGTCAGTGCAAAGCAAATCAATCTCGGAAATATTGTGTTGTTATTGTTAGTGCATGACAGAGACAATATCACTTGCTTGTCCCGAAAGCTGCTCTCACTTTGAAGAAATGGAGCTACCAGTGTTGGAGCTGGAGGGAGAGAGCAGAAGAGTGTATAGTAGACATTTGAGAGGGGACAGAGAGCAGAATCCTAAGGATATGAACCATTCAGAGTGATGAGGAAGTTGTTCTCATTTATATACTAAAAGACATTAATCATCTCCTGGACTGTCTAAAATCGCCCTCTGATTCACCTCTAGGGTTGCATCACTTCCCTCTAAACCAATATTCCCCATGTACCTGGTCTGCTTTGCTGAACATTGTATGAAACAGTGTCTGCCTGAAAGAAAACTTATGAACGTCAGCTATGCCTTAGTTAGTTCTATACTTGGCAGTAATTTCTCCATGCACAGAGAGATGATTGCTGTTGGTAGAGAAACCAAGACTGTACCCTATAACATTGATATATTGGCTACTGAACTTAATACATCTTAATTTTTGAAAATAAAATGCCTGACTCTCATACTTTCATCCAGTGTTGGTCTCCATCTCACTGATAATCATCGCCATTGTAATGTAAAGTCAAAACTGCCAACAAACAATTGCTTCTGTACGTTTATAGATGCCATCTTTCCATCTAAAGTGCACTTTTACCCTACAGCATTTGTGTTTTTGTGAATGCATCTATTGGATACTGTTTTGCTACCCATATGTTCAGTAAGTTTAATGTCTACCATCTTTCTCACACTTAAACTACCAGCATACACGTCCAGACAGCTGATAATGTTAAAGTGCCTGTTTCAAGGACGGGGATGCACGCCACCTCCAGATCGAATCCGCCTCGCAGATTACTGGTGAGGGCCAGTTTGCCATCCAGTCTTGATGTGGCTTTTAGGCAGTTTTCTACAACCTCTTAGGAAAATATGGGGCTGGTCCCTAAGTGCCACCTCCGTTACACGATGTGCAAACACTTAACAGCTATGTCAGTTTTGACCTTGCAATGTACATTACATACAGGCAGAAGGGGTATGTGGATTCCTGCCAGGTGGAGCCAGTAGTAGCTTTAAAAAGCCTTTGAGAGTGCCAACAATACAATAACAACAGCCTATACACAGGTATTTTTTGTTCTCAGGTAAACTGAAGTAGTACTGTACCAATCCTGACCCAGAGTTGGCTGAATATAGAGCACCAAAATGAGTCGAACCTACTATGATGGTTCACAAGCATATTCCCTATGATAATTCCACTACCTCAGTATTACAGTCTCATTTCCAAAACACCAAAAGCAATTTCCTTGAAAGACTATTGTCTTAGAATATAAGTGTTAAAGAATTTTCAGTAGTACACACACTCAGTAATGGTGATGCGTTTCAGGGATTTCTTTTCGTCCCAAAAATCTAGTGCATTTGAAATAAAGGTGAAACATAATCCTGTGCATGAGAATGAACACTGTGTGAAATGTGTGCATGGATCAGCAAGGCCTTCATGCTGCATAATGCTGGATGTGGCTCACCAAGAGGATATTAAGCTGTCAATAGGGGCTTATCGCTCAAGTCCAATTGCTAGCCTTTGTGCAGAGGCTGGTGGCCCTTCATTGTCTATTCGATGTCTTCTACGTATGGTATGCCAAGCCTACAGGGTTCTGTCCTTCCTAAATGACCAGCATCCAGCTCCCCTGCAAAGCCATGACTGAGATGGCTGTTCTATCACCACCTGTGGGCATCGAGGCTGTTTGAGATCCATGCAAGGGAGAGCATACGAGTTGTTATAGGTGGAGGGCATTAAGATCCAAAGCAAGGGGTGGAGGTTGAGATCAACCTGGCTACTAAAGGAACTCGAGTTGCTTTTCGAATTAACTGCATAGCAGAAGAACTGTACCCAAAACAAACTTTTAAAATTAAATTTAATCACATTTTAAATGCCCCACCCCCTGGATTTTATTGTTTACACAGTTGGGACCAAATAGAGGTATTCTGTCAGCAGCTCCAATGTTCTCAAGGTAGGGTTCTGAGAGCAGTTTTCAGTTTATTTTGCAGAATTGTTGGCTATCCTGAGCACACCATGGAGCAGATGAGATGGCATTGTGACAATAAATTTATTATCTGCTCAAATTGCCAAAGTGTTCATCGTGCTATTAGTTAGATGTATCCAGCAGGTCAGATGATGCAAGACAAGCAGGACGCTCTTCTTTTCACGCAGAGGTAGGAAAATCAAATAATTTTCTGCAGGGCTCCAGGGCACATAGGGATCTGGGGAAATGATTCCTGATGTGGCTCTTCCACCTCCTGCTTGCTGTTCAGCCCCCCTGCACACTGTTACAACAATGAGCCAGAAGATCATTTGTCGGTGGGGGTTCAGTCACCGGAAGTGGGGAATAATAAGCTGTGTTCAGTGGAACCTTCAGTGCAACCGTGGCTCACCTCCTTCCAACCATGATGAGCTGAAGAAATAGCCCTTACAAGGCCTAGAGTAGGACATTGCCAATTGACAAATGGCTTTTTCTTACATCATAAGGATCTCCCCTCCCTCCCCCCCCCCCCCCTCCCCAGTTTACAACTGTTGATATAACATATTTTAATTAAGTGTGTTTTATATGATGCCCTGAGGGAAGATCTGGCCCTCTCACAAGACCTGCCCTCAATTTTAACCAATAATGAGATGAGTGTGTGTTATGTCTTGGATTCTTCCTAAAATATTGAATGTGAATTTTAATGTGTCATTGAGTGGCTCAGTCACCCATTATTTCTAAGTCATCACCCAACCACAGTCATCTGTCCCTTTTTTAATTGTATCTGTACTGATATTTTATCTAGTTATTCTGCTATGTTTCATCGGATTTTTGTTGTTGGCCACTTATGAATCTCATCATCTCTGAGTTGTGTTTTCGTACAACATGGTTTTCCAATTTATTGTTACTTTTTACTAGACTTTCACTGTGCTTGTCTGTGTTTAATTCAAGCAAGGGCACTGATGACCTTGCTGTTTAACACGCTAACCCACAAATCACCACCACCATGTGTGTGAAGATAATCAGTCCTTTTACTTTTTGTAATATATGCTTAGCTTGTATTAAATTGGTGTACAGTAGGAAATAGTCATCATCATCATCATCATCATCAGTTGCCTAACATACAGATAAATAATCTGGTTTGTGTTTGGTCAGACTTGTTCATATGAGGCATCCATCATCTCCCCCCTTCATATCAGTCCATGATTTTTGTATTTGTGCTCTTCACATATTTTCATTTATTTAAAATGCTCCATTACAGTAGTACTATATGTTTAGATACCAAGACACACAAAGTAGTAGTCCAATTATGAGATGTTAGAATAGTATGCCCCCCCAGGGGGTCCACAACTCTTTTGTGGATACGTGCGTAGCGAGCACGGGACCCCGAGCTAATGTGGCCCTCCTTCCTTTCCGGGCTGCATACCTTCCCTTTCCACATCCTTCCCCATCCCGCATCTTCGCCCCTCCTCCCCTCACCTCTGGCTCTTTGCTTCCCTTTCTGCCCATCTGGGAGTATGGTTTGTGCCTACGTCCGGAGACGGATGCTCGAAACTGTTCCAACTTCCTTGCTTTCTCCACTTGCAAGTCTTCGTCCTTCCTCTGTCCTTTTCCTTTCCTCTTCCCTTTGCCCTTTTCTCCGCTGCGGCGTTTGAGACCCCTCTTCCTTTCTTTCCTCTTCTCTTTTTTCCTCCCTGTGCGTGTCTGAAGGCCGACCCATGCACCTCCATGCGTAGCCGGTGACGGGGTAACGCGTAATTCCCCGCCCCGGGTAGACAGGTAGGACACGTACGTACCCCCTGGTAACGGCCAGGCCCAGGGAGGGGTGATTACCCGAGCTGATACCTTCCGAAAGTGCCGATTGGTCCCTCCGTCTGTTTGTCGGGAGGTGTGACCTGAGGTGTGAACAATCACCTAAGGCGGGAGTGCCCTCAGTGAGGGCCCCCACAAGGGAGGAGCGCGCCATCGGAGACGCCGGTAATCATGGGGGATTCTTCCGCAATGGTTTCCTCACCTTCCACTATGTCTGCTCACAAACGTAAGTATACTGAGTCTCAGCCACAGACGGTTCTTCCATCGTTGCCACAGTTCCTTGTTGTTGCTCGGTCTGACGAAGGTCACGACTTCTCCACGGTCAACCCTTTCATTATTCAGAAAGGTGTCGACGCAATTGCAGGTCCTGTAAAGTCTTGTTCCAGATTACGGAATGGCACCCTGTTGTTAGAAACACACAGTGCCCTCCAGGCACAAAAATTGCTGCGTACTTCTCTGCTCCACACCTTCCCTGTCCGGGTGGAACCGCACCGTACCTTAAATTCCTCGCGTGGAGTCGTTTATACACGATCCCTCGAGGGATTGTCTGACGAAGAAATTCAGCACTACCTGTCTGACCAGGGCGTAACGGCTGTTCATAGAGTTATGAAAAGGGTTGACACAAACATCATTCCAACCCGCACTGTCTTCTTGACGTTTGACAAAGTTCAACTCCCATCGAAAATCAAAGCGGGCTATGAGATAATTTCCGTTCGCCCTTACGTCCCCGACCCTACGCGTTGCTATCGATGTCAGCGGTTCAATCACACCAGCCAGTCCTGTTCCAATCCGGCCAAGTGTGTTATGTGTGGCAAGGATGCCCATGAGGGTGCTTGTCCACCTCCATCCTCTCGCTGCATCAACTGTATGGGTGACCACGCTGCTTCCTCTCGGGATTGCCCCGTTTTCAAGGACGAAAAGCTCATCCAGGAAATAAGAGTGAAGGAAAAGGTGTCGACCTTTGCTGCTCGAAAACTATTCGCCAGTCGACAGCCCACCGTGCCTCAGACAGGAAAATACAGCACTGTCCTTGCTTCTCCTCGGCCAACAAAGGAGGCGGCCACGCAGACTTGCGACCTCACCTTTAGTGCCACGGTCGTCAGATCGGCCAGCGCAAAGATCGCCTGTTCAACCTCACCACTTTCGCCTGCCCACTCTATGGCTCACCCTTCATTGGGTTCTGCTAAATCTCGAGCCCAAAAGTCAGACACCAAGCCTTCCAAAAAAGAGCATACTCGTGAAGAGTTTTTACGTACCGCAACTTCCCAACCATCGGTTCCTCCTTCATCTAAACATCATACTTCTAAGAAGGCTACAAAGAAACCCAGTTCCTCTCCTTCTCCGCCAAGGCGTGTCCCATCTACAGCACCACCTGGCGGAAATCGCCCTCGGCCGTCTTGTGTGTCGCCGAGGCGCACTGCTGGTGGCCGGTCAACCGGCCGATCGCTGGTGGCAGGAGCTGCTCCTGACCAACCTATGGATCAGGATCTTCTGCCTTCGGCTGACTGCCATTCCATGCTGTCGGTCGCTAGCTCCGAGCAGTCTTTGAGTTGACAGCAACTTTGGTCACATTCCTCCATTTTCTGTTCACCCCATGTCCATTATCCACTGGAATATCTGCGGCATTCGAGCCAATAGGGATGAATTGTCGATCCTCTTACGATCCTACTCGCCGGTCATCTTCTGTCTTCAGGAAACAAAGCTGCGTCCCCATGACCGCTTTGTTCTCCCTCATTTTCAGTCGGTCCGATATGATCTCCCCTCTGTTGAAGGCTCTCCAGCCCATGGAGGACTCATGATTCTTCTCCATGATACTCTCCATTATCATCCAATCCCATTAAACACTTCCTTCCAAGCTGTCGCCGTCCGTCTTTCCCTTTCCGGATACACGTTCTCTCTTTGTACTGTATACATTCCATCGTCCACACCAATGGCACGAGCTGATCTCCTTCATCTTTTTGGTCAGCTTCCACCCCCCTATTTGCTGGTTGGGGACTTCAATGCCCACCACCCGCTTTGGGGATCTCCACGTCCTTGTCCACGTGGCTCCATATTGCTAGACGTCTTCCACCACGCGGATCTAGTTTGCCTCAACACTGGGGTCCCCACATTTTTGTCTGCCTCCACGACAACTTTATCTCATTTGGACCTTGCGGTCGGTACTGTTCCGCTAGCTCGGCGTTTCGAATGGTTCGCCCTTCATGATACACACTCGAGTGACCACTTTCCATGTGTCCTCAGACTGCAGCCTCAACTGCCATATATGCGCCCGCGACGCTGGAAGTTTGCCCAAGCCGATTGGACACTTTTTTCGTCTCTAGCGACATTCGATGAGCGTCGCTTTCCCAGCGTCGACGATGAGGTCACACATATTACCGACGTTATTCATACAGCTGCGGAACGTTCAATACCACGCATCTCCGAATTGCCCCGGCGCCCCCCAGTTCCTTGGTGGAACGAGGCATGCCGTGGCGCACTACGTGAGCGGCGACGTGCTCTTCGCATTTTCCGTCACCATCCTACTTTGGCCAACTGTATTCGCTATAAGCAGCTCCGTGCGCGATGCCGTCGCGTCATCCGTGATAGCAAGAAGGCAAGCTGGAAATTCTTTATTAGCTCATTTAACACCTTCACTCCCTCCTCGGAAGTTTGGAGTCGGCTTCGACGGTTCTCAGGCGCACCTCGTTTCTCCCCGGTCTCTGGGCTCACTGTTGCGCATGATACATTAGTGGACCCCGTCGCAATTTCTAACTCATTGGGCCAGCACTTTGCTGAGATTTCGAGCTCTTCCAATTACCCGCCACCGTTTCTCCCGAAGAAACATGCAGCGGAAGCGCGACCTCTTGCTTTCTCCTCTCCAAATCGCGAAAGCTGCAATACTGTTTTCTCCATGCGGGAACTCCAACATGCACTCTCTTCTTCTCGCTCCTCCGCCCCAGGACCGGATGGTATCCACGTCCAAATGTTGCTGCATTTATCAACCCATAGTCTGCGTTACCTCCTTCGACTTATAATCGAATTTGGACCGACAGTACTTTTCCCAGACGATGGCGGGAAGCTATCGTCGTTCCTGTTCCGAAACCTGGAAAGGACAAACATCTCCCCTCCAGCTATCGCCCCATTTCTCTCACGAGTAGTGTCTGTAAGGTTTTGGAGCGTATGGTGAATTACCGTTTAGCTTGGTGGCTGGAATGCCGCAGTCTTTTAACACCTGCCCAATGCGGATTCCGAAAGCATCGTTCTGCAGTTGACCATCTAGTTGCTCTCTCCACTTATATCATGAATAATTTTCTCCGGAAACGCCAAACAGTAGCAATATTTTTTGATCTAGAGAGAGCATACGATACCTGTTGGAGGACAGGTATCCTCCGCACACTGTTCTCTTGGGGCTTTCGAGGTCGGCTGCCCCTTTTTCTTCGCGAATTTATGGCAGAGCGCACATTTAGGGTGCGGGTGAACACTACTCTCTCCCGTACTTTCTCCGAAGAAAACGGGGTACCCCAGGGCTCCGTGCTGAGTGTTGTACTGTTTGCCATTGCCATCAATCCAATTATGGATTGTCTCCTTCCTGATGTCTCGGGCTCCCTCTTTGTGGACGATTTTGCGATCTACTACAGCTCTCAACGGACCAGCCTTCTTGAACGACGTCTTCAAGGATGTCTCGATCGCCTCCACTCTTGGAGCATCGAAACCGGCTTCTGTTTTTCTCCCAGTAAGACCGTTTGTGTTAATTTTTGGCGACGTAAGGAGTTTCTTCCACCCTCCTTACATCTAGGACCTGTCAACCTTCCGTTTTCAGATGACGCTAAATTCTTGGGTCTTATGTTTGACAGAAAACTATGCTGGTCCTCCCACGTTTCGTATCTTTCGGTTCGCTGTCTGCGATCCCTCAACACCCTCCGTGTCCTGAATGGTACCTCCTGGGGAGCGGACCGAGTGGTCCTTCTCCGCATCTATCGCGCCTTAGTGCGCTCGAAATTGGACTACGGAAGCATAGTCTACTCTTCTGCTCGGCCGTCTATTCTTCGGCGTCTCGACTCTATCCACCACCGTGGATTACGTTTAGCGTCTGGAGCTTTTTACACCAGCCCTGTGGAAAGCCTTTATGCTGAGACTGCTGAACCTCCGCTGTCCAATCGGCGAGCAGTCCTTCTGAGCCGTTATGCCAGCCATCTGTCTTCCATGCCTGCTAATCCAGCCCATGACATATTTTTCGACGCCTCCTTTGATGTAGGGTATGCAGGCCGCCCCTCCTCCCTATTTCCACCGGGAGTCCGCTTCCGTCAACTGCTCCATTCTCTTTCCTTCCGCTTTCCTAAAACCTACTTGACAACTTGGGGTACAGCACCGCCTTGGCTCCGTCCCCGGATCTGCCTGCTCCGTGACCTTTGTCGATTTCCCAAGGATGGTACCCCTTCACTTGTTTATCGTCGGGCATTTGCTGCTCTATGTGCACAAATGACGGAAGCCACATTTATTTACACCGATGGCTCGAAAACATCGTTAGGTGTAGGGAGTGCCTATGTTGTTGGCGACACCCCAGATCACTTTCGGCTTCCCGACCAGTGTTCGGTCTATACTGCGGAGCTTTACGCTGTTCTCCGGGCTGTCCACTACATCCGCCGCCATCAGCGGATACAGTACGTTATCTGCTCCGATTCTCTCAGCTGTCTCCTCAGTCTCCAAGCTCTTTACCCTGTGCACCCTCTGGTTCACCGGATTCAGGACTGTCTGCGCTTGCTCCACCTGGGGGACGTCTCAGTGGCGTTCCTCTGGCTCCCGGGACACGCTGGTATCTGTGGGAATGAGGCGGCCGATATAGCGGCCAAGGCTGCAGTCTCTCTTCCTCGGCCAGCTATTCAGTCGCTTCCCTTCACCGATCTACGGAGCGGTTTATGTCGCAAAGTTGCTCAATTATGGCATGCGCATTGGTCAACACTTCCCCATAATAAATTGCGGGAAGTGAAAGCTCTTCCTTGCGATTGGACCTCTTCCTCCCGAACGCGTCGTCGGGAGGAGGTAATTTCAGTTAGACTCCGGATAGGGCACTGTCTTTTTAGCCATCGACATCTTTTAAGCGGCGATCCTCCCCCACTCTGTCCCCACTGCTCTCAGCTGTGGACGGTAAGACACCTTTTAATTGAATGCCCCTATTTTAATCCGTTACGCTCCCGTCTACAGCTATCACCTGATCTATAGCTGATGACACGCGCTCAGCCGACCGCGTTCTCCGGTTTATTAGTGACAGTGAAATGACGTCAGTCATTTGAAGCTTTTTTTTTTTTTTGGGACAACCAACCCCTTTCTGTAGTGGATTTTTAAGCATTCCTTCTGCTTTTAGTTTCTCCAATTTTATGACTTTGTTCCCATTGCTGCTGGTTTTAAATTTCGGTTTTTTACTGTTTCTACTGTTTCCTAATTCACGGGCTGGGCGCTAATGACCATAGAAGTTTTGCGCCCTAAAACCACAAAACAAAAAAAAAACAAAAAAAAGAATAGTATGAATGAAAACTATTTACAGTAGAAAACTTCTGTATGATCGATATAAGTTTTCCAGGTTCAACACGACAAAAGCATACTAACAATTATATTCGTAACAGTAAGCTTCTATATGATTGATATAAAGTTTTCAGGTAGAATATCATTTTTTTAGCTTTTATAACAATGAAAACAATCAATTATTGATAAAATTATTTAATTCGATAGATAAAAATCTACTCACTAAGTGGCAGCAGAACACACATGTATGACTGTTGTGATTGGTAAGCTTTTCAAGCCAGTGAATCGTCCTTCAGGCAGAAAGGTTGAAGGGGAAGGAAGAAGGGTGAAGGAAAAGGACTGTAGAGGTCTAGGAAAAGGGGTAGATTTTGGGAAAGTCACCCAGAACCGCGGGGCAGAGGATACTTACTGTACGGGATGAGAAGAAAACACTGTTTGTTGGGGACTGCATCAGACGAGATATGAAAACTTGATAGCTTAAAGGTGGAAGACAAGGTATTATGCAAGACAGAGATTGCTATTAAAACAACATGCTCAAGTTAATAAGAGTGAGAAGCTAACTGCATTGTGCTTAACGAGGTGGGAGGGGGCAGTGAAAAATATACAGGAAAGACAATGAAAGATGAAGCAAAGAGTAGTTACAGTGAATAAAAGCTGAGACAGAAGAAATTAACATAAATTATGGCCATGTGGATGACAAGAACCAAGGACTGCTGTAGTGCTAGTTCCCACCTGCGGAGTTCTGAGAAGCTGGTGTCTGGAGGAAGAATCCAGATGGCACTTGTGGTGAAACAGGTGCCAAGGTCACGAACGTCATGTTTTAGAGCATGCTCTGCAATAGGATATTGCTAGTTGCCAGTATATACCCTCTGCCTATGCCCATTCAGTCTAATAGAGAATTTCGTGGTAGTCATGCCAATGTAGAAGGCTGAACAGTGTTTACATATTAACTGGTGTATGACGTGTCGTTTTGCAGGTGGCCCTTTGATAGTATATGTTCTGCCAGGCTATTATAGGTGGTGGTAGGAGGATGCATAAGGCAAGTCTTGCAGTGGGGACGGTCTCAGGGGTAGGAGCCATAGGGTGGGGAGATGAATGCAGAAGGAGCATAGGGTCTGACAAGAATATTGCGGAGATTGGGAGGGCAACGGAAAGCTATTCTAGGTGTGGTGGGCAAAATTTCTTACAGAATGGATCTCATTTCAGAGCATCCCATCCAATCCTGGTACTGCTGATCCCTCCACAGAACAGCTTCGGAGCATGCCATCAGTGACACAGTATTATCCTGGTCTGGAATATGTTAATCAGTTGCTTCAACAGGGCCATGACTTTCAAAATCATTCCAAGCAGTCCCTAGATGTGCTTTCATCCATTGGAAGTTAATATGACATTTCCATTGCCACAATTCCCTCTTTTTGTTTCTGATCTTTTCTATCAAATATTTACAATGCCTGGAATTTTTTAATGAATCCAGCACAATTCTGCTGTCTGTGCATATTACAGCTGTCACTTTAAGATTCTTTCTTGCAAGTTCTGTAGTTTCTCTAAGGCTTGCAAGATTGCTAGTTGTTCTGCGTGGTTAATGGTACACCCATTCTTGAGCGTGTACTTTAAGTGATAGGAAGGTGTCCCATTAATCATTAATACCATTCCTGAACTGATCCATTCTCTCAATAACTACCATCTGTCTAAGTCTCTAAAGGATATTCCTTGAGTTTGTAATTTTCTTCTAAAGGTACAGTACTTGCTGGATAGGGACAGGGTTTGTACTCTAAAGGAGTGTCTATTGAATGGGGTGTGTGTTCAATTTTTGTAACTTTATATTCTTCAGATGTTGCCTGTAGTTTAGTAATTATTGTTGTATGGCATGTTAGAATGCACAATGCTTCAGTAGACATCATTCTGTAAGCCTTAACAATCTTTATGTTGGTCAAGCACTGGATTCTATGAAGCTTCATGCAGTTATATTTTTTTCTGTGTGTGTGAATCCAAACAGGAGCTGTATATGCTAATATTGGTAGTGTAGTGCCAGTGTAAATTATTTTCACTACTCCTGAACCAAGACTCCAGTTGAACCGTGCTGAATTAGGCAAAGAATGAATAAGTTTCATGCATTTTTCAGTCATGTACTGTATATGTTCATTAAACATAAATTCAGACTCAATAATTATACCCAAGTATTTTAATCATTCCACTTGTTGCAAAACATTATTGTTAAGGATGATACTAATTGTTGCTTTGTCATTATGCCTTACCCTTATTAGTAGCATTACGTTCAATGTTTGCTAATTAAAATGGACTTTGTTGTTTTGGGCCCAAACTACGATTTTTTCCATTTCTATATTACAGAGCTCCACAGCAATAATGACAGTATTTGGTCTATTTCTTTTCAGTTATGTATGTCCTTGTTTAGTAAATGTCTGTGTGTAAGTTCTTCCAAAAAGTGCCCATCAAAGTCTCCCAGGTTTTCATCTCTAACATTAAATTATTTAGTGTGAATTATACTTCAAGCACAGGCAATTGGGCAAACTCCTATGCTAAAAGTTATAATGTTATGGTCAGAGTAACACGTCCATTGGCTTTCCATTGCCAGTAGATAAAAAGTGGTTGTAGTTAAATCAGTATTGCACCTTTCTGTGCTCTCTGCCGCCGTTGGATAAGCAGCTGCAGCAGCAAGTCGTATACTCCTAGCTCACTCATTTGTTACATAGTTTAATTCTTAATTTCTTTGCGTGTTTTTGGTACTTGCATTGTTTAATTCATAAATTTCGGGCGTATTATAGTATTTGAGAGTTGTAGCATCGCATTTTAGTATCCGAATAGTGTAAAATCGCGTAGTCTCCTTCCGCCGCCGAGCAGTGTGTCAGTAGTGCGCAAGTAGCAGCATTACTGCATTTACTAGGCAATCTTGTATTTTAATAACCGTTTCAATTTTGTGTCGATATGTTTGCGCTCTCTGTAGATTAGTTCAGACGTTCGTTGCACAATAGTTTTTAGCATGGATAGGGACTGCAACTGCTGTGTACGGATGCAGGCTGAGTTGGCATCCCTTCGCTCCCAGCTTCAGGCAGTGTTGGCTTCGGTCACACAGCTTGAGGCTGTTGCCAATGGGCATCACTGTGGGGGTCCGGATGGGGGTTTGTCGAAGACGGCCAGCTCGTCCCACGCATCCCCCGATTGGACTAAGACTGTGGTTGCCCGGGATACTGCCCACATTGAGGCTGATCCCTCACCTGTGGTAGAGTGGGAGGTCGTCTCAAGGTGTGGCAGGGGGCGAAAGATATTCCGGTGGGCTGAACGGAAGGCCTCTCCAGTTTGTCTGACGAACCAGTTTCAGGCTCTGTCTCAGGCTGATACTGATCTTCGGCCTGACATGGCTGCTTGTCCTGTTCCAGAGGTTGCCCCTCAGTCTGCAAGATCCGGGCAGTCACAGAGGGTGGGCTTACTGGTAGTTGGGAGCTCCAACGTCAGGCGCGTAATGGGGCCCCTTAGGGATATGGCAGCAAGAGAGGGGAAGAAAACCAATGTGCACTCCGTGTGCATACCGGGGGGAGTCATTCCAGATGTGGAAAGGGTCCTTCCGAATGCCATGAAGGGTACAGGGTGCACCCATCTGCAGGTGGTCGCTCATGTCGGCACCAATGATGTGTGTCGCTATGGATCGGAGGAAATCCTCTCTGGCTTCCGGCGGCTATCTGATTTGGTGAAGACTGCCAGTCTCGCTAGCGGGATGAAAGCAGAGCTCACCATCTGCAGCATCGTCGACAGGACTGACTGTGGACCTTTGGTACAGAGCCGAGTGGAGGGTCTGAATCAGAGGCTGAGACGGTTCTGCGACCATGTAGGCTGCAGATTCCTCGACTTGCGCCATAGGGTGGTGGGGTTTCGGGTTCCGCTGGATAGGTCAGGAGTCCACTACACGCAACAAGCGGCTACACGGGTAGCAGGGGTTGTGTGGCGTGGGCTGGCCGGTTTTTTAGGTTAGATGGCCTTGGGCAAGTACAGAAAGGGCAACAGCCTCAACGGGTGCGGGGCAAAGTCAGGACATGCGGGGACCAAGCAGCAATCGGTATTGTAATTGTAAACTGTCGAAGCTGCGTTGGTAAAGTACCGGAACTTCAATCGCTGATAGAAAGCACCGAAGCTGAAATCGTTATAGGTACAGAAAGTTGGCTGAAGCCAGAGATAAATTCTGCCGAAATTTTTACAAAGGTACAGACAGTGTTTAGAAAGGATAGATTGCATGCAATCGGTGGTGGAGTGTTCGTCGCTGTTAGTAGTAGTTTATCCTGTAGTGAAGTAGAAGTGGATAGTTCCTGCGAATTATTATGGGTGGAGGTTACACTCAACAACCGAGCTAGGTTAATAATTGGCTCCTTTTACCGACCTCCCGACTCAGCAGCATTAGTGGCAGAACAACTGAGAGAAAATTTGGAATACATTTCACATAAATTTTCTCAGCATGTTATAGTCTTAGGTGGAGATTTCAATTTACCAGATATAGACTGGGACACTCAGATGTTTAGGACGGATTGTAGGGACAGAGCATCAAGTGACATTATACTGAGTGCACTATCCGAAAATTACCTCGAGCAATTAAACAGAGAACCGACTCGTGGAGATAACATCTTGGACCTACTGATAACAAACAGACCCAAACTTTTCGACTCTGTAAGCGTAGAACAGGGAATCAGTGATCATAAGGGCATTGCAGCATCCCTGAATATGGAAGTAAATAGGAATATAAAAAAAGGGAGGAAGGTTTATCTGTTTAGCAAGAGTAATAGAAGGCAGATTTCAGACTACCTAACAGATCAAAACGAAAATTTCTGTTCCGACACTGACAATGTTGAGTGTTTGTGGAAAAAGTTCAGGGCAATCGTAAAATGCGTTTTAGACCTGGTACGTGCCGAGTAAAACTGTGAGGGACGGGAAAAACCCACCGTGGTACAACAACAAAGTTAGGAAACTACTGCGAAAGCAAAGAGAGCTTCACTCCAAGTTTAAACGCAGCCAAAACCTCTCAGACAAACAGAAGCTAAACGATGTCAAAGTTAGCGTAAGGAGGGCTATGCGTGAAGCGTTCAGTGAATTCGAAAGTAAAATACTATGTACCGAAGTGACAGAAAATCCTAGGAAGTTCTGGTCTTACGTTAAATCAGTAAGTGGATCGAAACAGCATATCCAGACACTCCGGGATGATGAAGGCATTGAAACAGAGGATGACACGCGTAAAGCTGAAATACTAAACACCTTTTTCCAAAGCTGTTTCACAGAGGAAGACCGCACTGCAGTTCCTTCTCTAAATCCTCGCACAAACGAAAAAATGGCTGACATCGAAATGAGTGTCCAAGGAATAGAAAAGCAACTGGAATCACTCAACAGAGGAAAGTCCACAGGACCTGACGGGATACCAATTCGATTCTACACAGAGTACGCGAAAGAACTTGCCCCCCTTCTAACAGCCGTGTACCGCAAGTCTCTAGAGGAACGGAAGGTTCCAAATGATTGGAAAAGAGCACAGGTAGTCCGTCTTCAAGAAGGGTCGTCGAGCATATGCGCAAAACTATAGACCTATATCTGTGACGTCGATCTGTTGTAGAATTTTAGAACATGTTTTTTGCTCGAGTATCATGTCGTTTTTGGAAACCCAGAATCTACTATGTAGGAATCAACATGGATTCCGGAAACAGCGATTGTGTGAGACCCAACTCGCTTTATTTGTTCATGAGACCCAGAAAATATTAGATACAGGCTCCCAGGTAGATGATATTTTCCTTGACTTCCGAAAGGCGTTCGATGCAGTTCCACACTGTCACCTGATAAACAAAGTAAGAGCCTACGGAATATCAGACCAGCTGTGTGGCTGGATTGAAGAGTTTTTAGCAAACAGAACACAGCATGTTGTTATCAATGGAGAGACGTCTACAGACATTAAAGTAACCTCTGGCGTGCCACAGGGGAGTGTTATGGGACCATTGCTTTTCACAATATATATAAACGACCTAGTAGATAGTGTTGGAAGTTCCATACGGCTTTTCGCGGATGATGCTGTAATATACAGAGAAGTTGCAGCATTAGAAAATTGTAGCGATATGCAGGAAGATCTGCAGCGGATAGGCACTTGGTGCAGGGAGTGGCAACTGACCCTTAACATAGACAAATGTAATTTATTGCGAATACATAGAAAGAAGGATCCTTTATTGTATGATTATATGATAGCAGAACAAACACTGGTAGCAGTTACTTCTGTAAAATATCTGGGAGTATGCGTGCGGAATGATTTGAAGTGGAATGATCATATAAAATTAATTGTTGGTAAGGCGGGTACCAGGTTGAGATTCATTGGGAGAGTCCTTAGAAAATGTAGTCCATCAACAAAGGAGGTGGCTTACAAAACACTTGTTCGACCTATACTTGAGTATTGCGCATCAGTGTGGGATCCGTATCAGATCGGGTTGACGGAGGAGATAGAGAAGATCCAAAGAAGAGCGGCACGTTTCGTCACAGGGTTATTTGGTAACCGTGATAGCGTTACGGAGATGTTTAACAAACTCAAGTGGCAGACTCTGCAAGAGAGGCGCTCTGCATCGTGGTGTAGCTTGCTCGCCAGGTTTCGAGAGGGTGCGTTACTGGATGAGATATCGAATATATTGCTTCCCCCTACTTATACCTCCCGAGGAGATCACGAATGTAAAATTAGAGAGATTAGAGCGCGCACGGAGGCTTTCAGACAGTCGTTCTTCCCATGAACCATACGCGACTGGAACAGGAAAGGGAGGTAATGACAGTGGCACGTAGAGTGCCCTCCGCCACACACCGTTGGGTGGCTTGCGGAGTATAAATGTAGATGTAGATGTAGATGTTCTTTACTATTTTCAAAATCTGCTCTACGATTTTTTTTTTTTTTTTTTTTTTTTTTTTTTCCAGTAGGAACAGGTCAGTGGAAGCCAGAAATTCATCCATCTCCTCTGGAGTTCATTATTACATCATGCCACATGCTAGATCCTGAATTGCTAGCCATAGAAATTAATAAATGAACTCCTTTATTATAGGTCATCATGTCGTCAATCTTTCCCAGGTCCTCATTTATGGGTTTTGCAACATCTAAGTACACACTGATATGAAACATTGCAAATTTTATTTTACTGTTTCTACAAATACTGCATCTTTGTCAAACAAGTGGCTAATCATTATGGAATTAATATCTTTGTTAGTTATCAGTATTGCTCCCGTTTTCCTTGTGTCAC
Organism: Schistocerca cancellata; assembly: GCF_023864275.1. Classification (NCBI taxonomy): domain Eukaryota; kingdom Metazoa; phylum Arthropoda; class Insecta; order Orthoptera; family Acrididae; genus Schistocerca; species Schistocerca cancellata. Next base: position 446,324,897 of record NC_064626.1, on the reverse strand, counting down.
CTGTGTTAAATATCTTAAAGCCTCTAATGCTTTCACCTATGTTTTGTTCATAACAATATGGTTCTTGTACAAAAGCGATATCAGTCTGGTATTGCACAATAAATTGCATTAGGTTAGCTGTAGATTTATTGGTATGCATTTGATATGTTTTTGTAGAGACCAAGTTGTTTGGCTTGTATTTGATATTGCCATTAGTCATAATCAGTGTTCTATTTGTGATGTGTGCTACTTATTGTGGACGTATCGATGCTACTACATTGTCCTTGCTTGAACACACACACACACACACACACACACACACACACACACACACACACACACACACACACCTCATTTAGTGGCCATTTCTTTTTCTTTTTTAATCATACTTAACAATCGCTGTAGGTGACGATGTTAGTTGATTGCTTTGGTTTTTGTAAGTTGTTTATCAAATAGTTGTTGCAAAGCTATTAAATCTTCAGTGTACTATTTTGCAAGAGGAAGTATTATTTTCTGATTTCTAATCGATGTACATTTTCAACAGATCTTGTAAAAATACAAATGTTACTGCCAGATATGCAAGAGCAATATGTAATATTGATGCCAGAAATTGTCACTTACTGAGTTTACATAGTCATCTATTATGGTATTGGGAACATTGTTGATAATAACAGCTTTTTCTGGTGAGATCACATTATCAGCAGACACAGAAGATTGCTGCTATTCTGGAACAGCCAGTGTTTGTTGAGGTGATTTGGTCGTGGAAGTTTCAACAGTGCCTCCATTTCCATGCACATTCGTAGCTTTGGTGTTGACAACTGAATGCAGCACCGCACTGTAACCGTTTAAATGCTCACCATGCTGATGAAACTGCCTTATTTAAGTTGATTACACAGGAGCTATATCCTCTGCACTAAAATGAACTAAACAATGACTCTTGTGGATTAGACTATAAAACAGTCAAGTTCATGGCCTGTAACTGTTGTTTTAAACCACTGTTTGAAAGACTTTCGCAAGAGCAGACAGACACACGTTACGTTCATTGCTAGTCAAAGATACCAATACCACTCTTTCTGTATTGTATGAACTCTCCTCCAGTTACGTTTTCCGCTTATTGTTCTCTCCAGTCTCATTCCCTCGCACTGCTTTTTCTCTGTTTACTTTTTGGAGATTTTACTATGCTTTTATTTCGTGCTTTACACTTTTGTCTTTTTTTTTTTTTTTTTTTTTTTTAAGTCCAATTTTATTACTGTTGTGTTTATTACATTCACTTTTTAATTTTTGAAAGGAAAGTTTTTATATTATTGTTTATTTCTTTATATTTTTTCATGTTTGTTATGGTTCTGATGATAGTGGTGGTAGTGCAATAAAGGCACAAAAAGCTTGGAAAATTCTGTTTGAAGGTTGGGATAAACTTGTGAGTAATGTAAGGTAATCAAGGTTAATTTCAAAATTGGGACGGTGGAAGGTAATGTGTTCAATGCAGTATTTCCAATATACATATGGCACTATGCATTACAGATGTTAAGTGTAACATGTTCATAAACAGTATGACATACCTATCTCGGACCCACTATTGTTTTCTGTTCATATTGTGTAAGTTGACATTGTTATACCGTATAAAACATATTCTACTCATTAGACATAGAATTTAGTCATCAAATCGGAGAGATAGAATACCATGGAGAGGCAACATCTTGACCAATGGGAAGCAGACTAAAAAACTCTTGGTCAAGTTTTTGGAAATAAAAGAAAGGAGCGTGATGCAGAAGAAATTTGTATTTGAAGTAACTGAAATAAATTGTGTGTTATGTGGGTCAAGTGCATAAACTCTGACTCATGGATCAGATACTTTACAACGTAACGCACTTAACTAGTCGAATATACAATGAAATTGTTAGATGATCTTAAGTTATGAAATTAATACTTAAATCACTATCTAGCTAAACTATGTTTCTCCTGAATTAGTTTATCATCTACTGATTATGTTTCATAGAGTAATTTTTTTCTTTTTCCATTGCATACAAAGAACTACTATTACGATTTGAAGTTATAATTTAAAACAGATAACTTCTGTTGACAGGAAATTAAGGCATTTCTGTCTGTAACCATATTTTTTAATGTGAAAGCATACTACATTAAAAATTTTCAGAAAGCAACAAAAACAATTATTGCAGTAATGCCAGTTGCAGCGTCAAAAATGGAATCACTTACATTATATGATACTCATACAAAGATGATGTAATAAACTATATGTTACATCCAGCAACTAGGTTTTCAGTCACAACAAAAACATACATATTTTGCTACTGACATTTCAGAAATTTCAGCCTTTGTCAGACTTATCCATCACAAAAGTCCTGGAGTCTCATGTGACTTAAGGTTTATGCTGTGGAGAACTTGGATGACACAAGTTTTATTGCACATGTAAGTAAAGTACACAAAATACAACACAGTTGCAAAACATGTGTAAAATATTTATGGCAATCTTCAATTCATTTTAGAAGTGTGTGTGTGTGTGTGTGTGTGTGTGTGTGTGTGTGTGTGTGTGTTTACTTCAAGCACACGATTCCAAAGAGAAAATCAGCAGTTGTGAGCTTCCAAAACCATACATGTACTCGCAACAATAAAAGGAAAAAATAGATCGTCACCATAAAGACAACATGTTGAGTTGCTGACAGGCCCAACGACCACAGTTACACATTTAGCTTTTGGCCAAAGCTTTCTTCAGAAAAAGGCGCACACACACAGTCATCCACACAAGCAGGCACACAACTAGACTGCCAACAGGCGCAGTGTTGGGAGGCTGTGTGGCAGGGAGGTGGGGAGGGATGGGACAGGGAGCGAAAAGAGAGAGATGCTTCACCAATCTTTTTCTTTTTCACCCCCAATCACCATCTCCATTTCCCATAGCCTCCCAACGCTGCACCTGTTAGCAGTCTAATCACTGTACACACTGCCAGACAACACTCTTCTCTTCTGCCACTTGTACCCTGCTATCCCTTCCCTGTGCTCTCTACATTGCTGCTTCAGTTCCCCATAAGACAGGATACAATCTGTAAAATGTTTGCTTTCCTGACCATTATGTAAAGTGTTGATGTTCAAATCTCACAGTTTGATAAGATTTATATTTCTACAGCCTGACAATTTACTTAAAATTCTATAAAGTGATTTCAGTAAAGCATCAGAGTTTCCACAAGGGGATCTATATACACCTATGACATAGAAAAGAACAGTGCAAAAGGTGACTTTAAGAATTGAAATTTCAAAATAATGAATACTTGGAATAGTCAACCACGAAATGCCATGTCAGTAAAACAATACATCAGCATGACCAGAGTGATGTTTTTTTTTTAAGACAATAAATCTTCACCAGCGCAAAACCAGGTGAAAGTGTGTGTGTGTTTCATTTGTGCCTCAAACTGACGTCAGTCCACATGAGAATAATTTATCACTTTTGCATTATAATGTACAGGGTTTAGGAAAAAATTGGGTGCTTTTAAATCATGTATCACAGGACTATCTCCACATGTAGTAATTAGTTACAGAACACTATAAAACAGTGAACAACATTCACTGTTGCAAATTAGAAGGCTACAACTTAGCTACATTCTATTGCAGAACACACAGAAAGGTGGTGGCGTTGCCTTCCACTTAAGAAAACGTAAGTTCATAACGACTACAGAAAAAGTGTTATGGGGAGAACAATTTCTGTGTTGACAAAGATTTTGAAATTTCAATTCTTAAAATCACATTATGCACTGTTCTTTCGTATGTCATAGGTGTATATAGATCCCCTTGTGGAAACTTTGATGCTTTACTGAAATCACTTGATGGAGTTTTAAGTAAATTGTCAGGCTGTAGAAATATAAATCTTGTCAAACTGGGAGATTTGAACATCAACACTTTACATAATGATTAGGAAAGTAAATGTTTTTTGGACTAGTACCCACCAGAATAGCTAACACACACATAGTAGTTTAATTGAGCATGTTATCACAAATTATGACCGTATCATCTCAACAGACGTAATAAATGGTCACCTGTCAGATCATCTAGGCCAAACAATAGTGTTAAAATGTAATACAAAATTCAAACCAAGATGAATGTATGAGCACAGACAGAATATATCTGCCAACAACATTGCTATACCAAGATATAATTTAAGCCAGAAATCATGGGAATCAGTAATGACTACCATTGGGGTCAATAATAAGTGGAACATGTTTACACAAATTATGACTGAGCACTTAAATAGAGCCATCCCATTAAAAAAAGTGAGTATCCAGAGAAATCAACCTTCAAAGTCAAAACCTGTGCCATTAGATTTTAAAACAAAAGATCTGAAAGAAAAAAGGGAAAACATGTATAGCTTACACAGACTGACTAACTCAAGAATTATATAAAGAACTCTAAAAGCAGTGCAAATATAAGTACCACAAACAAGTCAGGAGATTAAAATTGGAAAGATCCAGCCAACAGATACTAGGTTCAGATAATGTTTCAAAGACTTGCTGGTCAGTTGTAAATAAAATTAGATACAGTGAAACAGAAACTAAAATTAATACTGTACAATTAACTGTGAATAATAAAGGTATCACTGATCCTCTTCTAGTCAGCAGTATTTTTAATAATTACTTCATAGATAGCATCAAAAATGACACTCTATGAAACAGGATATACAGCACTCATTTGAGTCCTGTAACGAACAGAACTGCAGTACACTACTCACAGTAAGCACATATGATATTTTGCAGCTTATTGATAACCTCAGAAACAAAAAAATCAGTAGGATTATCTGAAATTTCTCCATGTCTGTTGAAGAAATGCAAACATTAACTAATGAAACTACTAAGTTCATCTAATAAGATGTGTTCTTGAAGACAGTGAGTTCCCTGACAAGTTGAAACTGTATGAAACCAATACATAAAAAGGGGGAAATAAAACATGTACAGAACTGCAGACCCATTGCCCTAATCTCAACTGTCAACAAACTGAGAGAGAAAATAATATTTAAAAAAAATCTTGGAACATTACAACAATGCTGGCCTACTAAGTGATTTCTAGCATGATTTCAGAAGAGGTCGAAGTACCATGTCAGCAACAGTGCAGTTTGTCCATGTTGTTGTTGTTGTTGTTGTTGTTGTTGTTGTCTTCAGTCCTGAGACTGGTTTGATGCAGCTCTCCATGCTACTCTATCCTGTGCAAGCTTCATCATCTCCCAGTACCTACTGCAGCCTACATCCTTCTGAATCTGCTTAGTGTATTCATCTCTTGGTCTCCCTCTACGATTTTTACCCTCCACGCTGCCCTCCGGTATTAAATTTGTGATCCCTTGATGCCTCAGAACATGTCCTACCAACCGATCCCTTCTTCTAGTCAAGTTGTGCCACAGACTTCTCTTCTCTACAATTCTATTCAATATCTCCTCATTAGTTATGTGATCTACCCATCTAATCTTCAGCATTCTTCTGTACCACCACATTTCGAAAGCTTCTATTCTCTTCTTCTCTAAACTATTTATCATCCATGTTTCACTTCCATACATGGCTACACTCCATACAAACGACTTTGTGACACTTAAATCAATACTCGATGTTAACAAATTTCTCTTCTTCAGAAACCCTTTCCTTGCCATTGCCGGTCTACATTTGATATCCTCTCTACTTCGACCATCATCAGTTATTTTGCTCCCCAAATAGCAAAAGTCCTTTACTACTTCAAGTGTCTCACTTCCTAATCTAATTCCCTCAGCATCACATGACTTAATTAGACTACATTCCATTATCCTCATTTTGCTCTTGTTGATGTTCACCTTATACCCTCCTTTCACGACACTGTCCATTCCGTTCAACTGCTCTTCCAAGTCCTTTGCTGTCTCTGACAGAATTACAATGTCATCGGCGAACCTCAAAGTTTTTATTTCTTCCCCATGGATTTTAATACCTACTCCAAACTTTCCTTTTGTTTCCTTTACTGCTTGCTCAATATACAGATTGAATAGCATCGGGGAGAGGCTACAACCCTGTCTTACTCCTTTCCCAACCACTGCTTCCCTTTCATACCCCTTGACTCTTATAACTGCCATCTGGTTTCTGTACAAATTGTAAATAGCCTTTCGCTCCCTGTATTTTATCCCTGCCACCTTCAGAATTTGAAAGAGAGTATTCCAATCAACATTGTCAAAAGCTTTCTCTAAGTCTACAAATGCTAGAAATGTAGGTTTGCCTTTTTTTAATCTTCCTTCTAAGAAAAGTCGTAGGGTCAGTATTGCCTCATGTGTTCCAACATTTCTACGGAATCGAAACTGATCTTCCTCGAGGTCGGCTTCTACCAGTTTTTCCATTCGTCTGTAAAGAATTCTCGTTAGTATTTTTCAGCTGTGACTTATCAAACTGATAGTTCGGTAATTTTCACATCTGTCAACACCAGCTTTCTTTGGGATTGGAATTATTGAATTCTTCTTGAAGTCTGATGGAATTTTGCCTGTCTCAGACATGTTGCTCACCGGATGGTGGAGTTTTGTCAGGACTGCCTCCCCCAAGGCTGTCAGTAGTTCTAATGGAATGTTGTCTACTCCCGGTGCCTTGTTTTGACTTAGGTCTTTCAGTGCTCTGTCAAACTCTTCACGCAGTATCATATCTCCCATTTCATCTTCATCTACCTCCTCCTCCATTTCCATAATATTGTCCTCAAGAACATCGCCCCTGTATAGACCCTCTATACACTCCTTCCACCTTTCTGCTTTCCCTTCTTTGCTTAGAACTGGGTTTCCATCTGAGCTCTTGATATTCATACAAGTGGCTCTCCTTTCTCCAAAGGTCTCTTTAATTTTCCTGTAGGCAGTATCTATCTTACCCTAGTGAGATAAGCCTCTACATCCTTACATTTGTCCTCAAGCCATGCCTGCTTAGCCATTTTGCACTTCCTGTCGATCTCATTTTTGAGATGTTTGTATTCCTTTTTGCCTGCTTCACTTACTGCATTTTTGTATTTTTTCCTTTCATCAATTAAATTCAGTATCTCTTCTGTTACCCAAGGATTTCTACTAGCCCTTGTCTTTTTACCTATTTGATCCTCTGCTGCCTTCACTATTTCATTCCTCAAAGCTACCCATTCTTCTTCTACTGTATGTGTTTCCCCCATTCCTAATGTACTTGAAAAAATAAATGAAAAATCTCAAGCAGCAGGAGTATTCCTGGACCTTTCAAGGGCTTTTGATGGAGTAAATCATGACATGCTTTTATCAAAAATTGTGAAGAGTGATGTCACTGGAAAACTCTTGCAGTTGCTGGAAACATATTTAAAGGCTAGACTACAGTGCACAGAGATTATGTACTCTAATGGAGAAATACTGGAGAGGGGAAAGTAATGTATAAGAAATACACACTTTGGTGCTCCTCAGGGCTCCATTTTAGGGCCAGTCCTATTCATATGTTATGTAAATGATTTCCCAAGTTAACTTGACAATAAGCAATTGATCATTGTGTATGCAGACTATACATCTGGTGTCTGCTATGCAGACAATGAGCCCAGCCTAGTTGAAGAGATACATAACTCTATTGAAAAGGCAAGTGATCACTTTTAAAGAAAAAATCTAAAAGTAAACATTAAAAAAACTAATATTATTCATTTTAAACCAAGTGGTCCAAACAGACAATATACTGTGATTGATGAAATTCTACCAAAAACCTGGACAGATTGTAAATTCTTGGGTTTATGCATAGATGATCAACTTTTATGAATGCAGCAAGCTGATTATGTCATATCTGTGTGTGTGTGTGTGTGTGTGTGTGTGTGTGTGTGTGTGTGTCAGTCATCACCATATCTTAATTCTGTATATTATGGTTTCTTGTCTTATGGAGTAGCACTGTGGGGTGGGACATGCCAAACTAATAAGAAAAGAGTCTTGAGGGTCGTAGTAAAAATGAAACCAGAAATTTCTGGCAAACCTCTATTTACTACCCACAATATTCTCACAGTTTATGCCATGTATATACTAGAAACTGTAATGCTAGTGAAAGAAGACACTAAGATCACAAAAAGACACATGGATATTCATAACTATGAAGCAAGGCCTGGAAGAGATTTTCATATGGTTAACAGATTAACAGCGAAAAGCCCCTATGTCAAAGGAACTGTTTTAATAACTTGTTACCAAATGAAGTTAAGATATTGACAGGGGATACTTTTAAAAAGCAAGTCAAGCAGTGGCTTATCCAAAAATGCCCTTATAACATGCATTTATCATGAATAACAGAAGAAATAATGTAAACTAAAAAAAGTGTAATTGTAAAAACTTTATACTTGGTTGAAAATGCACAGGTTTTGTAAAATTACGTGTTAAATTGAATTGTATTCAAGCAATGTGAGGAAGGCTTATGGATTCTGGAAAGCCTTGAATAATATAGGTTCAGTTATGATTTTCGTTGCAGCTGTTTTAGGACTTTTACTACTTTGGTCTATTACATTCGTATAGCCATTCATTTTGTATTGCTTCAGATGGTCGCACATATATCGTTGAGCCATTGGAATGATTTAATGGATCTACAACTGATACACTCTAATTGTTAGCTTTTCCAGAATTGTCAGTGTTTCTGTGCAGATGATAAAATTGTGAATAAACAGTAGCATTATCTGCTGAGTAACTGCGAATAATTATTTACTTTTATCATTCTCCATTCCCCAGTAATTTGATTCCAGGGTGGACTTACACTTTTGTGGTGATCTTTCACTCAAATGTAAGCAGTCAGTTAAGGTCTTGTTTCTGTGTGCTCCAGGTTTGACACCTATATAGTATAATTGGCATTATTAATGTTTTATACGATTGTAGTAGTAGTAGTAGTTGTTGTTGTTGTTGAAATATGTTACAAGAGTTTAATACTGGGTTTAGAGAGTGATACCGTCTTCTCCTGGCTGCGGTCTTGTCTTGATCTCTGCTTCAGTTGATTTTACTCCAGTAAGAATTGAAACAAGATATTTTAATTCTTACATATGCTTATACCTGGTATAGTTTACTGTTAAATCTTGGTGGTTATGAAGTGAAACCTTGATCATGTATTCAGTCTTTTCAGTACTAACTTGTGACCTGAATCTTGATGCAACTTTTTGCATGGTCTGAATAGTTCTTTTCAATTCTTCTTGTGTGTTTGCAATGAGAGCAGGGTCATTTGAATAGGCCAGATAGGTAATATTTTTATTGTTAATGTGAATATTGTGAAAGCTCTCTTTATCGAACTCCTCTGTTACCTTTTTGACTACCAGATCGCAAAGAATAGTTGATTACCCGTATCATCATCATGATCATCATCGTCGTCATCGTAATTTTATTGCATGTCTTAACTTCATGTAATTTAGGCATCTCTCTACTAGTCTCTCAATTTTTTTTGGTGTTCCAAATTCTGTCATGGTTTTAATCAGACTCTGTCTGTGGATACTATTGTAAGCCTCATTTCCTCTAAAGAAATTGATAAAGCTCAACTTTTGAATCAGCTCAAAAATTACATTGATACATTGACTTTTTTTACACACATTCGTTCTTTACAAAGACTTTCAAATATGCACTCCCCTTTTTAAAAAATAATATATTTCTTACTGTGTGTTTTAAGGAATTTGCAGTATGTTTTCAGGAACCTCCATTAATTCTGCTACTCCTGTGATAACTATTGGTTATTGTTTAATTTGCTAGTCTCTTAAAGATTTGGATGAAGTCTTTGGTAAGCCAGTGATTGTTCAGGCAAAGTAGTATAACTCAATTTTCCCTTCTGATAAAAACTTGTATGTTAGTTTTGCACCCCACTACTTCCAGGGTGTTCTATATGCAGGGCTTTTAAATTCAAATGCATCGAAAATGTGCTCTTTGTCCTGACTGTAGATTTAAAATATCACTTCTTAGTATTTTTTTCTTTAAGTTTTACTTCTGCAGGAAGCATGTCAGTCGGTCTCTTCTCATATTATAGTTCCGAACCATTTTAAATTTATGCCTATCTACACTAAGCAATTGAGAGTAAAATTTTGTTTGAATCTAAAAATATCACTCATTGATTGTGCAACTAAGAGAGATCCTCTGTTACTGAATCACCAAAAGTTATTGAAAAAAATTGCCACTTTATGTAGCACTGTGCACAGTTTATGAATTTTGGTCTAGTGCATTTATACTTACCTGTTGTACAAACTATTTCATATTCCAGGCAACCACAGCTGTTGAAAGGCATGATATTAGGAAGACTTCCACTCACAGCTGGTAAAATTGCCTTTTATTAAAACAACCGGTTTCGTGGCTTTAAGCTGCGTCATCGGGTGAACAATGGTAAAAGATTATAGGCATACCCATCACTCCTAGTGAAAAGTTACTATTCAGTGAACATCGTCAATATTATGGCAGGCGAAAGCTAAAGAAGAATATTTGTCAAGTGAATCTACATTAGATTTTAAAGATGGTTAACTGAGCTGGGAGTGCGTATCAAGACGGATTATGTGAAAATATATGATTCGAAATTAAGTGTAAAAGAAGTGACAGATATAGTCGCATTATCATCACGTGGTGCAATTTCAGTTTTCACTGGGACAACTAAAGAAACATTTGAAAACAAAAAGATGCAGGCAAATTTTAAAGAATGGGGCACTTCTTCTTTACCTTCCACTCACTGTAATATTGACAATATTCTCTAATAGTAGCTTTTGACTTGGAGCGATTGGTATGCCTATAATTTTTTAACATTGTTCACATGATGATATGGCTTAAAGCTGTGAAACCTGCCGTGTTTTATAAACGGCAATTTTACCAGCTTTGAACACAGTTCTTCCTAATATCATTACTTATTATAACTATATTTAATTGAAATAATCAGAGAATGTACAGTGAGGAAACCAGAACAAATGCAAATATGATGTTCATATCAAGTCCTGGAATTCTTCAGAAAATCTCTGATGGCCTGATATTATTGTTCTCGTAGGAGTATGTGACTCAGTGCAGTTGTTAGAGTTCCTTACAGCCAGCCAGTTATGCAGACACTTAATTTTTTCAGTTGGTGTTTTAGTAGTAGTACCAGTAGTTATGCTTTTCTTATTAATTTTATTAATTGTTCTTTGTACAGTTTGTTACATTTTTAGTACCTCTAGCAATATAACCTCTTTTAAAACTTCAATGTGTTATGGATGTGGAACACTGTAACTGTGATGGATAAAGATTTTTGGAAATAACTGCAACCAGCCACCTTTTGTGGTGGTTCAGTATTTATTATACCATGACTAGTTTCGAGCTGCCTAATGATTCATCATCAGACTATTGTCAGAACCACCACAAAAGGTGACTTGTTGCAGTTTGATGTAAATAATTCCTGAGATTTTGCCACTGCCACAGTTACAGCTTATTTGTTTCATGTTTTCTGTCTTGTCAACTGCACGACCCCCACAGTGTTGCAAACTATCATTAAAAGTGTGTACCATCTGATGATAATCACTAGGCAGCTCTAAACTAGCCATGATATAATAAAAACTGAACTGTCACATAAGATAACTGGTTTTGGTTATTTGTGAAACATGTAATCTTTATGCTCTTTTTTTCTCAAATATTTCCCTCCTTTTTCTGTTTTATATAAATTATTTTAGTTTGCATGTTTAAATTACTGTGTGTCTTGTTCCCAAAATTAGGATTAAAACTGTGGTAACAGTATGAAGTGTATTAATAATAGTAAATAACCCTGAAAGCCCATTGTCTGAACATTTCCTGATTCTTTATCTGACAGATGTGACAAAAATACAGTAACACTACTTTCTAGACTAGTTCATTGTTACTTGCATACTAACTGACTACATTTCGTTGCATGATTTATTGGTGGGGTGGGTAGATGACTATTCTGAATTTTTAACATTTGTAGCTATGCATAGAAGGAACCCAAGTACTTTACTTAGCACCAGCTGGCGTCAACCAACATAACAGTCTGAATACAATGCATGCTGCATGCATCACATTTATACACTCCTCAAAAGAATTTGAGAACACATGCATCACTCTCTGTATGTTTTATCTATTTTGATACAGGCAGTATATGTGGTATTATTGCATAGCTTGAAATTTTCAGTGTATGTATCTAAAGTCATTTACCATCTATCAGCTGTGTTATGCATTACAGTATCCAGTGACCCCTCAGAAGGAAGTGAGCACCAGTGTCCCATATTATCTAGCGAGGTACACAGATGGCAGTTGTCATTTATTCATTTGTGGGTGTGTATTCAACCAAGCACATGCAGGGTGGCATCTTAATGCAGTGCGTGTAGTAAGGGTAGTTTGTTTGATCCAAGAAGGATGGGTTTTCTGTTGTTGCTGCAGTTGCCATTGTCTCTCAATCATTCATTCATAGGTTGTGATTTCTTACTTACTTCTCCTTGGTGCTACAGCCCTTGTGGGGCCTTGGCCTCTCGAAGGTTGTGAATACACTACAGGGAGACAGGTTGGTGCACACAATGAGTTGGACAAGGTTGCCAACACTTTACAAGACTGCATGAAGATTGATATCTGGCCATCTGTGCATTGCGGCATCGTATGGCTATCACCAGAGCACTGCAAGACAATCTCAGAATGGCTTCCAGAGCCGTTCTGTCCATTCAGACTGTAAGTAATAGGTTACAGGGAATGACCTTATCTAGATGTTCTGTCTGAGTACCCTGCTTGACAGGACATCTCACAGCTCACCCTCAGTTCTGCCATTCCCATGTTGCCTGGCAACTTCATCAGTGGTGAAACATGTTACTCACAGACGACTCCAGATTTTCTCTAACACAGCATGATGGGTGTTCATATGTTTGGAGATTCCTCAGTGAGCGGTACCTGCCACCTGCCCAGCAAATCAACAGATTTGGCTAGTTTTGTGATTGTGTTGGGTGGCACCATTGTCGACAGCCATATGGATCTTGTCATTGCCTTACTGCCAGGCTGTATATCAAACAGATGGTGTTGGATCATGTGCTGGCTGGCTGCTGCGTGTGAAGGTGGCCCTGAATTCCTTCTTATGCATGATAATACCAGGTCCCATGTGGCGGGCATAATAGGGCTGTCTTGCGACCCCTGGACATTGAAGTGATGGAATGGCCAGTGGTGATTTGTGCCCCAAACCATAATTCTCAAGGGCTCTCAATAAAGATGTACATAAACTTGTTTGGAGTGTGTGTGCTACATAGGTGTCGGGCAGTGATAAACCCTCTCAGAGGGAATTCATGTTACTGAAGCTCTTAAAGTAACCTGGGATGAAGGGACAAATGATTCTTTCTATTTTGTTTTCAACACCTGTCAGACATTGCAGTTCTTATTAGAGACATGAATGAGACTGTAATGATGTTTTATCATGTACTGCCCTCAATTATTGCTCTGTGGAATATGGCAGATATTGAAAGTCATGTTCCACTAATTCTTTTGTGCAGTGTATGTTAGTACTGTGGCTTTCTCAAATTATATGAGCAGCTTTGTGATGTATGAACAACAGACTGAAGCATTGAAGAGCTTTTGTAGCAAAAATAACATCAATGAAAATGTCTGGAGCATCTGCTGTGTGAAAATCAGGTGTTACCTCTAGTGAGCCCAAAATATAAGTCTCAGAATAAAACAGAAAAATTAAAAAAAGGTGATAAAGCAATAGTAAAGCACAGTAACATCCAAATAGAACATAGACACATTATCATTCTCTCCAGACATAAGAAAACAGTGTTAGAACAATAACACTATCTGTCTAAGATCTTATTATGTAACAACAAAAACAATCAATTTTCGACAAAATAATTTAATTGGATAGATAAAAAATCTACTTGGCAAGTGGCAGCACACACACATAAAAGAGGGTTGTAATTAGGCAAGCTTTTAGAGCCAGTGGCTCCAAGGGTTACTTTGATAGTGCTTGTTTTGCCAGTTACAGGGCTACTGTGGTGCTGATACAAAGGTGCTTTGGGCAAGTCTTGCAGTGGAGACGGTCACAGTGGTAGGAGCCACAGGGTAGGGAGATGGGTACAGGAGCAGCATAGGGTCTTACAAGAATTGGGATTGGGAGGGTGATGAAAAGCTATTCTAGGTGTGGTGGAAAAGATTTCAGACAATGGATCTCATTTCAGGGCATGATTTTAGGCAGTCATGGCCCTGTCTAAGAAATCTGCTTTTGAACTGCTGGTTAGGTGACAGTGGTGTATTGCTGTAAAGAGTCTGCATCTGAACAAATACATTTGCTTCAAATGTCAAGGCTGTATGGGAGGGAATGTTTGATATGGAAAGTATGGAAACTGTCAACATGTAAGTACCGCTGTTTGTTGGTAGGTTTAGTGTGGATGGAAGTATGTAGCTGGCCTCCAGTAAGGACAAGATCAACATCGAGGAAAGTGGCATGGGATTCGGAATAGGACCATGTGAAATTTAATTGGGAGAACATATTCAGAGATTCTAGGAATTTTAGCAGGTCAGTCTCTCAGTGAGTCTATATGGTAAAGAGGCCATCAATGTATCTACCCCAAATCAGAGGATGAAGACTTAAGGATTCCAAGAAAGCCCAATACCCTGATCCATTATAAGGTTTGCATAGGAAGGAGCCATGCTCGTTCCCATGTGCTATACAGGGTGTTACAAAAAGGTACGGCTAAACTTTCAGGAAACATTCCTCACACACAAAGAAAGAAAATATCTTACGCGGACATGTGTCCAGAATCGCTTACTTTCTATGTTAGAGCTCATTTTATTACTTCTCTTCAAATCACATGAATCATGGAATGGAAACACACAGCAACAGAACGTACCAGCGTGACTTCAAACACTTTGTTACAGGAAATGTTCAAAATGTCCTCCGTTAGCGAGGATACATGCATTCACCCTCCGTCGCATGGAATCCGTGATGCGCTGATGCAGCCCTGGAGAATGGCGTATTTTATCACAGCTGTCCACAATACAAGCACGAAGAGTCTCTACATTTGGTACCGGGGTTGTGTAGACAAGAGCTTTCAAATGCCCCCATAAATGAAAGTCAAGAGGGTTGAGGTCAGGAGAGCGTGGAGGCCATGGAATTGGTCCACCTCTACCAAGCCATTGGTCACCGAATCTATTATTGAGAAGCGTACGAACACTTCAACTGAAATGTGCAGGAGCTTCATCGTGCATGAACCACATGTTGTGTCGTACTTGTAAAGGCACATGTTCTAGCAGCACAGGTAGAATATCCCGTATGAAATCATGATAACGTGCTCCATTGAGCGTAGGTGGAAGAACATACTGACAAAACTAAAATGAGCTCTAACATGGAAATTAAGCGTTTCCGGACACATGTCCACATAACATCTTTTCTTTATTTGTGTGTGAGGAATGTTTCCTGAAAGTTTGGCCGTACCTTTTTGTAACACCCTGTATAATCATTAAGGTAAAAGAAGGGCCCTTCGGAAGTGTGTCATATTTTTACATCGAGGTATGGCAGTAACTCAAATCTATTTATAGGCTTTTGAGTGTGCACTGAAGCTATGTTACTCTGGACAGCTATTTCAACTTGAGTAACAAGGCTACTTACATACAAATAACAGCAAAGAAGTTGAGTAGAAGCTGAAATTGCAGTAACACATCTGTATAGAAACTGAAACTAGAACAGTAGACATGGAGGGTAAGTGACACAAATTACAGTTTTTAGAACAATAGGTTTTTACATTGTGGAAGATAAAAGTGAAAAGTCACTTCAACCACAGATGATGAGACATGGAACTGGATAGGATGAGAGGGAAATACACACATGATGAGGTCCAATAAATAGCTCTCAGCAGCTTCATTTTCTCTAAATGTGCATCCATTTTCTGCAGACTACTGTGAAGTGCATGGCAGAAGGTACTCTCATTTGTATCACACATTAGGATTTCTTAATATTCCACCTATGTATGGAAAATGAGAAAAATTAGTACTTAAGTGCCTTTGTGCTTGCTGTCACTACTCTAATCATGTCTTTGCAATCTGTAGAGGAGCAATACATAAGAGGCTGTAGCATATTCCCAACTTCTCAACTAATACTGTTTCTTGAAACTTGTAAGTAGCCTATTTTCAAGTGCCTGCCAGTTCAGATTTTCCAGCATTTCTCCAATACTTTCCTATATGTCAAATGTGATAATTTTTGCTGTCCTTACTTCAGTACATACAGTATCCCCTGTTGGTCTTATCTGGTATGATTCCCCCACAGTTGAGCAATATTCTAGGATGAGTTGCATGTTTTCAAGCAATCTGTTTTGCATTTTCCCCATATTGTATTAATAAACTGAAGTCTACCTCATGCTTTAATTATAACTGAGCCTATGTGATCCTTCAATTTCGTATCCCCACAGATTGTTACACCCAGGGGTTTGTATGCGTTGGCTATTCGAATTGTAATTGTGACTCACTAATATTGTAGTCCTATACAGGTTGCTAATCTTTGCACCACTTCGAAATCTTATCAAGAGCTGACTGTATACCTGTGCAGCTCTTTTCAGATAATACTTTAGGTAACTGCATTACCTGCTAAAAAAAGGAAGAAAAAAGCTAATGTCACTGTCAGTATTATTTGCCATGTCATTAATACATGAACATCAAGGGTCCCACACACTTTCCTGGTTCATGCCTGAAGTTACTTTCCCGGCCAGAATTTATCAATCTTTTGATCGTATCAGCAAAAGCATTGTTGTATGTCTCTTGGATACTTGCAAAGAAAAGTTAATAACTTCTGCAGAACTAAGAGTTGCTATTTGGAAGCCAGTGGCTTCCAATGTCAGACCTAAACAAAATGTCTGAGATTTCAATAACATTTTGGTGCTATGTACAAGATACTATGCAAAATATCAGAGAATTTCATTACAAAAATCAGAAAACTGTACTTACGTCCTAACGTCCTCTATCACCTTCCAAGTAGTCACCTTGAACATGCAACAATCTCAGATTTACTCACATTTTTGAAATTACTCCCAGATGTCTGCAAGGTGAAGGGTGTTTAGCACCTGTTGCAATTCCTTTTCGATGTCTTCAATCAAGTCAAAACATTGCCCTTTCAATGTGATTTTCATCTGTAGGAATAGGTGGAAGGTACATGGGGTCAAACCTGGCAAATAGGGAGGGAGGGCGGCCCCTTTGTCATGTTGTTTTTGGCAGGGAATACCGTATTTACTCGAATCTAAGCCGCTCTCGAATCTAAGCCGCACCTGAAAAATGAGACTTGAAATAAAGGGGGGGGGGGGGGGGGGGGGGGGGGGGGGGGGAAATTCGCGAACCTAAGCTGCACCTGAAATTTGAGACTCGAAATTCAAGGGGAGAGAAAAGTTTTAGGCCGCACCTCCAAATCGAAACAAAGTTGGTCCATTTTAATATGAGACACAATCTAGGTAGAATGAATGACGATACAGCTACAGTAGTTTCGTTCATCGTCGTAAGCTTAGCAGTTAAGCTTTAACAGGTAGCCATTGCTATGCGTCAGGCGCTCCGTCCATATTTATTCGGGTAACCTTCCTTTTTCACGTGCTTCATCTGGTTTGAATTGATTGCTTATTTTTCTTTGATCTCATAAGTGCCGTTCTCTTTGTTATAGGTGTTTACGTCACTCTAAGCTGAAAATGCATTATTGTACTGTGTCATGCATTGTTTGTCGTATTCTGATAATGAGCGTTTATGGCCTGTCGCTGCACGCGGCATGGCTTGCTTTTGTGCGTGCTACCGCCGCTTACAATGGGAAAAAAAAAGAGGAACTGCCTCATTAGCGAAACAATGGCAAGAGACTGCTATTTGTTGTTACTTACACTGCTGCTTTCTTTGATAATGATCAACAAGAACCAAATAATAGACTGCGTATGATAGAAGATGTTTTGAACGAGAGTTTAGCGAAAATTTTTCTCCGTTTGAAAATCTTTGCAGACGCCTCTTTAGTACATTACATTCTGCATGGAAATTAGAGTCATCTTAGATTTAAAAATGTAGTCAATTGCCGTGCTTCATTTCTGACTGTATCACTGTTAGGCATAAGAATAATACGAATATAAACATGTCATGATATGTATATTCTTCCGTGTTTGCTGTTGTCTCACTCCAGTTTCGTAGTTTATTAGGCAGACAGGATTTAAATGAGATAGCAGCAAACACGAAAGAATACATGGCAAAATGTTTATATTTGTATTATTCTTATGGTGTAGAGCAGAGCTTCACAACATACGTGCTCGTGGAGCAAGCTGTGAGCAGCAAGAGCACGCTACCCCCACTACCGGACCAGAGCGGAGAGTGGGGAAAGTCACGTGGGGCACACAACAGCTGCCGCCAGTCAATGTAAATCCGCGGCCACCTGCAGGGAAATCACTCACGAATTATTACTGCGACAAATGAAACAAATAAAGGAGAATGTACACATGCCACATAATTTTATTAGCTTAGTGTATGCCTCTACATTCGCATTAATTTGTGAACTATTACACAATAAAAGGTGTCACTGAAGTGTGGGATTCTCGGTTATCTTGTACTTTTTGCCCTTTACAATTGCGTCTATGTTCGGAGTAATTGTTCTTGTGCATTTTAGGCGCAGCGTGCTGTTTAAATTTCGATCAGACAATGCGTTTCTCAGGCGCGTCTTGTTACATTTCATTGCAGAGAACAGTTGTTCACAAACATACGTGGAACCGAACATTGATATTATTGTAGCCGCCAGTTTGTGCAAACGAGGAAATCTATGTTCAGGGAAGTGTCTGTAGAATTCCAAAATGTTTTTCTTATTCTGAAATTTGTCTCTGTATTCTCTGTCACACTGCAGGTCAATAATTTCTTGCTGCAGCTCAGGACGAATCTCTTAAATATTCGCTGAATACGGAGAGAACAGATCAAAATCACTGTCTAGTGCTGTCAGATCTTGAAAGCGCTGATCAACTAAACTATGTGAATAACGTTCAGTCTTTGTGAACATCTTGCATGGATGACAATTTAGGAAAATGAGCTAGGTTTCCTGTTTCCAGCTGACTCACCCAAAGTGTCAATTTCATTTTAAAAGCTCGTATTCAATCTATGAAATGAGTAATTAGCAGATCTTTACCGTGTAGTAAAATATTCAAAGCATTCAGATGGCTAGTTAAATCTGCTAAGAACCCGAGATCACATTCAAACGTGCGCGCACATTTCCCCTCCCTCCCCTGCTCGCGAGCACGTGCCTGAGCAGACGCGAGTACTCGCGCTCAGAACCGGCCAGTTGTTAAGCCCTGGTGTAAAGAATACTGCATGCGATTCACAAGTCATAAAAGTTCCTATTAGCAACCATCTCTTCTCACAGGTAAGAAAAAATTCAGAATGTAGAGTTGGCCATATTGACGAAAACCCCAAACAGTCTTGCCAGACAGATTTTTGTAGTACAATGAAATGCTGCAACATTCGAAGATGAACAATACGGAATTTGTATTTACTTCATTGGATAATGTATGAAAATGCAGTGGTTGAAACTCGGGGCGGAGAAAAAAAAGCTCGTCTTCCACCTTCTTCTTCTTCGTCTTCTTCTCCTCTCTCTCTCTCTCTCTTTTCTTTTTTTTTTTTTTTTTTACTGACGCAGAGGTTTTGGCACCAGTATTTATCTTTGTGCCTGCAAAGCAAGCCTGTGTGGCGCTACATATATTCGACAGCAGCAGAAGTTAGTTGTGGTGGCACTTACCAATATTTTTCAGAACTTCTGCTTACTTTGCACTCGATTCTAAGCCGCAGGCGGTTTTTTGGATTACAAAATCCGGAAAAAAAGTGCGGCTTGGATTCGGGTAAATTCGGTACCTTCACAATGAACAAGGTGTGCACTAGTGCATTGTCATGGTGTACCAACCAGTCTTACTTTTTTGATAACTCTGGCTGTACACACCAAACATTTTCCCCTCAGTCGCCTCAAAACCTCACAGCAGTAAAACTGGCTGTTGACAGTGTAACCAAGTAGAGAAAACTCATTATGGACTATTCTCTCTCTCTCTCTCTCTCTCTCTCTCTCTCTAGAGAGAGAGAGAGAGAGAGAGAGAGAGAGAGAGAGAGAGACCTCATGTTGCCGCAAACTTGTCTAGCTCTTTTCGGCCTTGGAGATGATGGAGTTTTCCATTGTGATGAGTGCTGCTTCATTTCAGGGTCATAACCATAGATTCAAGATTCATCACCTGTTATGACTCTGGATCAGAGTTTTGGACACTCTTGAGCTCTTTATTGCAGCTCAGTTCATGTCTGAATCCTGAGGTTTAGTTGGTTGATGCTGGGGAAGGTGAGACACAAACTTCACTGCAATTTGTCAGTTGTTCAGTTCATTGGCTAGAATTCATTTACATGCACTTTATGAGAGCCCAAGTTATTTACAAACATCGCAAATTGTCTGCCTTTGGTCTTCGTGAATCACGTCACATGCTTTCATGATTATTTCCGGTGTTGTGCATATTGACAGTCTACCAGAATGTTTGTGATCATCTACAGATTCTCGGCCTTCATTGAAGTGCATGAATCACTCAAATGTTCTTTCCTGAATCAGTACAGTTTCACTAAATACCTCTGTCAGCATGTGGTGGGCTTCAGCTGCAGTTTTCTGCAACTTGAAGCAGCATTTTATTCAAATCTGTTGCTCATTCACGTTATCCATTTCACTATTTGCACAATCACTGAAATGTGTCCTGACGTGCATCTCTACAACTCATAACTTCGTGCGCCAAAGTTGACACATTTTTATCCCATGGTACCTCGAGGCATCCAGCAGTGGAATGACTAGTACTATTAGACCAGTACAGTGAAATTTGCCGGATATTTCAGGTAGCAACTCGTAAAATAACATAACAGAACAAATCTTTCAAAAAGCTGCAAAAGCAAAACAAAAATATTAAATTCAAAATTATTCTCCTCTATGCGAGAAATTTATATCTACATCTACATGATTACTCTGCAATTCACATTTAAGTGCTTGGCAGAGGGTTCGCCGAACCACAATCATACTATATCTCTACCATTCCACTCCCGAACAGCGCGCGGGAAAAACGAACACCTAAACCTTTCTGTTCGAGCTCTGATTTCTCTTATTTTATTTTGATAATCATTCCTACCTATGTAGGTTGGGCTCAACAAAATATTTTCGCATTCGGAAGAGAAAGTTGGTGACTGAAATTTCGTAAATAGATCTCGCCGCGATGAAAAACGTCTTTGCTTTAATGACTTCCATCCCAACTCGCATATCATATCTGCCACACTCACTTACGTGATAATACAAAACGAGCTGCCCTTTTTTGTGCCCTTTCGATGTCCTTCTTCAATCCCACCTGGTAAGGATCCCACACCTCGCAGCAATATTCTAACAGAGGATGAACGAGTGTTGTGTAAGCTGTCTCTTTAGTGGACTTGTTGCATCTTCTAAGTGTCCTGCCAATGAAACGCAACCTTTGGCTCGCCTTCCCCACAATATTATCTATGTGGTCTTTCAAACTGAAGTTGTTCGTAATTTTAACACCCAGGTTCTTAGTTGAATTGACAGCCTTGAGAATTGTACTATTTATCGAGTAATCGAATTCTAATGGATTTCTTTTGGAACTCATGTGGATCACCTCACACTTTTCGTTATTTAGTGTCAACTGCCATCTGCCACACCATACAGCAATCTTTTCTAAATCGCTTTGCAACTGATACTGGTCTTCAGATGACCTTACTAGACGGTAAATTACAGCATCATCTGCAAACAACCGAAGAGAACTGCTCAGATTGTCACCCAGGTCATTTATATAGATCAGGAACAGCAGAGGTCCCAGGACGCTTCCCTGGGGAACACCTGATATCACTTCAGTTTTACTCGATGATTTTCTGTCTATTACTACGAACTGCAACCTTCCTGACAGGAAATCACAAATCCAGTCGCACAACTGAGACGATACCCCATAGGCCCGCAGGTTGATTAGAAGTCGCTTGTGAAGAACGGTGTCAAAAGCTTTCCGGAAATCTAGAAATATGGAATCAACTTGAGATCCCCTGTCGATAGCGGCCAGTACTTCATGCGAATAAAGAGCTAGCTGCGTTGCACAAGAACGATGTTTTCTGAAACCATGCTGATTACGTATCAATAGATCGTTCCCTTAGAGGTGATTCATAATGTTTGAATACAGTATATGCTCCAGAACCCTACTGCAAACCGATGTCAATGATATAGGTCTGTAGTTCGATGGATTACTCCTACTACCCTTCTTAAACACTGGTGCGACCTGCGCAATTTTCCAATCTGTAGGTACAGATCTATCGGTGAGCGACTGGTTGTATATGATTGCTAAGTAGGGAGCTATTGTATCAGTGTAATCTCAAAGGAACCTAATCGGTATACAATCTGGACCTGAAGACTTTTCCGTTTCTAGCGATTTGAGTTGCTTCACAACCCCTAAGGTATCTACTTCTAAGAAACTCATGCTAGCAGCTGTTTGTGTTTCAAATTCTGGAATATTCCATTCGTCTTCCCTGGTGAAGGAATTTCGGAAAACTGCATTCAGCATTGTTTGATTATTGACCAAGTTTTGGACTAGCTATACAGTATAAGCATTTCATATTGTAATAAACAAACTAGGTTTCTGGAAGAAAAAAAAGAAAAAAAAATGGCGCTATACTTACATAAAATTTCTGTTAATGTTTACATTGAGTATTCTGAGAAATTAGCCTCTTCCATAATTTTAGTTGGTATATTGTCTTGTAGCAAACAGTCCTAAGTATCTAAAAGTAACGGAGAACAACCATTAAAAAGACATATGAACTAACATGTGCAAAGACATAGCGTGAACTCAATGTAAGAGTCATTGTAATGAGGTTTCCTGAACAGAAAAATATTTTTGGAATAAAAGGAAACCATACACTATTTATGGTAATCCGCTTGTTGCCCAGCATGACTTTTATAACAATACCTGGAAGAAAGAAATTTCTTTATCACAGAATGGTTGCTAGTCAAATTAAGACAAAAATTATTTCAGGCAGACATAAAATGATTTAGCATTCTGCATTAGCAATTAGCAGAAATTAAAATGAGTAAGAAAATTACACCAAGTTGCGAAAGGCTTCAGATGGGAGATCCCTTTTTAATCCTGCATTGTCCAAAGCTGTAACTTTGGGCTAAACCTAACTACTTCAGAATCAGAGTACATGCTGGCTGGAAGACAAGAACGAGGAATATTGAGTACACAAGTGGTTAGTGATAAGTAAAAGGGGTCAAGGAATTAAAATATCTTGAAAGCATACTCATGGAAATAACAAAGTGAAACAGTGATCAGTTATATTAATTGTTGTACTTTATAAATGCCACACTTTGAACACTGGAACAGTTCCAAATCCAGGGAGTGGAGTGTTCACAGTGCCAGTCTGGAGGATCTCTGTAGATACCATAACATTATTGGATCTGTTAGACTAAGGTCCTAGAATGAGGTGGATATTTGGTTATAATGATTCACCATTACAGCACAAGGTTGCTGTGGACCTAGCACCAGTTGTGGAAGATATAGTGAGAAATGGATAGACAAGGAAATGAAGTCTTGCATATGATTGGAGTCTTGGTTCAACTGTAGGAAGGTTTTTGAAAACAAAATGGAGTGGTGACCTTAGTCGCAGTCATGTCGTCTTCTGGGCCAGATTGCAAGTAGTAGACTACAATATATGTTTTTCAGAAAGAGCAACGAGAGATTAGATCAGTGCATGAAAATTGCAGATAGCAATTTTTTTTTTTTTGGGGGGGGGGGGGGGGGGGGAGTGAATAGAGCAAGAAAAACAGTAACTAATAATGGTGTGAATTACCCTCTATAATGGATCTCACGCCCCCTTAAGTCCCAGAATCTTTTTCCTGTAAGTCTTCTTTATGATTTTAGAAGGTCCTGTTTTCAACTATCAGTTTAAACCTGCTTCACAAATCCAATTTTATTTTCCAAATAAAGGCTCTGTAACTGCACATTCCTTATCCCAATCACAGTTTGATTCCAATGCCCCCAACTATATAGGCAGACCATTTCTCTCTTGACGTCTGACTTTCATCTGTCACTGAATGGATATTTACACAATGATAGTGTGTCCCTGTATGCACGTAAGTTGTAGGGCTAAATCAGCATGTCTGTCAAAAGTAGTCGGCAGTAGCCTTCATTATCAGAGGACATATGATGTCTCAATACAGGAAACGATATATTTTAACCAAGCATAGAGGCATTCTCTGATGTCATTCTCAGAATCTGTTCTCATACATTTTCATTTAATGTTCTATATGAAATAATGGATCAAACTTGCCCCAGTGTTATTTAGTGACATTGGTGTACGTTCTAAAAAGCTCTTACAGAAGAAAATTTCTACTGCATTAATATTATTCTACATCATTAACAAAAATAAGGGACACAGGAAGGGAGGTATTTGGAGAAAAAGATATAACCAGTGATTCCATTTAAGGGATGATAGTAGTATTTTGAGACCGATACCTGATATTATATATATGAATCATGCCTGTCTTGCATAATTTCTGTTGGCAGAAACAACATTGTAGAGGCATAATGTCAACATCATTCTGAGACGTTGTTATATATGATTAATTATGATCAATCAAGATACATGTGTTTGTCAGTACGACAAAACAAAGATTACCAGAGAAAGTAAGGGAGATAATTTTAATAAAAGTTCACAAGGGTACCTGTGCAAAAAACTTACTATTAATCTCAAGTCATGTTGGTTTTTATTTCTGAAAATCTTGTGTAATTAAACATTATTAGAAGTATTAATTCAGTAAAGTAAAATGTTGTCTGGAGGATAAAAATGATTGTTTGAGAACAACTCATTGTGTCACATAATTATGTGAGTAATTTTGAGTATAATCAATCATTAAGTTGACCTGCCTAGTAACAGTTGCAGTTGTATTTCAACCTTTACTGATAGTTGATATCTAAGATGGTTTTCCCTGCTTCTAGTTGTAGCTAAAACCACCCCCCTTCTTTCTGCACTTACTTTTTATTTTCTGTTCTAAATAATCCATTCTGCACATAGTTGTGTAACATTTTCACCGTTGGCTACACTTCCATATTTTTTTGTCATTCATACTTTGCACTGAATTTTTTTGCTGTCTTGGTGTTTTAGCCTTTTTTCTTTTACTTTTTTCCCTGTGTTATAAATTGTTTACTCTTTTCTGGGTCTATGATTATCACAGTAATTAGTTCAAACAATGGAAAATCCAGGATGGAGTGTAACTGTAATTAGTTCAGTGAATTGTCTTTCTCGTATTGCTTATTCTTTGTTTGGTTTGTTCTGCTATTGGTCTTTCTTTCTGATTACCTTTGTTGTTAGTCAATCCTTTTGAATATTTACACATTGCGAATTTTTTTTCAAATTCGCTTGGACATCTTTAGGATTCAGATGCTCTCTTTCATCTTCTACTTTGACATAACTAAAATTGCTCCTCCTATTTTGTTCCTTCTTCTATTGTTCGTACATCCTTTAATTTTTACTTTGTATAGTTATTGTGAAAAATGAGAAGTTTCATGTTTTATCAATGATGCATAAATAATTGTTCATATACAAACAAATTTGCCTGGCCTTCTTAGTCAGTGCTTCTAGTACCAGTATGTAGTTGTGGTATAGAATCTCACTTTTCAATTGGAAAAGTATATCCTATTCGGTGGTGTGAATAATTGACATAGTGACACTAGACAGCTTTTGCATGTACATCCACGACAATCTTTTTAAGCAGAAACTTGTTTAATTTATGATACAAAATTAACGTTTTATGGTACCTCAAAAAGAAATTGATATGTTTGTCAATTTGATTCATTAACCTCACTAATGATTTGTGTGTTAAACCTAAATGTGTCTTATGCTAAAATTACCACTTACAAACCTAGGAACAGTTTCCATGCTACGTGGTCAGTATGCCTATATCTAGTTGTCACAATTGCCTTGTGCTGGGTGAAGTTGGCTAACGAAAACCTATTGGTCCAAATGTGATACAAGCATAATATGTTACCATGTAGAAGATATTGTGTCCAGTCCACTGTCTATACTATGTGGGACTTTGCTTCAGCACCTATTAGATTTAGTTCTGCTCTGGATGCTAAGATAAATTGTTTTTGCTAATTCAGAGATGTGATCTTGCCAAATCTTTTTACTGTAGTATTATTTTAGTATTAGAAAATAAGTGCCAGCTCACAAAAATTTAAGTGTCAGTATCACCTGCTGTTATCAGTGATTCACACTTTTATGCCACTAAGTTACTGTGACAGTATTAAAGTATTACTTTGCTATTAATATTTTGTGTATTTCTGTTGTGTTTAATATAGCATTTCGTGATTACTTTTAAGAAACTAGTAAGTGTTTTATTTGGTTTCTAGATGGAACGACTGGTCGATCGAAATATTGATAAGGCTGAAGAGTTATTGAAGAACAAGCAGCGCAAGGCAAAGCGTTGGTACCATAGTTTTATTGGTGATGAAGACTATTTCCAGGTTCAAGAAATTCATATTTTCCTTGCTTCATTTGTTTTGGGTTTTTCGGTCGGAATTGTGACAGCCTCCTGAATCGAATGAAAAGGAAGAGCATTCATGTAGATTACTGTAATTTAAGGCATTTTACTAAACTTGAGTTATTTATTTCTGTAATGAAGAGGTAATAGTGAGTAGAACTGGATTTTTCGTGACTGATAAGAGCTTTAAGGCAGACTGTAGAATCTCATAAATGAATTATACAAGAGGTATATGTCAGACTGGTTTTTCCAGGTGATGCGGCTGGAGTATGCTTTGTGTAATTTATTTCAAGATAACACACCTAATTCTTGTCACCTTATAAATTATTATTTATTAAACGTAAGGTACCTAATAAGTTCCCTATGACTGATAATTTGAAAGTATTAACTGTTCACACAATTGATATGTGATATAGTATAGATTGTATGCAATAAATATTGTGTCATAATAAATGAGATTGTGTTTTGACAATTTTGTCCTTTTGGCATTATCAAAATTACAATGTATTTCATAAAAACTGCGTAGTTGCAGAGGATTGCAAAGTGTAGGGGACTGTAGAGATCCATAAAAATAATAGACAAACTAAAGAAAAAGGGAAAATCATTAACCACTTACGTATATTAAAAAAAAAATTCTTCAGTGTGTATTTACCTTTTTTATTCACATTGATGCTGGCATTTATATTAAATTGGGTCAAACTACCATGGATGTCCTTTGCTTTGAGTCAGGGTAACAAAAGAACTTAAAAATAGATGATCTAATTTCAAATTAGTGCTTTGTGATATGATTTATTATGTAAGAATTCAACATGTACCAGTCACCAAACTCGATAATCATTAGCACTTATTTCCAAGCAGGTGGTTATCAGGGTTTTTGGGCTTAATTTCAGATTTAATTAAATTTTTTTGTAGAGAGAATTCTTTTGTTGATCATGTTCAACTGATTTTTCAGTTGGGTATAAATCTGAACTTTGTAATAGCCCCTTCTGTACTGGAAGTTCTCAGTGAATCCTTCACAATTGTAACATTATGTTTTGGATTATTAGTATGCACAAATATCCTTACAAACTGCATCTCATCCTGCACATGAGTTTTATTGACTAATACTGCACAAAGAAAAACCAACTCTAATAGTAATACAAATCCCATCATGTTTCACAGTTTGAGTTTGTCTGTTGTTCTCTTGGTTTGCTGTCATGTTACATATTCATACACAACAGAGGAAAACTTGTTAGACTAAACATCTACAAGCTATTTTTATTTTCATTGCTATTAGTGTACTGTCTTTTATATTTTTTATTTACACGATTTTTTGCAGTTGCCACCACATACTTTAGCATCATGTAATATTTTAACAGTTTAAATACTTTTTGATATAGTGAAGATTTTATCTTGAAATTTTGGACCATGTGATTTGTTGATTCCTTTGTCCGAAACATTGGCAGTTATTTCTATAGCTAGGAAATATGCTGAAGTGATTTTACTTTATCCACCATGTGATCTTTTTGTATTAATGCCCAATTAATACCCACAAACATGCAACATTCTATTGTTTTGATTTGTTATATTTATTGACATATTTTTTCCATACCCAGACCATGTCATTTGAAGCAGTCCATTGTTGGTTCATTTGAAACAGCCCATTGTTGGTTTTACAATAATAATTGTATTGTTATCACTATGTCTGCTTTGCTTCCTTCTTCAAGTAAAATTGATGCTTGTTATACTAAATAAATTATATAAATTTTTCCACCCAGCATCACCTTGAATCCCAGAGACTTTGTTTTCCGTTAAACCCATGCTTTCATCCCTCTACCCCTTTGCTCATCTGTCTGTATTTGCCACTTCAGCTTCTCCTCTTATTTGTTTGCTCATCTGATTCTCGTTGACTCATATGGTTCTCTATACTCTCACTTTACTCCTTTTCTCCCCATTTCACTTTTCTGTTTTTATTTTATGTTGCAATATATTGTATTCCATCATCCATTCATCTATTCATTCACCATGTTTTTAAACGTTGTGAGGAAGACAACCGTCATAGATCTGAAGCAAGTCAATTTATGCATTAACAATTAATCTATAATCACACTGCTGTATTCCATTTGAGCTTACACAGTCTCTAAATGAAAGTATTAAAGTGAGAATTATTTTCAACAAATTAGCTGTTGTTTGTCTAATTCTGCTTGCTTAATATTTTAAAAAGTTCCTGGTTATGATCAAACAATAACAGTTATCTACATGTTGTAAGAGTTGAGGCTGTTCTGAATGCTGTTGTTCATATTGCTGCTAGCAGGATTCTTCAGTGCTTTAATATTGATAATCAGGTAGAATGAATAGGTAATAAATATTGTTTATAATTATCATTTCAACTTGTAGTGATTTCCAGATTCGTGCTTTATGATGGTTCTTGAAATCTTTTGCATAAGGCTGCAGAACTCTACACTGAACCCTACACAGTAACCAAAATACATGGAAATTATGTACCTTTTGTATTATCTATTTACTTATGTGATGTATCCTTTACTTGTATAATATAAAATAGTAAAAATAACATCAAAATTCTGCCAGGCACTACTACTTTTCTGTTAGATGGACTTTAAGGTTCAAAAGTCTGCTGTGTTGATAGCCGTATCACTTGCTGTATACCGATCATATGTAGCTTCTGCAGACCAGGAGATGTGGATCATCTCAATCATAGAATTCCCCTCCAGTCGTGAAGCCCCAGTTCCTGAGGTTTGCTTGCATCATGACAATCCTGTCCTCAGTCAGTTTAGTGCCTTCAGTGTCATGTGCAGCAGATCAAAAGTCACAGAAGATTCCTCTTCGATGTTTTTCCCAACCCTTTCAGTAAATTAATTTCACCATAATTCTGTTTGGCGAGTTGCAGGTGCTGATGGAATTGCCGAAAGCTCTTCATTGTCCTCAAACTAGGTTTCTGTGATGCATATCTAAACAGGGGGTGTCTGGGATCCATTTTCTGCTTATTTTTCTCTAGTCCTGTGACTGTTGTTCTATGGATGTCAAGTGCCTACCCATAGTTTTATATTTTGTATTGCATGTGCAGTTTGTATGTAATCAACTTTTATTGTTAGTCACTAACACCATTAAGGATTAAAACTCCAAATTTATGTTTTTGCTGAAAAAGTACTTTACGTACATTAGTTATATCATCCTGAAAAGGGTAAGAGTGCCAGGGAAGATGAGGGTTTAATATTCTGTTGACAATGAAGTCCTAAGGGATGGAGCACCAACTTTGTTTGGATAAAGATGGTGAAGGAAACCTACTGTGACCTTTGCAAGGAACGATACTCTGATTCCCTTCAGTTGGTGTAGTCAGGCTACAGAAAACATTTATACAGATGGCCATACATGGATTAGAATCCTGCTCTTCCCAAGAAGAAACACAGTATACACCAGGGGTGACTACTTACATTACCTTTGGGAGTCCGAAACTTATTGAGCCGTTATGAAGTTAGCCACATTTGTTAGGGACAAATAATTAACATCAATGAAGAAACACTACTTTAAAAATAAGATTATTGAACTGTTTTATTACACAACAAGAAATTGGAAGTTACATCTGATGTGCTTTTTTGAGTGTTTTGCTGTGAGATTTTTGAAATCTGGCTGATAATTGCCAAGTGGAGTGCAATTCGCACAAGTTCACTTAAATGTTCATCAGGTAGAACAGATCAATATTTAGATTTGATAGACATTAATATTGAGTACAGTGATTCACATATATAAGTAGTCCCAAAAACAGAGGTCAATCTCTTGGCACACTCTCCTATTAATGGATAGTTTTCTTCTGGAACTTTCTTCCAAATTTGAGCAGTTCAACAACGGCTGCATTTCACAACCTTCAGCCCTTCATCATCTTGAAGTTCCAGTAGCGTCAACTGTACTGCCACTGAATCCTTAATAATTGGCAGTGAAACAGAGCCGCCATCTTCCATAACATCAATAAGGAGACCTGACAGAAGGCCTCTGCCAGTTGTCTGTACTTTGCCAGAGTGATTGCATCCCTGAAGTCCAACAGAAACTTCAACCCCTGCTTAAAGCGTTAGGCCCTTCCCAGAACATCTCCCCTGAATCCATTTCCCTCCTCATCCCTATAACACCTTGCACATCCACCTTCTACAATCTAGCCTACCACATTAGACACCAACCAATTTCTTCACCAACTCTCCACCATCCCCACACCTTTACCTCCTGGATCCCTACTCGTCACAGTTGACACCACCTCCCTGTACACCAACATCCCTCGTGCCCATGGTCGTACTGCTATTGAACTATACTTTTCACAATGTCCTTCAGATTCCAAACCCACTACCTCATTCTTCATACACCTTACTAACTCTATCCAAACCTACAACTACTTCTCATTTGAAGGGGAGGTATACAAACAAATCTGCGGCACAACCATAGGCACTCTCATATGCCAACTTTTTTATGGACCATCTAGAGGAGACCTTCCTAGCCTCCCAAAATTCCAAACCCCAAATCTGCTTCAGGTTCATTGATGATATCTTCATGATCTGGACCCAGGGCCAAGACACCTTATCTTCATTTCTTCACAACCTCAACACCTCTCCCATCTGCTTCATGTCATCCTTCTCAACACAGTGTGCCACCTTCCTAGATGTTGACCTTCTCCATTCTGATGGTTCCATCCACACCTCTGTCCACATTAAACTTACCAACCACCTGCCTTTTGACAGCTGCCACCCCTTTTGCACCAAAAAGTCCGTCCCATATAGCCCGGCTACACAAGGACGTCGTATCTGCAGTGAAAAAAACTCCTTTGCTCAGTATGCTGAGGGTCTCATCAAGGCCTTCACAGATGGGCACGATCCCCCAGACCTAGTCCGCAGTC
Source organism: Schistocerca cancellata (assembly GCF_023864275.1). Taxonomy (NCBI): domain Eukaryota; kingdom Metazoa; phylum Arthropoda; class Insecta; order Orthoptera; family Acrididae; genus Schistocerca; species Schistocerca cancellata. Next base: position 446,293,592 of record NC_064626.1, on the reverse strand, counting down.
AGATCCCCCATGCCATTTCCCATCACAACTCCAATCCTCCCACCACCACCAAAAACCAGCCACAAAGGACTGTCCCCTTCATCACCCAGTATTACTCAGACTGGAACAGCTGAACCGCATCCTTCGCCAGGGCTTTGATTACCCATCATTGTGCCCTGAAATGTGGGACATTCTACATGAGATACTTCCCAGGCCTACTAAAGTGGTGTTTTGTTGCCCACCCAACCTCCACAACATCCTAGTCCATCCCTGTGCCACTCCTAATGCCAACCCCTTGCCACAAGGATCATATCTCTGTGGAAGACCCAGGTGCAAAACATGCCCAATGCAACCACCCAGCACTTCCTATTCCAGTCCTGTTGCCAGTTTATCCTGCCCCAACAGGGGCCTGTCTATTTGTGGAAGCAGCCGTCTCATTTACCAACTCTGCTGCAGTCATTGCACAAATTTTTATATTGTTATGTCTACCAACCAGGATGAACGGCCACCACCAAAGTGAAGTAGACCACCCGGTGGCACAATATGCAGCTGAACGTAACACACTTGATTTCAATGGCTGCTTCACTACCTGAGCCATCTGGATCCTTGCCTCCACCACCAGCATTTCTGAACTGCAAGGATGGGAGTTACCCTTGCAACACATTCTCTGCTTGTGTAACTATCCCGGCCTCAACCTATGGTAACATACTGTCCCCACACTGTCCGTTCAAGTTTCCAACCTCTCTGTCATACCATATCCTCCTCATTCTTGTCTCCCATCCTGTTTTTTTTTGCAGCCCTCTGCCAACACATCCACCCATCTTTTCCTGCTCCTCTCCTTTTTTGTTCCTCCCCCCCCCCCCTGCCCCCCACCTCCCTGCCTCACGACCTCCTGACCCTGTAGTCTGTTGGAGTCTGGTCCGTGCACACTCCACCAGACAGCATTCGTCTCTTTCCCCTATTATCTCTTCCCCCTTCTCCACCCCCTCCAGATTGCTGCTTGCATCCCACATGATGTTGCATTCCGGCCCAAGATGCTGGAATTGGTGGTCGTATGCGCATGAGGTGTGTGTGTGTGTGTGTGTGTGTGTGTGTGTTTTGACGAAGGCTGTGGCTGAAAGCCTAATATGAGTGTCTTTCAGTGTTGCCTGTCTGCAACTTGATGTGTCTTCCTTATGGTAAATAGCAATCTATCTTTCCATATATTCTTGATATTCCTACGTGGAGTTTCCATTATTTGATCAGTCAGGAAAGGATTCTCCAAGCATAAAGATGAAGTTTTAAGTACCCTCGTATCACTAAGCCTGATATTTATTTCTTCAGGAAGAGCAGACATTCTACTTAAATAATCTTGTATTTGCACCTGAACTGAAGGAAGAGTTTCATTAATCCTCTTCAAGCATATGAAATGAAATGAGAAAATGTTTTATTACTCTCAAGGTCTTTCTGAAAGAGTCTTAATTTGTTATGAAAGCTGAACACAGACTGTGCTAAACCAGAAATAAGTTTATTTCTTCCTTGTAGTGATGTATTTAGTGTTTGTAAGTGCTGATTATCATCAGTAAAGCTGATGACATAGCTGACAGCAACTGTGGCTCATCAACCTGAAGGAGATTTTTTCTATTTTCTTGCAGAAATTGCTTGTCTGGATACAGTGGAACATTGCTTATTGATAACCATTTCAATAAACAGCGCCGAGAGACACAGTCAGAAATGTTGTCATTGCTGATTTCTTCTACGAAGGAAGTGAACTGTCTGTGTGTTTTGGAATTTGCTCAAATATAGCTCACAATTTTTAGCACCACTTGCATAACATGTGGATACTGAAAATATTTGGGTTCTAAATGTTCTCTATGAATAATGTAGTGGACAGATAAGAATTCGGGATATGAACTGACAACATTTAAAAGCCCCACAAGGCCTTGATTTTTACCTGTCATAGATGGTACCCTTCTGCAAGCATCCCAGTAGGCACTGAATATTTCTTTAAAACAAGGTCAAAGAACTCTTGCACTACTTCAAATTTTGCAATATTGATCTTTAGAAACTCCCCTTCTGTGTAAATTTTCTTTGGTTTTGCAATATCTTACAAATATAGCAAGTTGCAGTTTATCATGGCTATCTGTAGACACATCCACAGCCAGACTCATTGCTGATCAGTCACTTACATTTTTTTGCAAGTTACTTACAATATCACTAATAGCAGAAACTCGTCTCTCTATTGTATGTCTAGAAATGTGCATTTGGTCAACCATTTTTTGTAGTTTCTTATTTTCTGCTCTAAAATAGAAACAACTTGTGGAATATTGATCTTCACAAATTCCTTTTCTGTGTAAGGTGTCTTTGATTTTACAGTGCTAAGATGAAGCAAGCTTTGATTGATTGTTAAATTTGTTTCCTTGGTAAACATGGTCATAACCTCACTCCACCCTTGAAATTTTTGCTTTAATGATGACAATTTAACTGTCCTTAATTTAGAATGAAGAGGAACATCTTTCCTGAAATCACTGTGGTTAGTGACATGATGGCATTCAAGATTACTGGCCTTGTATGACGATGATGTCATTTGACACAAAAGGAATGTTGGTTTTTTTGTTCTTCTCTACAAAAAGGAATTGCATCTCCCACTCTTTATTAAACACACTGTCTTCTTCGTGTTTGTGCTTCTTAGTTAATATTGTTACCTTAGGGCATCAGCAATAATCACAAGTTTACTTAAACAATGTCACTGCTCAGAGTAAAGTAACTATGTTGTTAGTAACAATTGGATCAACTACTGACTGCCGAACCTCATTCAGTTGCAGACAGGCATGATGAAAAGACTGCTACTTATAAGTTTTCAGCGAAAGCATTCTTCAGAAAAGAAAAATGCACACACATTCACACAAGCAAGCATACCTCATCTGCTATCTCTGGCCAGCCTGCAACAGAAACAGAGGTGAGGTATGTGGAGGGACAGCAGGGCACAGGTGGAGGAAGAGGAATTGGCACTGCCTCGTGGCCCATGTAGGGACTAGAGGTGGCACGACATGGCTGCCAGGCACATCTTTGTGAGGCTGTAGGAGAGGGAGAGGGAGAGGGGAACCGGGAGCAGAAAGGAGAAGAGCAGACAAGGGAAAAGACCGATAGGTGTGTTGGCAGAAAGCAGTGCATAATAAGGGTGAGGGGAGATGTATTGAGAGGATTTGAAAGGACAGAGGGGGGGGGGGATAAAAATGGTTGTGTGGTAGTTGTGGAGACAGTAGGTTACTGAAGGTTCAGGCCAGGATGATTTTGGGATTGGAGAGTGTGTTCGAAGGATAACTCCCATGTGCACAGTACAGAAAAGCTGGTGCTGTACAGGATACAGATGACCTGGGTTGTGAAGAAGTTATTGAAGTCAAGCATGTTATGTACAGCTGCTTGTTGTGCCACAGGATGGTCCACTGTGCTCTTAGCCGCAGTTTGATAGTGGCCATTGATCTAGATGGACAGCTGGTTGGTAGTCATACCAATATAAAAAACAGCAATGATTGCAACAGAGCTAATACCGTATTTACTCGAATCTAAGCAGCACTTTTTTTCCGGTTTTTGTAATCCAAAAAATCGCCTCGGCTTAGAATCGAGTGCAAAGCAAGCAGAAGTTCTGAAAAGTGTTGGTGGGTGCTGCCACAACTAACTTCTGCCGTCGAATATATGTAGCGCTACACAGGCATGCTCTGTAGGCACAAAAATAAATACTGGCACCAAATCCTCTGCATCAGTAAATAAAATAAAAAAAAGGTGGAAGACGAGCTTTTTTCCTCCGCCCCGAGTTTTGACCACTGCATTTTCATACATTATCCAACGAAGTAAATACAAATTCCGTATTGTTCATCTTCGACTGTAGCAGCATTTCAATGTACTACGAAAATCCGACTGGCAAGACTGTTTGGGATGTTTGTCGATATGGCCAACTCTACATTCTGAATTTTTTCCTACCTGTGAGAAGAAATTGTGTTCTCTTCACCATAAGAGTAATACGAATATAAACATTTTGCCATGTATTGTTTCGTGTTTGTTGCTATCTCATTTAAACCCTGTCTGCCTAATAAACTACGAAACGAGAGTGAGACAACAGCAAACGCGGAAGAATATACATATCATGTCATGTTTATATTCGTATTATTCTTATGCCTAATAGTAATACAGTCAGAAATGAAGCACAGCAATTGACTAGATTTTTAAATCTAAGAAGACTCTAATTTCTGTGCAGAATGTAATGTACTAAAAAGGCGCCTACAAATATTTTCAAACAGAGAAAAATTTTCGCAAAATTCTCGTTCAGAATATCTTCCATCATACGCAGTGTATTATTTGCTTCTTGTTGATCATTATCAAAGAAAGCAGCAGTGTAAGTAACAACAAATAGCAGTCTCTTGCCATTGTTTCGCTAATGAGACGATTCCTCTCTCTCTCTCTCTCTCTCTCTCTCTCTCTCTCTCTCTCTCTCTCTCTCTCTTTTTTTTTAAGCGGTGGTAGTGTGCACAAAAGCAAGCCATGCCGCAAGCGGCGACAGGCCATAAACACTCACTATCAGAATGCGACAAACAATGCATGACACAGTACAGTAATTCATTTTCAGCTCAGAGTGACATAAACACCTATAACAAAGAAAACGGCACTTATCAGATCAAAGAAAAATAATTCAAACCAGACTAAGCACGTGAAAAAGGAATGGTACCCATATAAATACGATATAAATACGGACGGAGCGCCTGACGCATAGTAATGGCTACCTGGTAAAGCTTAACTGCTAAGGTTATGACTCAAACCAAACTACTGTAGCTGTATCATCATTCATTCGACCTAAATTGTGTCTCATATTACAATGCACCAACTTTGTTTCGATTTGGAGATGCGGCCTAAAACTTTCCTCTCCCCTTGAATTTCGAGTCTCAAATTTCAGGTGCAGCTTAGATTTGGGAAAAATTTTTTTCCTTGATTTTGAGTCTCATTTTTCAGGTGCGGCTTAGACTCGAGTAAATACGGTATATAACATGGCTGCTTTCACATGTGGCCTGGCCTCTGATGGGATAGGATAAGCCCATAACAGGACTGGAATAGGAATTGCTGATTGGCTTGATTGGGCAGTTCTTGCATCTGGATCTTCCACAGAGGTATGATCTCTGTGGTAAGGGGTTGTGCAGACAGAGGTTCCTCCACTGTCATTATGAATGACAGTTCCTATCTGGCAGAAGGCTTCTGCCGATTGTGTGACACTTCCCCCTATAAACTCTACCAAAGTGATACCTTCCTAAATGTCCAACATAACGTCCAATTCCTGCTTAAAGCCTTGGGCACTTCCCAGAACCCCTCCCCTGAACCATTTCCCTCCTCACCTCTACGACACCCCACACACCTATCTTATACCTTCTCCCCAAAATCAAAATTCACAGATGCAACAATCCTGGATGCCCCATTGTAGCTGGTTATTGTGCTCCCACTGAAAGAATTTTGACCCACATTGACCCAACATCTCCAACCCATTATGTGAAATTAGCCTTCTACATCAAAGGTATCAACCACTTCCTTTACCAACTGTCCACTGTACCCATCCCTTTACCTCTTAGATCCTTACTCGTCATTGGTGACTCCTCTTCCCTATACATGAACATGGTACAGCCAAGGATACCCACATGGCACCCTCCTGTGCCAACCTGTTTTCTTTCATGCCCTGACATTATGGACATCCTACCCAAGAATCTCTCTCCCCCACCCACACACCCCTTAACTGGTGTTCCATCACCCACGTAACCTCTACAACAAGCTAGTCCATCCCCATGCCACTCCGAATCCCAACCCCTTGCCACAGGGATAAGAACAGCCCAATCCATCCATGTAGCACTTCGTATTCCAGCCCTGTCACGGGCTTGTCTTACCCCATCAAAGCCAGGCCACCTGTGGAAGCCTTCATGTTATATACCAGGTCTGCTGCAGTCATTACTCAACTTTAAGAGTCTGTGGGTCAGTCGGTAAAAATGGAATCTTTATAGGATCACTTTGTTGTGTGTTAGACTGTCTGTCTGCCTGTTCAGTATCAATTTTCCTGAGAAGCGGGTAGACCATCAAGTTGAAATTTATTATATCACATACTGAGTTCTATAGTCCTTTAGGGGTGTAAAAATATTAAGCTTCTAAGTCAGTGCAATCAAAAGATATGATCACTTATGTCACATATTTTGACACTCAAAACACATTCATTAAAACCTATACATCATGAAATTTGACAAGAAGAAAGGTTTCATAGTAAAATTAAAGGATAAAATAAGGAAATTGTTAATTTATAATTAAATCACATAAAAAATATTTTAAACCTTGGAAAATCCAGGATGGAAAATAATGATATTATGAAACAGTAGTTGCTACTCACCATGCACCGGAGATGCCGAGTTGCAGATAGGCGCTACAAGAAGACTGTCAAATAAAGCTTTCAGCCAAACAAGCCTTCATCAGAATTAGACAAAACGCACGCCCCCCCCCCCCCCCCCCCACACACACACACACACAAAACCAGACTCACAGACAGACACTATCACCCAGACATAGTCTGAAATTGATTTCCTGTATTGTATCCTTACACACACCGAATCTTCCCATGACACCCAAGGACCAATTACAAAAGAGTAGCCCCTTCATTACCCAATACCACACTCAAATGAAACAATTGGGCATCGGTTATCTGAGTCTGGCCTTGGTAGCCAGAGATTGTGTGTGTGTGTGTGTGTGTGTGTGTGTGTGTGTGTGTGTGTGTGAGTGTGTGTGTGTGTGTGTGTTTTGTCTAATTCTGACAAAAGCCGTTTGGCTGAAAGCTTTGGTTGACAGTCTTTTCGCTGTTACTGTCTGCGATTCAGCATCTCCATTATACAGTGAGTACCAACTACTCTTTTTCATAATGTTGAAGAAACTATTTCTTTTGTTATTTGACTCCAGACTTTAAATTTAAATGCTCTTGAAAGTCTTGGACTCCATGGGACCGATATCTTGCGAATATAAATGTCCATAACGGGCAAAAATCATCAAGCTCCTAGATTCCCAGAATGGATGAGCTGTATATATAATTGAGTTTGTATGGGACCCTCAGTGCACGAGTCCTACTTGCGCCTGGGCGATTTTTTATATTGGTATGACTACCAAACCAGCTGTCCACCAGGATTAATGGCCCCTGCCAAACTGTGATACAGAGCAAACTGGGGAGCCCTGTGGCATAACATGCAGCTATACGTAACATGCTTGCTTTCAGTGGCTGCTTCTCAACCTAGCCCACCTGGATCTTCATCTCTACTACCAGTGTTTCTTAACTGTGCAGATGGGAGTTATCGTTACAACACATTCCCCACTCCTGAAATCATCCTGGCCTCATTCTACTGTAACTGTCCCCACAACTACCACCCAATTGTTTTCTCCCCCTCTGTCCTTGTACCTCCTCACAATATGTTTCCCCTCACTCTCTACCAATACACCCATTGGTCTTCTCCACTTGTCTGCTCTTCTCTTTTCCGCTCAGCAACCCTCCCCCCCCCCCCCCCCCACTCTCCCTCCCCACCTTCCTGACAATGCGTCTGTCAGCTCCATTCTACCACCTCCAGTCCCTGCATATTCTCCCAGACAGTGCCGATTCCTCTTCCCCAGAATATCTTCTAAGATTCTACAACAAACTGATGTCAAGAATATTTAATGGTAGTTTTGTGGATCGCTTGTACTTTCACTCCTGCTACCCTTCTTGTTTCCAAGAACTGGGCATGGATTTTTGTTTGACGGATCTACGGTAGATTATAGTAAGAAGAGTGGCTAACTCGGCCACAAATTTAGTATAGAATCTGATAGGGATTCCACCAGGGCCTGGAGTTTTGTTCAATTTTAACGATTTCATCTGTCTCGCAATACCACTGACACTAAAACTTATTTCATTCATCTTTTCAGTGGTACGAGAATTAAATTGGGGGAATTCTCCTGGGTTTTCCTTTGTAAAGGAACATTTGAAAATGGAGTTAAGCATTTCAGCTTTTGCTTTACTACCCTCAATTTCAGTTCCTGTCTCATTCACTAGGGACTGAGGGACTGGACACTAACTTTGGTTCCACTAACGACCTTTACATATGACCAGAATTTCTTTGAATGTTGTGAAATGTCATTGAACAATATTCTGCTACAGTAATCATTGAAGGCATCACACATTTCTCTCTTCACAGCCAAATGTGTTTTGTTCAGCATCTCTCCATCTATAGCTCTACGCTTTGTTTTTCACCTCTTATGCAGTAATCTGTTTCTTTAGAAGTTTCTTTACTGTGAACTGTATACCATGGAGGTTCCCTCCTATTATGAACTGTTCCTCTATATGCTCCTGACCTCATTGAAATAAAACAGTACTGATTTTTTTATGTAGTTTGATGAACATATATAACTTTCTTCTTGTTTTAGTTGTCTTTTGTACTTTGGTAATCATTGTTGCCACAACTGTGTCATGGTGGTCACTGATAACAGGTTTTATGTGAACATCCTTAAAGAGGTCGGTCTGTTTGTTGCCATTAGATCCAATATATTTCCATCATGAATGGGGTTCCTAACTATCTGTTCTAGGTGGTTTCACAGGATGTCTTATCATGCCCACCACTAAGAAAATTGTAATTTTCCTAATTGATTCTTGGATGATAAGTCTCCTCCGATGATTACAGTATGATTGGAGAAGTACAATATGATTGTACAAGTGAACTGAGGTTTTTCTCTGAAGTTTTTGGTTACATCAGGAGATGAATGTGGTTGGCAATAGAAGGCTCCAATTATCGTTTTGTGCCCATCCCTGATACTGAGCCTTGCCCGAACAAACTCAAATGCAACTTCAGTTTCTATCTTGGTGGATTTGAGTTTACTGTGACAAATGCACTGTCTCAATTTCCCATTTGCCTATCCTTTTGATACACACTTAAATTTTCCTCAAAAATCTTATTGCTATCAAATTTAGGTTTCAACCAGCCTTCTGTACCTAATATTATGTGAGGAGAAGGAGATCAGTGTTTAACATCCCATCGACTACAAGATCATTAGAGACAGAGCACAAGCTTGGATTAGGAAGGAAATAGGAAATCAGCCGTGCCCTTTCAAAGGAACCATTCTGGCATTTGCCTGAAACGATGTAGGGAAATCACGGAAAACCTAAATCAGGGTGGCCGGTGATTAGTTCGAACCGTCGTCCTCCCAAATGCGAGTCCAGTGTGCTAACCACTGCGCCACCCCGCTCAGTAATATTTGAGCTTCACTGCTTTTCTTGTTTCTGACACGTTGTTATGAAAGCTTCAGCAGTTTACCATTAGAATTGTAATACTCTCACTTATGGGAGGCATTTCTTTTGATCTTACTCTTGTACTTCTTGATATCCTACAGTTATCATTAACTGTATTGGATGAAGTCGCATGATCTAAAAGAAACCCAGTGTGTACCCCACACACAGTCAGCTATCTGAGTAGTAGTCTCTGATATGTAGTACACATTTGACCTATTTAGGGGGACCTTACAGTTCTCAACTCTAAGGTGCAAGTCACAGTCTAGCTTGTCATAGATCTTTCAACTTCTCTGGTTCACTCCTTCCACTCGACTCAATACCAAAGGGCCATGATCAGTTCTGGGGACAATGCTGCAAATAGTGAGCTTCGCTGAAACTACATGCACAAAGCTGGTCTTCTCTGCCAGTTGCTGGAATGATCCAAGAATGACTTCGGAGCCCAGACAGGAGGCATCATTTGTTCCAACGAGCACCACAATCTGCAGTTGGGTGCACACTGTTCTCTCAATGGATGCTGGAATAACCTCTCCAACATGTTGGATGAGGCCCATAGGCACACACACACTGAGTGCACCTGGTGACCTTTCCTGTCCCTAAGGGGTACCATCACTAACTGTATGTTTGAACTGCCCACGATTAATAGATCTCCACCCTTTTGCGTTTGCCTCCTCCTGGCACCAGACAAAACAGGTTTCCCCAAAACAGGCGACATGAGTCCCACTGGCTCAGTTTCAGTTTTACTGAAAGATAGCATCTCAGACTTGTTGGGTCGGGGGATCGGTGCAACACCCTCTTAATCCACCCTTTACAGGACGCCTAGATCAACCATTGACATTCATTCACAGTCAAGTGGTTGAGTAATGACAGATCCTGTACTTCCTGCAGAGGATCCACCGGAGAAGATGATATGAGGGGGAGTTGGAAAATAAGATTCCCCTGTCGACTGTGGGCAGAATTGAGTGATATGGGCGAAGATGACATGGCAGATGAACGCGCACGTGCAGGACACCAGTACACCATGGGGTAGAGGTCAATCATGATCAAGCAGATGGCACTGTGGCAGTGTCTGCGCAAAGCAAAGGCCAGCCGCTCGGTCTTTTCCCGGAGCTATGGAGAGAAGGTGTGTTTTGGAGTTGTGGTCAAAGGTGGAAGTGAGAGCTGTTATCCGCTATGAATGGGCACGTGGAGTATCAAGCACAGAAATTAATAACCGCCTTTTTGAGGTGTGTGGGTCAGGTGTGATGTTGAGGCAAATGGTGCAGAGATGGTGCCAGCAATTCAGTGATGGATGTCAGCAAGTGCAGGACATACCATGACATGGACGGACATGCATGGCCACTACAGATGCAAATGTCAGGAAGGTGGCTGACATGATTAAAGTGAACAGGCGCATCACCATCAATGGAGTAGCAGCAGAACTTGGAATCAGACATGAGCGAGCTCACAAGATCATCTGTGACATTCTTCGATACATGATGGGTGCCCCGCCAACTGACCCCGACACACATGGAACAATGCATGGTGTTCAGCCAGGAACAGCTCGTGCTTTACCATGAATCTGGCAATGACCTTCTGTTTCGGATTGTGACGGGGGATGAAATGTGAGTCCACCATTACATGCCTGAATCGAAGGCCGCATCCTTTGAGTAGAAACATCCGTCATCACTTGTCCAAAAGAAGTTCAAAAGCACACCGTCTGCAGGTAAAGTGCTACTCACTGTTTTCTGGGACGCCAAAGGAGTTTTGCTGCTGGACTTTCTGGAGGATGCAACCATCAATGCTGTGCAGTACTGTGCCACTATGTCGTAACTGAAAGAGGTGATTCGGAAAAAGCGGCCTGGCCTTCTCGGATCTGGCATTCTGCTGTTGGATGACAATGTGAGACCACACACCAACGGCAACACAAAACCATATTGCAACTCGTGGTTGGGAGCACCTACACCATCCGCCTTACAGTCCGTATCTCGCACCAAGTGACTTTCATCTGTTTCCCTGCTTTGAAGAAGACTCTCGGCGGAAGGCACTTTGGCAGCAATGCTGATGTCAAACAAGCCGTTCAGTGCTCCTTCCGTACGCAACACCCTGATGTTTCCTGAAAGGCTTTTTGAAGCTTATAAAGCAGTATGACAGATGTCTCAATGTACTTGGAAATTATGTAGAAAAATAAAGATATGTCTTATCTTTAATGTATCATTCTCTTTTTCTTCCTTTCACACACAATTCTGACCACAGTCGACAGGGGAAACTTATTTTCCAACTCCCCCATGTACTTGAGGTACCTCTGGTACAGTATTGCAGGTGCATGAGTCTTGGGAGCTCTTCCGAAACCCTGATTCGCAGCAGCTGTCAATTGTTTGACAATTTCTAGCTGCTTGCGAATGTCAGCCAAGTCACCCTGTGCTTGAAAACAGCATCCATAGTGGGACTGCATTTTGGCTGGTGCATTGTATTACAAGGCAATGAACAAAGGGCTTCAAATTAAACTTGCTGATTATCTTTTAATCTGTTAAGTTAAAAAGTTTTTAATTCCGTGTAAGAACTGAGGCAGATGCACAAATTGAGACTTCTATTAAGGCTAAGGCAACACAAAAGCCTGTGGCAAAAATTATTAGTTTCCTAAAACATTTTAATGGTAATTGTAACTGTTGGCAAACTTGAAAACCTTAATTTATGATAAATGCAGATAATATCTAGGGCTACTCATCTTTAGGGAAAACTAGACGCAACACAAAATGTTAGAAAAATCTGCTACCGTAACTAAATCACAAACCCTGATTTGTTACAAATTGCTCGTAGATTATGCAAAGAACAATGGTAGCTTCCGAAAATTCTCAAAAACGCATTTGTGTTGTTATATAATGAAATCCAAGGGTGATGTACACTTTGGCTGAACTGTGAACTACAAACACTGATTTGCTGCGAATTAAATTACTTATCCGAAACACTTGTACCTCTAACTTTTGTGCTAAGTGTGTACATGAAAACATTTAAGTAATCGTATAAAATTTTTGGAAGTTCATTAATTTGAATTATACACAATAGCAGACCCATCACAAAAACTTGACGACTCCGTTCTTTCCGTTTCCACCCCATTCCAAGTTCAGTTCAAATTTGATCATTCACGGTGTCTTCATTCACGGTGTCTCCACGAAATTTTACTGTCTATTATGAAGATAAGATTATTTCTGTGAAAGATGCGTGACACGTGATTTAGTTTCTTTTATGGCCCATACAACTGACAGCTTTGGCAGACACACACAAAAAATAACCAGGAGAATTAAATTCACTAAGAGACAGATGGACGAGCCAGTATTTACATTTGGGAAAGACAATGCTTTGTGTAATGGAGATATAGACATAAAAATAAGTAATGAAATTGCTTCTACTTTTAAACCTCAGGTTCTTTCTTTGTGACACCAACAGGAAGTAGTTGGGGTAGGTTGGAATGCAGTTCCAGGATAGTCAGTGCCCAGATTTGGAGAGAGACATGTTGTGTGATTAGGGAGTGATGAAGAAAATGTCAAAGATTATAGGGAATTGATGGTAGTAAATCATTAAGCACCGAACCAGCTTCAGCACAGGAATAGTGGTGAAAAGTAAAGATGTGTGTAAAAGAAAAAAAAAGTAGAACTGGTGATAATGAAAGAAATAAAATGTAATAAAGATAATAAAAGAGGGGATTCCAACAAGGAGAAATATAAAACAGAAAAATTCAAACAAAACACTAGAGGAAAGAGCATTAGGCTAACATAGAATGAGATCAGAAGATTTTCATGGAGACAAGATGTGCTAGAGGTTATTCTCACTCTCTGGAATTCAGCAAATACGGTGGTACATTGGAGGATCCCAGTGGTCAGTGTGGAGTAGCAGGCACTCTTATCTGTTGAGTCATTCTTTGTGGTTTGATACTGGGCATCCTCAAAGTGAACAGCTCAGCAGTACTCATTCAAATGTTTCACCAGTTTGGTGTTACCTGGAAAAAGATGAGTGGTTTTGTATGTTGCCTTACCTTTAATGTTGTAATTTTTAGCCAGTGGTGGGGCTAGAACAGATAGTATTGTGTGAGTGAATGGTCAAACTTTACAGCAGGAATTGTCACCAGTGTAGGAACCTTGGTGTACATGTGAGAGCATGGGAGTGTCCTAGAGTTAGGCTGCTCTATGATTGGAAGTAGAGATGGCCAAAACCGTTCTTTTTCTGGGATCAGATCAGAACCGCTCACTCACTGGAATGAGCTAGCTCTTTACCATGACTCACCATTTGCTTACTAAAATAAGTGGAAAGAAAGTGCCTTGCCTTTTTAGTTCAAGGTCACTGTACCTACATTTTTACTGACTATTAATATGTTTTGAATGAGTGTAGAAACAGGGTGAATAATTTTTTGTTACAGCCCTTCTAGTATTAACATTTCAGAAAAGTCCTACATTTTGCTTCCAGTAAAAATTAAAAATATCATGACAACATTACGGATATTTTTTTCAAGTTGCAAAATTATAAAAATAAAACTCATTTGCCGTAACTCACAACACACAAAGCATGACACAACACATCCAGAGGAAGTATATTTCACAGTTACACAGGACAGTACTTTACAATGGATACAAATGTATGGTGTAGCGACATGACAAGACAAGTATAGTACAGTTCTACCTAGTGTAGTAAATAGCATACTGAGTGAGCTAGACAGCAGTTGTCAGGCAGTGAGTGCATACATAGACTGGTGCTGGGAACTGTCATGCATGGTCACTTGTCCACACAGTCCTTTAATGGTATATACACTGATCAGTAGGGCCCGGATTTTAATTACCTAAAAAACAGTGAAATATGCAAGCATTTATGACCTAAAACGTACATAAATATGACCTTAAAAAATAAAATATGACTTAATAGAAGTTTAATTAAAGTATTCTTGTTTGTTTATTTCATTTTTTATTCACCATAAAGTAATGCAAAATTCACTTCTCAAAATATTGTAAATATAGTTATTTCTTTCTGTAGGGTTTGTGACTAATTTGCACCTATTTTTTTAATGTCTGAATGTTTTATTTTCTAAACAAAAAGTACACTGAAAAGATCATCTATTGAAACAGTAAAACAATGTTTTTATTTCTACATAGTATTTAAAGTGTTTCACATTATTTAATACTGTACGTCAATCTTCAGTATCTGCAAAGTTGCACGGGATCACAAGATGCATTTTCAGGTTTTCCATTGTCAAAGATCTACGGTTGTCACCGAGGATAGTTTTGTACCTGGAAAAGCTCCTCTCCACTTCACAAGACGTCACTGGAGGGTATTTGAAGGCAGCCAGGTCACTGGAGTTCAGCTTTGTTTCAGTATCTTCAAATGTTGCGGCATTCCCCGAAAGGCTGTCACTAATTTTGCGCAGTGTAGAATATCCAGGATTCCGTTGGAGAACACTTTGCAATTTGGTTTTCACTTTGTCAGCCACATGACCACGAGGTCAACCCAACTCACTCTCTGCACATGTTGCACAATACTCAGGGCCTCACATAGCTGAGTGCCAACAGCTTCCAGTCATTTGATGGCTTTTGATATCACTGAAAAATTGGCATTGATGTATGGCAAGTTTCAAGACAATGCATCTGTAAAAACTTCTGTCACAATTTTGATAGCATTTGATTTCATCACTATCAGGCTCACAGAAGATTGTCTTTATTTGGATGTAATTGGTGCTGTAATACTCAGCAGCATTAAGCCTAGAACCCCATTGTGTAAGAACAGGTTTAGGTGGGAGGGGCGTTGAAGGTGCTTGTTCCTTGAATTTCTGCACCCGCTGCAGAGTCTTCACATAGATTTTCTAGCCACAGGAAATTAATTTGCCCACGTCAGGGTAATTTGATCGCACCTCTTCGGCAACTCTGTGCAAGGCGAGTGGCGTACACCATACTGGGGTAGAGAATCTGAAACCCTTTGGCTGCTTTAGCCATATATGAAGCACCATCTGTTACAAGCAGCAAAACGTTCTCTCTCTTCACACCATCCGGCCACAGTAGCTTCAGAGAGTTGTCAAACAAAATAGCAATCATCGAATTGTTTACTCTATCGAGGGCTTCTTCACACGTTAGTAGGAACATATCTCCAGGGCCATCAACTTTTAGAACACCAACAACATCATTTGCAATATATCGCCCACTAATATCCATAGTTTCATCTATCGACAGCCAGATCTTTTGCTCAGGAATAGTAATTCGTATTTTGTTGAGCACATCATTGTAGCATATGGATAAATAGTTCTTTGTCAGTGTGGATTCATCTGGAACTGGATGTGTTGTGTACTTCTCCAAGAACCATCTTAAGTGTGGATTCTTCCGCTTTTCCAGTGGGATGTTGCAGGACATCATCTCACACAAATCCTTGCAGAATGACTTCACGGTTGACCTGTCTGTTCAAATAACAGCGTTTGCCTGCTGTTATTTTCAGCACGTTGTTTCACACAGCTGCTGTGTTTAGCGGTATTACAGTATTGTTGAACATTAAAGCGCTTCTCTGCACTAACTTTAATTTCACACAGTTTACAAAATAATATTTTCCCATCAGTACTTTGAACTTCTCTCCAAATTCTCGAACATATCCTCGCAACTTCTCGTTGTCGGAGCACTTTGCTTTAGGCATGTTGAACAAGGCAAAGGCTGTATTCAAACTGGTTACTGGGAACACCTATGCGACAGCGATGATTATTGCGGCAGAAGCTGCCTTTGTTGGCTCTGAGAGCGTATTGTCGACTCTGCGCAACAATGTTTTATGTTCGCGAAACGACTGTTCCGGTACGCCGATTTTCTGCTACAGTCCTGCGAAATAAGGCTGTGTACTAATTTATCTGTTTATCTTTCATAATAGCACGTTAAATATTGTCTCGTGAGCAACATATTCATTTTCTTATTCGTGTGTCCCGAAAGATACGAGAGAAACGTATATGCATTTTTGGCAAAAGTTGACGGAAGTATGACCTATTATATTAAAAGTTAGCCGCAATATGACCTATTACTAAAATTTGCTGAAATATGACTTTCTATGAACAATCAAAATACATTTTTCGACACTAAAATGCCTAGATTTGTGTATAAATTGTTCTAAAATTCACCCTATAGTTCAGAAAAAATATGACCCTACTGATGAGCCAGAGCATTATGACCACCGATCTTATATCGATATTAACCTGTTCAAGCGATAGCTGTGTCACCTGTCGAGGAATGATTGCTAATATTTCTCTGTGTCTCGTGCATTTAGTGTCCGTATAAGTGTGTGCGAACACAGTGTGCGGCGGGGCAGGGTCAGTCGTTGCGTTTTTGTTAACGCTATCCTTCAGTCCACCTACCTCGGTAGGATTCTTGCTTCTGTGGTAGCAGGTACGTGTTAGGCAGTGTAAAGGAGCGTTGATGAAACCAGCATCTAATACCAACCACATAGAGATTACGTAACTCTGGTTGAAAGTCAGTTCCTGATCAGAAAATCGGGCGTTCGGGATATTCAGTCTACTTGCAGAAAAGCGTTTCAAATTAGATTAACTCTGCCTTTTTTTTTATTCATATTGAATCACATGAAATGGCTATCAATTTTGTATTTAATGTGGTAAAACGTTATCATTCAAAGTTAACTGTCTGTATAACAAATTGTCTGTATAACAAATGTTCACACCAAAAGCAGCCACAATTTAGTAAGTCCAACTCGACTAATATTCACGTTCTACCAGTCACAGACCCACAACTATTGACTTGTTAAACATTAGGTCATTTCAGTGGTCTTCTTCGTAAGAGGTACTCGCCAATATTCCGTACAGAGCACGAAACACGCCACGTAGAGTTGTTACTATGACCATAAAGTTCACACTCTCATATCTCTCAAACTATTTAACTTAGAAACACCAACTTTCGTTAAAATGCTCGTAACTCCAGTTGCTTCAGTCGTGATACGTTCAAACCGAAATTAGCCCACTATTTCCTCATCGTACAGAGTATTTTTAAGGAGCTATCTAGCATCGTGCTATCCGTAGGCCAGCTAGCAAGCGACTCCTCTCGAGGTACTCTCCTATATGGCCACTCCTCTTTTCGCGTGGGAACAGCTTAATTCTGATTGGCTGTTGATTTAAACGACCAATCAGAATGTTCCTTCCAGATCATTCTCGCGGCAAATCTTGCCTTATCCTATCACTAATTTGATGTCAGCAAAACTTCAAATTCTTGTATTTTGCTTAATCAAAATAAACGAAGTGCAAAATGTTCTTCAAATTGATAAATAAACTTATTCCACCTCTAACTTCCATTCTGGCTACTTTTATACAAAAGCAAGCACACACCAAATACATCACCTGAATCGTGGTTATAGCATAACTTTCCTACGATTCGTTTGTACAAGGTTTTACGTAATATGAAATATTAAATTTTAACGTATGTCCCACATACGCTCTCTCAGTCATTCTCACGCACACACACGGCAAAATATAATCAAATAATAATTTTGAGCGATTTTTGAATTGCGTAATGCACAGTGACTAAAGTCTTACAAAGAAAATTCTAATCAATTGATTTTTATGCACTGATAACTTTGGAATGGCTTCTAATGATAATGAAACTCAATCTGTTATTGTTCCTAACTTGGTTTTAAAAATACAAGCGTAGGTTTTAGGAGTTTTAGGTAATTCTCTTTATCTCCAAAACTATAATAAATAAAAAGCTGAAATTTTGGCAGCATCATTCTATTCATAACAAAAAGCTGTGTACCAAATTTGAACAAAATCGGATAGTAACTAATATGGATTATTTAGATTCGTAGAAGGTATGAATCTTCGTATCGACTGATTGTTACGCAATGCAATTCTCATGGCAGGCAGCGTCAGCAGTACTGTGAGCAAAGCCAAACAAAAAAAGCATAGCCATCCTGCAGCCACCGTACTAGACGACTGCGTGCCTTACTGCAACGAATGTCATCTCGTAGAGTAGAGGTGGCAGTGGTCTTCACTGTGGGCTGCCTCCCTGCTTCAGCTGGGCTCCATCACTGGTCGTAGGGGCTGGCGGTGACATCAGAAGGGTGCACTGCTTTCTTGAAGGCTGCCTCCTGGGTGATTTCGCCAACCAAAACTATCAGACTTCCAGTGCGAGCTCCTTATTCGCTATTGTAGACATTATCCGCAACACCAGAGTAGCTGATTGCATTTATAACTTTGTTCTGTGTCATATGTCTCCTGCTTTATAACTTTGTTCTGCGGCGTACATCTCCTGATGCCTTTAAACACCAATAATTCATTATCTGACATTTATTATCAATAAATTGTACCCTTTTGAGACTTCTCAATGTATTACTGTTTTAGAACAGCATTTATTTACAGGAAGTTAGTTATAATGTGATTGTAGTATAAAACACACAAAATACGAGCTTGACGAAATACAATATGGTCTCACACAGGTGTTTCAGCCAAAGTATATCTTTAAAAGTAGCAAATCCACGTAGACATACTGCTTGTGTGCAGCCACAGTACATCTCATAGAGTCTGTGCAGGATATGGCGGTGACCAGTTTTCGTTCAAAGCACTGGATGAGTGCATTTTTGTGTTTGGAAAGGGAGGCCTACACTGTCTGTCACCTTTCAGCTGGTCTGTGATGACAGAATCAAGGCACATGCCCTGCAATCTTTCTCAAATGATTTTGCAGAAACTATTGAGTTAAAAATTCATTTTTGCATTACTTGTAGCTTTATATGCCAGATCGCTGCGCCTGTTGTTTCATTAATGGCAATAGTTACTGTAATGCTTACATGGAAGTAAGACACAGTGCACAATTCGAAAAAGTTTGCAAATAAAAGTAGGGGTCTCTTTCAGAATGAGATTTTCGCTCTGCAGCTGAGTGTGCACTGATATGAAACTTCCTGGCAGATTAAAACTGTGTGCCGGACCTTTCCTTTTTCTTAAAAAAATTTTTTTTTGAACGTATATAGACTTTTATTTACAAAATAACAATTTTCGTTTTACAAATACAGTTTGCATTTTACTTCTAAAGACGAGACAATCCATTCTTTGCTTTTATTTTCCTGTTACTGTACTGTTCAGGTAATTATTTCGTTTGGCGCTTTTTTTTTAAATATTTTCCGAGAGTCTGTCAGTCAGAGTTCGTTATTTGTTTCTTGCACTGTTTATTGTTGCAGTTTAACTTTTCTGAGGCTTTGTACACTACATTTGTACGTGTGGCAGAATGAATTTTGAATAATCATTGATTGTACGATCTAGTTATTAACAGAGAATAATTAGTAAAAAAAATTATTTTATGGAAATTTTACTTATTACTACGTATGGTATTATTATTATTGTTATTATTTTGTAGATATTTTGAGTTGTGGATGTGCTCTATTCATTTTAAAATAATGTTGAGTTATCTTCTTATTAAATCTTGTGTTGGAAAACAAGGTTCAAAATGGCTCAAATGGCTCTGAGCACTATGGGACTCAACTGCTGTGGTCATAAGTCCCCTAGATCTTAGAACTACTTAAACCTAACTAATCTAAGTACATCACACACATCCATGCCCGAGGCAGGATTCGAACCTGCGACCGTAGCGGTCGTGCGGTTCCAGACTTGTAGCGCCTTTAACCGGTCGGCTACTCCGGCCGGCGGAAAACAAGGGGGAGGCATTTTACGTTGGCTTTTGGAAACGAGACCTTAGTGGGACATGCACTAGGCATGAAATAAATTTGACAGAAATATTAACGAGTGCATCAGTTGTCAGCTGTTGTTTGATGAGTAAAGTGGTATCCAAAGGGGGGGGGGGGGGACACTCGTGAGAAACTATGATGATGAAGAGAAATTTACATCTATATCCCATGAACAAAATACATAACTTGAGAGAGAGAGAGAGAGAGAGAGAGAGAGAGAGCGCATATTAATACATGAAACATATATGAAATATTAAACAATCCATGACAAAAGAAAAGGACATTACTAGTTTAGCGAATTCTTTAACCTATTTTTTTTTTCTATTGAGCAAAGAGCAGTACACTAGGAAGCAATATAGTGCAATTGTAGAGCTAGTTTAATATAGATGGTGCGTGAGAGTAAGGAAGACTGAAAGGAGGAAACTATTCGTGGTGGAAAGACAGACATATATAAGCATGTGAATCACTAGTTTGTTGTACTGATAGAACTGTAATAGTTTTGTGCACTCACAGTTACGCACACCTCTCGATTGCACACGATGGAGGGTAGAAAACAAAACAAAAACACAAAAAAAACAACAAAAAGACACTCGGAGCTATGGTTATATTGACACTATATTGGAAACTTTTACGTGTTCGATCACTTTTCACTGTCACATTTTTTTTTAAGCACTTTAACACACGTATCACTGTTGGTGCTTTTGGGATGTGGGAGGACATCTGCGACTGCGACAAGGGCGTGGGGGGTTTTTGGCGGTGGGCGGCGGCGATGGCAGCGGCGACGGCGGCGGCGGTGGCGGACACGTCACGTGGCGGCAGGCAGGGCGTCCCTGAAGGCGGCGCTCAGCGGGATCTCCAGGAAGTTGTGGAAAGTCTCACGGTATGTAGCGCGTTGTTTTTCCTTCTTGTGCTCTTCCCACAAGTCCGTGAGGAACTGCACGCTGTCTGACTGCTTTTTGGTAATCACTGCGTGTGCAGTCATGGCGAGTATCCACATCGTGGCCGTTCGTTTTGGCCTAGGGAACGGTTTCGCATCAGGGACGGTGAGAGCCGTGACTTGGATGTTTCTTGGGTCGCTTCTGTTTATGTGGGCTAGTATCTTCTTGCTTGTCTCCCATGTGTTGCTGGTTGCCCTGCATAGGAAACGGTGCTCTACAGTGTCCTTTTCGTTGCAGGTTTCACAATTGGGCGATTCTTTTATATGGATTCGCGCCAGCCTCTCGTTGGTCGGTACGGTGTTGTGCACTACTTTGTACCACATAGCTGTGGCGTGCTCCGGTATTGCTTTTTCTGAGATATTTCTCCAGAAGAATGGCCAGTCGTGGTCTGGAGTTTTTGTCTCGATTCTTGTTCTGTGTGTTTGCCTTCTTAGTGCGCCGTAGATGTTTTTCGCCGTCCTTAGTTGCGGGTTTGTTACGGTGGGCAGTGCGTAGCTCTTATCGAGGATCAGTTAGTTGCCTGATGTGTCGCATCTTAAACGGTATGTGACTGGTGTCTACCGGCGCTTCTTCTGATCGTGGCCTGTAGATCCGAGACTCGAACTCGGGACCTTTGCCTTTCGCGGGCGAGTGCTCTACCAACTGAGCTACCCAAGCACGACTCACGCCACGTCCTCACTGCTTTACTTCTGCCAGTACCTCGTCTCCTACCTTCCAAACTTACAGAAGCTCTGCTGCGAACCTTGCACAACTAGCACTCCCTTTTCCCACATATCGCCAGTCATTCTAAAAGCCGGTCGGTTGGCTGGCAGTTCGTTTAAGAGTGCAGCTGGTTAGTGTATATGTTGTGATTTATATTTTAGTAGTAATCACAATGAGTGATGCAGAAGAGAAATCGGTTCTGAGCGCTAGTAACTCGCGAAAGACAGGTAATAAAGAAAGAGGGAATTATGAAAAATAGTTCAAAAATCGACATGTTGTTTAAAAATCAAACGCAGCCATTTAGTACCAGCTCGAGTTTGAATCTAGAACCATCAGAGTGTAATAACGTGATGATGAAATGTAACAGATAGGACCTTTCCCCTTCTTTTAAAGTTTGTTGCAAGGATTGCCAACTTTAACTTGAGCCATACTGGACAACTCAAAAATGTATTATTATTATTATTATTGTATTACTGTTATTATTATTATTAATATCCAAAACACATTGCATAATAATACATTATAGCTGCAACAGGAATCTTGCATTTATTTAACACTATACTCACATTTAATACTGCGAATCCAGACATTTCTGCAAGCCTCTCCTTTCTTTACTTGTAATACTGTGAAGTTATACTTTTTTATGACGTCACAGCTTTAACAACAAGCTCTTCCCCACTGTCGGATTCGACAAATTTAGCAAACTCAGCACATGTCATACGGTAGTTAAAATTAACAAATAGTTCAGCTTTCACCCATTTCCACTTTCAGTCTGTTTCTTTCATTGCTCCAGATATTTAACATCACACTGAAAATCCGCTCTATAAACGCTTTGGATGGTGGCACTGCTAGCCTATGTTGAACAAGTTTCATCAAATTATGTGCTTTGCATGTCTTAAGAAATATCACCTATTTGTTTGAAATGTTTGAGTTTGGTAAGTCCTTCATGAATGACAAGATGTTATTCAGTGCATGTATTCCAGAAAATATTTTGTCACTGTTTATATTGATGTTGAAATAATCTATAAGTTTTATTATATTGTCCATTTTAAGGGGCTCTTCAAGATTTAACTGAGAGATAAGCTTGATAATTGAGTCTTCACTAAAGTCAAACCATTTTTCTAGATATTGTAGAATCCTAGTAGAGGCTTGCTGAGCTTCTCTGACAAATTTTGCTTCTTCATATTGTGGACGTTTTTTCAGCTCTTGTAACACCTTGAATCCAAAGAAATTATTTCTTTGTCTATTAATAATTTTGGTGTATAACTTCAGGAATACAGAATATATTTCAGTTAACTCTATGTAATCACTTTCCCGTGTTTTATGGTTGTATGAAATAACATGCATAAAATTGTGAACAAAATAAATGTAAATCTCTGGGGGTGTTACTGCATCTTCCACTTCACTGTCGTTTTCATGGGCTATGAAGTAATAGGGCAACAACAGCATCACCCCACATTGCAGGTTGCGTACATCATGGGCAAGTATACATTCAGGGGCAAACATATTGTTCACTTTTGATTGACAGGTCCTTAACCTATTGTTCTGCTAAGTGGATTATGACCCCTGGGGATAATCTGTCCTTTTGATTGATATTCTTAATCTGGCGTTTGATTAAGTGGTTTTCCATGTCACCCCTACTCCTCCTCCTCCTCCCCCTCCTCCTCCTCCTCCTCCTACTCCCACATTCCTCTGGCAACTTCCCTCTTCGATAAAGGCACACTTTTGGATCAATTTGATTGACTAATTAATTAAATCGTTCAATTAATTAATATTTCCCCCTCTCAGAAACCCGCACCCTCATCCCCCACCTGGAAATTGGCGGGAAAAAGTCTTATTGATTGGCTATTTGGAGGGATTTTGATTGCAGGGTATGGAATATTGTTTAAACAATTTAGATAAAGTGTGGAATATTGCTTATTTAAACAATTTATGGCATACAATGTGGTGTATGAAACAGTTTATTTATTTACTTAAAGAATTTGGTGGGGAATGGATTGTATTGTATGGAATATTGTATAAACAATTTAGACAATATAGTTTATTTATTTATTTAAAGAAATTGGAGGGAAATCGATTAAAGTTTATGGAATATTGTTTAAACAATTGAAAAGTGTGTGAAATATTGTTTGTTTAAACAATTTATAGGATATGAGGCTGTGTGTGGAATATAGTTTACTTATTTATGTAAAGAACTGGAGGAAAATCGATTGCAGTGTATGGAATATTGCTTAAACAATTTAGACAATGTGTGGAATGTTGTTTATTTTAAGGAGTTACAGGTTACAAGGTGATGTATGGAATATTTAAACAATTTTGATGGTTTTTCATTCTGATCATGTAAGGAAACACATAATTACACTGTCGAAGACTACTTAAACATATCTGAAAAACTTTCCCGTATCTCGCTATGCGTGCAGGCTGCCCAGTTAGGACGCACCAGAGGGATTTTGGAAACGCCATCAGGCTCGCCGCATCACCGTTGGATGCCTTCTTAAGTGGTTTGTATGCGTGAACCTACCTGTCGGATACCAGTGCACAGTATTTGCAAAGCAAATACTTGCTGAAGTTAATAAATAATTAATTTCCGGTCACATGATTGTGATGTAGGGAATGTAAGGTGGATGCAGTAGCTATTTCACACACACACACAAACTGACGATGTCACAAAACTAGTAGAAAGCTGACTCAAAATATACTAAAAGAAAGATCGTTGCATACAGAGAGAGAGAGAGAGCTGTAGTTTGCTTTCCAGATGACAAAGGAACTAGCATGGGATATTTGATTCCGCCATGGGCTCTAAACTGCCCCAGCGTTTCTGGCGCACTTCCTTGTCGTCCATTTCACGAACTGCTTCAGGAGTTATCAAATCTTGATGCGACAAATGTTGCGTCAGAAGACGTGCTGTGGAAATGTTAATTACATCGTTAATATAGCGTTTTTAACAATTTGCTTCACACAATTTAATACTTAGCAGTGTTATGTTTTTGGTGAGAAATTTCGTTAAATAATCCAAACCTATTATTATTTGATGTCATGATTTGAAGCGGTGATGTATGAAATGATAGTTCAATTTTCAAATTTCGACGTGAATCTATACCGTCACGGTTATAGAGGTCCAGACCACTACATGTCTGCTAAGTGTATTTTCTTTTTTAAAGCGCTATAGAATTCCTAATTTGACTAGTTCTCTCCACTACACCAGTACGAAGAAGGAGGGAGTAAAGGTTCTGCCACTTATGGGATAGTAACAACAACAGCAACAAATACTTTTGCAAGACAAGGGTCCACTGCAATGTATTGAGAAGCACTAACACGACACACTTATAGCCTGTTCAATCGGTAGTAATAAGTTTCATGGTTAGATGTCAGAGATCGCTATCAGTCGGGAATTTGACGTCGGACTGGGTTTTTAACGCATTATAGAGTTCCTAAACTGGTTCTCACTGCTGCATTTGAAAGGAGGGAGGAAGGGCCTACTGTGTGATAGGATAGAGACAACAACAACAAATACCTCTACAAGACAGAGTCCACTGCGGTGTATTGACAAACACTAAGCACGACACACGTAAACCACGATCCAGGCCGTAGCAGTAGTTGTCATGGCTTGATGTTGGAGATCACTGAAACACTCGCACACTCTGTGCACTCATGTCCCGAGGTCCACATGCAGTGCACAGACCCCCTCACACGCCGCTGGCGCCGACGCTCAGAGGTCGGTGAAAACTACCGCCACAATCGCAGCCCCAGACGTTGGCGCTCACATGTGCCTAGAGTGCACCACACACGGCCATGTAGGGCCTCCAGGGATGACTGGAGTGGTAGGAATTCGGATGTTATCAATACGTCAAGTGCAAACACCAGTCATTTTGAATCTTCTCTCACACAACACACTATTCCGCTTGTCATGCACTCTGGTTTCTTCGACAACCTTTGCTGCTGTGGGCAAGATCAGTCAGGTTAGCGCATTTCTTGTACCTAACCGCCCGCCACAGGCTGAGCTAATCCGTTACTTCTGGTTGCTGACTCCTTGTGATCGCCCTTGTAGCCAGCTGCGGTGCACTATGAAACAAGCAGCTGCAACTTGGACGTATACACTAGTTCTAACCAATTCCACCATAACATAGACTACCCAGTTTAAAAATCCACTTCACCGAATATAAGTCAGCTATGTTGTTGACCACAAGCCTCGATTTTGTACGCGGAATGTAGAAAAAAAGGGTTCAAATGGCTCTGAGCACTATGGGACTTGACATCTATGGTCATCAGTCCCCTAGAACTTAGAACTACTTAAACATAACTAACTTAAGGACATCACACAACACCCAGTCATCACGAGGCAGAGAAAATCCCTGACCCCGCCAGGAATCGAATCCGGGAACCCGGGCGCGGGAAGCGAGAACGCTACCGCACGACCACGACGAGAATGTAGATTTTTCTCTTTTATACAAGTCATTTTCGAAGACAGAAGAAATCGGGTCATATACGCTTTTTCACATCGCTAAAGTATCGTTACTTGTTGTGGAAAATCCTGGAACAATTTGACATAGGCTACATTTCCTCTAAGTAAACTACTGGCCATTAAAATTGCTACACCATGGAGATGACGTGCTACAGACGCGAGACATAACCGACAGGAAGAAGATGTTGTGATATGCAAATCATTAGCTTTTCAGAGCATTCACACAAGGTTGGCGCCGGTGGCGACACCTACAACGTGCTGACACGAGGAAAGTTTCCAACCGATTTCTCATACACAAACAGCAGTTGACCGGCGTTGCCTGGTGAAACGTTGTTGTAATGCCTCGTGTAAGGAGGAGAAATGCGTACCATCACGTTTCCGACTTTGATAAAGGACGGATTGTAGCCTATCGCGATTGCGGTTTATCGTATCGCGACATTGCTGCTCGCGTTGGCCCAGATTCAATGACTGTTATGAGAATATGGAGTCGGTGGGTTCAGGAGGGTAATACGGAACGCCGTGCTGGATCCCAAAGGCCTCGTACCACTAGCAGTCGAGATGACTGGTATCTTATCCGCATGGCTGTAACGGATCGTGCATCACGTCTCGTTCTCTGAGTCAGCAGATGGGGACGTTCGCAAGACAACCACCATCTGCACGAACAGTTCGACGACGTTTGCAGCAGCATGGACTATCAGCTCGGAGACCATGGCTGCGGTTACCTACGACGCTGCATCACAGACAGGAGAGCCTGCGATGGTGTACTCAACGACGAACCTGGGTGCACGAATGGCAAAACGTCATTTTTTCGGATGAATCCAGGTTCTGTTTACAGCATCATGATGGTCGCATCCGTGTTTGGCGACATCGCAGTGAACGCACATTGGAAGCGTGTATTCGTCATCGCCATACTGGCGTATCACCCGGCGTGATGGTATGGGGTGCCATTGGTTACACGTCTCGGTCACCTCTTGTTCGTATTGACGGCGCTTTCAACAGTGGATTTACATTTCAGATGTGTCACGACCCATGGCTCTACTCTTCATTCGATCCGTGCGAAATCCTACATTTCAGCAGGATAATGCACGACCGCATGTTGCAGGTCCTGTACTGGCCTTTCTGGATACAGAAAATGTTCGAATGTTGCCCTGGCCAGCACATTCTCCAGATCTCCCACCAACTGAAAACGTCTGGTCA
The DNA here is from genome assembly GCF_023864275.1 of Schistocerca cancellata. Taxonomy (NCBI): domain Eukaryota; kingdom Metazoa; phylum Arthropoda; class Insecta; order Orthoptera; family Acrididae; genus Schistocerca; species Schistocerca cancellata. Next base: position 446,266,354 of record NC_064626.1, on the reverse strand, counting down.
ATGGTGGCCGAGCAACTGGCTCGCCACAATACGCCAGCCACTACTCTTGATGAACTGTGGTATCGTGTTTAAGCTGCATTGGGAGCTGTACCTGTACACGCCATCCAACCTCTGTTTGACTCAATGCTCAGGCGTATCAAGGCCGTTATTACGGCCAAAGGTGGTTGTTCTGGGTACTGATTTCTCAGGATCTATGCACCCAAATTGCGTGAAAATGTAATCACATGTCAGTTCTAGTATAATACATTTGTCCAATGAATACCCGTTTATCATCTGCATTTCTTCTTGGTGTAGCAATTTTAATGACCAGTAGTGTATTTTCTAAATGTACATCTACCTCTACATCTACATGGATACTCCGAAATCACATTTAAGTGCCTGGTAGAGGGTTCATCGAACCACTTTCTCAATAATTCTGTATTATTCCAATCTCGTACAGAGCGCGGAAAAAACGAACACCTATATAATTCGGTGCAAGCGCTGATTTCCCTTATTTTACTATGGAGATCGTTTCTCCCTATGTAGGTCGGCGTCAACAAATTATTTTATCATTCGGAGGAGAAAGTTGGTGACATAACTGTATTACGAAGTTTCCGCCGCAACCAATAACGCCTTTGTTTTAATGACGTCCACCCTAAATCCTGTATCATTTCAGTGACGCTCTCTCCCCTATTTCGCGATAATACAAAACGTGCTGCCCTGCTTTGAACTTTCTCAATTTACACCATCAATCCTACTTGGTAAGGATCTTGCACCGCGCAGCAGTCAATTACTACGAACTGTGACCTCTCTGACAGGAAATCATGAATCCAGTCACATAAATGAGACGATAATCCATAAGCACGGGATTTCACTACAAGCCGCCTGTGTGGTACAGTGTCAAAAGCCTTCTGGAAATATAGAAATACGGAATCATTTTGAAATCACTTGTCAATAGCATTCAACACTTTGTGTGAGTAAAGAGCTAGTTGTGTTTCACAAGAACGATGTTCTCTAAATCGGTGGTGACTGTGTGTCAATAGATCGTTTTCTTCGAGATAATTCACAAATGTTCGAACACAATATATGTTCCATAACCTTTCTTGAATATTGGTGTGACTTGCGCAACTTTACAGTCTTTCGGTACAGATCTTTCTTCGAGCGAACGGTTGTATATGATTGTTAAGTACGGACCCATTGTATCAGCATACTCTGAAAGGAACCTAACTAGTATAGTCTGGAACAGAAGACTTGCTTTTGTTAAGTGATTTAAGTTTCTTCACTACTGCGAGGACATTTACTTATAAGTTACTCATGTCGGCAGCTGTTCTTGATTCGAATTTTGGAATATTTACTTCGTCTTCTTTGGTGAAGGAATTTCGGAAGGCTGTGTTTAATAACTCTGCTTTGGCAGCACTGTCGTCGATATTTCCGTTGTTATCGAGCAGAGAAGGCATCGATTGTGTCTTGCCGCTCGCGTATTTCACATACGAGCAGAATCTCTTTGGATTTTCTGTCAGGATTCGAGACAAAGTTTCGCATTGAACCACAAAGGGATTTTCACTCTGCAGCGGAGTGTGCGCTGATATGAAACTTCATGGCAGATTAAAACTGTGTGCTGCACCGAGACTTGAACTCGGGTCCCTTTCTTTCAGGAGTGCAAGGTTCGCAGGAGAGCTTCTGTTAAGTTTGGAAGGTAGAAGACGAGGTACTGGCAGTAGTAAAGCTGCGAGGACAGGCCGTGAGTCGCGCTTGGGTAGCTCAGTTGGCAGAGCACTTGCCCGCCAAAGGCAAAGGTTCCGAGTTCGAGTCTCGGTCCGGCACACAGTTTTAATCTGCCAGGAAGTTTCATCTCGCATTGAAGTCCGCGCTAAATTTCGAGCGTATATAAAAGATCGTCAATCCTGAAGATTTACGTCCGTTTAAATTTGACATGTTTTTTTCTTTGTTTCTGCAACAGTGTTATAACCCGTTTTGTGTACCAAGGAGGATCAGCTCCATCGTTTGTTAATTTATTTGGTATAAATTTCTCAATTGCTGCCGATACTATTTCTTTGAATCCGAGCCACATCTGGTCTACACTTACATTGTTGATTTGGTAGGAGTGGAGATTGTCTCTCAGAAAGGCGTCAAGTGAATTTTTAACCTGTTAACGTTGAGTATAAAAATGGTTCAAGTGGCTCTGAACACTATGGGACTTAACATCTATGGTCATTAGTCCCCTAGAACTTAGAACTACTTAAACCTAACTAACCTAAGGACAACACACGACACCCAGTCATCACGAGGCAGAGAAAATCCCTGTCCCCGCCGGGAATCGAACCCAGGAACCCGCGCGCGGGAAGCGAGAACGCTACTGCACGACCACGAGCTGCGGACGTTAACGTCGAGTATAGATGTAAGTGTTAGGAAGTCGTTTCTGAAAGTATTTGTATGGAGTGTAGCCATGTATGGAAGAGAAACATGGATGATAAATAGTTTGGACAAGAAGAGAATAGAAGCTTTCGAAATGTGGTGCTACAGAAGAATGCTGAAGATTAGATGGGTAGATCACATAACTAGTGAGGAGGTATTGAATAGAATTCGGGAGAAGAGGAGTTTGTGGCACAACTTGACTAGAAGAAGGGACCGGTTGGTAGGACATGTTCTGAGGCGTCAAGGGATCACAAATTTAGTATTGGAGGGCAGCGTGGTGCGTAAAAGTCGTAGTGGGAGACCAAGAGATGAATACACTAAGCACATTTAGAAGGATGTAGGTTGCAGTAAGTACTGGGAGATGAAGAAGCTTGCACAGGATAGAGTAGCATGGAGAGCTGCATCAAACCAGTCTCGCCGGTCGGAGTGGCCGAGCGGTTAAAGGCGCTACAGTCTGGAACCGCACGACCGCTACGGTCGCAGGTTCGAGTCCTGACTCGGGCATGGATGTGTGTGATGTCCTTAGGTTAGTTAGGTTTCAGTAGTTCTAAGTTCTAGGGGACTTATGACCATAGCAGTTGAGTCCCATAGTGCTCAGAGCCGTTTGAACCAAACCAGTCTCAGGACTGAAGACCACAACAACAACAACAACATATTTTTCGTTAATGTTTGGAGGATTCGGGAGTTACAATCGTCAGTTTCACTACGACAATCCTATGTTCACTAATCCCTGTATCCGTTTTGCTGCTCGTTATTAGCTTAGGACTATTTGTTGCTTAGAGGTCAAGTGTGTTTTCACAACCGTTTACTATTTGCGTGGGCTCATGAACTAACTGCTTGAAATAATTTTCAGAAAATGCGTTCAGCGCAATTTCGAATAATGTTTTATGCATACTTTCGGAATTAAACATGTATTTTCGCCAACACACCAAGGGTAAATTAAAGTCACCACCAACTATAACTCTATGAGTTGGGTATGCGTTTGAAATAAAACTCGAATTTTCTTTGAACTTCTCAGTAATTGTATCAAATGAATCGGGAGGTTGGTAAAAGGCTCCAATTATTATTTTATTCCGGTTGCCAAGAATGACCTCTGCCCACACTAACTAACAGGAACTATCTACTTCAATTCTGCGACAAGTTAGACTGCTTCTAACAACAATAAACACTCGATTGCCAACTGTGTTTATCGCACTCTTTTGGAACACTGGTAGGTTCTTCCCAAAAATTTCGGCTGAACTTATGTCCGACTTTAGCCAGCTTTCAGTGCATATAACGATTTGAGCATCAGTGCTTTCTATTAGCGCTTGAAGCTGATGGTTCATGTATCTGCGTTCTTCCTGTGTTCAGCCTGCACCCTTTGTGACTGAAGCCCTTTTTGTGCTTTCCTGAGACCGTCTAACCTAAAAAAAAACCACCCAGTCCACGCCACGCAGCCCCTGCTACCTGTGTAGGCGCCTCCTGCATGTAGTGGACGCCTTCTCCATTGAGCTGAACCCAATACCAAACCACCCTGTGAAGCAAGTCAATGAATCTGTAGCCTACATGGTCTTAGAACTGTCTGAGCCTCTGATTCAGACAGTACCTGGAAACTGTTTGTCAGACTAATTGGGGAGGTCTTACATATGGCCCCCTGGGAAGTCTTTCGCCGCCTGCCACGCCCGAAGTCGACCTCCCACTCGATCATGGGTGACGGGTCAGCCTCAGTGCGAGCAATAACTGGGCTGGTCACTGCTGAGGACTCTGACGTGTTAGACGTCTGCTGGATGCTCACAGCCGGCCCACAACAGTCATGCCCATCCACTGCAGCTTCAAAGTCTTTAACCGAAGCCATCACAGGCTGGAGCTGAGAGCAAAGTGTCACTAACTCGGCTTGCATCTGAGCACAACAATCACAGTCCCTTTCTATACTAAAAACCATGGAAAACTACACTTCCCAGACAAATGGACTATCTACTGTAGACCCTAACAAAAAGCTAGAGCTGTGTCTAATAAATTATATTATTGCACAGAAATTAGAAAAACCGAATTACTGAAGCACTCAGTGAGACTAAATAATTCACCCCTGATTAGAAACTTGTAATACGAGGGTTGTTTTTTAAGTAAGGCCCGTTTTTATTTTTAAAAAAAGATACAAATACTTTTGTAAAAAAAGTTTTATATTCTGATTCTACACACTTTTGCCTATTTTTCTACAAGTTGCCTTGTTCATTTAAGCACTTGTCATACCGTACAACTAAGTTTTTAATTCCCTCTTCAAAGAATTCGGCCGCCTGCTCCGACAGCCAAGAGTTCACGGCCGCTTTCACTTCATCGTTGTCATTGAAGCGCTGCCCGCCAAGATGGTGTTTCGGGTACCGGAAAAGGTGAAAATCGCTAGGAGCAAGGTCAGGGCTGTATGGTGCATGGTCCAAAACTTCCCAGCCAAGATAATCAATCAAATCCCGAGTCTTTTGAGAGGTGTGAGGCCTAGCGTTATCGTGCAGGAACAAAACTTCTTTTGGCAGCATGCCGCGCCTTTTGTTTTGAATTGCTCTGTGGAGCTTCTTTCGAGTTGCACAGTAGGCATCTGAGTTGATTGTCGTTTCTCGTGGCATAAAGTCCACTAGCAAAACACTGTGCCGGTCCCAGAACACAGTTGCCCTAATCTTGCGCTTTGACAGCGTCTGTTTGGCTTTGACCCTGATGGGTGAGGTTGTGTGTCGCCATTCCATCAATTGTCGCTTGCTTTCGGGAGTGATATGGGATACCCATGTTTCATCTCCAGTGACAATTTGACTCAACATGTCATCCCCTTCTTCCTCGTAACGAATCAAAAAGTCCAATGAAGTGGCAAATCTCTTCCCTTTGTGGTCCTCTGTAAGGAGTCTGGGTTGCCACCGAGAACACAGTTTCTTAAAGTTTAGGCTTTCAGACACAATTTTGTACAAAACCGATCTTGAAACTTGTGGAAATTCCAAAGAAAGAGTGGAAATTGAGAATCTTCTGTCCTCACGAATCTTTGTTTCGACTGCAGCCACCAAATCATCAGTGATCACAGAGGACCGACCTGAGCGTTCTTCGTCATGGACGTTTTGACGGCCATTTTTAAACTCTGTAACCCATTGACGCACTTTACCTTCACTCATTGCATTCAAGCCATAAACTTCTGTTAACTGACGATGAATTTCTGCAGCTGATAGGCTTCTCGCGGTCAAAAAACGTATCACTGACCGTATCTCACACGCGGCGGGCGATTCAATAATCGTAAACATTATAAAGTAGCACAGCGATGCGTACACTTCAGCTACAGAGCTGCAACTTGCATCAGTGTGAACGGGAAGGATGCCGGCAAGTGGCGCGGTGGCTTGTTGCGGCGTCCGCGCGAACTACGGGACTATACGCGCGAACGGCCCTTACTTAAAAAAAACCCTCGTATGTCACAAAATCGGTTTACTTCCCGACGCAAACGAAAACGGGAGAACTGTCTGTTAGATGCTAAATTAACATGCAGAAATTCAAGAAAGTAAACTGTCAAAGCACACAGATGAAATTATACAATTCGCTCCTGGGTAGGAAGTCATAAAAGTCACAAAATCTGTTACTTCATTGTTGCTGCTTCTGTCTCAGCTGGCTGCTGCTGCCGGATTGGTCAGGCAGCAGGTAGGAGAATAATCTTTTCTTATCTAGTACGTTGTGCATCACAGGACTAGAATATTAAACTCATTTTTTACTCATGATGCAGTGCTAAGATACACCTCTCTCACAGAATACTCCTCACATTCGAACTCCCGCTTAAAATAGCCAAATGCCCCACCACATACGAAGTCTCTTAAGGCAACAGCGAGGAAGTCGAAAATATAAGGTTTATACTACGTATCACTGTATAAATTCGGTAATACATCTAACCTTCTGAAAGATTGATATATCGTTAAAAGATATCGCCGCAACGGAAAAACGCCTGTCTGTAGCTCCAAATTAAGAATCATATCCGTTGCACCCTACTCACCGCTTCCACCCGCCACGTGGCATGTCATTGATATCCAGTTGATAGGCTAATTAATTAAATTGATTATAAGAGTCTGTCCGCAGCTCGTGGTCGTGCGGTAGCGTTCTCGCTTCCCGCGCCCGGGTTCCCGGGTTCGATTCCCGGCGGGGTCAGGGATTTTCTCTGCCTCGTGATGACTGGGTGTTGTGTGATGTCCTTAGGTTAGTTAGGTTTAAGTAGTTCTAAGTTCTAGGGGACTGATGACCATAGATGTTAAGTCCCATAGTGCTCAGAGCCATTTGAACCATTTTTGTAAGAGTCTCTTTGAATGTCGATTCATTTTTCTTTTTCAGTAGTCGGATTACACTCATGTAATTCAAATGGGATCCCTGAAGGGAAGATGATGTTCTTTTCGAGGAACACTATAGAGGACTGACATTTGAAACTAAGCACAGAAGGATCCTACCACTGGAAACGTACATTTTGCGTAAGGACCGCGCTGTTAAAAACTTGATCACATCTACTATGTTACCGTCACCATGCATAAAAAGCGGCCTTGGTTATACAGACACACACAAGAGTCGCTAATAGCGTTACGCTTTCTGGTAGAAATGTTGTATGCGATTTGGAATCAAGTCTGTCCAGTCAACAACATACCTGCGTTGGATCCTTTGGAGACGTCTTTTAACGATTACAGCCACTGGTGAATCATATTTGCACCACTCTCATATCTCGAAAGGAGACACCTTTTTCGAACCTATGTGCTACAGCAAAAACACAACAGCGCAGATTTTTAGACAGTCGCTCTGCATCTTGTAACTGTTCCTCAGTCTCTGCCCCACCCTCCATGCAGCTTTATCTACGTGATTGTCCTAATTTAAGTCGGAACTGAGCAGAAGTCGGAAAGCGCTAGACCTACCATCTTCTGCATCCTGTGGAGAAACAGGGTAATCTGAGTTAATGCGACAGGACCGTGGTTTAACCATTTGGTGGAAATGAGTGTGTCTTGTAGCTCTGTCAACCGTGTACAGTGTTTAAGGCCAGCGCCAAACGAAGCTTTCTCCTGCAGCATGAGGTAGTAAAAAAGACAGTATGAATGGCTAGGGTCGTTTTTCTTACCGGGAAAACTAGGAAGAGTTCACATCATACAGGAACTGGAAGAAGGACCTGGATTTGCTACTACATTGCAGTACATCTCCAAACTTCATACAGGTACAGCAGTCTGAAGGAAATCTGCATCTCTCAGGGTGCATTCATGTCTGTTGCCCAAACATTCTCTCTATCATCGTTATTTTGTACCATCCAACAGAGATAAACTATGAACTATAAAAGCTCTGTCAATGTTATCCAATAGAGAAATGAAGACGATGTCGTCCTCTTCAGATGTATCGAAAAAAAACACCGTCTGCGTGCTGGCATCGAGAATATGTGGAAATCCCATTAAATATACTGGTACTGGTTCGCTGGAGCAGGTAGCTAGTGGTCAAAGTCGCATTCACAGACCAAAATAAAGTTTTGTCACCTGTACTGTAGGAGGACCATATCTCACAGACATTCAGTCACAAGAGTGCGTCCCTGTGTTGTTGTTTGACACATTGTTTTTTTTTTCTGTTGTAGCACATCCAAGCAGTGTATCACTACAGCCATATACACTGCCATCATTTTTTTTTCACCATGACTTCGAGACCTGTGTCAGGTGTTAAACAGAAATTAACACATTTCAATCAAACTGGACATGGCATGTTGTAAATTATGCTGCTGCAGCTTCCACAACATGCACAGGACGATTGTAATAAAAAACAGAGGTGGTGTTTCTTACTGACAAAAAAATGCAGAAGTCATCACGAGATATGGAAACTGGAGGAGTTTTGCGGCATTGTGGGGCATTTCAAGACAGCTGTCCGAAAGTGATTGATGATCTCTGCATTTAAAGTCATCTTTCACAGTGATATGGTAGCAGATGTCTAGGTGTCCCATTTCGATTGATCCCTCATATGGCAGTCATGTATGTGATCACCGTTTCTGTGTAGGCCATCAAAAATGGTTCAAATGGCGCTGAGCATTATGGGACTTAACATCTGAGCTCTTCAGTCCCCTAGAACTTAGAACTACTTAAACCTAACTAACCTAAGGACATCACACACATCCATACCCGAGGCAGGATTCGAACCTGCGACCGTAGCGGTCGCGCGGTTCCAGACTGAAGCGCCTAGAACCGCTCGGCCACAACGGCCGGCTTGTAGGCCATCCTCAGACGGTGTTGCTACCACTGAGACTCTCTCTCCATCACAAACAAGTGATGTCGGTTAATCATTATAAGGTAATCAACAGCTTACCAGTGGACGGATGGGATGGAAAAGACACTGTTGATATACTGTAATGAGCACCACATTTGATAAGGCGATTAATTTTAGCAATTTTACCAGTTTTCCGTAATTTCAACGCTGACCAGTGACACGGCAGCATGCTTCCCAATTTCTGTATCATCACTAAACCATCCCTCCACTACTTTGGAAGTACAGTATACTAGGTTGCGAATGTAGATGGATGACTATACAGTACGTCCATTCATTGTTAATTCTCGAACATATATGTACCAAAGTATAACAGACAGTGCACCGGCCTTACTCATTGCACCTGTCCAAGTGCACAAGATCTCTCCAGATACACGAGTGTCGAGGACCGCATGTCAGTGTATAGTAGATATGAGAGTGTTGTGGTGATATAACACCCAGTTAGGAAGAAGGCACGTGTGGTTTATGTATGATGGAGCTCTACACAGACGTAGTTTGAAGCATTTTACGTAAATAAATTGCACCATAAATTCAGAAGTATTGTTCTAGTGTCTGGGATCAGGCCCAAGAACCTATCGGTAAGAGAGAAATGACCGTGGAACACAGACACATATATTCCTAAGGCTACACGGTTTTGTGTTAAAAACATGCCTTAATGCTAGAGCTGTGCAGCTTCCAACGTGTTAGTCGTGAGGGAAGCAGCACTGTTAATATTCCAATGTAAGAAATATATTCCCAGCACATCACATATATTCTCCATGCAACTTTCTCTATGATAAACTATGATGAAAAATTGTGAAGTGATAAAACTACTACCTTATACACCACAGAAAACATCGATTCTTTGTAACACTAACACTAGATAGGTTTCCAGAGGTGTATCACACCTGCTGTTTACGAAGTTTAGGCCCAGTTACTGTTTGGAAATTATGATATGCTCATAACAGCCCAATAATATCATCGTTGACAGCCGAAAATACGTACGAAGAAAAGGTGACATCTTACGAGGAAATAAAAACCACCATCAGTAGCCAGAGAACATGTAGCAGTCTTACTGCAGTTGGATGGGTGCGATGAGTAAGATTGGTGCAGAACAGTCTTCGCCAAACAGTAGTTATGGACGCAGCTCGCTCTTTTCCTTCAGGAGACATGGAATGTAGACTTCTATATCCGGTCAGCCGCAAGTTAAATCGGTGATAGTGTTGCAGGAAGGGCTGGTCAAAGACAATGTGGGGAGATCTTTCAATCTCCAACTTTATCCTAAGAATGCGATAAGGCTCTGTAATTCCCATCTGCATAGGGGGAGATGGGCAATCGTAATCGTAAATTACGCACTATGGTCGAGGTGCTAGAAACATGTAGATTGGTATAGAACACTGTCTGGTATATATGTGGTCGAGAATTAACAATGAATGGACGTACTGCATAGTCATCTATCTACATTCACAATCTAGTATATGGTACTTCCAAAGTAGTGGAGAGGTGGTTTAGTGATGATACAGAAATGGGGAAGCATGCTGCCACGTCATTGGTCAGCGTTGAAATTACGGAAAAACTGGTAAAATTGCTAAAATTAATCGCCTTATCAAATGTGGTGCTCATTACTGTACATCGATGGTGTCTTTTCCATCCCATCGGTCCACTGGTACGCTGTTGATTACCTTATAATGATTGACTGACATTATTTGTTTGTAATGGAGAGAGAGAGTCTTAGTGGGAGCAACACTCTCTGAGGATGGCCTACACCGAAACAGTGATCACGTACATGACTGCCATATGAGGGATTAATCGAAACGTGACACCTAGACACCTGCTACCATATCACTGTGAAAGATGACTTTAAATGCAGAGATCATCAATCACTTCCGGACAACTGTTTTGAAATACCCCACAATGCCTTAAAACTCCTACAAGTTTTCATATCCTGTGATGTCTTCTGCATTTTTTTGTCAGTAAGAAACACTACCTCTGTCTTTTATTTCAGTCATTCTGTTCATGTTGTGGAAGCTGCAGCAGCATAATTTACACTGTGCGACGTCCAGTTTTCTCTTGTGTTTGATAGTCTGTAGGATATAGACTCCTGCAGTACAGATAACGAAACTTTACACTGGTCTGTGGAAGTGTCTTCGATCATGAGTCACCTGCTCCAATGAGTCATCACCTGTGTGTTTAATAGGATCGTCACATATGCTCGATTATGGCACAAAGATGGTATTTGTTTCTGATATATCTGAAAAGAGGGGAGTGGTCATATCTTGTAGAGTTCTCTACGAGGTGACGTTGGTGGAATTTTTATATTTTTATAGTTCACAGTTCTTCTCTGTTTCATGGTACAAAATAACCAGGAGGAACAGAATGTTTGGATTACAGACATGACAGCACCCTGAGAGATGAATGTCCTTTAGACTGCACTGCTCATATGTAATTTGGAGGCGCATCACAATTCAGTAGCAAAAGCCTCGTCCTTCTTCCAGTTCCCGTTACGCTTGTACTGTCTTTTCTACTACCTCATTTTGCAGCAGAGAGAAAGCCTCATTTGGTGCTGGCCTTACACAATGAACATGGTTGGTGGGGCTACAACATGTTCTCATTTCCACCAAGTGGTCAAAACATGGTTCTGTCGCATTAACTCAGCTCACCCCGTTTCTCCACAGGATGCAGAAGGTGGTAGGTGCAGTGCTTTCCGACTTCTGCTCAGTTCCGACTTAAATTGGGACACTCGCGTGGATAAAGCTGCAGTGAGGGCGGTGCAGAGACTGAGGAACAGTTACAAGATGCAGAGGGGCTGTCTAAAAATCTGCGCTGGAGTGTTTGCTGTAGCAGATAGGTTCGAAAAACGTGAATCGTTCGAGGTATGAGAGTGGCATAACCCAACTACAGAAAAAGAAAAATTATTGGCCATGCAAAGTGACTCTTATGATCAATTTAAACAGTTAGCCTACCAACTTGATATCAATGGAATGGCTTGCCGCCTGGCTGGTGGAAGCGTTGGCTAGGGCACCACAGAAACGATTCTTGACATGGAACAGCAATCGGACATTTTTCTCATTGCATCAATATCTTTTAACGATATTTCAGTCTCACATCTACACTTAACGATACTTCGTTGATGTGCAAAAGCTTGTATGCCTCGATATTTTCTGTCTTCATAAATGGCTTGTGTAAAAGGAGGAACTCTACATTCCACATGAGAAGTTCAAGGTGTATGGTCAACAAGATCGTATCCTCGTATTGGGTAAAGTGGATTTCTTAAACTGTGTGGTCTATGTCACGATGGAATTGTTTAGAACTACTATATATTCCCAAGCTGTAGGTGCTTGTTTCACAGCGCCCCACAGCTGGCTGTAGCAGTAGTCAAGAGGAGTTTGCAACCGGAAGTAATGGATTAGCTCAGCCTGTGATGAGTAAAAATGGTTCAAATGCCTCTGAGTACTATGGGACTTAACATCTGACGTCATTAGTCCCCTAGAACTTAGAACTAATTAAACCTAACTAAGCTAAGGACATCACACACATCCATGCCCGAGGCAGGATTCGAACCTGCGACCGTAGTAGTCTCGCGGTTCCAGACTGAAGCGCCTTGAACCGCTCGGCCACACTAGCTGGCTGACGGGTACAAAGAATGAGCTGACTTGTCTGGCCTTGCCCATAGCAGCGAGGGCTGGCGAAGTGGCTAGTGTCCAGGGTGAGCACGACAGAAGCGGACGTATGTGTTTGCGTGAGAGAAGGTTCTAAGTGATGGGTGTTTGTGCTGTAAGCGCTGATAGCATCCGAATTCCTACCAATCCAGTCACCTCTGGACAGTGTTCTGTACGGGCAGGCATGCCCTGCATGAGTGTGGGTCTCTCTCCAAGCTGGTGCAGATGGGGTTACACTGTAGTCAGTGGAAGGCGCACACCTTGCTATTGCTAATTTGTGTGACCGGTAGTATTTTATTTTTCACCAGATACGTTTAGTGGAAACGTTGTAGTGGAGGAAGGTGTTTGTGCTCTCAAACATCGGTGCATACAAGCCCTCAGATGTATTTAGCGCTGCAATCTATTTGTGGTGGAAATCCTTGATTTGCATAATGTTAGTGTGTGATATTCAAATACTGAAAATATGTTTTATCATGAATAAGGATAATCATAAGGTGTAGGTAAATGTTTTAAGTGATCTATTTGAGTCTTGTAAATTTTTAAATAATTAATTTGTTAGGGTATTGCAAAAGGGTTATTTCACACTATTTTTGATATCGAAATTCTGCCAGCTCTCCGTTTGTCTCCAGCATAGAGCACTGTATTCTGAGAAGTGATGGAAAACTCCATCTGAATGTGTCGAGAAGTTGCTTCACACAGACAAACAGGTATTGACCTCTTGAAAAAGGCAGAAACTGAAAGCGAGTATGGAATTTCCTGGTCAACAAAATGCTGCCGCTTCATGCTTTGTTTGGGGGCCACGAGATCAAAGGAGACGAATAAGCGGTCTGTGGTTCGTGGTGTTTAGTAATGTGATCTGTAATTAGGACTTTGAGCGGTTTTGATTGTCGCCCTGACGATAGACACACGTGCGGGAGACCCCAAGAGGTGACTACTATACTGCACTTCATTCCACTGATGTTGTATAGACCGCATTTTCAGAGTTTAACTGTCACTGGAATACGACTGCTGCACTTTTCTCAGTCTGTACAAAATTGTTTGCCACTGAGATTCGAGTAATTTGTCTGCAGAAAATGGCAGTGGGTTTCGAAATATGTTGTGAACTTTTAGATATATCATTGTTATGATTTTCTCGCCTGTGCTTAGACACCAGTGTTCTTCGAAAAGTGAGGAAAATAAAAAAAAAATTACAGTCTTAACATCACTGACTGTGGCAGCAAATGTAAACTAAGCCCACTCAGCATTTCCACGTGCAAACAGAATAAGAAAGCGCCACAATTGTTTAAATATTTCATACTGCCTTGTCACCCACAGATTGTTTAAATAAGCAGTATCCCATACATTGCAGTCACATTCTCGACAAATTCTTTAACTAAATACTCAACTGAGACCCCAGGGGGGGGGGGGGGGTCCACAATCCACTTAGCACAACAATAAGTTAAGGACATGTCAATCAAAAGAGAATAATAGGTTTGTCCCTGCACAAGTGCCTGCCCCTGAACGTAGGGAACCTGCACAAACTACTTGTCCTCGTGCCCCTGTTGCACTATTACTCTATGAACGTCGAAATAAGTTTGACAACATTGTATTCACGACTTCAACAATGGTCAGTTCTGGAGCAATCTATCTACAGCAGAAAAAATGGTCAAATGCGTGTAGGAACATGCCGGAGAAGTGTGGAGTACTCTGACTACAGGAACTCAAAAAACTTCATCGCCTCACTCACCTTCTTCATGCGTAAAGAAAACTCATTAAATACCATAACCACTACCGATTCAACATAGTATGTCATTAGTCTTAGTTCATATTTCGCAATATGTTGCAGTATTTTCATGTGACTAGGTCCCACAATTAGATGTGGTGCTTCAAACATTTGTTTGAACTTCATGAAAACGGACTAGTTTTTCCCATAATTGACAGAATACTTGTCCGTACCATAATCGACTACTTACGATCCTGAAGGACCAGTCTTAATGATGATCTCTTTAAGCTTCTTGGCTGTAGAAGTTGATGTCGTCAGCGTTTTCATAAAAATGTAACAGCAGAAGTCATTCAAGTGTCTTGGTCAAAGAACTGGATAGCAACTGGAAATAATTTCATGTTTCCTTTATCTGAAGCATCCCATGCAATCGAGAAGGGAGTTGTGCCAACTTTTTGCAAAATTCGTTGCATAGAATGTGGAGCCAATACATTCTCCACTATTACTTCAGCTTTAGTCCATAAACAGTGAATTTTGAATGATAGTTTTGAATCTTCAAACAAAAAGTGAGATACGAGAGCATGTCCTCAGTCTTGAGGAAGGTAACTGTGCTGATGTTTCACTAAATAATACGTTAATATTACTTTTGTTGCTGAGACTTCCTCTTCCTAACTAGTTCCTGCTGGCACAGTGGAATTTCTTAACACATACCACACATTAACAATTTGAATCTTGGTTTACCACTTCATATTTCATTGTAAAACTTACATGACGTGTTTTACAGTATGTGGTATATTCATCATGTTTCGAAAGCCACTCCAGAAAGACTGCTTCTTGCAGCCATTTGTCTCTGAAATGACACTCACAATGTTGTTTTTTAGCTTGCTTCGTTTTAGAAGCTCTCCATAATATGATGTTGTTATATACATACACACATCACACAGTTACTACGATAAAATACTTCACTATACCAATCAGCTGCATGCAACAAAGGGTATACTTGACATGTTCATTCATCTGACAGCAGTATTCCTTTTAAAATTAGTAGCTCTTTACTGCAAGCACCGATAATAAAATGAAAATGCAACATTGTCTCCATTTGTTTTGTTTGTTGTTTTTTGTCACTATGTAATATAACTGTGCAGAAGAACAAATAGAGATAAACTGAAATCGTAACTCTGTTTTATTGTCCATATGGAAGTGACATGCAGGTGTCATAAGAAAATACAAGCTACTATTAGCCTGTCTTTCCTAGTTCGTTCTTATTGGAGCAGTCTTCAAATGACTTGACGAGAATGGATGATAATGGACACCACAGTGTAGTAAAAATACAGATCCATTTAGACCTCTATGACACAGCTTCTCGAACAAATGAATGTGCCAGCTTATATTAAGATACATCGGAATTTGCTGGGACAAATCCAGAATGCTCCCAACTTGTGACACAATCTGATACAAAATATTGAAACCAAAGTACAATCAAATTGAAAAGTTTAACTGACTCTATTTTCATTATTTGGCTTTTGCAAAATATTAAAAATGTAATTAGTAAATTTGAATCTAGCCTATTTAAAGGGCCCCAAAAACAGAACTTCTGACATCCAGTCGGGACATTTGCCCAGACACCACAGTTTTTATTTAGAAACCAGACTGTCTAGTCTAAAACCGAACAATTGGCAACTTTGTTAGTTACCAGCAATGTCACATTCACATTAATTACCTGAAAAGCTAACAACATGTCAGTAATAATCCTAAGCAGAGCCAAACAAGGGAAATATTAGTAAAGCTATACTTTGGGAAATATTATCATGAAACAAACCAACACAAGGTTTTCCTTATGGCTCAACTAGATACTGTAATTGATAGGAATGTTTAAAATCATTCTATTCCCTTAAAATTTGTGTATTTCTGCTGCCATCACTGTCAATAACATATTCTAAACAGAAGTAATTTGAAAATAATTAAAATCAGAAAAATTCGGTCATAATCAACGTTGATGGTATATGGTTTATAACTAATGTAATTGAAAAACAAAGAACAGGATACAATTAAAATACGAGTGTAACATATCTAGCTTACCAGACTCAGTTTTGAAAAGACTGTGTTACTAAAATGAGGTACATTTTTATTTAAGCTTGGAAAACATGCTGGGAAGAATTTATATTATGTATTTTACGAATAATTCAATAAAATGTAGTATGTATTGTTATAATTACATCTGACTACTTTCATTCTGAATGACGCTGCTTTATAATGAATTTCATATATTACTTAACATAATGTTATTATACAATATTTAGAGTTAATCAATGTACTGTTATTTGTCAAAATTCGTTGTAATTCTTTAAATTTATGTTTTTAACAATTATATCATTGTAGAAAAACCTATCTAAGGACATGTGGAGGCATTGTTGGACACCTAGTCTTGCTTGAAATA
Organism: Schistocerca cancellata; assembly: GCF_023864275.1. Taxonomy (NCBI): domain Eukaryota; kingdom Metazoa; phylum Arthropoda; class Insecta; order Orthoptera; family Acrididae; genus Schistocerca; species Schistocerca cancellata. The sequence continues at coordinate 446,249,925 of NC_064626.1, read as the reverse complement.
ACGACATGGCACCTGTGGCGATAATTTAACATTTAATCGATTGCAAATGCAACACACTGTGCCAACTTTGTACGTTTTTACTCAACAAACAAAACTGAAGCTCCAATAAATTCTGGTACGAATGGTGTGGACATTACAAACACTTGGTCAGTGTATGCAGCTTGTAACGGAACATATTAAAGGCTTTACTTTACCGAAGTATGCGATACCCTCCAAATTCAACCAGTTTAATGAGTATTTATGATTATAGAAAAGTTATTGTGTATGTTAACAATGATTGCATAACATGTCTCCATAAACAGTCAACCCATTAAATTATACTGAATAATTGACCCACACAAAAGTTAATATCACTGATACAGCAAATGTTATCTTGTAAAAACACTAAGTTCATCTTAAATAATTAATATGAAGTACGAAAAATAGTGGCCAACTTAGGTATTTTGGATCTCATTAAATAAAAATAACCCAGTGAAACCTATTTGTTCACTAGGAGCGTTTTCACTAATATTCATGTAATCAATCCTATTTTAGACGAAAACCAATGTAATTCTTAATAATTCATGTTATTTACTTATTTATGCAAATTAGAGAAGTCAATTGACAAACTTCTAAAAAATCGGCCTTTTTGTAACAAAGAATTATTCTGTCAAGTCAACATCTGTCAACAAATTATGTCACTCGATGCAAATTTATAACTTTTCTGCACAAATTATGATAACAGATGTACATGTGACTTATAAACTATATCTCTTTTTAGTAGTTCTTTGACAATGTTACAAATACCAGCAGCAAGAAGGGTCGGGGGCGCATTCCGAATGTCACTTTGGTAAAGTGTGTTTGTGTGTTATTGTTTGAGGTGGATAAACAATGCAAAGAACATGTAAAGGAAGTACTACTTTGTGTTGTGTCATGGTCTTTGGTGGACAGTGGAATTAAGATGGCCACCAAAGTAATAAATATTTTAAGTTTACATATTTGTTGGTTTCGCTCGTTCTTTATCATCAAAAGCACATAAAAAACACGGGACCTCATGTTTTTAACCCTAGACAACCAGATTTAGAGCCAGCATCAGCATCAAGACACAGCAGTGATCTAGCAAGCAGCAGCGATTACCACAATGCATTTTAATGGTGCCAACATAACATCAAGTGCTAACAAGCTCCGTAAATGGGAGTGAAATAGTGCGATTATAGCAATTAGGAATAACTACGACTAGGCGACCATTACAACCTCCAGGACGTCAATTTATTCTTGTTACCTGCAACAACTGAAGCAAATCAACTCTTAGTAACTGACAATGTAGGTTAAGTATTTTATCCCAGCCAAAGAACAGCTCTCTTTTTATTTCTCATCTGGTGGAAGAGTTGGGGTTAATGTAAATCTCTGACTGGAGTGATTATACAGTTTTGAAGTTTCAGGTATATTTCGATGAAGTATTTTGGACAGTCAAGATCTGAAACAAAATTTGGACAAAGTAAATAATAAACAAAGATGAGGATCTGTTTGAACAAAAATATGTGAGTTCAACAAACTACATCATACAATTGAGATAGGATCACTATCATCACCTGCAATGAGATATTTCAACAACTGTTTCTTCTTTTCTGCAAAGTGATAGCGAGTACTGGTTGTGCAAAAAACGTTTTCTTTATAATGACAATTTAATTTTTTTAAATTTTAATTTGATTGATATTTCTGGTTAGTTAAATATTTGGGAAAACATGAGTGATGTAAATGTAGAAAATGTTAATGAAAGAAGGGAGGAGGATGTAGAACAGAATATCAATTATGAGTCACAGTAGTATAGAGTGAGGACCAGGCGGTAGAGGTTTTCTATAATTTTCCTAAATCCCTTCAGGCAAATGCTGGGATAGTTCCTTTGAAAGAGCATGCCTGACTTGCTTTCCTATACTTCCCTAATGCATTGGGACCGATGATCTTGCTGTTCGGTCACCTCCCCCAAATCAACTAACCAACCAAAGCAATAGATCCGAAGTGAGTAGTGTCTGTACACCTTCACTTAGCTTTGAGGTGAGAGAAGGCAGGAACGTAGTAGTAGCAATAGTTTGTTTGACAAAGATGAGCGAGAAGTGTTTGAGCTGCCATGAAAAAGTCAGTTCTGGGTTCTATGCAGCTGTTTTGACAGATGGGTACATTAAGGGGAATGTAGTTGCGTAGTAAATGTGGAAGTAAATGGATCTCTTCCATGGTATTGCAGATTATGTTCAAGGGACAGGAAAAAACCTGAACAGGAAGGAAATATTAGAGCCCTTATGGATGGACTTGATAGTGCTAGGGAGGAACATATGAGGTTAAGGAGGGAGGAGGGTGAAGACGGGTGGGATGTGGTAGCAAGGAACAGGGACCACAGAAAGAGAACACCATCTGACAGTTTCATCATTGGCACAAACAACAGATTTGCCTTGCTACCACAGGAAGAGGCTCACGTAGATGTAAGTGTAGTGAGCACTCAACAGACTTTCACCAGGAAACTAACTGTTTCAAAAAAAGTAGAAAGTAGGAGAAAACTTCTGTTGTTAGGTAGTAGCCATAGAAGAGGAAAAATTAGGTGACAGGACCCAGGTCTCAAGTGTTTTCAAGCCCAGTGCTTGTCTTAGCAAAGTGATATAGTATCATTGTGCAAGGCAGGATCATGTTGTGGTAGTGTGTGGAGTGGGAAACAGTATTGGCAGAGATCAGGGCTACAGTATTGAGTGTGACCTGTCGAAAATAGCATCTGCAACGATCCATACAAATGTTGGCTTGGTTCCTGCTGCCATGTGCTATGATGGGCTCCAATTGGACATCTCTGTCAGGAGAGTCAATATGTAGCTAGATCAGCTGCTTTGGGTGGCTACTTTGTCAGGCGTAGGTTTGGTTCCTGTTGATGGTATTGGTAGGTGGGACTTCAAAAGATATGGTCTGCATCTCAATAGGAAAGTGAAAGGTAAACTGTCTGGAATGACAGCAATGAAACTCATGGGAGTACCTCTTTTTTAAGCTAAGATCACTGTCCAGTCATCCAACATTGATTGTAATGAAGCTTAATGAGTAGCTCAGACAGGCAGGTACTAGAGATATTAAAATATCTCAAGATTCACATAACAGTACAGCGAAAAATAAAGTTATTATATTGCACCAGAATATCAAAGGATTAAAAAACTAAGTTGATGAGCTACTTGTTTGTTTAGAAGATTTAGAAACTGAGGGTGGAATAGATGTAAATGCCTGTCTGAACATCACATAGTCACAGATATGGAGAAGGTAAATGCAGGTGGATATAAGCAAGTGTAAGTAGAGACAGTACGGAAAGAGGAGGAGTTGCCATATACAGGGTGTTTCAAAAGTAATGGTCACTATTCAGGGATATGACAGGAATCATCATTCGAGACTAAAAGTCAGGTAAACATTGGCTCTAAAATTCATTCATTCATTCATTCCTATGAGCTATGAGCAATTCTTGATCTTCGATATTGTGACACAGATCTCTTCTGCTGTAAGCGCTTTGCTTTCCATATTTTGGGAGGTGGTAGTATGGACCAAAACAAGAAATAACTGTCCAGTAAAGATATGCTGTAAAATGCATATCTTAACAGTTATGAGCACTTGTTCATTAGAAGAGCTGTATTTCAAAGTAGCAAAGATGAACAAGTGCTCGTATCTCTGAAGGTATGCATTTTAAAGCATATGTTTACTTGACATATTTTTCTTGTTTTGGTCCATGCTACCACTTCCCAAAATATGGATAGCAATGAACTTGTAGTAGAAGAGATTTGTTTCAAAGTATCGAAGATCAAGAAATACTCATAGCTCTTAAGGTATGCCCATGTTACTTGACATTTTTGTTTCGAATGGTCATTCCGATCACATCACTTCTGAAACACCCTGTATCTTAAAATCTGCCATAATGTGAAAAATTTAGAAACCAAAAGAAATTGTTTAGGGTAACTTATAGAAGAAAGTGTATTTGAACTTAAATTAAATAACGGTATTTTTATAATTGTTGATGTGTATAGGTCCCCATTGGGAAATTTTCTGCTATTTTTGAAAAACTTGAATTCTTTGTTGTGCTATGTGTCACACAGACGGAAACAAATTATTGTTTATGGGAATGTCAATGTCGATTTTCTGAAAGAGTCTGATAGAAAGCTTGACCTTGAAGTATTACTCATTCAATTTGACATCAGTTATTGATTTTCCTACTAGGGTAGTACAGAAAAGCAGCAGACTGATAAATAATGTTTTTATAGAACAAGATAAATTTAATCAAATAAAAACTTTTCCTTTTAAGAACAGTCTGTCTGATTATGATGCACAGCTAGTTACATTATATGACATAGCTCCATACACTACTGCAAAACACTCCTCGAAAATAGTGCATTCAATTAACGATTTAACAATCGAAAATTTTAGGGAAAGCCTGAGGTGTTCAGAGAATCTGACGCTAATTTAAAATTTAACCTACTTCATGATACCTTTTGTGAATATATTTGAAAACACTGTACCTAAGAAAACAGTGAAATATAATTGTAAGAAACCACCCAAAAAGCCATGGCTTACTAAAGGGATAAGAATATCTCGTTAAAATAAAAGGGAAATGTATCTTACAGCTAGAAGGAATAATGATCCACAAACAGTGAAACGTTATAAAAACTACTGCACTATATCAAGAATAGTTATTAGAAAGTCCAGAAGTATATGTATTCTTTCTGAGATTAAAACAATTTGGAATACTGTTAAAAGGGAAACAGGGCAACAGCACAGGAAAAGTATATTTCTATCAAACCCAATGAAAATTTGTTAACAAAAAGTCAGAGGTAGAAAACATTATTAATAATGATTTTCAATTGTTGTAGAGAAAATAAGATCCAGCTGTTCATTAGAAATTGTAAGGCAATATATGGAAGAGGCTATACCTATGCAATTTGATAAAACTGAAATTCAACCTAACTCTCCTACTGAAATTAGGAAAATAATAAACTTACTCAAAAGTAAAAGCTCACACAGAAATGATGGCATTTCCAACAGTGTACTAAAAGCTTGTTCCCAACATATACTTAGGCTTCTCAGCCACATGGCATTTTTCCAGACAGACAGAAATATGCTATTGTTGAACCATTGTATAAAAAAGGAGTGGGTCTGATGCTAACAACTATCACCCAATCTTACTTCTGACAGCTTTATAAAAATTCTTGAATAAATAATGTGTTCAAGAGAGGCATCACATATTTGTAACAATGAAGTACTAAAAAGATGTCAGTTTGGTTTCTTGAAAGGATTTTCAACACAAAATGCTACATTTGCTGTCACTGTTCAAATAATAAATGCTTTGAATAACCGACAACACCCACTGGGATTTTTTGTGACTTCTAAAAGGCTTTTGACTGTGTGAATCATGAAATCCTTCTAGATAAGCTTAACTATTGTGGTATGAGTGGGACAGTGCACATATGTTTTAATTCATATTTAGCTGGAAGAATGTAGAAAATTCAAATGAGGAGTACAGATATGACTGCAAAAATCAGCAGAGTCCTCTAACTGGTGTCAAGAATCGTGTCCCAAAGGGTTCAGTCTTGGGGCCCTTCTTGTTCTTAATATATATTAATGACTTGCCACTCTGTATTCATGAAGATGCGAAGCTAGTTCTTTTTGCTGATGATTCAGGTATAGTAATCACACCCAACAAACAAGAATCAGGTAAGGAAATTGTAAATAATGTCTTTCAGAAAACTGTTAAGTGGATCTTTGCAAATGAACTCTCACTCAATTTTAAAAAGACGCTGTATATACAGTTCTGTACAGTAACTGGTATAACACCACTGATAAGTATAGACTTTGAATATAAGTCTGTTGCTAGGGCAGAATATTCCAAATTTCTGTGTGTGATGAGAAATTGAATTGGAAGAAACACTGTGATGATCTGCTGAAACGGTTAGATTCTGCTATTTATGCTATTAGGATTATTGCAAATTTTGGCAATAAACATATCAGTAAATTAGCTTACTACGCCTATTTACATTCACCAATTTTATATGGCATCATATTTTGGTGTAATTCATCATTAAGAGAGAAAGTATTCATTGTGCAAAAGCATGTAATGAGAATAATAGCTAGAGCCCACCCATGATCACCTTGCAGACATTTATTTAAGAAACTCAGGATATTAACAGTACATTCACAACATGTTTATTAACTTACGAAATTCGTCATTAATAACCCATACCAGTTCAAAAACGATAGCGAAGTGCATAGCTACAACACTAGAAGAAAGGATGATCTTCACTATTCTGGGTTAAATCTGATTTTGGCACAGAAAGGAGTGAATTACGCTGTCACAAAAATCTTTGGTCACTTGTCAAATAGCATTAAATGAGTGACAGATAGCCACTCAACATTTAAAAACAAATTAAAAGGATTTCTGAATGACAGCTCCTTCCACTCAGCAGAAGAATTTTTGGGTATGAAGTAGTAACTGCAAATATATATATATATATATATATATATATATATATATATATATATATATATATATATATATTGTGTAAATAAAACACTCGTGTTAAACCGACACATTCCACATGATTACGAAACGTCACCTTCATGATCCACAGAGCAAATATTAATGTAATGTAATGTCTTCCTTTGTATATTCTACATCTACATACATACTCCGCAATCCATCATACAGTGCGTGTCAGAGGGTACCCCTCGTACCACAACTAGCATCTTCTCTCCCTGTTCCACTCCCAAACAGAACGAGGGAAAAATGACTGCCTATATGCCTCTGTACGAGCCCTAATCTCTCTTATCTTATATTTGTGGTCTTTCCGCGAAATATAAGTTGGCGGCAGTAAAATTGTACTGCAGTCAGCCTCAAATGCTGGTTCTCTGAATTTCCTCAGTAGCGGTTCACGAAAAGAACACCTCCTTTCCTCCAGAGACTCCCACCCTAGTTCCTGAAGCATTTCCGTAGCACTTGCGTGATGATCAAACCTACCAGTAACAAATCTAGCAGCCCGCCTCTGAATTGCTTCTATGTCCTCCCTCAATCCGACCTGATAGGGATCCCAAACGCTCGAGCAGTACTCAAGAATAGGTCGTATTAGTGTTTCATAAGCGGTCTCCTTTACAGATGAACCACATCTTTCCAAAATTCTACCAATGAACCAAAGACGACTATCCGCCTCCCCCACAACTGCCATTACATGCTTGTCCCACTTCATATCACTCTGCAGTGTTACGCCCAAATATTTAATCGACGTGAATGTGTCAAGTGCTACACTACTAATGGAGTATTCAGACATTACAGGATTCTTTTTCCTATTCACCCACATTAATTTAAATTTATCTATATTTAGAGTTAGCTGCCATTCTTCACACCAATCACAAATCCTGTCCAAGTCATCTTGTGTCCTTCTACAGTCACTCCACGACGACACCTTCCCGTACACCACAGCATCATCAGCAAACAGCCGCACATTGCTATCCACACTATCCAAAAGATCATTTATGTAGATAGAAAACAACAGCGGACCTACCATACTTCCCTGGGGCACTCCAGATGATACCCTCACCTCCGATGAACACTCACCATCGAGGACAACATACTGGGTTCTATTACTTTAGATGTAAGCTGCAGATAACATTTCCAGTCAATGATCGGTTCAGTTGGACCAGAGAACCCAGTCCATTCCATGTAAAGACAGCCCACACCATTATGGAGCTACCACCAGCTTACACAGTGCCTTGGTGACAACCTAGATGCATGACTTTGTGGGATTCTGTGTGCAGCTCATCCCACAACTTAGTAGGATCGTGTGCAGGAATATTATCCTTCAGACTTCATTTCTCAGTTTGTTCCAACAGATCTTCACACTTCCTCTTCTTCAATTGTCCATTGGAAAATTATGCAATCCAAATTAAATAGATCAGTCTCTGTACAATGACCTTCATAAACGTGCTGGTCAGGGTGTCTATTATAGTGTTAATGTTAACCGTATAGAAATAATATCAGCTTTGGAAGTTATTCAGGATGATAAAACTGAGACGGCTGCATTAAGATCAAGACAACTGGAAACTGCGATGGGGTTAACTTTTTGGTCAGTTCTACAGAAGAGATTTAACGCTACAAATAAATTGTAGTAAAGTGTTGATACTGATTTTGGGGCTGTAATAAAGTTGTTAGATTCATTATTTGAATGTGTTCAAGAAAATAGTTCTATGTATGACATGTATTAGAATGCTGGCTTTGAAAATAGTAAGATAAATGTGTACAAAACAAGGAACAAGTCAAGAAAACTGAAACTGACAAAAAGGTAAGCGTGATACAAAATTTGAAGAATAGAATGAGTTTAGGATGAATACACACCTGGTTATTAGAGAGAGGCATATGTCTAAATTGGAAAAAGAAAAAAAATATGTAGAGAAGTCTTATAGCAGTTTTGCCCCTCCATATCCACATCCAGTGACGCATGTGGGCTAAGGATGACAGGGCAACTGGCTTCATGGCCTGTTCGCTCGGCGTTAAGATTTTTTTAAAGTAATTTTCCTGGATGAAGCAAAATTGGACTACTGAAAGGTGCTAGAAAACTTCAACAGGCTACAAAGACGACTTGGTGGAATTTTGAGTCATCAGGTTATCCATTTCAAAGCATACTTGAAGAGCAATGGGATAAAAACCTCCTCCCTAAGCACTTTCTATAGAGTGCTCCACGAAAACCATTTTAGAGAACTGTTTCCTAATTTGGAGGTTGCAAAACGAATTGTTTGTCAACCGCTACATCCAATTATTGGACAAGCGCTCTTACTCTATCATCAAAACTCTATAGAATTATTTGTGGTCATCTGTGACGCAGGATCAATCAACCACCTTGTTATCCACTCTGTCAATTCAAATATAACACAACAACTAGACTGTGAAGATGTGATCAACAAATCTGCTACAAAGAAGGCACGCCATAAACAGCTATGCCTGACTTGAGTATGGTGATTTCAATACACTTGTATTTATTATTATTATTATTATTATTATCAGCAGAAGGTATAGTACAAACTTAATTACAGAAGTAAATTACTTGGTGGTACACTTTTGTTGAAATGAGGGGCAGAAGTATTTTTCTCTGTCTTTTGGCGGCAAATAACACTCCAATGAGGTGACAAAACTCATGATGGACTACCTCCTAACAACGTGTCGGACCTCCTGTTGCTTAACGTAATGCAGCAATTCGATGTGGCATGGACTCAGCAACTCGTTGGAAGTTCCCTGCAGAAATATTGACCCGTGCTGCCTCTGTACCTGTCCACAACTGCGAAAGTACTGCTGGTACAGAATGTTATGCACGAACTGACTTCTTAATTAAGTCAAATGGATGTTCAATGGGATCCATGTTGGGCGATCTAGGTGGTCAAATGGTTCACTAGAATTGTCCAGATGTCTTCAAACCAGTAGTGAACAGTTGTGACCTGGTGATACGATATCGTTATTTGGGAAAATGGTGTCCATGAATGACTGCACACAGACTCCAAGTAGCTGCACATAATATTACCAGTCAATGATTGGTTCAGTTGGATCAGAGAACCCAGTCCATTCCATGTAAAGACAGCCCACACCATTATGGAGCCACCGCTAGCTTACACAGTGACTTGGTGACAACCTAGATGCATAGCTTTGTGGGATCTATGTCACACTCGAACCCCACCACCAGCTCTTAACAACTGAAATTGGGATTCATCTGGCCAGGCCACGATTTTTTCAGACCTCAAGGGTCCAACAAATATGGTCACAAGCCGAGGAGAAGTACTGCAGGCAATGTTGTGCTGTTAGCAAAGGCACTCGCGACAGTTGTCTGTTGCTGTAGCCCAATATTGCCAAAATTCACTGCACTGTTCTAATGGATATATTACATCTGTTTGTAACCTCCCCCTCACTTGCCGACCTTAATGACAGTGAAAAATGAAACCGCGTGTACCTAATGGGAGTTTTGGAAAAGCAATCGTCACCGAAGTTAATCTGTCGGTAAAGAGGGAGGAAAGGGTTACATCTAAATGAAAGGAAAAGTGCTAATGAAACAGGTGGAAATTAATTTTGAAAAGGGGTAAAGTTAATAAAGAAAGTAAATGTGCAGCCGTTACGTTAACAATTAACTAGCGGTAATTAGGTATTTGAGATTTGGGGGAAACCACGGTCGCCAGTCCTAAGGACAATTACTATAGTAACTGAAAAAGAAAGGTTATTACACATATAATTAGCACTAGAAGTGTGGCAACTGAAGGTTGACACGTGTAGTGTGAAAACTGAAAGTTTGTCAGAAGTAATAAATTTCGCTACACTCTGACTTAATTTAGCAAAAGAATTAATAAAACAGGAAAATCGAAAGTTAATTTAATGACTGAAGTTAATAGTGAGCTTTCTTTCTGAAGCACATCGAAATTCAGTAAAACACGGTTAGTCTTGGACTACCTCAACAATCATTTCAAAAGCTACTTGAATCTACGCAATTTAGAAATAAGAGATTTAACTTTGAACTTGAATTAAATGATTCTGAACAATTAACAATAGTAAAATTTAGTACGTACCAAGCTGAGCTGCAGTCACAGGTAAGCTAAAATACGGTAACAAAATTCGCACTCTTAATTTGTGCTAGTGTAATCTAAATATTGTAGCCAGCTATGAATACCTTAATTGAAATTTGAAATTAAAGCAGTGAAATAGAATATTACTTTAATGCTGGCGTTTGAATTTCAATGACACTCGGGTTCATTCCGGAAAAGGAAGGGACCCTGCTTGGTAATGCAATTGGGACAATGAGCAACAAACGTTCATGCTACGTTGCTGTAATTTTGTGATTTGAACAGTTTGAAATGCTGAGGTCTGCCATAGAGTTCTAGAACTTTACGTGCGTCCAGTCTTCCTTGTTGGTTGATTGAAGGTTTGAAGCCGTCGATCGAGGAGGTGGCGACAGTCACTCATTGTCGGCCGTCGCTGTTGCAGAAGCTGGATGTTGGCGCGCCTTCTTCTCGACACGGTCACCAGACGAAATGGGCTCTTGATGTGCGCCAGCTAATGCTTCCCGTCCGCGACACCATGTCAGAAACTATCATCGCAAGTCGAGCGCAATTACATGCTTCCAAACCCCGAGAGCGCGGCAACTCGCGGGAGCTTCACACAACACACCTGCTCCACTCGCTACTCCAGCCAGACTCCCCCTGCTCAGCCCGCGCTCCACGCGGCAGAGTTAACACTACCAAAGATCCTACACACTTTGATTCTTCACACGACCTATCGACGTAATCGTTCGATAGCAGTCTTCCCTAGGCAAGACCCAGCGTAAAAATACAAATAATATTTACGAAACAAACCAATTATACATCGACATAAATGTATAAATCTATATATACAAACAGTAAAACAATTACAATATAAAAAGAGACAGTAATGTCATATCTTGAGGTAACAAAGCTAGGAAAAAAAATAATAGTACAATAGATGGAAATAGGAGGATATGCATTTCCGGCGTTACATGTTAATTCACATTGTGTGGCCGAAATCACAGCAGACTTAAGGTATTAATCACCTGAGTGCAAATGGTAGCTCCTCAATGTACCGCTCTTTTATACCTACTGGAAACAACACTACAGCCATCTGTAAATGTGCTTATCGCTACCCCATGACTTCAGTCACTTCAGTGTAAATGAATAACGTGACTCAGCTGAAAGCGATATGATGCATGTATTTTACATTTTACTGTCATTGTCCGTTACCGAACCCTTAATATGATTTGAAACGTGACTTGCTCCAACAGATTATCAGTTTTATTACCATGTAATATCAATGAAACTGTGTGAATAATTCTCACGCATAATGGTAAATAGAGGTAGTAAATTTAAGTTTTCAACTCCAGGAAGGTCATTCTCCACCAGAAATGACTCTCACTGATATATATCCAAAACTCTGTCGCACTTTTTGTGGGAAACTAGGGGTCTCCACACGTCCCAGTTCAGCACCGGACCAAGGAACCAACCAATTTCGTGGTAGCTTATACACACGCTGATCAACTGCACTCAACGATTGAAGTGCTGTGCTTTTCATATCGCTGGTTGTCAATTGAGAAAAAAATCATTGAGGTTATGTTCAATGAGATGTCACTATTTTTGACACACAAACAAATATTGGCATTTGTTTGTTTCAAGATAACAGGGTCTAGAAAATCCGAGATAAAGTTGTGGGTAAAGAAAAGGCTTATGCAAGGAAAGAAATTCACCCATGCTCTGTTACTTAAGAAGCTGGGAGCCGATGACTATCGTAATTATATAAGAATGAATGATAACATGCTTTATGCAGCTACTAACATCATGAAGCTATTCTTCAGGAAAAGGAATACTGTCGTGGGAGGGGCTGTAACCTGTGATGAGAGGGTGTCAGTTTCATTACACTTTCTAACCACATAAATGAGTTACGAAGATCTCAAATTCAGCCCTGTAGTATCCTCACAATTATTATCCAAAATGATTCCTGAGACCTGCAACAGGGTTCTTAGTTGCCTCAGGAAATAGATTAGATCAAAGCAATGCAAAACAAACATAAAATAAAACGAAGGATGTGCAAGTAAACTGTATTATCATAACTCATCAGGCTTTTCCGGCGATCCAATGACATCTTGGGTTGTTGGGTGTTCTGCTTGATTCCAGCGTCGTTCTTGCACGATATTTCGGTAACGTACCTAGTAACCTTCATCAGGTGTGACCTGAGACTGCTCCTCGAGTGCTTTTCTTTTTTCTTGCCCTTTTCATTCCAATCCCTGAAGGGGATGGGTGGGCTGTTTGAGGGCTTCCATTACCCTTTCCAGCCTTCTGTTGTACAAGTACACTTCGTTTATTTATTTGTTAAATTTTCTTGCAAAAGGGTATTTGATCATATTTATAGTATAGAATATAAAATTTAAAGTCATATTGAAATAAAACGTAAGTGCTATAGATTACTAGATTACAGAATATTTTACATCATGGTTATTCCATATATCATATTGGAATATTTAAAATACAATAATGTTATTAGAATATAATAAAAATACAATACAATAAAATACAATACAATAGTTTACAGTTTATGTTTTATGCTTTGAGGTGACTGTTGTGTGTATTTTTATTATGTTTTTGTGGTGTTGCTTCATTTTGTGTGTGTGAGTGGTGGTGGTGTTGTTTTGTGCTTCTGTTATGCGATTTATATATAAACAGTGCCACTTTTCTTTATATTGTCTGCTATAGGTGGGAGGGGAGGATAATTTGAAATTTGAAGATATACAATTGATTTGATTATACAACTGAATTTAGAGAGAAGTTGTCAATTGGGTGTTTAAGGTGCTCTCCTGTTTACATCAGGTCCTCCAGTCGCCTTAGGGAAATGACTTTCGTGGCAGTGGTGAAGAGTTACATATATTTTAGGTCTATGCTACATTTTATATCTAACTTAGTTCTATAGTTTATGTGTATGTGTGTGTGTGTGTGTGTGTGTTTCATGGGGTTAGTTTCTCTGTCTTTGGTTCAGGTGTGGGGGGAGTGGGATGTGATGGGTTAGAGGTTCCATGGTGGGGGCAAGGTCTGGGTATTCTTGGCTGGTGTTGTGTGCTACTGTACATGCTGGCTGGATGTACAGTAGAGCGTCGATTATCCGAACGTCGGTCAACCGAACGGCCGCTTAACCGAACTGTGTACTCGCTCGTACCTGTTACTCTCCCACCCTACCGTCCATCATCCCCCTCACTCCCAAACCAAGCAATAGATTGCCACGAATGTGATGAAGAAGACGTTCATGACTGGATGAATATCGGTGATGCAGAACCAGGACACCAAATCATGCAGGACAGCGAGATTGTAAACGCCGTCACTGATAAAGATGATGCCGCCAGCATCTCATCAATCAGTGCTCCAGAAAGTGAAGATGAAAGTATACCAACAGCTTCTGAGGCGTTCACTTGTTTAGATACTACCTTGCGATGGTTTGAAGCCCAAGATGAAAGTGACCAGTTTCAGATATCTGTAATGAAAACAGTACGTGACTTAGCTGCTCGTAAGGGTGTAAGCTTGTTTAGACAGACCAAAATAAAGGATTTTTTTAAACGTTAATTTTGTATACTGTGTGTATTGTTCATGCAGAATGCGTATGTAATATGTATATATTTTTGATTAATAAACCGTGCCACATACTATATATTCCTACTGAAGTTGCCTTTGTATGTTACTTTGTAATATTAAAAGAGATGCCTGTTTTTATGAATAAATTTACTGTACAGTACTTCTTTTTGGCAAATAAACATGTACAGTTCGATTATCCGAACAAACCAGTTTTCCGAACACCCATGTCCCCCAATTGCATTCGGATAATCGACGCTCTACTGTATTTGAATTTTTGTCGCTTGTTCACTCGAGGTCTTGTCAGGATGTGTTCCATGTCTGGGCGTTTCGTTAGTGTGTGTCTCCTGTAGTTTTCTCTGAGTTTAATTAGTCTGGTCTATAGCGGCTCCACGCCTATGTTGTCATACACGTCGTCACTCGGCGTGAGCCTGCCTTGGCAGTCTTGAGATGCTGCGTAAGAATCGTCTCGGTCGAGTAAAGTCGTTCTGCTACCAGTTTATGCAGGCCCCCTAAGGGGGCTACAGCATATTCTACCACAGGTCTGATGTACGTCTTGTAGGTGTGGATTGCAGTTTGGTCGTCACATCCGTGGAATCGTCCTTATACTCGCTGATTAGGATTTGTCTTTTTCTTGTCTTGTTTAGTAGGTATGTGAGGTGTGTTTTCCAATTTAAGTATTTGCTAGTTACACACCTAGGTACCTGGCAGTGTCATTAAGTCTTAGTGGTGTGTTCCAGAGCGTCAGTTGTATGTCATCTGTGTTTTGTTGTCGTTTCTTTGTCAGGTGTCTGTGTCTAAATAAAACCATTTGTGTTTGGATGGGTTTGGACGGATTCTCCATTTTGCCATCCAGGTTTCTAGTCGTTGTAGGTAGGTCTGTGTCTTTCGTTGTACGGTTGTCGCCTTCAATTCTGTACACCAGTAGGCAGTGTCGTCAGCGCAAAGTCCTACCGTTTCTGTAGGGGTTGTTGTCGTTGGTATGCCAGCCGTGTAAAGCGTGTACAGTAGCGGGAACAAGATGCCTCCATGTGGTATTCCTGCTTCGTGTGTAAATTCTTGAGAGGAAGCACCGCCGACATGTACCTTGCATTTCCTGTTTGTGATATATGCCCGTATTAATCGTACAACCTTGGTTGGAAGGCCCAATTGGTTCAGTATGTAGAGCAGTCCGGTGTGCCAAAGCTTGTCGAAGGCACTCTCTATGTCTAAGAAGACTGTGAGCGTGCAGTGCCCTCTGTTAAAACCTTGCATTATTCCGTTGGTCAGATTGATTAACGGGTCGTTGGTGGAATGATTTTGTAGGAAGCCTGATTGTGTGAAGGGGAGGATTTCTTTGCGTTCTACGTACGTTTTTATGCGGTCAGTTAGCATCCTTTCGTATGTTTTTCGTATGATGACGAGTAGAGATATCGGTCTGTAGGATTGCGGGTCAGTCTTTGGTTTGTCAGGTTTTAGTAACATTACTGTTTTGCTAGATTTCCAGCTGGTCGGTAACGTTTCGTTGGTGAGACCGTAGTTCCAGATGAGGGAGAGGATGGGTACCAGGAGGTGGGCTGGGTCTTTCTGGAGGTGTATGCGTCTGATGTCATTGCGTTAATGATTTCTGTGTTGGTGACTTCTGCAGTCAGTGTGTTTTCGTCTTTTGTCTCTATTGTTGGGGTATTTAAGGTTATGGTTAGTTGTCGCTCTATGTGTTGTCTGAAGTTGTCGAATTTAGCGTCTTGTGGGAAAGAATATACTTGCTGTTGTACTTGTCTGAATGCCTTGGCTTGTTCTGCTTTGTCTGTTATTGGCTTGTTGTCAACTAGCAATGTGGTGTTTCTTGACTGTCGTTGTCCCGTTAGTGTTTTAAAGCGTTGCCAGAATTTTCCTCCTTTCCTGAAATTTAGTCTTCTGCATGTGTCCTCCCATTGTCTTTGTCGGTATTCAGACATGATTCTTTTAATTCTGGCATTCAGTCTGTTCCATTGTCTTTTCAGGTCTGGGTTGTTGTCGCGTCTGATTTGTCTGCAAAGTTGTTTCTTCTGTTGTATTAGGTTGAGGGCATCCTGGGAGATGCCTTGTTCCCAGTTTTCGACTATTATGGTGGGAATGGCTTCATCTATTGCTTGATGTATGGCAGTCTATTCTGTTGGTGGCATGTTGGAGGTCGTCGTCGTCTGTTATCGTCAGTGGTATTGATAGGTGTTCTGTGACCACGTCTTTGTATTTGTCGCAGTCCGCATTTGCATATTTTCGGATCATTCGTCTTGTGGGGGTATGTTCTGGGGGCAGGGGGGCGCTGGTCGAAAAACGGATTGGTATGTGATCGCTCGTTATAGAAGTGCCTACGGCAGGCTCTGACATTGTGTCGCTATTGTTGTGTCCGTATAGTACACTACTCGCCATTAAAATTGCTACACCAAGATGATAAACGGGTATTCATTGGACAAATGTAATATACTAGAACTGACATGTGATTACATTTTCGCGCAATTTGGATGCATAGATCCTGAGATATCAGTACCCAGAACAACCACCTCTGGCCGTAATAGCGGCCTTGATACGCCTGAGCATTGAGTCAAACAGAGCTTGGATGGCGTGTACAGGTACAGCTGCCCATGCAGTTTCCACATGATACCACAGTTCATCAAGAGTTGTGACTGGCGTATTGTGACGAGCCAGTTGCTCGGCCACCATTGACCAGACGTTTTCAATTGGTGAGAGATCTGGAGAATGTGCTGGCCAGAGAAGCAGTTGAACATTTTCTGTATCCAGAAAGGCGAGTACAGGACCTGCAACACGTGGTCGTGCATTATCCTGCTGAAATGTAGGGTTTCGCAGGGATCGAACGAATGGTAGAGCCATGGGTCGTGACACATCTGAAATGTAGGGTCCACTGTTCAAAGTGCCGTCAATGCGAACAAGAGGTGACCGAGACGTGTAACCAATGGCATCCCATACCTTCACGCAGGATGATACGCCAGTATGGCGATGACGAATACACGCATCCAATGTGCGTTCACCGCGATGTCGCCAAACACGGATGCGACCATCATGATGCTGTAAACAGAACCTGGATTCATCCGAAAAAAATGACGTTGTGTCATTCGTGGACCCCGGTTCGTCGTTGAGTACACCATCGCAGGCGCTCCTGTCTGTGATCCAGAGCCAAGGGTAACCGCAGCCATGGTCTCCGAGCTGATAGTCCACGCTGCTGCAAACGTCGTCGAACTGTTCGTGCAGATGGTTGTTGTCTTGCAAATGTCCCCATCTGTTGACTCAGGGATCGAGACATGGCTGCACAATCCGTTACAGCCATGTGGATAAGATGCCTGTCATCTCGACTGCTAGTGTTACGAGGCCATTGGGATCCAGCACGGCGTTCCGTATTACCCTCCTGAACCCACCGATTCCATATTCTGCTAAGAGTCATTGGAACTCGACCAACGCGAGCAGCAATGTCGCGATACGATAAACCGCAATCGCGATAGGCTACAATCCGATCTTTATCAAAGTCGGAAACGTGATGGTACGCATTTCTTCTCCTTACACGAGGCGTCACAACAACGTTTCACCAGGCAACGCCGGTCAACTGCTGTTTGTTTACGAGAAATCTGTTGGAAACTTTCCTCGTGTCAGCACGTTGTAGGTGTCGTCACCGGCGACAGTCTTGTGTGTATGGTCTGAAAAGCTAATCATTTGCATATCACAGCATCTTCTTCCTGTCGATTAAATTTCGCGTCTGTAGCACGTCATCTTCGTGGTGTAGCAATTTTAATGGCCAGTAGTGTACGCGGTCTGGTGTCGAGTGGCCTCGGTAACCTATGAATGTCAGTTGGTTGACTGGTAGTTGGTCCATCGGTTCTGTTGTCAGGAAGTCAAATAGACTTCGACCGTTTCCGTTATCGACTGTGTCATCTAGCATATGATGCCTTGCATTAAAGTCTCCTAGTATTATGTATTTATTGTACGTCATCATATGTCGTAGGAAGCGCAGTGGTAAGGGCATTCTGGATGGGTTGTACAGACAGGCTATCGTGAGAGTGTGTTTGTTCCTGTCTCTTATCGGTACTGCAACTGCTACTACATTATTAAGTGGTGCCGGGAGAGGGATTTCCTTTGCTGCTATTGTGCCCTGTACGAGTAATGATACTCCTCCTCTTCCATCCAGTCTGTCCTTCCGGAATGTGTTAAATTTGGGGAGGCTAAAAGCGTGTGTATTCCTGAACCATGTTTCGGTGATGCCTGCAACATGGACACCTTCCTGTTGTATGCATTAGTAACGTGCGTTTCGCTCCTCGAGTGGACCTGGTCCAGTATCTATGTCTGTGGCCTTACCCCTACACGATTACTGGCGTTCCCCCTGCGGTATGTGTCCCCTTCGGTGCGACCTGCTGGAGCACTGTCGTGCCCTGTTGTCAGATCACTTGACAGTGATATTCGATCTGGACACAGATGGGGAAGCACCACCGGGGAGCAGCAGAACGCTGCACAACATCGACTGGGAGCACTTTTGAGTGCACCTGGCACAGACAGTCGCCGCCATGCCCGATCCGGACGTCAAGGGAGCAGACGCGGCCATCGCAGTATTCACGCAATACACGCTGGATGCAGCAGACGCAGCCATACCTCAAGGACCGAGGAAACCACGGGACTACTCCCGCCAGCTGCCTCCTGACAACATAGACGTCATCAGGGAGACTGGCAGGTCACGAGAGACCCATACGCAAAAAGAAAACGGAACTGACGCCGCCGCCACATCCGCGGCCGCAGTAGCAGACCACAGGAACCGAGACTGGGCGGGCCTGATTGCGACGCTCAGGATTGATGATGGCAGCGAGTGGAAAACCACCAAGAGGTTCTTGATACGTCGCCAACGCATTCCGCCGTTGCAGGTGGGGCGTGACGTCTTCGAAGAACCCGACGCCAAAGCCAGCGTATTAGCCGACGCGTTTGCAGCAAAATTTACGTCGGTGGAAGACGTCGTCAACGAGGAACACGTCCGCCTGGTGGAAGAGAGGCTTCCCGCCTTCCTGGCCATCAGAGCGGAAGACGAAGACATTGACGAAATAACGGAAGAAGAGGTGCAACAGCAGCTCGCCTTCCTGCCAACCAGGAAGGCAGGTGGTTGCGACGAACTAAACAACGCGCTGCTGAAGCAACTGCCGCCAGACACAGTCTGTGTCCTGACAGCAATCTTCAATGCTCTCCTGAAGCGCTCCAGCTACCCCTTGGTGTGGAAACATATTGAGGTGGTGGCCATTCCGAAAGCAGGGAAGGATGACAGGCTGGCCCAGAACTACAGGCCAGTCAGTCTTCTGCCATCCACCTCAAAGGTCATCGAGTGCCTGTATGTGAGAAGGCTGCGCCGCCACGTCAAGGAAGAAGGCCTGCGAGTGGTCTAAGGCGCTGCAGTCATGGACTGTGCGGCTGGTCCCGGCGGAGGTTCGAGTCCTCCCTCGGGCATGGGTGTGTGTGTTTGTCTTTAGGATAATTTAGGTTAAGTAGTGTGTAAGCTTAGGGACTGATAACCTTAGCAGTTAAGTTCCATAAGATTTCACACAACTTTGAACATTTTTTTTTTTAAGAAGGCCTGCTTCCCAACGAGCAGTTCGGATTACGTCGAGGATACTCGACACAACAGCTGATGCGACGCATGGAGCAGGCGATGGGCGCAGTGGAACGTCGTGAGTACCTGGAGGCGATGCTGCTGGACGTCGCTGGTGCTTTCCACTGCATGTAGCACAATGGCCTCCTGTACAAATTGCTTGTACAGGGGGTGCCAGTGTCGCACGTCCACCTGCTCCGATCGTACCTGCAAGAACGTACCTTCCAAGTGCGAGCCGACGGTGGTACGTGAACAGCACATTCCATCAGAGCGGGAGAACCACAGGGGTCCATCCTCAGACCCCTACTGTACTGCCTCTAAACCGCAGACAACCCGAAAACGCCAAGGGTTCACCTGGCACTCTACGCAGACGACACCATGCTGTTTGCGAGGAGCATGAACGCGCAAATGCTGCGTCGCCGCCGGCAGCTCGGCTTCGACGAGCTCGGATCTCGGGCCACCAAATCGTGGCTCAAATTCGATGCAGGCAAGAGCCAGGCTGTGATTTTCAAGCGGAAGAAGGTGCCAGCGGTACCTCGGCATTACACTCGACAGGGGCCTGGCGTGGAACGCGCATATTCGGGGAGGGGGGGGGGGCAGTGACGCTGGCCAGGATACGCCTTCTGTACCCGCTGCTGAACCCAGGGTCGACTCTACCTACAGACTGCAGCAGAACACTCTTTCTAACATTCATGAGGCCAGTGCTCGAGTATGCTACCGTAGTCTGGGGAAACGCTGCCGACACTTCAGTGAAGCTGCTCCAGACTGCACAGAACAAAGCCCTCAGGCTTGCACTGCACCTGCCACGTGATTTTCCCACGAGGGAATTACACGAACTTGCCGGTATGCCGGTTAAACAGCTCTTCCGGCAATTAGCGCAAGTCTCTATGCGCCAACGAGGGAAGCTGACAACTAACTCGTCAGGTGACGGACCAAATGCTGGCCGGACTTCCTGCGCCAGTAGCGACTATGCACCAGCAGCAAAAGAACAAAGAGACCACTCTAGTGACACAGAGAAGAAAATTCAGGAAAAATGACAAAGAAAAAAAATAGGCAGCTGTACGAACAGCAGTATAGGCTGCTTAACCTACGGAGAAACAAGGCAAGAAACCTTAAGAAGTCGCTACAGGGCTGTTCCGTTTTCCGTCCGCTGCTGTTCTGGGCGTTCCCTCTGCGGTCTGCGCTCACCAGACCCGCTCGTGGGTGTTCCATCTTCGACCTGGTGCGTTTGGAGTTCCGTCTGGGTTGCCAGGCATTCTCCCTGTGGTCCTCTTCAGCTCACGGCAATCTTCTGGAGCGTCGCCGTTCCGTTTGCGGTCCGCTGCGGTTCAGGGTCTTCCCTCTGTGGTCCACGCCCGTCGGACGTTCCATCTTTGGTCCGGAGAGCCTGGCACTGTCTGAGGATCGTTTTCTATATCCATGCCTTCAGTTCTTCTATTCATGGAGTGCTGCAGCTGTCCCCGGTGCTCCTTTAACAATTCCAGATCAGGATCCCAGGCTATGCTTAGCTGGTATCCCATGTCACGGTTCATGAGATTGTCAGTTACTTTTACTTCTATTCGATTCCCTTATAATACTGTCCCAAAATCTGGGTGTCTGTGCTAGAATCTTGGTTCCATCATAATTCATGGCATGATCTAGTTCTAGACAGTGTTCAGCAATGGCTGATTTCGTCACCTGTCTTAATCGGGTGTGCCTTTGATGTTCCTTGCACCTGGTATCCACTGTTCTTGTCGTCTGGCCAATGCAGGGCAAGGTATATTGTAAATGCCTGGTTTCTGTAACCCCAGGTCGTCTTTAACGTTTCCCACCAGTCCCCTGATCTTGCTGGATGAACAGAAAACACACTTGATGTTGTGTTTGCGGAGGATCCTACTGATTCTGGCAGAAATAGAACCAGCATAGGGCTGATACGCCACCTTCTTTGCTTCATCTTGCTCTGCTTCTGGAACCTGTGGTGTAGTGACTGGTTGGAATGCCATCTCAATTTGTTTTGTAGTATATCCAGGCAGAGCCTGGGATCCTGCTCTGCAATTGTTAAAGGAGCAACGGGGTCAGCTGCAGCACTCCATGAATAGAAGAACTGAAGGCGTGGATATAGAAAACGATCTCCAGACAGAGTGCCAGGCTCTCTGGACCGAAGATGGAACGTCAGGGACTGGGTCCGACGGGCGCGGACCGCAGAGGGAACACCCAGAACCGCAGCGGATCGGAAACAGAACGGCAACGCTCCAGAAAATCGCAGTGAACGGGAGAGGACCACGTGGAGAACGCCTGGCAACGCATACAGAACTCCAAACGCACCAGGCTGAAGATGGAACACCCAGGAGCGGGTCTGGTTGGCGTGGACCGCAGAGGGAACGTTCAGAACTGCAGCAGACGGAAAACGGAGTGGAAGCGCTCCAGCAAGTCGCAGCGAGCGGGCGCGGACCACAGAGGGAACGCCTGCAGCCGCCGGTGGAAGGGAAAGGCCACAGACATAAATACTCGACCAGGTCCATTCGAGGAGCAGTCTCAGGTCGAACTACGTTCCGAACTACGTTACCGAAATATCGTGCAAGAACGATGCTGATATCCGGCAGAACACCCAACAACCCAAGATGTTATGTTGTATGTTGTAGCATAAGCAATCGTAATAAATAATAGAAATGAAGGAAACAGAAAACCCCTCGTCACACCTGTGACTGCCCTGTTATCTTCAACATCAGCCATTTTAAACACGTATATTCTCGCGCGCACAGACTGCAAATGATCGGCACTCAGGAAGTTTGTCAGACAGCTAACTAAGTTGAGACACGCGGCAGCTGTGGGGAGTGGCTGTAATTGCATTTGCCATTTACAGTCGTTCCCATCAGCCACTGTGCAGAGTGTCAACTTAGTTTGGGTGTACTAACACATGTCAATAATACATCTTTGGTTGTATAAAGCAATTTGATGATATTTTGCACAGTACATTTTTCATTTCTGCTATAACTCTCCAAACTTGCAGAACAGGTGTACTTTTGACTTATAGCAGTACTATCCATTGAATTATTAAGTTAAAGTATTCGCATTTCTACCACCGATCCAAAACCACTACAACATTTCTGCTGAGCACTGCAGTTTTTGAACTGGTAGACCATTTTTTCGTCTTTCTTGATGATCAGACATATGCACACAAGTTTCAGGTGCAGTAAACACACAATGTGAAAATTCTGTTGGTGATTTAACATCAACAATCATTAAACGTACATACAGTTCAAAAGTTCCACAGACGACGGCCGGAAACTTTAAGAAGGTGAAATTACTATATTGGACACCAAATACAACATTGATTCTGTCTGACACAACCCATTTATGGTTCCCAACGTTGAATAACTACAACTGTTTATGAAATTCATGTAATATTACAGTTCAGAAATTGTGATATATTGACATGATCCCCTATAAAAAATGATCGTCAGCGATGGTAAACATATATGACAGGACAGCTACATCTTACAAAAGTAATAATCTGTTCCTTATTATCCATGACGTTTTAAGACGGAAACCAATCACCAGTGCTAGACCACAGCGTATTTCAACATGAAAAACAGTCACTAGACCACAGCATGCCATGTATTTAACAACAAACAGAAGTCAGCAATGCTAATTCTGGTTCCAACAAATACTTGACAAACATAATCCAAGAGTAGTTTCAAGATACGTCCATCATAGATTGAGTCTCACCATAGTAATTCACATTCCAGAGTACAAGTCGCACAAGTTCACATCAAATGATTGCTTAAAGTTACTTGACAGAGGCATATTTCCATTCTCCCATTGCTTCATATGCATGTGGAACAGCAGAAGGGGTAGACTCGCGGCGAGAATCCAAGCCTTGGAATACTGTTACTGCCACTGACTCTTATGATGTCACAGTCCAGCTCAGACTTGTCAGGCTATTTATAACAGTGAAGAATTCTAGCGTACTGGCCAAAAATTGAGATACCGACATAGATTCTATGACATCAGAATCCAAGTTATGAAATACTGGCACTGTAAAAGTAAATGTACTATAATAGTTCGTATGACAACATAATCGAAGAGCTGTTACAGTATGTCCACCATAGATAGTCTCTCCATTGTGATCCATACAGAAGAGTACAAGTCCCTCATATTCACATAAATTGAATGCTTAAAGTTACCTGTCAGAGCCACGTATTCCTTCTACCATTGCTCCATATGCAAGTAGAACAGAGTAAGGGATCAACTAAAAGTGATATAGGATATTATCCACAATGTGTTAAATGGTGGCTTACTACCCATCAAATATCTTGGAGCAAGACAGCAACAAAGTTTTCAACACCACACCCAACACACACCATGAACTGCACTCACACCTGTCATTTCTGATGAATTTTAAGGGTGTTTGCTCAGGGAAAGTGCTGTAACAGTTCATAAAGACATGTGGGTCGCTTTGGCTCAGTTGGTATATTACCATACAGATTTTGTAGTAGTTGATTCAATAGATTCAAACAGTAGACGCTATGACGAATTCAGATTGCACTGGGTTCCAACTAACTGTAGGATACTCAGCCAGTTATACCACAGCAGCCCACACACTCTTTTGGCTGGTGGCAATATAACCTCTTTAATTAACACCGATTTGCGTGATGGAAATCTAATATCAATGCAGACATAACACTAAGCTCCAACCATTCTTCCTAAAAAAAAAAAAAAAAATGAGATGTGATGTCTGGACTGGCAATGAATTTGTGATTTCTCACATAAATTGTAAATGTTTTACGTTGTTCATTGGACTTCTAAGATTTCGAGCAGGTTTCTGGCTGCTACTCACTTGAAGCATCCAGGCTTCCTACCCATCAAGAATGAAGTCTGTGCTATGAACTGTTAACCTGTGATTCTCATTTGACTTTCCAACGTAGTAAACGACTATCATTGCTTCTAGAATAGGAGCTGGAGAAGTCATAGTTGACACAATCTAATATTTGTCCAACCAATGTTCAGTTACATACAGAATGTCAAAAGTTAGTTCAAGATTCACTAAATCTAATGCAGAACTTTTTTTCCAGAGACTAAACATTGTGATGTAGTTCTTGTAGATTTGCTGATAACGCAATGGAAAGCGTATTCTCAGATATCATCTTATCATAAATTCTAATGTTCTTACATTTATTTTGATATCCAAATCACCAGACGATTTTGTAGTAGACAACACAACATTTTTATCATTTCTCCTGTGATTGACATAGAAGTATTCCATGTAATTGTTTGTCAACATTTTGTGTTATGATTTTTTTTCCAAAATCATCCAAATGAATACCATGTGCAGTGTCAGATTGTCAACCTACGTCACTGACATCCAGTACATGCACATTTGAAAACTGTTTACGTGTATTGGAATACTGTTCATTTACAGGCACTAACCTCTTTGTCATATGTGTGTGTATGTCTGTGTGTGTGTGTGTGTGTGTGTGTGTGTGTGTGTATATACAAAACATTTGTGTGTCCCAGGTAACCCAAGCTCTCCTTTAGTTCTTGACAGACTACTGACGTTTCATTCTGGTACACATGGTTTGAGCTGCCAATGAGGAAAATGAAATCCTTCAACAGCAACTTACCGATTTCTTCTGAATGAACATGCTTTTTTTATTGGAGATAAGGATGCCTCAGGCTTGCTGAGAGCTGTTGCCCCTCAGTTACTGGCACTTCATTAATGCGAGAAGTGATCTCATGGCTGTGACTATCTCTGAGAATCATGAGCAAATTTTAAGAGAGGTTAGAACTGAGACAAACCTTCAGTTTGAGAAAGAAATCAAAAAACATAATTCCAGCTTATTACATCAATATAAACAACCATTGGTTAAGAATTTTCAACTGTCATCAGATATTTTAACTCCACCCAATTTTAACTCAGTCAATGTGAAATGTCAGCTATCTTTATTGCATCAAAATATTCGAGGACTGAGAAATAAAATTAATGAATTAACTATCTGCATAGATGAATTAGAGTCTTCAAACCCAGCTGACATAATCTGCCTCTCTGAACATCATGTGACCACTGGTATAGAACTTTTAAGTGTTACAGGGTTTAGGTTAGCATCTCACTTTTGTAGATCAGAAATGGAGAAAGGAGGAGTTGCCACATTCATCAGGAACTGTCATAAATTTAAGAACATAGACATTCATAAATTTTGCCTAGAACAGCATATGGAAGCATGTGCAACAGAATTAGATTTTCACAAAAAATCTTTCATAATATTAAGTGTATATCGAGCACCTGCAGGTAACTTTAATCTGTTTGTAAACCACCTTGAAGCTGTACTGGCCCATTTAACAACCAAAAACAAGGAAATAGTGGTTGCTGGTGATTTCAATGTAGATTTCCTTAAAGACTCTCCCAATAAGAACTTATTTGAGTTAGTAACACTATCATTCAACTTAATTCCCACGGTAAAGTTCCCCACTAGGATAGCCACTTGCTCACAAACAGCCATTGATAATATCTTTATAGAAAAGTCCAATGAACAAAATTATATTACAAAACCAATAGTCAATGGCCTCTCAGACCATGACATGCAGTTCCTTCTGTTAAATGTTAATACTGAACAGGATATAAAATCTGTTAAATCTGAGCTCAAGAGGGTAATCAGTAAGCCAAAAATTGATTATTTTAGGACACTCCTCAGAGACATTCACTGGACTGATGTTTCCAGTGCTCATGGCATGAATGAAAAATATAACATTTTTGCTAATAAAGTGCTTACCTTATTTGAACACTGCTTTCCCCCAAAACTTACCAAGGTTAGAGCAAAGTCTACAAAGAAGCCATGGATTACTCGAGGAATAGGGGTATCTTGTAAAACAAAAAGAAAACTGTATCTGTCAATCCGAAACATTTCCAATGTTGATGCTATAGCGCATTATAAGAAATACTGCAAAATATTAAAGACTGTAATACGGATGTCAAAGCAAATATATTACAAGGAAAAGATAGTCATATCAGATAACAAAATAAAGACAATATGGGATATAGTGAAGGAGGAGACCGGTAGAACCAGACATGAAGAGGAACAAATAGCATTAAGAGTAAATGATACATTGGTGACAGATGTGTATAGTGTTGCAGAACTTTTTAACAAACATTTTATAACTGTTACTGAAAAGATGGGGTTGTCAGGTTCGGTAGATGCTGCTATGGATTATCTTAGACCAGACATTTCAAGTAACTTCCATAATATGAATTTGACCCTCACTACCCCAACAGAAATAATGTCCATCATAAAATCTTTAAAATCAAAAACATCTAGTGGGTATGATGAAATATCAACAAAGTTAATTAAAGAATGTGATTCTGAGCTAAGTAACATATTAAGCTATCTGTGTAACCAGTCGTTTATCAGTGGAATATTTCCTGAATGGCTGAAATATGCTGAAGTTAAGCCAGTGTTTAAGAAGGGAGATAAAGAAATAGCAACAAATTTCCGTCCAATTTCACTGTTGCCAGCATTCTCAAAAATTTTCGAAAAAGTAATGTACAGTCGTCTTTATAACCATCTTATCTCAAATAACATACTGTCAAAGTCACAGTTTGGATTTCTAAAAGGTTCTGATATTGAGAAGGCTATCTTCACTTACAGTGAAAATGTGCTTAATTCATTAGACAAACAATTGCAGGCAACTGGTATATTTTGTGATCTGTCAAAGGCATTTGACTGTGTAAATCACAATATCCTTTTAAGTAAACTAGAATATTATAGTGTAACAGGAAATGCTGCAAAATGGTTCAAATCTTATATCTCTGGCAGGAAACAAAGGGTGTTATTAGGAAAGAGACATGTATCAAGCTATCAGGCATCATCCAACTGGGAACTAATTACATGTGGGGTCCCACAAGGTTCCATTTTGGGGCCCTTACTTTTCCTTGCGTATATCAATGACCTTTCATCAGTAACATTACCAGATGCCAAGTTTGTTTTGTTTGCCGATGATACAAACATTGCAATAAATAGCAAATCAAGTGTAGTCTTAGAAAGATCAGCCAATAAAATATTTGTGGACATTAATCACTGATTCCTAGCCAATTCTTTGTCACTAAACTTTGAAAAAACACACTACATGCAGTTCAGAACTTGTAAGGGGTGTCCCAAGAGTATATGCCTAACATACGATGACAAGAAGATAGAAGAAGTGGACAGTGTTTTAATTCTTGGGATTACAGCTTGATAATAAATTCAACTGGGAGGAGCACACCACAGAACTGCTGAAGCGTCTTAACAAATCTCTGTTTGCAATGCGAATTTTGTCAGACATAGGGGATATAAAAATGAAAAAGCTGGCATACTATGCTTACTTTCATTCCATAATGTCATATGGGATTATTTTTTGGGGTAATTCATCAAGCCAAGCTAAAGTTTTCCGGGCACAAAAACGTGCAGTAAGAATTATATGTGGTGTGAACTCAAGAACATCCTGCAGAAGCCTGTTTAAGGAACTAGGGATACTAACTACAGCTTCCCAATATATTTATTCCTTAATGAAATTTGTCATTAAAAATATATCACTTTTTCAAACCAACAGCTCAATTCATGGAATCAATACTAGAAATAAGAATAATCTTCACAAGGATTTAAAGTCACTTAGTCTTGTACAAAAAGGTGTGTATTATTCAGGAGCACACATTTTCAATAACTTGCCAGCAGCCATAAAAAGCTTAACAACCAATGAAATTCAGTTTAAGAGAAGCCTAAAGGATTTATTGGTGGCCAACTCCTTCTACTCCATTGATGAATTTCTTAGTAAAACCAACTGATTTGTATATAAGTACAACATAACTTCTGCACAATTTCAGTGCAGTAATGTGTTCACTGAAAATTTGTGTGTCTGTGTCTGTGTGTGTGTGTGTGTGTGTGTGGTTGTGTGTAAGTACAATCTAACTTCTGCACCATTTCAGTGCAGTAATGTGTTTATTGTAAATAAGTATTACAGTAGTTGTATTACATGTTTATTACCTTATAAATAAATAAAAAACTTTTTATTTTAAATTTAGTGCATTAGTATTTGTAAAATGACTCTTAGTGTTCATTAAAAAATGACGATCATTCCACTTGGGACCTGTGGAATGGTACATTAGCTTATTTGTTTTAGTTGTAAATATTTGTCATGTATTGTTGTTTTTCTCACATGTTCCACATCCTGGAGGACCTCCTCACTACGGATCAATTAGAATGAAAGTAAATCTAATCTATTCTAAAGCTTCCTCTGGCAGTTATAGTCCAAATCATGTTGCTGGATGTTTTGAGAAACAGAAACATCACTATGCAAAATTTGAATACCCTTACATTGACATTTTGAAGCGGTAGTTTTCTGAGAAAGGTTACTGCAGCAAGCATTATTTGAGTATATTCAATATGAATGACAAAATACGTTTGTTGCTATGCCACTAACCACTTAATAACTGTTCATTAATATAATATTTGTGGATTTATTTAATATATTAGTATATATATATATATATATATATATATATTGCACTTTATTTATTTATGAGTGAACATGGAGACATATACTAGACTGTTAACTTCTCAGATGACACTGTAAAATATTTGTATGGGGAGAGTAATTTCACCACATGATTGGCTGATAGCATCATTGCAATTCCTGGCAACATGAAGCAGTTACCAATTTTCGAAAACAGTGTGCAAATGAGCATTGATCGAAATAATACTTGACTCATGTCAATCTACATACACTGTTGTGAAGAATGATTGCAGGAAGACAAAGTATCATAATTATGTAGCATATCAATTGGGACACATTACAGATTATATACTTACATTTTAGACACTTTTTAACTCCATAGATTCTAATAAAAGATTTATCTTTTACTTCGTTTCTGAGGATAAGGGGATTTTGAATTCCCTGCATGAACCTGTTAGAAACTTTTCACCAGAAAAAAACTTCATTCTGAATTCTAGACAGGGATTTGCAGTCTACAGGAAAAGTTTCACTTTTAGTATCATGATAGTGAATTATACAGTTTGCCTTTAATTCGCTCTTTTTATGAACCACATATTCCAATGTGGAGTAAATGTATGGGCACACAAGCATATGTCCCAGAAGACACTGCTGTAAGATCAATTGATTCTTATTTGGTCCTGTTAAATTTCATTCTGTACAAAGATTATATTATAATCTGGGAAAAGTCAGATGGTACAATATTTCATGGAGAAAAACAAACAACACTGTCAAAAATACACATACAAGATATATAATATTACATGCGAGGTCTCAAGAAAAACAACAGGCCGGCCGGTGTAACCGAGCGGTTCTAGGCGCTTCAGTCTTTAACTGCGCGATCGCTACGGTCGCAGGTTCGAATCCTGCCTAGGGCATGGATGTGTGTGATGTCCTTAGGTTAGTTAGGTTTAAGTAGGTCTAAGTTCTATGGGACTGATGACCTCAGATGTTAAGTCCCATAGTGCTCAGAGCCATTTGAACCATTTTTTTTTGAAAAACAACAATATTGTAGATAATATTCATTCAAGCTATACAATATTACATACATTAGCATACAGTATTACAACATCATTTATAAAATAATGCATCATTTATAAAAATTACAGTTCTAAATATTCAGTTTAATTATATACACTATTGTTTAGGAGGAACTTTTTCTTTTCATGAATACATTAGGGCTGTCAATGTCCTTTTTTATTGTCAGTGGGAGCTTATTATAAGTTCTTATTTCGTATTGGTTACCTCATTTCAGTACAATATTGAGAGTTGTTGAGTCTTTGTGGACACTTGGCTTCTGCCTTCTGTCATGACTGTGAATATCACCATTGGTTAGAAGGGCTTTTCTGTTGTTGATTACAAGTATCCTGTGAGTACTAATGTCCAAAGGGTCTTGAGTATTATGACTGATTTATAACGCCACAGACCTACCTAACAGCTCATTTTAGTAATTTAAAATTTTTTCCCCTTTTGCAGTATTTCCTCAGAATTTCAAATCACACAAGATCAGTGAGTCGAAATACACGAGATATGACAACTTTATTATTTCTCTGTCAACACAGGGTGCAACAGGTAGTAGTACAAGACATGCCAACTTAAGTTTCTTGAGCAGGTGACTAATTTATTCATTCCATCTTCATTTATTATCCATTTGTATGCCTAGAAATCTTATACATGAATTTTCATTTATTTTCTGGCCATTGAACTCATTGAAGATGCTGAAGCTTGTTATTTGCTATCTGAAACTAAATTAATTTTATTTTGGAATAAAGGTTTAATGATAGGCTATTTGCTGTGAATCGTTTGTGTACTTGTGTTATAGTTTCAGTTGTAATCTGCATTGAGAATTTCACACCTTTGATCAAAATACGTGTATCATCAGTGAATGTTCCTATATTTTCCTTG
This sequence comes from Schistocerca cancellata, assembly GCF_023864275.1. NCBI lineage: Eukaryota > Metazoa > Arthropoda > Insecta > Orthoptera > Acrididae > Schistocerca > Schistocerca cancellata. Next base: position 446,218,799 of record NC_064626.1, on the reverse strand, counting down.
TTATTTATTGACGTTGGTAGGTCCAGGTCATTAATGTACGCTATGAAGTTCACTTGCTCAAAGATTGACCCTTGGAGAACAATGAACATAATACACTCCTGGAAACTGAAATAAGAACACCGTGAATTCATTGTCCCAGGAAGGGGAAACTTTATTGGCACATTCCTGGGGTCAGATACATCACATGATCACACTGACAGAACCACAGGCACATAGACACAGGCAACAGAGCATGCACAATGTCGGCACTAGTACAGTGTATATCCACCATTCGCAGCAATGCAGGCTGCTATTCTCCCATGGAGACGATCGTAGAGATGCTGGATGTAGTCCTGTGGAACGGCTTGCCATGCCATTTCCACCTGGCGCCTCAGCGCCTCAGTTGGACCAGCGTTCGTGCTGGACGTGCAGACTGTGTGAGACGACGCTTCATCCAGTCCCAAACATGCTCAATGGGGGACAGATCCGGAGATCTTGCTGGCCAGGGTAGTTGACTTACACCTTCTAGAGCACGTTGGGTGGCACGGGATACATGCGGACGTGCATTGTCCTGTTGGAACAGCAAGTTCCCTTGCCGGTCTAGGAATGGTAGAACGATGGGTTCGATGACGGTTTGGATGTACCGTGCACTATTCAGTGTCCCCTCGACGATCACCAGTGGTGTACAGCCAGTGTAGGAGATCGCTCCCCACACCATGATGCCGGATGTTGGCCCTGTGTGCCTCGGTCATATGCAGTCCTGATTGTGGCGCTCACCTGCACGGCGCCAAACACGCATACGACCATCATTGGCACCAAGGCAGAAGCGACTCTCATCGCTGAAGACGACACGTCTCCATTCGTCCCTCCATTCACGCCTGTCGCGACACCACTGGAGGCGGGCTGCACGATGTTGGGGCGTGAGCGGAAGACGGCCTAACTGTGTGCGGGACCGTAGCCCAGCTTCATGGAGACGGTTGCGAATGGTCCTCGCCGATACCCCAGGAGCAACAGTGTCCCTAATTTGCTGGGAAGTGGCGGTGCGGTCCCCTACGGCACTGCGCAGGATCCTACGGTCTTGGCGTGCATCCGTGCGTCGCTGCGGTCCGGTCCCAGGTCGACGGGCACGTGCACCTTCCGCCGACGACTGGCGACAACATCGATGTACTGTGGAGACCTCACGCCCCACGTGTTGAGCAATTCGGCGGTACGTCCACCCGGCCTCCCGCATGCCCACTATACGCCCTCGCTCAAAGTCCGTCAACTGCACATACGGTTCACGTCCACGCTGTCGCGGCATGCTACCAGTGTTAAAGACTGCGATGGAGCTCCGTATGCTACGGCAAACTGGCTGACACTGACGGCGGCGGTGCACAAATGCTGCGCAGCTAGCGCCATTCGACGGCCAACACCGCGGTTCCTGGTGTGTCCGCTGTGCCGTGCGTGTGATCATTGCTTGTACAGCCCTCTCGCAGTGTCCGGAGCAAGTATGGTGGGTCTGACACACCGGTGTCAATGTGTTCTTTTTTACATTTCCAGGAGTGTAGTTGCTAGTCTCATTTTATTGTTTCACCAGTACCTGATAGGGCAACTCCTTTTTTCTGTTGTGTAAGTAAGATTCTAGTCAAGCAAGCAATTAGTCGTTGATGCCATAGAGTGGAAGTTTTCTCACTAATGTGATATGTTTTACCCAGTCAGAAGCGTTGGCAAAGTTTCAGAAATCTCCGTAGGATATTTTCTACAGTTCAGCTCATCTAGAATTTATTTTATAAAACTAAATATTGCTCCCTCTGGGGAGAATCCTCTGCGACAGCTGAGCCAGGAGTGTGTCAGTAACTCATCTTGTGTTAGGTTTTACACAGCGTGCAGTACAGTAGCCTCTAAAATATTTTTGAAAGAAATGGCATTGGAGAGATAAGCCGATAAATAATACATGTTTGGCACCATCTTCGCGTATTGGAACCACTGTCCTCTATCAACTTAACACAATGTTCTGAGCAATTTCTTCTGTAGAATAAATATTTTTTTCATTTTGTCTACATTGCTTCAATAGAGTATGGCATGGTACAGTACTGAGGGAATGTGTGCTGACAATCCCTTGTGCTGGTAAATCTAATGAGAGAAATTACAAAACGCAAAGGATGTGTGACTAATAATGTTAGTTAAGTCTGCAACGATATTTTTAAATACAGTATTCCCGTTTGCCATAGGATCAACTGCTGTTATTCTTTCTGTTAAAGAATTAGAAGCCATTGCCTTCTTATCTCGATCGTTGTAATTCCTGGTATTAACTTTCTGCGAGTGTATGTGAGTCCTATATATTCTAGTAAATTCAGCAATGAACGCCCGAAAGCGCTAACATGTACCAACCAGTTTACAATTAGCTATATACTCATGGACGACAAACGCTGTATTGAACGAGCAGCTGAATCGATCACAATTTGCTCGTTAGATTTGTGGCGATCGCCTGTCTGCGCGCTACTATTTGTTTCCGTAGATGTGACTGTTGCCCATACATTTAAGCAATGTTGTCCAAACCTCGGTTCCAACTTCCAGGTTTGGCGTACGGTATATCTCATTTCTGCGCATATCTGCTGACGACGCGCTACTATCTCTTGGCAGATGTTACATGCTCAAACTTTCTTGCGCAGAAAGAACATTGTGTGCAGAGGACTCTATCTTCAATAAACTCACCCTCAACCATTCTTGCGCAGGTATAGTTGCGCAAGTATTCAGTTTCTTGTGTGACCAGTGAGCTCTGTACTGTAGTGGTAAAGATGATCTCTTCCGGCGGCTACACTCAGGGAGCTTAATACTTAAGTCTTTACCACTGTTGTCTTTAATACCGCGAGTTGTGAAAAATTTGGTGTTGTGTGCTGTTTGCGTGTGTGTGTGAAAAGATGTAGAGGAAAGTACTCTTTGTTGGATTGGTTTAGCTGTCAGGATGTGTTGTACAAAGCATGCAGACTTGAAACGTTGAAAAAACAACTGCAATTTTTGACAGTTACTGAAAATGAAGCTTGTGAGTGTTAACATTTATCAGTGTTGGAATAACTTATAAGTTTTTTTATATTTGTGTCATAATTTTTGCCCAGAACTGGGTGGGTGTCGAATTTATGTTTTTTATTCTGATTAATTAAATATTATGTAGAATTTTTTAAAATAACATGTTGAAATTTTTGTTCTCTAGTGTAAAGTAGATTATTTACTATTTTGCAGTATTGCTTGAGCAGCGATCCTAACAAGCCTTGCCATATATTGAGGTTCAAGGAAATCACATTAATGCTTGACTGTGGCTTGTCAGCTCAGACAGTTCTTAATTTTTTACCTTTGCCATTAGTACCGAGTGCAAGGCTAAGTAATTTGCCAGGATGGATGCCAAGAGATGTGTCCGATCCGCAGTTGGAGGGAGTATGTATCTTCTGTTGTTGTTTTCTATCTTTAGATCTGTCGCGTGTATGAATTAATCCAGGACTCTCATAACTATGTTTCCATTCCAGGAACTGAAAGAGTGTTGTGGAAGAGTTTTTGTGGACTCTGCACCGGAATTTTTCCCACCACAACCGAAGATTGTAGATTTTGCTGAAGTTGATGTTATACTTATATCAAATTATTTATGTATGTTAGCTCTCCCTTTTATTACTGAAGGCACAGGATTTGCTGGGGTTGTATATGCCACAGAACCGACCCTCCAAATTGGAAGGTAAGAAATAGTGAGTCAGTTGATTTTCAAATATATTTAATCAGATGTTTTCAGCAGACAGCAAGATTAGCTAATAATGTTTCAATGTAACAAGGAAATGGGAACAGAATTTCTTTTTTTAGCCACTATATTTACAAACAGTAGGCATATTTAACTGATTGCAAACTGACAACACCTCAAAATCCTGCACCGGAACTGTAAGCACATTTGAATGAAAACATTTGATAGTCAGTTTCAAAGGCAATGTCCCTCATGAAAATGGCTGTGGTACATACACCAAGTTACAAATGGAGCTAAAACTCTACAGAAATTCATGCATGTTTCTTATGTACATTCTGTCTGTACGTTCTGTTTCTACTCCACCCATCACTGTATGAGTGCGGCAGCAACATCTTTAAAAACTATGTAACTGTGAAGAATGTCTCTTCCTATTCACATGATTGTGAATGGGGCTGGGGTGCTGTTCAGCAGTAAGTATGATGATATTGAATAATGCATTTGTTTTTTTAAGGACCAATTTCAGTTTAATACAATATTCTTTACCATGGGAAAGAGTGTATGCTTGGTAACAATACAATAATAAACTGGATAACTGTGTAACACATTACTAAGGGTGAAAATAACTGACAATTTAACTACAAAGTGTAAAAGTTAAAACATAAGGGCTTCCTCTAGGCAGTTCATATTATTTAGGTGTAGTGAACCAAATTGTGAGGAAAGTGTTTTTAGTCTAATCTCCCACAATATAAAACACTTAAAAAGGTCCTGGGAATGCAGTTTACGGAGCTACGCACACATTCAGTATTTCAGAACCCAATCATTATGTTATTCTTAAGGAAAATATTATTGGTACTATTCAGGGGATTTTAAATGGTGTTGTTGTTGTTGTTGTTGTTGTGGTTGTGGTCTTCAGTCCTGAGACTGGTTTGATGCAGCTCTCCATGCTACTCTATCCTGAGCAAGCTTCTTCATCTCCCAGTACTTATTGCAACCTACATCCTTCTGAATCTGCGTAGTGTATTCATCTCTTGGTCTCCCTCTACGATTTTTACCCTCCACCCTACCCCCCAATGCTAAATTTGTGATCCCTTAATGCCTCAGAACATGTCCTACCAACCAGTCCCTTCTTCTTGTCAAGTTGTGCCACAAACTCTTCTCCCCAATTCTATTAAATATCTCCTCATTAGTTATGTGATCTACCCATCTAATCTTCAGCATTCTCCTGTAGCACCACATTTCGAAAGTTATCGTCCATGTTTCACTTCCATACATGGCTACACTCCAAACAAATACTTTCAGAAACGACTTCCTGACATTTAAATCTATACTCGATGTTAACAAATTTCTCTTCTTCAGAAACGCTTTCCTTGCCATTGCTAGTCTACATTTTATATCCTCTCTACTTCGACCATCATCAGTTATTTTGCTTCCCAAATAGCAAAACTCCTTTACTACTTCAAGTGTGTCATTTCCTAATCTAATTCCCTCAGCATCACCTGACTTAATTCGACTACATTCCATTATCCTTGTTTTGCTTTTGTTGATGTTCATCTTATATCCTACTTTCAAGACACTGTCCATTCCGTTCAACTGCTCTTCCAAGTCCTTTGCTGTCTCTGACAGAACTACAATGTCATCGGCAAACCTCAAAAGTTTTTATTTCTTCTCCATGGGTTTTTATACCTACACCAAATTTTTCTTTTGTTTCCTTTATTGCTTCCTCAATATACAGATTGAACAACATTGGGGAGAGCCTACAACCCTGTCTCACTCCCTTCCCAACCGCTGCTTCCCTTTCATGTTCCTCGACTCTTATAACTGCCATCTGGTTTCTGTGCAAATTGTAAATAGCCTTTCGCTCCCTGTATTTTACCCCTGCCATCTTTAAAATGTGAAAGAGAGTCTTCCAGTCAACATTGTCAAAAGCTTTCTCTAAGTGTACAAATGCTAGAAACGTAGGTTTGCCTTTCTTTAGTCTAGCTTCTAAGGCAAGTCGTAAGGTCAGTATTGCCTCACGTGTTCCACATTTCTATGGAATCCAAACTGATCTTTACCGAGGTCGGCTTCTACCAGTTTTTCCATTCGTTTGTAAAGAATTTGTGTAAGTATTTTGCAGCCATGAGTTATTAAACTGATAGTTCGGTAATTTTCACACGTGTCAACACCTGCTTTCTTTGGGATTGCAGTTATTATATTCTTCTTGAAGTCTGAGGGTATTTCGCCTGTCTCATACATCGTGCTCACCAGAGGTATAGCAATAAATATAATTCCTGTACATGTCAGTGTTACAGTGGTATTCATCCAATGTATACTTATACAGCTCTCATTGCATAAATAATTTTTTTTTAAAGATATAGCTATGGCACCACATTTCTCAAGATTTCATGTCACATTCATTGGCTTCCATTGCAAGCTGGAGCATGGACTATGCTACAGATCGATCTCACCTTGACCTACATAAAAAAGCTGTACAAGCAAAATAACTATTGTCAACATTCAGTTAAACTGAACATGCTGACGTAAGATGTTGACTTCATCCCATGATGTAATCGTGTTGTGATGTTATGAGTTGCACGTACAAAAAGAAGACAACAAAATACTGACAGATTTTTTGCTTTCCCTGTGTATTATTTTTTGGAAAGTAGATTGTGGTGACAGATTGATACATAGTGTAGCCCAAAGTGTAAGGTATGTGGAAAGGCAACAATTTGGTTGTGAATTGGCAAAGCCAATCAGTTTTAGTCCTAATTATCTCACTTGTGGTGACATCCAGTTCTGTAGTCTAGCCCAAGGTCTAGGGTAGGTTGAAAAGTGTCAGGTTGTGAATTGGCAAAACAGTATCAAAGGCTTCATTTAATGTCAGCTTTCTCTTCTCTCTCTCTTTTTCCGCATATAATAATTCACGCTACAACATTGTTACATTGCAGGTATACGAATGACGAGTATTTAGGGTCAACTACTACTCTGTTCCCTGCTCTCAGTTAAATTAACACATGGTACCAGTAAGGCTAGAGTGTTTTTTGGGATATAAAATAGCAGCTGTGTCTCATTTACATCATACAACTCATGGTTGCAAGTAAGAGTGAAAACCACAGTACATATGTCGTTTATACTGCAAAAACATTCTAATGTATTAAGGGGGATAAATGTCTATCTCAGTATTTCCTCAAAATTCTTCATATTTTAGAAGCAGTGTACTACTCTGTCTCAGTATTTCCTCAGAATTCTTCATATTTCAGAAGCAGTGTACTACAAATACAGAGGCCCGTCCTCTTTACTTTTTTTAATTTTGCACTTGGAGTCGGGACAGGTTCCATCAGACTGGACAGAAGCAGTAATCACACCAATCTTTAAACATGGAAACAGAAAAGATTGTAACAACTACAGAGGTATCTCTTTAATCAGTGTTGTGGGTAAAATCTTCTCAGGTATTGTTGAAAGGAAAGTGCGAGTATTAGTTGAGGACCAATTGGATGAAAATCAGTGTGGGTTTAGGCCTCTTAGAGGTTGTCAGGACCAGATCTTTAGCTTACAGCAAATAATGGAGAAGTGTTATGAGTGGAACAGGGAATTGTATCTATGCTTTATAGATCTAGAAAAGGCATATGACCGGGTTCCTAGGAGGAAGTTATTGTCTGTCCTACAAGATTATGGAATAGGAGGCAAACTTTTCAAGCAATTAAAGGTCTTTACATGGATAGTCAGGCAGCAGTTAGAGTTGACGGTAAATTGAGTTCATGGTTCAGAGTAGTTTCAGGGGTAAGACAAGGCTGCAACCTGTCTCCACTGTTGTTCATATTATTTATGGATCATATGTTGAAAACAATAGACTGGCTGGGTGAGATTACGATATGTGAACACAAAATAAGCAGTCTTGCATATGCGGATGACTTAGTTGTGATGGCAGATTCGATTGAAAGTTTGCAAAGTAATATTTCAGAGCTAGATCAGAAATGTAAGGACTATGGTATGAAGATTAGCATCTCCAAAACGAAAATAATGTCAGTGGGAAAGAAATATAAACAGATTGAGTGCCAAATAGGAGGAACAAAGTTAGAACAGGTGGACGGTTTCTAGTACTTCGGATGCATATTCTCACAGGATGGCAACATAGTGAAAGAACTGGAAGCGAGGTGTAGCAAAGCTAATGCAGTGAGCGCTCAGCTACGATCTACTCTCTTCTGCAAGAAGGAAGTCAGTACCAAGACTAAGTTATCTGTGCACCATTCAATTTTTCGACCAACTTTGTTGTATGGGAGTGAAAGCTGGGTGGATTCTGGTTACCTTATCAACAAGGTTGAGGTTACGGATATGAAAGTAGCTAGGATGATTGCAGGTACTAGTAGATGGGAACAATGGCAGGAGGGTGTCCACAATGAGGAAATCAAAGAAAAACTGGGAATGAACTCTATAGATGTAGCAGTCAGGGCGAACAGGCTTAGATGGTGGGGTCATGTTACACGCATGGGAGAAGCAAGGTTACCCAAGAGACTCATGGATTCAGCAGTAGAGGGTAGGAGGAGTCGGGGCAGACCGAGGAGAAGGTACCTGGATTCGGTTAAGAATGATTTTGAAGTAATAGGTTTAACATCAGAAGAGGCACCAATGTTAGCACTGAATAGGGGATCATGGAGGAACTGTATAAGGGGGGCTATGCTCCAGACTGAACGCTGAAAGGCATAATCAGTCTTAAATGATGATGATGATGCACTTAGTTAATGAATGGCGTAGCTCCTCTAGTAAACTCCATGAGCACATAAATTTCTTGTGCCCTGTATGTCAAAGTATGAAGCATTTGCTTGTGCTGAGCTTGTTGACAGTAGTTATTAGCCTGTAATAACTGACCACAATATTATTTTGCATGCCCTCCCATGGCTGTTAAGGAAAACAGTATTGTGGTAAGAAAAATGTCACAGTGTGAATGCTTTTGGGACAAGCGTGCATATGCTATCAAGTGGTACAGCAAATCCTCTTGAAATATCATTGTAAAAACTCGTCATAAGCCAACTGAAGCACCCTCACTCCCAGGTGCAATATTATTGTGGTCAACTAATAGATAAAGATCAGTTTGTGTTGCCAAGATATAGGTGCTATATCCTTGCATACTTTCACAATTTGTTGTGACCAACGAATACACAGGGTAAGGAAGTTGATGATATGCAGGAAAAAATACAAACTTTCTGAACTACAAAAAATTACTACATAATGAAAGTTAGTATTACTTCTAAGGTTTCTGGAGACACCATGGTACCTGTGCCGGTTTGTGACAATAGATACACCTGCATCTATTGGCAGTTTTATAGTAGAAGTGACAAGACGAACCTTGTTTTTTACAGTTACAGTGGATGTGGTGCAGTTGCTTGCTGTATCTACCTCAACCAAATGCGTAATATGATTTTGTATATGTGTAAATGGTAAAGCCACAGTCTTGTTGTTCACCTGTAGTTGACAATTGTTTTCACCTGCGGCTGTTTGTACTTTGCAGTTGGAAGCAGGCAACATGGCTACCCGTAAACAGGGATATTCTTGCTCTTATCTGCTACTTAGTGACTTGGACATGGAATGCACCTGTGCCACTTCATCACTGCAGCTTAAAATGTGAGAAGAAATTTCGATAGTATTTCAAACTCTCATTCTTCTTCAGGTTAGAAAGGAAAGGTCAAGTGCCTTGTCAGCATTGTGTTTCATGCAGTCACCTGCCACTCCACACTTTGTGTTAAGGATAAATCAGTGGTCTGTTCTCTCCCTCTTTCCTTTAACTGCTCAGAAGTTTTCATTTTTGTGTGTTGTTGTTGTTTGAATCCATCGTAAAATGTGTCGAACTAAGAAGCTAAACAAATTTTAAGTATCTAAATTGTCTGTATAAATTAATACAGTTGCAGCATCCCCCATCAGCACTTCTTGATGTATGTTTCAGTGACAAGTCTGTCATTGGTAACTATGGGGAGTACATGTTGTTCACAATATTTGCTGGTTTTGATACATTATAGTTTTTTTGGTGGTTAAATGAATCTCTAAATTCCTGGCATGAACAAGGTTTGCTTCATGCTAGATAAACTGGAGATGAAACACAATAAATAATCAAGGTTGTAGGATAGCAGGCTATATAATCCAAGGAATAATCCTCCAAATAGCATCATGCACAACTTCAAAATCACTTCAGATATGTGTAGTCAGGTAATCCATGATATTTATGCTGCAGTTTGGTATTCCTGTGGCTAACGCCAATGCATTATAATAGATGAGCTCAGCATGAGATGAATTACAGCAAAGTTCTTTCTTAATGTTTTGAATGTTATAATTAAAAAAAGGTTCAGTTATGTATTAAACTGCAAGCATCTCTTTGAGATGACTGAAATTTCCTGTGCATGGTCATAACTCACATTAAAATGCAGCAGCAATCTTGACAGTGTACTGAAAGTGGAGGAACAGGTGGACTTAATTTGGGAGAAACAGACATAAATCCATTGTTGGCAATTCTTATTAATATTTCCCATGGTTTCTCTAAATCAATTAAAAAACACCCAGAATCATAAACCCCTCACCTCATTCAGATTCACTTATGACATCTTTGTGATCTGGATTGAGGGTGAGGACATCCTGTCCACATTCCCCCAGAACCTCAACAGCTTCTCCCCCATTCGCTTCACTTGGTCCTACACATCCAAACAAGCCACCTTCCTAGATGTTGACCTCCAACACAAAGATGGCGACATCGGTACCTCCGTCCATATCAAATCTACTAACCACCAGCAATACCTCCACTTCGACAGCAGCCACCCATTCTATACCAAGAAGTTCCTTCTACCTAGCCACTCATGGCCGTCACGTCTGCAAGGACGAGCGGTCCCCCTTGAAATATACCGAGGTTCTCACTGAAGCCTTTACAGACGATAATTATCCTCCCAACCCTGTACAAAAACAAATCTCCTGTTCCTTATCTTTCCAGTCACCCACCATCTCCCAAAGTCTCACATTGCAGCCACAGAGGAGCATTCCCATTGTAAATCAGTACCACCCATGACTGGAGCAAGTGCATTACATTTCTTTGCCAGGGTTTCGACTACCTTTCGTGCCATGAAATGAGAACTGTCCTGTGCCCACTATCCTTTTCACACCTCCCACAGTGGTATTCCACTGTCCACCAAACCTACACAGTATACTCGTACATCCCTACACAACCCCTGATCCCGTCCCCTTACCTCAAGGCTCATATTCCTGTAATAGACCTAGATGCAAGACCACAAACATCACCCACCCAACAAAGGCAGGGCTATCTTTGAAACCAATTGTGTGAAGTGCAAACTAAACTGCAACCCTTGTGCTGTGTTCTATGTGGACATGACAACCCTGTCTTCGTGAATGCCCACCAACATACTGTGGCCAAGAAATAACTGGACCACCCTGTTGCTACCACCATCACCCTACACGACATTATTTATTTCAGTGACTGCTTCACAGCCTGTGCCATATGGGTTCTTCCCACCAATACCCATCTTTCTGTAACCCTCCTGGCCCCAACCTTTGTTAGTCATTGTTCTCACGCATCTAGCCCCTTCCCTGTTCCCATTCCAGCACTACACAGCCCTCCATTCCACCAATGAATCCTGTCTTTTTACTTCTCTCAGACTCTCAGACTTTTCCGCTGCCCCCCCCCCCCCCCTCGCCCACCCCCCTGCCCTCCGTCTTACCTCATGACTGCACCTAGCTGACCTACTCTCCATCTCGTACCAGCACACTCCCAGCAACGCATTACCATCCCGCACTCCTACACTGCCATTTCTCCCCCTCTCTGCCCTAGCCTCCTCCTTACCCCTAGCCAGTTGCCTCTCCCATCATGCAGTGCTGCTGCTGCTCGTAGTCTGCCTTTAGCTGCCAGTGACTGGCTGTGTGAGACAGTTGAGTTTGCACATACGCGTGTGTGTGTGTGTGTGTGTGTGTGTGTGTGTGTGTGTGTGTGAGTGAGTGTGTGAGACAGCTTCTCTGCTATATGGTGAGTAGCATTTACCCATTTCATAATATTGTTGCATTCCATGCTGGATTTTTCATTGTTTGAAGACACAGATAAGAGTATAAATTAGGGTAGTGTCATTACTTACGTGTTTCGTAGACCAGTAATGGCACCATTCACAGTGAAGTGTGATGGGAATGTGGGGGGGGGGGGGGGGGGGGGGCATCCTTCTGTAAGGTGAGCAGCAATCTGTCCTTTCCATAATACTGTCTTAAGAGTGCTTGTTCGAATAAGGCAGTCACATTTTGAAAAGTTACTTAGGATTTTATCATACTTGTCAACATTCAGTTAATTTAATTTTGTCATTGTATGTTGTGATTGATCTTTTCTTATTTATTTGCTTTATTTTGATGTAGGTTGTTTCTTGAAGAGCTGGTTCAACATATTGAACAAACACCAAAGGCCACAGTTGCTACACATTGGAAGGAACAGCTGCATGTCCTACCCCCACCTTTATGTGACAGTCAAAAGCCTCGAAACTGGAAGCATATTTACAATATGCAAACAGTAAATGACAGTTTATCAAGAATACAAATGGTGGGGTATAATGAGAAGTTGGTAGGTCTGTCACTTACTACATTGTATTTTTGCTATCAGAAAAAAAGTGATTGAAAACATTCGAAAATTATGCTTTACAAATAGGTATGAGAAATGGAGGATTTCTAACAAATTAGACATACAATGTTTCTATATGTTTTATTTTATCTTTATTTATTAATATGTTTGTTCAGAAATTTCCTGTACAGTATTTCATTTGGTCAGTTGTAAATATTTTATGTTTTATAATTCTACATTGTTGCTGTAGTTGTTTTTAAGCTTGGCTCAAACAAGTAGAGGAATGTGGTAAGACCTTTAGTATCAACTTGCTCAGAGTACAGTTGTACTCTGCAAACCACTGTACAGTATATTGTGCACTGTTCTAGTTTTGCCTCTTTCTGTTCCATTCACAAATTGCTCTAATGTTATTGCCATAGTCAGTTTAAGATGCAAGATTAGTAATATGTTACTTAACTCTTTTTGGAAACTGCATTCTTGAAATTTTTGCTGTGTCTTACACACCCAAGAAGAAACTGGATGAGCATCTTAGTGACAATTTCGTGTGGAACAAACCTGTTACGAAATGCGGCTCGTCTCTGAATTTTCTCTATCTCCGCTGTCAGTTTTACATAGTAAGGTGTAATGGTGACAAAAATTCCTCATGGGTTTTGTCCAATTTTCTGATTGCAGTATAAACTCAAAGACAACTACAGTTAAAGAGAAGCAGAAAATCACACAAACAGACCTCACAGAAAATATTTACTTAAACCAATGCTCTTGAAAATGAGAATAAACCCTCAAAACACATTCTAAAAATAAGTAACAGTTACAATTTTTCATTATGTAAATCATACTCTGAAATGGTTGAAATGAGTTTTCGGAGAGCTACCTCCTCGTCTATGAATTACGGTCCTATAGAATTTTACAAGTGAGTCTCCATATGAAATTTGCCTTTCTTACAAGCAGATTTGTATGTTCATGACACATTAACCCATTAGTGCTCCGATGATGGATTTTTTAAATGCATTGATAAATAGGTATTTACACTTAAAAAGCAGTGTCCTTACATTTCTAGTTTTCATGGAATATACTGTACTGTATTTGTAACATGAACTACTGTTGAGAACAAAACATCCATATATATGAAAGGGTTATACCTGTTTTTGCTTGAAAGGAAAAAGTTAAACGTGAGTACAAAATACAAATAAGAAACAAAAACAACAAATTATTTGGTATGACAGGCAGCAAAACATTAAACATAAAGAATCACATCACATTTCTTGCAAGCTGATATCTTACTGTGCTGTGCTGATATCTTACTGTTTATTCCAACACATCGTCTTCATTTGAGAGTCCATATTGTCACAACCAGATGGTTCATTCCATCGAACTGCTACATTACTGGAGTGTGGGGTTTTTCCAGGTCCTTTCAGTGGCTTCAAATACCTCCCCTATGTCTACATCTAGTCTCTGCAAATCAATGTGAGGATTCATGGCAGAAGGTACATCCCCATTGTACAGGTTACTAGGGTCTTTTACCCTTTCATTCACATATGGGGTCCGAGCAAGGTAGCGCAGGGGCTAGCACACTAGACTCACATTTGATAGGACGGTGGTTCAATCCTGCATCAGGCTGTCCTGATTTAGGTTTTCCGTGATTTCCCTAAATTGCTCCTGGCAAATGCCGGGATGGTTCCTTTGAAAGGGCTCGGCCGACTTCCTTCCCCATTCTTCCCTAATCCGATGAGACCAATGACCTAGCTGTCTCATCTCCTCCCCCAAACAACCCAACCTACATATGGGACATGGGAAGAATGATTGTTTAAAGGCCTCTGTGCATGCTGTGATTAATCTAATCTTGTCCCACAATACCTATGCAAGTGATACATAGAGGTTTGTAGTATACTTCTTCAATTGAAGCAGGTTCTTGAAATTTCATAAATAGGCTTCCTCGGGATAGTTCATGTCTATCTCCGGGTCTGCCAGTTCAGTTTCTTCAGCATCTCTGTGACATTTTGCCACATGTCAGACAAACTTGTGACTATTTGTGCTGACCACCTCTGTATACGTTCAATATCTCCCGTTAGTCCTATTCAGTACAGGTCCCACACCCTTGAGCAATATTCTGGAATGGGTTGTACAGGTTATTTATAAGCAATCTCCTTTGTAGACTGATTGCATTTCCACAGTATTCTACCAGTAAACTAAAGTCTGTCACCTACTTTATACACAAATGAGCCTATCTGATTGTCTCATTTCATGTCCCTATAGTGTGTTGCATCCGGATATTTGTATGAGTTGGCCTATTCCAACTGTGACACATTGATTTTATAGTCATAGGATTCTATGTTTTTTCATTTTGTGAAGTGCAAAATTTTACATTTCTGAACATTTAAAGGAAGTTACCAATCTTTGCGCCGTTTTGAAATCTTGTCAAGATCAGACTAAAAATTTATGCAGCTTCTTTCGGGCAATTCCCCAGGATTTTAGTTTGTAAACGAATATTTGTAGATGTAGTTATGCATTTCAGCTTTTGGTTTGCTACCCCCAACTTCAGTTCCTGTCTCATTCACTAGGAACTGGATACTATCATTGGTTCACAAACAGTCTGTACAAGCATCACAGTTGAAAATTTCCTTCTTACCTCCAAGACCTCCAGAAACATTGGCAACTGTGTATAGGTAGCCTTGGGAACTACTTCGATAGAAGCTAGTGCAATTTTCTTAAAAAAAAAATTTTGGATGGTTACAGCCTCCACTGATGATTACAGTATGGTTGGGGAGCTTATGGAAAAGTGAACTGAGCTTTGTTGAAACTGTGCAAGGCTGCTATTCTCAACCTCCCATGCCAGTTAGTGGAATGACATGAGTATGAAATCGGAGCCCAGATGAAAGGCATTGTTTTTTCCAATGTGCGCCACAGGTTGCAGTTGGTTGCATCCTGTTTCCTCAGTAGTTTCTGGAATAGCTTTGTGAACATGTCGAATGTGGTTTTCAGGGGTACACACGTATTGCACCTGTTGTTCTTTGCTGTCATTTCCCTAAGGGTACCATTATTTATCTTTTTTTTTTAGTGCCAGTGATTAATAGACTCCTACCCTTTGAGTTTGCCTTATCTTGACACAGGACAGAGCAGGTTTCGCCAAAACATGGAGTGAGTCCCACTGGCTCAGTTTCATTGAAAGGCAGCATCTGAAACCTGTTGATCATGGGGACGGTAACACACCCTTTGTCCTCCCGTGTTAAGAAGTATGGCAGGAGCCAGTGCAGTGATTACTAAATGCTCATTCCATTCCTTACTTGTTCCTGCTGCCGCTCCTTTGCGGGCTGCAATAACATGTTGACTGGAGCTAGAGTCCTCAGCATGATCATCTGTGTCAAGGGTTTCATCCCGAGTCTTTCACACATGATGATATTCAGAAGACTGCCATCATCAGGCCATTCACTTTGTACAAGAGCGTCTTCATGAGCTTCAGCCTCCGTAATGCTGCCGAAACGTGACGGCACTTTCTGGATACCATCTTGCAAGGCTTGGCCTGGTATTTTGTGTATGTGGATGAAGTCCTCGTTTTCTCCATGATGCCCAAGGAACACTTCAAATGCCTCCATACAATCTTCAAATGCCTCTGAGATGCCAATGTCTCATCAAACAACAAAGTGCTTCTTTGGAGTTAGTAAAGTGGTACTCCTGGGTCATACCATCCTCACTGATAGCTCACATCCCCTGCCTGATAAGTGCAAGCCATCCTCAATTTTTTGTGCTTTGAGATGTTAGGGGACTCTGACAATTTCTTGGCATGTTAAATTTCTTGCACTGCCACATGACACAGAAGACTCCAAATATTGAAGCAAGACTTTAGAATTGGATGCGCTAATATCTTTTATCTGATTTTCTTTACAAGTGCAGTCCTTTTTCCAGAACCCTCCCAAAAAATCCACATCTTATGTTTCATTTCCCAATACTGATTTTGCGTGTTTATCCCATTTGATATCGATAATTAGTAGTACCCCTAAATACTTACATGATGTGGTATGCTTGAGATGATCACTGCTTATCTTGTAATACAATACTATTGTTCTTCCTCCTTGTCGTGAGCTTATCTTATATCTATTCATATTTAAAGAGAGCTAAATGGGAATATTGTGCAAGTACTTCTGCATGTCCACGAAGTTGGCCACTAATGATACTTTTCTGTAGATGCAGCATTGTCATAGAATAATCCTTTAGTAGTGATAATCACTGATTGTGTAATCCAACAATAATGGCTATTTTCAACAATTTACACGCAATGTTACATTTTTTAATTTTGAGAATCAAACGTCTGCCCATGTACCGCACATCCTGCCATAGTGCACTGAGAATATTGCCATGTATGCATCAGTCGCAGTGACAGATGGACCACACTACCCGGAAGCAGCGCCCTCGCTGGTGGAACTGTGACGAGTACATTGGAATGAAATGGCATAAGGGATTCCTTGCGACTCCACAGGTGCAGTGTATACCATACCACTGAATCCCAGGGTAGTAGCCTGAGACCTGTTGACTGTGGTAAAGGTATCTTCCAGCTGTTTCTGGAAGGTGGCTAATTTTCCTCTTTCGTTGCACACAATAGGAACAGTTTCTACCCATTTTGAACTGTCTCCTACTACAGAACAAAACCAAGCGATTGAACATGAATGAAGGAATTATAGTAAACCAGCTCTTGGATGAACAGTTAAAAGTAATTGATTTGTGTGGCTCTTAGCTATGCGAGCCCCAAACTACATGACTGCTGCAGAAAGTGGAATATAATGCTTTGTAGTTTCCTGATTTGAATTTTGATTTGAATATTTGGTGAAGCAGGCACAAGTGTCAAGACTAGTGTGTTTAGAGGATTAGTGCAGTGGAATTTTGTACCTACATAAACTGTTTGTAGCTTACATTAACTGTTGATTAGTGATATCAGTGTAGAAAACTGAACAATGTTTGTGCACCAGTGTACACATAGGCTGATGAGCCAAAATATTATGACCACTGCTGACTGCCAGATAGACTGCTACCTGCTGGCATTGCACATGATGTGGTAGGAATGTATGTAAGTGGCCCAGAGGTGAATCATTTTAATGATGATGTGGGCTACAAATTGAGATATCCTCTGGTAGAAGCAACTTTGATAATGAGGTGATTGCTGTTGCCCAGCACTTGGGAATGACCGTTTTGGAAATGGCAAAGTTGATGAGCTGTTTGCCTGCTGCTGTTGTGAGCATCTTTAGAAAGCAGTTGAATGACAGCAAAACCATGAGTAGATGACAGGTTGTTGAATGTCCATGCCTCGTCACAGAAAGTGGTGGTCAGAGACTTGCTCACACTGTAAAGCAAGATAGGTATCAGTCTGTGAAAATCTTACAACAGAGTATAATGCTGATGCAGGCACAACTGTTCTGTAGTGCACTGTTCAATGCACATTGTTGAACAATTAGCCTCACAGCAGAAGACCCCCTGTGTGTTCACCTGGTGAGATACTGACATTGTTGTGTGAGGATCGTAATAGTCAACTCACGTTGATGTCTTGGCCACCAAATTCACCTGATTTGGGCTCAGTGGAGCACATCTAGTATGCCATCAGGCACGAGCTCCATACCTGCAGGCCATTGGTCCATAATCTACAGGTATTACACAATTTGTGTTTAGATATTAGGTGCCACATACCTTCAGAAACCACCAAGGACTTGTCAAATCCTCGCCATCCAGAATTGCTACTGGACTGCATTCCACAATCAAGCAGATAGTCATAATGCTTTGGCTCATGAGGATGTTATCACATCAGCCCTTGATTTGAAGAAATAAGTATTGCCAGTGATGATGCTGGAATAGGTAGTGGTGAAAAGATCAGTAATGTGAAGACCATCACAAACTCAGCCAGAACAGAAATAAGTTGAAGAGGAGCACAGGGGTTGGCCAGGTTGTTATGGGAAGAGTAATGGTTTTGGGGTATAGTTTCAGAAAATCGCCACCCAGGAGGAAAGTTCATTGGTTTATTCAAAGCAGGGATCATGTCGTGGGATGAAAGATACATCCCATTCTTTATTTTCAGAAGAGTCAGTAGTTTTGGAATTGGTTTAGGTAGCAGTGAAAATGTGCTTGTGAAGCAAGGCGGTGAGGTAACTGTGAGAAAAGGAGATAATTAATAAGAGTAGCTGTGTGTTTGTGTAGCAACCATTTGTACATATTTCTGCTGTCCATCTGATAAATAACTACTCTTCAAAAATAATTGAATAAGTGTATAATATATTATCAGTTCTTTTGTGCTCCTTGTTTCAGTTGATTTTATTGTGGTGAGTGTGTGAAAGTGATTCCTTCAAATATGAGTGTTATTTCTTCTGCACTTGTATAATACGCAGTAATTCTGCCATTTCATTGATCAGCCTCCGTTCTGTGTGTTGCGCTATGGTGAACATTGTTTGTGGTTGTCACTCCATTAATTAGTATTATTTTATCATTTATATATTTTTTTCAATGTTTTCTATTTGTTTACTAGGATGTGTATGGAGGTTTGGGAGTAATGGCTGTGAGTTCAGGTTACTGCCTGGGCTCCAGCAACTGGGTTATAAGTTCGCATTATGAGAAGATTGCCTATGTGAGTGGATCCTCAACACTTACAACACATCCAAGGTAAATTATGGCCTTATAAATTGTAGCTGAAGCCATGAGCAGTTTTTGCATAAGAAAACACACAAAAGCTCAGGCATGTCAATTGATACTTCCCAGCAGTACACATTTAATAATTATACTTAACATGTCTCCCACTGAAAAGAGTGTTTTAAATAATTTGGTTTGTATCAAAATTTTCACTGATATGAATGAAGTTATTGTGATACTGTAAACAGTCTGTCCAAATCATTTATAAATATCTTGCCCATTATGTGAGCAAGTTGTACTACAGTTTCACAGTGTTATGATCATTGATGTGCTTGCTATCAGCAGTGTCCCCTGTTGTATTGGACTGTCAAACATAGGAAAACTGCACACTGCTGTGATATGCTCCTACTGATTGATTGTGCAGTAATATCATCCTTACAGCAAGTTACAGTTGCTCATCAAAATGGAAATTAATTTGAGGAAACTGATGTTACATGGAGGAAGTATGGCTGCCCACTGCTTACTTTCATGAGGTGAAATTCCTTGTAGGAAAAAATACCTACCTTTCGGAATATTTATGCTCCTTTCTCGTGAAGGAAAGAGGGATTGATTGTGGAAAGTTGGAGAAGGGAAGGGGAGGGAGAGGAGGGGTGCAGTTCACTCAGGTCGTGTATTAAGAAGGGACCTGCCTGGTGAGAGAATGAGGAGGCGTTTTCTGGTTTCAAGCATTTTTATTGACAATGCCTGAATTTTCACATCCTAAAGATACGCAATGTTGGGCCATGATAAAAATATCTTTTGCATAGTGGCTTTCTGGAGTGGCAGGAGGGGTTGATTTAGCCCCCACTCCCTCCCCATTCTCCCCCTCCACATCATTTATTAATAAAGAAGTAAAAGTCTGAGCTAAAAAGTTATGTGATAGGTTTAACTGCATACTGTTGCTAGACCTAAGTAAAATGAACCATAATGAACACTTAAGCCATGGACTGCACTTCAACAGAAAAGGAAAGGCCAAGCTACAAGTTAAATGAATCAGGCGAGAAATCTTTAAAACAGGATGACCCTGTTACCCTAGATTAGAAGCAAGAGGCTTATATACACTCCTGGAAATGGAAAAAAGAACACATTGACACTGGTTTGTCAGACCCACCATACTTGCTCCGGACACTGCGAGAGGGCTGTACAAGCAATGATCACACGCACGGCACAGCGGACACACCAGGAACCACGGTGTTGGCCGTCGAATGGCGCTAGCTGCGCAGCATTTGTGCACCGCTGCCATCAGTGTCAGCCAGTTTGCCGTGGCATACGGAGCTCCATCGCAGTCTTTAACACTGGTAGCATGCCGCGACAGCGTGGACGTGAACCGTATGTGCAGTTGACGGACTTTGAGTGAGGGCGTATAGTGGGCATGCGGGAGGCCGGGTGGACATACCGCCGAATTGCTCAACACGTGGGGCGTGAGGTCTCCACAGTACATCAATGTTGTCGCCAGTGGTCGGTGGAAGGTGCACGTGCCCGTCGACCTGGGACCGGACCGCAGCGACGCACGGATGCACGCCAAGACCGTAGGATCCTACGCAGTGCCGTAGGGGACTGCACCGCCACTTCCCAGCAAATTAGGGACACTGTTGCTCCTGGGGTATCGGCGAGGACCATTCACAACAGTCTCCATGAAGCTGGGCTACGGTCCCGCACACCGTTAGGCCGTCTTCCGCTCACGCCCCAACATCGTGCAGCCCGCCTCCAGTGGTGTTGCGACAGGCGTGAATGGAGGGACGAATGGAGACGTGTCGTCTTCAGCGATGAGAGTCGCTTCTGCCTTGGTGCCAATGATGGTTGTATGCGTGTTTGGCGCCGTGCAGGTGAGCGCCACAATCAGGACTGCATACGACCGAGGCACACAGGGCCAACACCCGGCATCATGGTGTGGGGAGCGATCTCCTACACTGGCCGTACACCACTGGTGATCGTCGAGGGGACACTGAATAGTGCACGGTACATCCAAACCGTCATCGAACCCATCGTTCTACCATTCCTAGACCGCAAGGGAACGTGCTGTTCCAACAGGACAATGCACGTCCGCATGTATCCCGTGCCACCCAACGTGCTCTAGAAGGTGTAAGTCAACTACCCTGGCCAGCAAGATCTCCGGATCTGTCCCCCACTGAGCATGTTTGGGACTGGATGACGCGTCGTCTCACGCGGTCTGCACGTCCAGCACGAACGCTGGTCCAACTGAGGCGCCAGGTGGAAATGGCATGGCAAGCGGTTCCACAGGACTACATCCAGCATCTCTACGATCGTCTCCATGGGAGAATAGCAGCCTGCATTGCTGCGAAAGGTGGATATACACTGTACTAGTGCCGACATTGTGCATGCTCTGTTGCCTGTGTCTATGTGCCTGTGGTTCTGTCAGTGTGATCATGTGATGTATCTGACCCCAGGAATGTGTCAATAAAGTTTCCCCTTCCTGGGACAATGAATTCACGGTGTTCTTATTTCAATTTCCAGGAGTGTATATATACCTCACTTCTGTTCACTTGAAGGAAAGCTGTAACTACGAAATAAGTGACCAGTCATTGCAATACGTTACTAAAGACCCAGTTAACGCTACAGGTGATTGTAAAAATTGTAACCCAAATAAATGTTGATGGTGTTAGGACAGCAACCAGCCACAAATTTACTTTGAGTTCCTTTATTCAAAGGAAACCGTTACTGGTTTCGAATCGTTGCGATTCATCATCAGACGGTTTACACGCTTTCTTTCTGACATTTGGTGTGTTTTTATAGATTAATTGTCCTAAAATATAAATAAAACATAATTACAAATACGCCACGCACAGATGGTTGCGTTACAGATTTTCGTTGCGTGTGAATTACGTGAAACATCGGTTTCGAGTGATTGTTTTCATAACGTTCGTCCATTCAATGTAAATGCATTCCCACTGCATCCTCATTGTTGCACACATAATAGTTCTCACTGTACACTTTAGATTTGTCGCTGAGATCATTTCAACCACGCACCACATGTTTTGATACATACAAAGAGCTTACAAACAATGAGTGTCACAGATGCTATGATATATCGTAACATTTGACGATGATGTCCTATGTTTGGAAAGGATCATATATTCATTTACAAAACTGTAATGCCTTTTATATTAGTACAGAGAGATTGATTTTTTTTTTTTAAATCTGATATTGCTAATTTAGTTATATAGTTTTTTTATATATATTTAGAACTATATAGGTGAAATAGTATATTATTTTATTACATTTGGCAGCATGAGAATTATAGTAACATATAAATTTGCTACTTGATCTGCAGATAGGTGTATTAATATTATTTGCTTTGGAGGCTGGAAAGTAATTTTTGGAAATTTTTCAGGAAAGGGGTGTTAGCCAATGTAATTTGTGCAAGGTGTTAAATCAGCAAGATGTTCTGTTAATGAAAACGCGTTTTAATGTTTGATATCTCAGACACAGATTGAATTTATTGCAAATATTCATAGAGGAACAAACCACTCTTATGTTGGTTACAGATTCTAATCTATAATAAATTATGGATTAGAAGGTGACTTATTAGCAAACAGTTGTTGCAGTCAATGCCATTAAGATGGTGGTGTGGAGTTTGTTAGCAAACATGTAGTAGTTAAAAAAATCTTTTCTTGAACACCGCTCTGCAGGTGGTTCAGTTGAAATGACACATGTCATGCTCCACAGTAATGATCTTAAGTAAATAAGCATAAAGTGATTGGTGTGTATTGTCCACCAAATGTAATATGCTTTGTTGAGAGATTTATTAGAATAGGTGGCCAGACTGGTCCTAGTGACCTTACTATATTTGGTGACATTAACACAGATGCAAATTCTAATAATGCAGTAAATTTGAAGCTCACTGATGTATCAAGCTCAGATAATTTTGTAAATATAGTACGCTCGGACAATAATGACACATGCTCCATTAGAATAGATTATGTTGCAATCATCAGAAATATTATAGATAAGGTAAAGTGTAGTAACCTAGACTTTAATTACTCTGACCACTTTTTTCAGGTGGTAGAGTACATAAATTGAGCTACACCAAAAATAACAAGGGTTGTTCTACAGAAACAAACTGAATATACCAGAGGAGAATAGTGACTCTGTGTACAAGCTGAAAGGGTCTGACAGCAAATGGAATGAGTTCTATTTAAGCCTGGTGAGCAACCTAAAAGGTTGTTAAGCATTGCTGAAATGCAAATAATCGTAGGCTGTAGCTTCCACTGTGTCAGATAGGCTCAGCAAGAATATACATGATCTAAACCTGCTTTATATAGCTGCTATGGAACAGATTTTTAGGGAAAATACAAGCAGGCAAAGAAAACATTTAAAAGTGAAATTACAGACAATAGGAAGTAGATTAACCCCTTAACTTTAAACCCCAAGTTCTCATTTTTATTACCTTAGCAGACCTTGATATTCTTCCACCTGTAAGCTCTCAGGTTTTCAAATCTCGTTCACTGCAGTCCTTAACAAACACCTGCGGTAAGTCTCCCGAGACCCACTGTTGTGGGTGACTTTTCTGAAATCTAGCCCTTTTCCTAGACCTCTCTATCCTTTTCCTTCCCCTTCAACCCTTCTGCCTGCTGAAGGAGCCACTGGCTCAGAAAGATTGCCTAATTGTACCTTTCTTTTATGTGTGTGTCGTGCCTCCACTCGATGAGTAATTTTTTACCTAACTTTTGTAGTATGTGACCTATTTTGTAAATATAATTATTTTTCGTATTATACTGCTAGCTCCAGGCAAAAAAATAATATAAAGAAAGTAAATGAATAAATAAGACTTTGTGAGGATATGAGCAGTGAGGGGAGAAGAGTGTCGATCCCTTCCCCTCGCCTATTCCCCCTACCTGATGCTGACACCATTACAAATATTTTGTGCTTATACAAAAGTGGAGGTGACACACTCAAATACAAAAGAAGCTCTTCCAATTAGTGCTGATCTTCTCCACTACTGGCAGAACCAGTAAAGAGTCTTCTCATTGTGGGCAAACTGTATTCCATTCTGTTACATCAGCATTTCTGTGTTCACTGTTGTTCATCTGTAACTGCCAGCATAGCATTTAATTACTATTATAGTATATGATTTATGATCGATTTAGCCCAAATACCTCAATAGCAATATAGACCACTGAATAAAATAATGGAATCCTATTATAAAATCCAGTTGCAGTTGATTTTACTTCTAGGTGTTGTAGCCCTCAGAGATTAATGGGATCACTTTCTCAGAATATGTCAGTTTAATTTTTATTTATTTATTTATTTGTTATGAAAGAGTGCCTGTCGTGCTTTTGTTGGGGCATAATGTAAAACTGATAAAGCAAAGGATATAATCATTCAAAGCAAGTATCTTGTTTCGGCAAGTACCTTGTTTGTGAATGAGTTTGTGTAATTTCAGCACCTCCTGGTTTCAGTGAAATATTTAAGCATTGTGTGAACTACAGCAGACATTGCCACAGTAAGAAGTCCATGCAGTTTTGTATTTGTCATCACTCATTGTTACTGTACCACAGCAAGACAAACAAAAATACACCATGAAGAAGTACATGGTAAAATAGCTCTGATGCCAGTGGAAGTAGTTGACAATTCTTCCCTGGGTCGATGCAGATTCTTTATAATAGGAAATTCTAAGGAATTGGCAAATTTTGTAAATGACCATTTCCATGGTATGACAGAGGAGTTGCAGCAAAATCTTTCTAAAACATATGTATCACTCACAGTGACTTACACAGCAAGCACAATAATGATGTTTCCCACAACAGAGATTTAATTCGAGAAGGTAATACAGAAATTAGAAATAAGATGTCAGCAGTGATAGATGAGGTCACCAGTCTGTGTTCTGGAGGCACACATAGGCAGCATACGAGACATATTAACTGAGTTCTTTATTTCATTTTTTTCCAGAGTACCTAAAGCATGCATTAGTTGTATCCTTACTAAAGAAAGGTAATACAGAGAGTATTGAAAACTACAGGCTAGTTTCACTACTGTCGCCATTCTCAAAACTGGGTCATGATAGACAGACTAATGAATGACATAAATAAATACATCCTTTTCAGTGAATCACAATTTGGTTTCTGAAGTGGGAAAAATACAGTATTGATTGTTTCAGAGTTCACATAAGTGATAATTGAAGCTCTTAAGGGGCTCCGGAAAGGCTCAAAATCATGAAAAGTTCAATTTTTACTTTTTTGCGTTTTCTGAATCTGCAGACTATTACCTTTTAATAGATATATAATTTATTCAATTCCGAAGACTACAACTATTTTTAAATTATTTTTGAAATGTGTTCTACATGGGCGTGACCCACTGTGGCGCTGTTAAACTGCTGTCAAATGGTGTTATTATTAACGTCCGTGTTCATCAGGTACATTTTAGTGATGTGAGATAAAGTATGTGTTGTGGCTAACCTGTGATGGTTCAATATATATCGCTGGTGTGATTGTCGATTGTTTCATGTTTATTTACTCTGTCGTTATCTCGAAAATATTCGTAATTAATTCTGTTTCTTGAGTCTCTGTTTTGTTGAAGTATAATAATGAGTAAAAGTAAAGTTATTAGAAATCCTCTGAAAGCTTTTAAGAAAAGGAGAAATGTTGGAAAGCCAAAGGTATGTGTTATTACTGTAAACAATAAAGACGATAACCAAGTGAGTGAACCTAACCTCTCAAGTACACTTGCCCATAGCAGTCAAAGTGGGAAAGAAAATACTTCACAGAAGAAGCTTGGTTCAATGAGTGAAAACTATGAATGTTTTATGGGCGAATCGGAAGTGAATGAAATATTTGATATGTCGGTTCTCAAAGGAATTTTTTCAAACTGTGTAAGATGTATTCATTGTAGTGAAGTTGGTCTGGAACTCTCCATAATAAAGCACGTAGGACTTGCTAGTGAAATACAACTGAAATGTGATAAGTGTTCATACATGACCACCTTTTGGAACAGTGTTGCAGTAACTGCAACTGAAGAAAATGGTAGCAAAATCTACGAACCCAACATTGGATTTGTTTATTCCTTGCGTTCAGTTGGTAAGGGTGCTACTGCAGGTGCAATTTTCTGTGGCATAATGAATCTTCCAAATCCCCCAACCAAGTTTACGACCTATAATAAATTAATAGGGTCTAAAGTAGAAGACGTCTGTATAGAATCTATGAATAACGCTGTGGAAAAGGCAGTAATGGAAAATAATGGTAACAGAGATTTGACTGCAGCGTTCGATGGTACCTGGCATAAACGGGGACACACATCTCTTCATGGTGTAGTATCTGCCACCAGTATGTATATAGGGAAAGTTTTAGATGTAGCAGTAATATCAAAGTATTGTAGATGTCCACAAAAATATAAAGGTACACATGAAAATAATTGCAAAGCTAACTATAGTGGCAGTAGTGGAGGAATGGAAGTGGCTGGTGTTGCCAGTATATTCCAGCATTCTAAGGCGTGTGATAAAGTGCGATATGTTAATTACCTTGGTGACGGTGATTCTAAAAGTTTCAAACATGTTCAAGGACTGAAGCCCTATGGTGATGATGTTGTAGTGCAGAAATTTGAGTGTATTGGACACGTACAGAAGCGAATGGGAACAAGACTTCAGTGACTGAAAGCTTCGTACAAAAAACAAAAACTCAGTGATGGTAAAGGGTTGGATGGGAAGGGAAGGTTAACTGACAGTGTAATTGACAAAATACAGACCTATTATGGAATGGCTATTAGGAAAAATACACAAAGTGTCGACGAAATGAAGAAGGGTGTTTGGGCTCTTTTTTTTCATACTTCTTCAACCGATGAAAATCCCCAACATAGCTTGTGTCCCAAAGAAGAAGACAGTTGGTGTAAATATAACAAAGGATTGCTAACTGGTGAAGTGTACACTCATAAGCATAGTCTGCCTCATGCAATAATGGAGGTGATAAAACCTATTTTCAGAGACTTAGCAGCACCTGAATTGTTGAAAAAGTGTATTCACTGAAAAACTCAAAACCCCAATGAAAGTGTAAATAGTGTTATATGGTCGAGAATCCCCAAGACTGTATTTGTTGGAATAGAAACACTTCACTTTGGTGTGTATGATGCTGTTGCGACTTTCAATGATGGCAACATTGTAAGGTGCAAGGTATTTAGAAATATGGGAATGAAGATAGGTTCTAACATGGTACGAGCGATGCTTGCTTTAGACAAGGAACGCCTTCGGGCTGCAGACAGGGCTGTAAAGAGTCTAGAAATACAAGCAAGAGTAAACAGGAGGAGGAACAAGAGGAAGCTGGAGGAGGAGTTTGCAGAGGATGAAGATAATCCATCCTATGGACCTGGAATGCACTAAAAAGTTAATCCAATCTTTGTCGCTCGATTCCCAAAACTTTTATTTTCTCATACTAATTACATGTTTTCTAAGTATCTTCCAAACATATTTGTTTCAAACTTTCAGTAAATGTTACACAGTACCTTCTGCATAATTTAACACAGCCTTTTTCCAAAAAACTGTATATTTTTGAATATATAAATAAAAAATTGCAAAAAATGTTGTGAATTTTCATTACAATTGAAAAAAAATCATCTTTAATAACTGAACTAAAATTTTGTAAAATCCCTGTGTTAAGTTGTAGCCCATATTCCAATAAATAATCTGTAAAAAGTTCAACTTCCTACCTCAAATACTTTGTGAGGAAAGATGTAATTTATAAGCGTTATTTTAACATTGCAAGTATAGGGCGTTCCGGAGCCCCTTAAGCAGGGTAACTGTGTTATCTTAATATTTCGAAGGATTTTGATGTTATTGACCATAAAATACTTCTAGTTAGAAGCAGTAGGTGTAAGAGGAACAACAAACTAGTGGTACCAGTCTTACCTGAGAAACTGGTTGCAAAAGTTAGCGACAGCACAAATCTTCTGATGCTAAATTTTTAGTAAAACAATTGTTAGCCAAGAAACATATATTGGGTAGAGTGTTGGGTCCAGTCAATACTATCTGTAGAGGGGAGTTGAACCATATTACTGCACAGAGCAGCTGGTTTTTGGGTGCGGCAGAACTATAAATTTTAATATGGTTCCAAAATGATGAATTGAACAAGACAATTAAGATACAATTCAATCATAAAATCAAGTGCCTTACTGGAAATTGCCTACAGTATTGTGAAACAATGATAAATGAAGTGCTGGAGTTGGTCACCATGCTAGCATCTTTTAAAATAGTAAAGCTTGCTAGTGACGTGTTACCAACCAAATTTCTACCATATTCCTACACAGCCCTTGGAATGTATGTATGAGGGTCACTCCAAAAGAAATGCACACTATTTTTGTAAAAATACAGTTTCCATTCATCATGTGTGAAAGTTTTGCAGTGTGTAGATAAATCTTTCCTGTTTGTTTTCAAACTTAGTTCAACCTGTTCCCTTGAGTGGCGCTGTCACAGCACGTCTTTAAGATGGCTGCTACACTTGACGTTCGTCAGAAGCAACGTGCTGTCATAGAATTCCTGTGCTGTGAAAACGAGACAGTGGGAAACATCCACAAGAGGTTGAAAAAGGTGTATGGAGATGCTGCTGTCGATAGCAGTACAGTTAGTCGGCGGGCAAGCAGGTTACGTGATGAAAGCGGGCACGGCAATATTGAGGATTGTCCTCCCAGTGGCAGGCCTTGTACTGCACACACTCCAGACAATGTGCAGAGAGTTAATGAATTGGTGACTGCTGACAGACACATCACAGTGAACGAATTGTCATGCTACGTTGGGATAGGGGAAGAAAATGTTTGCAGAATACTGAAAGTGTAGGCGTTAAAGGTTTGTGCCAGGTGGGTTCCCAGGATGTTGACAGTGGCTCACAAAGAAACAAGAAAAACGGTATGCAGCGAACTTTTGGAACAGTACGAGAATGGCGGAGACGAATTCCTTGGAAGAATTGTGACAAGTGATGAAACATGGCTCCATCATTTTTCACCAGAGACAAAGAGGCAATCAATGGAATGGCATTCACCCAAGGAAAAAAAATTTAAAACCACACCTTCTGTTGGAAAAGTTATGGCTACGGTGTTTTTTGATTCCTGAAGGACTCTTGCTTGTGGACGTCATGCCAAGTGGAACCACTATAAATTCTGATGCATATGTGACGACACTGAAGAAACTTCAAGCTTAAGTGAGTCGTGTTCGACCACATTGGCAAAAGCAGGAGGTTTTGCTGTTGCACGACAATGCACAGCCACATGTCAGTCAAAAAACTATGGAAGCGATCACAAAACTCGGATGAACAACAGTGAAACACCTGCCTTACAATCCTGATGTGGCTCCATGTGACTATCATCTCTTTGTGAAACTGAAGGACTCTCTTCACAGAACAAGGTTTGAAGATAATGACTCCCTTGTGCACGCTGCCAAACAGTGGCTCCAACAGGTGGTCCAGAATTTTACCGTGTGGGTATACAGGCGCTGGTTCCAAGATGGCGTAAGGCAGTTGAGAGGGATGGAAATTATGTGGAGAAGTGAAAATATTGTTCCTAAAGGATGTATCTACACACTGTAAAACTTTCAAACATGTGAATAAAAGATGGAGTTAAAAAATAAGTGTGTGCATTTCTTTTGGAGTGACCCCTGTACATCAGCTTGAAAGCCACTAAAAAAACAAAAAAAATTTATAATTCATAGTACGATATAAATTTTATGATATTATGATAAACACTCAGATGGACATGTGAAAGTGTGTGTGTGTGTGTGTGTGTGTGTGTGTGTGTGTGTGTGATATATATAATAGAGGGAAACAATCCACGTGGGAAAAATACATATAAAAACAAAGATGCTGTAACATACCAAACGAAAGCATTATTATGTTGATAGAGACAATAAAAAACACACAAATTTCAAGCTTTCACAACCCAAGGTTGCTTCATCAGGAAAGAGGGAAAGATGAAAGGATGTGGGTTTTAAGGGAGAGAGTAAGGAGTCATTTCAATCCCGGGAGTGGAAAGACTTACCTTAGGGGGAAAAAAGGACAGGTATAAACTCGCACACACAGACATACCCATCCGCACATATACAGACACAGGACAGGTATACACTCGCGCGTGCACACCACTCCGCGCACACACACACACACACACACACACACACACACACACACACACACACACACACACGAGTGTGTACGCGTGAGTGTATACCTGTCCTTTTTTCCCCCTAAGGTAAGTCTTCCCGCTCCTGGGATTGGAATGATTCCTTACCCTTTCCCTTAAAACCCACATCCTTTTGTCTTTCCCTCTCCTTCCCTCTTTCCTGATGAAGCAACCTTGGGTTACGAAAGCTTGAAATTTGTGTGTTTTTTATTGTCTCTATCAACATACCAACACTTTCGTTTGGCAATAACAAAAAGCAAGGTTCAGTGTCAGGGAGGGGTGGTTGAGAGGGAGTTGGTTAGAGGTGGCGGGGGAATGGAGGAATTAGTGGACAGAGGGAGTGGGGAGGAGAGTAAATGTGTATCCAATTCTCATACGTATTTAGTAACTGCAAAGCATTACCAAGTTCGCCAGTAAAGAAATAAAGATAATTGTCATCATATGAGGGCCTGACCATTCCTAAGATAACTATAGCAGTATTACTGAGAAAAACACTTTGTATTATCTAAATCTACATACATACTCCGCAAGCCACCATATGGTGCATAGCAGTGGGTATCCTGTATCACTACCAGTCATTTCCTTTTCTGTTCCTCTCGAAGATAGAGCAAGGAGAATTTGACTGTCAGTATGCCTCCATGCATGCCCTGATGTCTCTAATCGTATCTTCAAAGGTCCTTAAGCGGAATGTATGTTAGCAGCTGTAGAATCACTCTGCAGCAAGCCTCAAATGCTGTTTCTCTAAATTTTCTCAGTAGAGCTCCTCGAAAAGAACATCACCTTCCCTCCAGTGATTCTAATTTGAATTTCCGAAGCATATCCATTACACTGGCTTGTTGTTCGAACTTACCAGTAACAAATCTAACAGCCTGTATTTGAACTGCTTTGATGTCTTCCTTTAATCCAAGCTGGTGTGGATAGCAACCACTCCAGCAGAACACAACAATGGGTCACGCTAGGGTCCTGTATGCGGTCTCCTTTACAGATGACCCTGACTTTCCTGAAATTCTCCAGATAAACCGAAGTCAGCTATCCCCCTCCATACTACAGTCTGTACATGCTTTCTCCTTTTCATATTGCTTTACAACATTGTGTGTAGATATTTAATTGATGTGACTATGTCAAGCAGACAACTGAAAGGAAGGGGAAACTACAGCTGTAATTTTTTCCGGTGGCATGCAGCTTTACTGTATGGTTAAATGATGATGGCGTCCTCTTGGGCAAAATATTCCAGAGGTAAAATAGTCCCCCATTCGGATCTCTGGGTGGGGACTACTCAGGAGGACGTTGTTATCACGAGAAAGAAAACTGGCGTTCTATGGGTTGGAGTGTGGAATGTCACATCCCTTAATCGGGCAGGTAGGTTCGAAAACTTAAAAAGGGAAATGGATGGGTTAAAGTTACATATAGTGGGAATTAGTGAAGTTCGGTGGCAGCATGAACAAGACTTCTGGACAGGTGAATACAGGGTTATAAATACAAAATCAAATAGGAATAGGTTTAATAATGAATAAAAAACTAGGAATGTGGGTAAGCTACTACAAACAGCATAGTGAATGCATTATTGTGGCCAAGATAGGTACGAAGCCCACGCCTACCACAGTAGTAAAAGTTTATATGCCAACTAGCTCCGCAGATGATGAAGAGATTGATGAAATGTATGATGAGATAAAAGAAATTATTCAAATAGTGAAGGAAGACAAAAATTTATTAGTCATGGATGACTGGAATTCAATAGTAGGAAAAGGAAGAGAAGGAAACATAGTTGGTCAATATGGAATGGAGTTATGGAATGAAAGAGGAAGCTGCCTGGTAGAATTTTGCACAGACCATAACTTTATCATAGCTAACACTTCATTCAAGAATCATAAAAGAAGGTTGTACACATGGAAGAAGCCTGGAGATACTGGAAGGTGTCAGATAGATTATATAATGGTAACACAGAGATTTAGGAACCAGGTTTTAAATTGTAAGATACTTCCAGGGGCAGATGTGGATTCTGACCACAATCTATTGGTTATGAACTGTAGATTAAAACTGAAGAAACTGCAAAAAGATGGGAATTTAAGGAGATGGGATCTGGATAAATTGAAAGAACTAGAGGTTGTAGAGAGTTTCAGGGTGAGCATTAGGGAACGATTGACAAGAATGGGGGAAAGAAATACAGTAGAAGAAGAATGGGTAGCTTTGAGAGATGAAATAGTGAAAGCAGCAGAGGATCAAGTAGGTAAAAAGACGAGGGCTAATAGAAATACTTGGGTAACAGAAGAGATATTGAATTTAATTGATGAAAGGAGAAAATACAAAAATGCAGTAAATGAAGCAGGTAAAAAGGAATACAAACGTCTCAAAAATGAGATCAACAGGAAGTGCAAAATGGCTAAGCAGGGTTGGCTAGAGGACAAATGTAAGGAAGCATGTATCACTAGGGGTAAGATAGATACTGCCTACAGGAAAATTAAGAAACCTTTGAGAAAGAAGAACTACTTGCATGAATATCAACAGCTTAGATGGAAACCCAGTTCTAAGCAAAGAAGGGAAAGCCGAAAGGTGGAAGGAGTATATAGAGGGTCTATAAAAGGGCGATGTACTTGAGGATAATATTATGGAAATGGAAGAGGAGGTAGAAGAAGATGAAATGGGAGATATGATACTCTGTGAAGAGTTTGACAGAGCACTGAAAGACCTAAGTCGAAACAACGCCCCGGGAGTAGACAACATTCCATTAGAACTATTGATAGCCTTGGGAGAGCCAGCCCTGACAAAACTCTACCACCTGGTGAGCAAGATGTATGAGACAGGCGAAATACCCTCAGACTTCAAGAAGAACATAATAATTCCAATCCCAATGAAAGTAGGTGGTGACAGGTGTGAAAATTACCGAACTAGCAGTTTAATAAGCCACGGCTGCAAAATACTAACACGAATTCTTTACAGACAAATGGAAAAACTGGCAGAAGCAGACATTGGGCCCCCCCTGCAGGTTCGGGGGTAAGAATAGGCCCGCAGTATTCCTGCCTATCTAAAAGGAGTCTCAAACGTTTTGTCGTTATGTGATGGTCCCCTCTCGGGATTGACCTCCGTGTTTCTAAATTTACCGAAGAGCGAGCCAATTGGGGAAGGGTGCCTTACGTGGTGCACCTTTAGCCGGCTTTCTCGTTGTTGCTTTGCTGTCCTGCTCGTTTTCCATCTCTTGGGCGAGGATATGTCCTTGGGTGTGATTACCTCGCTGCACTGTGCAGTGTTGCTTTTAGCTGCGACAACGACCTTGGACATTTTTGCTCCTAAGATCCAGCACGGTAGCCAGTCCGTTGTGGTGGGGCTGCCATGTACCCTGTTGGTTGTAGCCCCCTGACAACACAGGGATCGCTCTACTGATGCCTGAGCCGTTAACTCCCCACGTATGCCAAGGAGTAGATGCCCGTCTCCCTGGGGCATCAGGACTCCCAGCAATGGCTATCCTGCCAGGTGGCTATTGCTGCGGCTGGGTCGCGCCCGTGGGGAGGGCCCTTGGTCGGAGTAGGTGGCATCAGGGCGGATGATCAGCAATGAAGTGTGGTACATCATCTCTCGCTGGCGGCCAGCCGTCAGCAGTTTCTAAGCGTTCCAAAGCTCACTTTAAGGCTAATGTGTATGACCCCAAATCGTTCCCCTCCCTGGCCACACCATGGGAGGAACGAAAGGCTATGAATGACAGCAAAAGGTATTCGCCCCGGTATCTCGTCTGTACCAGAGCTGATGGGGAATCGTTTGTGTCTGTGAAGCCTCAGTTCTTTGTAGAACATTTAGAGGACAAGTTCGGGGAGGTGGAGGGCTTGTTCAAAATGTGGTCAGCATCAGTCTTAATAAAAACAGCATCCTCTGCCCAGTCACGAGCCTTGCTCGCTTGTACGAAGCTGGGGGATGTTTCTGTTACTATCACCCCGCATAAAAGCTTAAGTATGGTCCAGGGCATTATTTTTCACAGAGATCTTCTTTTACAGTCCAATGACGAGCTGCGTGCCAACTTAGAGCGACGAGGTGTCCATTTCATCAGGCGCATCCACCGGGGTCCGAGGGATCATCAGGTTGCCACCGGTGCCTTCATCTTGGCCTTCGAGGGTGACACATTACCTGAGAATGTCAAGGTGATGGTCTACCGTTGTGATGTCAAACCCTATATCCTTCCCCCGATGCGGTGTTTCAAGTGTTGGAAGTTCAACCATATGTCTTCTCACTGTGCTTCCACCCTCATCTGCCGCGATTGTGGTCGACCATCCCATCCTGATTCTCCATGTGCCCCGCCTCCCATCTGTGTCAACTGCGGGGAGCACCATTCCCCTTGCTCGCCGGACTGTAAGATTCTCCAGAAGGAGCGGAAAATAATGGAATACAAGACCCTGGATAGGCTGACCTACACTGAGGCTAAGCATAAGTTTGAACGACTGCATCCAGTACACATGATGTCCACTTATGCTTCCACTGTCACTCCTGTTACAGTTCCCATAGCTGCACCACACACCGTTAGCTCTCAGAGCCAGAGAACCACACCTGCCCCCTGGATGGTGGGGGGGGGGGGCACTAAACTCCCTGTTGCTCCTGCTCCATCTACTTCAGGAGCAATGCCCCCCCAACCATCAGTGACATTAGCTCCCCCTTCCCAGCCGGAGAAGCGTAAGACTTCTTCAGCTCCTCTTGCAAGGAAGGGGTCCCTTGTGGACCTCCCTTCGCAAGTTCCGACCGGTACACAAGCGGACACTCTCAAGTGGCTCAAACAACCACCGGTCCCTGGTCCTAGGGCCTCACAGTCGTCGTCTGTCCCTAAGACTGGCCCAGTGAAGCCCTCCCAGCCTGAACCACCGAAGGCACAGCGAAATAAGCCGAAAAAGAAAAAGCTACCCAAGAATCCCAACATTGCGGTGGCACCCGTCCCACTGCTTCCTACAAGCTCAGCGTCTGAGGACGAGGTCGAGGTTCTGGCATCTGCTGCAGACCTGGATCTCGCTGGCCCCTCAGACGCCATGGATGTCACTCGCGCGGGTACTGAATCGGTGGCAGCGAGTGAACAAGCGGCGTAAATTGCCTTCCCAGTCCCTTCACGCCTTTCTCAGCCATGGACAATATCATCCTCCAGTGGAACTGCAGCGGTTTCTTCCACCATCTAGCTGAGCTCCGACAACTTATCACCCTTCACCCTTTCTTCTGCATTGCTCTTCAGGAAACTTGGTTTCCAGCAATGCGAACCCCTGCCCTCCGTGGCTATAGAGGTTATTATAAGAACCGGGCAGTTTATGAAAGGGTGTCTGGTGGTGTCTGCATCCATGTCCTTAACTCTCTTCACAGCGAGTCTGTCCCTCTACAAACAGCTTTAGAGGCTGTCGCTGTTCGGGTGTGGACGCCACAGGCTGTTACCGTCTGCAGTCTTTACCTTCCAACGGATGGTGATGTTCCACAGCATGTCCTGGCTGCACTGATAACCCAATTGCCACCACCTTTCTTGTTACAGGGCGACTACAACACCCATAATCCTCTGTGGGGTGGGTCAGTGGCAACAGGTCGAGGCGCCACAATTGAGCACATATTGGCACAGCTCGATCTTTCCATTTTAAATGATGGTGCCGTCACTCACTTCAGCATGGCACATGGCACGTACTGCGCCATCGACCTTTCGATCTGCAGCCCTAGCCTCTTACCTTCTGTCCAATGGAGAGTGCATGACGACCTGTGTGGTAGTGACCACTTTCCGATCTTTCTGTCACTGCTACAGCGTCACTCTTCTGGGCGCCCTAGCAGATGGACTATGAATAAGGCTGACTGGGACTTGTTCTCCTCCATTGCCGCTATTGAGCCTCTCTCTAATGACGCCATGGATGTGGTGGTTCACTCGGTCACCATCGGCATTGTTACTGCTGCAGAATCTTCCATTCCCCGTTCCTCTGCGTCCCCTCGGAGGAGGACTGTGCCTTGGTGGTCGCCTGAGATTGCTGAGGCGATTAAAGATCGCCGGCGGGCGCTACAGCGTCACAAGCGACATCCCTCCATTGAACACCTCATCACCTTCAAACGGCTGTGTGCGCGGGCCCGCCGTCTTGTCCGCCAACGCAAGCAGGAGTGCTGGGAGCGGTATGTGTCCACCATCGGCCTCCATGTCTCTCCATCGCATGTCTGGGCCAAGATCCGACGCCTCTATGGCTATTGGACCCCTGTCAGCGTCCCTGCGCTCTTATTGAATGGAGCAGTTTGTACAGACTCAGATGAAATTGCCAACAGCTTGGCAGAGCATTTTGCTCTGAGTTCCGCTTCTTCCAATTACCCACTGGCCTTCCGCTCCATTAAAGAGCAGATGGAATGTCGGCACCTTTCTTTTCGCACCCACCATCCTGAATCCTACAATGTTCCATTCAGTGAGTGGGAATTTCACAGGGCCCTCGCTGCTTGTCCCGATACTGCACCTGGCCCAGATAGCATCCACTGTCAGATGCTGAAACACCTTTCAGTGGACTGCCAGCGACGGCTCCTCGACCTTTACAACCGTATTTGAGTCGAGGGTGAGTTTCCGTTGCAATGGCGGGAAAGTATTGTTATCCCCATTCTGAAACCAGGCACGAACCCTTTGGAGGTGGACAGCTACCGTCCCATTAGCCTCACCAACGTTCTTTGCAAGTTTCTTGAACTGATGATGAGCCGGCGGTTGAATTGGGTACTGGAGTCTTGGGGCCTTCTGGCTCCGTCTCAGGGTGGGTTCCGTAAAGGCCGCTCCGCCGCCAACAATCTGGTGAGCTTGGTGTCGGCCATCCGTACTGCCTTTGCCCGCCATCAGCACCTGGTCGCTGTCTTTTTCGACATGCAGAAGTCGTACGATACGACATGGCTTCATCACATCCTTTCTACGCTTCATGAATGGGGTCTTCGGGGCCCTCTGCCGATCTTTATCTGAAATTTTCTGTCATATCGTACCTTCCGCGTGCAAGTCGTGGCCTCCCATAGTTCCTCCGAGTCCAGGAGAATAGGGTACGACAGGGATCTGTCCTCAGTGTCTGCCCATTTTTAATTGCAATAAACGGGCTCGCTGCAGCCTTGGGAAATTCTGTCTCCGCTTCCCTGTATGCTGACGACTTCTGCCTTTACTATAGCTCTATTGGCATTGCAGCTGCTGAACGTCAGCTACAGGGCGCTATTTGTAAGGCGCAGTCTTGGGCTGTCGCTCATGGGTTCCAGTTTTCGGCAGCCAAGACCTGCGTTATGCATTTCTGCCGGCGACGCACTGTTCACCTGGAGCCACGGCTCTATCTTGACGGCGAATTTCTTGCTGTGGTAGAGTCACATAGGTTTTAGGGGGTGGTTCTTGATGCCCGGTTGATTTGGCTGCCTCACATTCAGCAGCTTAAACAGAAGTGTTGGCGGCATCTTAATGCTCTGCGATGCTTGAGCCACACCAGCTGGGGCGCTGACCAATCTACACTCTTACGGCTCTCCCAGGCGTTAATCCAGTCTCGTCTGGATTATGGGAGCCTGGCTTATGGCTCAGCTTCCCCATCTGCGTTGTGGGTGCTGGACTCAATCCTCTACAGCGGGATACGCCTTGTCACTGGTGCTTTTCGGACCAGCCCTGTGGACAGCATACTTGTGGAGGCGGGTGTCCCTCCACTGCGGTCCGGCACCAACGTTTGCTGGCCGCTTATGCTGCCCATGTTTTCAGCTTGCCCGGGCATCCTAACTATCGTCTACTGTTCCCACAGTCACACGTCCATCTTCCAGAACGTTGGCCCAGGGCTGGATGTAGGATCGCGGTCCACATCGGAGAGCTTCTCTCCGGGCTTGGGGCTTTACCTCTTCCGCCTTCTTTCCGGGCACCTCTGTGTACACCCCCGTGGTGTGTGCCTCACCCTCGCCTTCAGCTGGAATTGGCACAGGGCCCGAAGGACTCAGTCCCTCTGGAGGCCTTCCACCGCCGCTTTCTTTCCATCCTTGCAATGTATCAGGGCTCTGGCATTGTTTACACTGACAGCTCGATGGTTGCTGGTCATGTTGGTTATGCTGTAACTCTAGGGGACCATTCTGAACAACATTCATTGCCGGCTAGCTGCAGCGTTTACACTGCTGAGCTGGTCGCCATCTTTCGTACCCTAGAGTATATCCGTTCCTGCTCAGGTGAGTCTTTCGTGATCTGTAGCGATTCCCTGAGCGGTTTACGAGCTCTCGACCAGTGTTTCCCTCGTTCTCGTCTGGTGATGGCTATCCAGGAGTCCCTGCATACTCTCGCCCGTTGCGGCCCCTCTGTGGTCTTTGTTTAGACCCCAGGCCATGTTGGGATACCCGGCAATGAAAATGTTGACCGCCTGGCGAAAGAGGCCACCAGTAAACCACCTCTGGACATTGGCCTCCCGGAGACTGATTTGCGAGCAGTCCTCCACCGTCAAATTTTCTCGCTTTGGGACGTTGAGTGGCGCGATCTAACCATGCCCAATAAACTCCGTGTTATAAAGGAGACAACGACTGTGTGGCATTCCCCCATGCGAGCTCCTCGCAGCGACTCCATTGTCCTTTGTCGGCTCCGTATTGGCCACCCCCGGCTGACGCACAGCTATTTACTGCATTGTGAGGACCCGCCTCTATGTCAATGCGGGTCTGCTTTGACGGTGGTCCACATTTTGTTGGACTGTCCACTTTTAAGTGTGCTCAGGCAGACGTTTGCGCTGCCTGATACGCTCCCTGCCATTTTAACTGATGACTCTGCCATGGCATGCTTAGTTTTACGTTTTATTCGGGCAGGGGGTTTTTATCATTTAATTTGAGTGTTTGTTATGTTTTTTGTATTGATTCGGGCCTTTGGCCTACGATTTTAAACTGAGTTTTTAATGTGTCTCTCGGTGGTTGGCTTCTCCTTTTTTTGTTTCTATGGTCGGCCAACCACCGTCACACTCTGTGTGATTTTATTTCGTTTTGTCTGGTCCTTGTCTACGTTTCTCTTGTTCTGTGTCGTCTGTCTATGTTTCTCTTGTTCTGTGTCGTCTGTCTACTATTCTGTTGCACGTTTTTTATTCTCTGTGTGTATTTTTAGTATTTGGAAAAAGGGACTGATGACCATCACAGACTGGTCCCTTTAACCCCCACAAACCAACCAACCGACCTTGGGGAAGATCAGTTTGGATTCCATAGAAATGTTGGAACACATGAGGCAATACTGACCCTACGACTTATCTTAGAGAATAGATTAAGGAAAGGCAAACCTACGTTTCTAGCATTTGTAGACTTAGAGAAAGGTTTTGACAATGTTGATTGGAATACTCTCTCTCATATTCTGAAGGTGTCAGGGGTAAAATACAGGGAGCGAAAGGCTATTTACAATTTGTGCAAAGACCAGATGGCTGTTATGAGAGTCGAGGGGCACGAAAGGGAAGTAGTGGTCGGGAAGGGAGTGAGACAGGGTTGTAGCCTATCCCTGATGTTATTCAATCTGTATATGGAGCAAGCAGTAAAGGAAACAAGAGAACAATCCAGAGTAGGAATTAAAATCCATGGAGAAGAAATAAAAATTTTGAGGTTCACTGAGGACACTGTAATTCTGTCAGAAACAGCAAAGGACCTGGAAGAACAGTTGAATGGAATGGACAGTGTCTTGAAAAGAGGATATAAGATGAGCATCAACAAAAGCAAAACAAGGGTAATGGAATGTAATCAAATTAAATCGGGTGATGCTGAGGGAATTAGATTAGGAAATGAGACACTTAAAGTAGTAAAGGAGTTCTGCTATTTGGGGAGCAAAATAACTGATGATGGTCGAAGTAGAGAGGATATAAAATGTCACTGGCAATGGCAAGGAAAGTGTTTCTGAAGAAGAGAAATTTGTTAACATTGAGTATAGATTTCAGTGTCAGGAAGTCGTTTCTGAAAGTATTTGTATGGAGTGTAGCCATCGATGGAAGTGAAACGCGGCCGATAAATAGTTTATACAAGAAGAGAATAGAAGCTTTCGAAATGTGGTGCTACAGAAGAATGCTAAAGATTAGATGGGTAGATCACATAACTAATGAGGAGGTATTGAACAGAATTGGGGAGAAAAGAAATTTTGGGTACAACTTGACTAGAAGAAGGGATCGGTTGGTAGGATATGTTCTGAGGCATCAAGGGATCACCAATTGAGTACTGGAGGGTAGCATGTAGGGTAAAAATCGTAGAGGGAGACCAAGAGGTGAATACACTAAGCAGATTCAGAAGGATGTAGGTTGCAGTAGGTACTGGGAGATGAAGAAGCTTGCACAGGATAGAGTAGCATGGAGAGCTGCATCAAACCAGTCTCTGGACTGAAGACCACAACAACAGTGACAAGCAGCACATTACTAATACCGTATTTGAACATTATGGTTTTTAAAAGTGAGCACAAATAGTCTCAAACAGAATTTATTTATTTATTTATTTATTTTTTTGTGGTAACTGGTTTTGATCAGTTTTTGACCATCTTCAGACCTCATACTATGACGGTAGGCAGTGGCAGTGAACGGGCGGCCGTTATAATTCAAATAAATGTTTTTGCGATTGAGACCATTAGTGCTCATTTTTAAAGTACTTTTGCCACACCCATGCTCTACACGAGAAATGTCCTAAAAAATTACATTATGGATTTGTTTTTCCTACTCATCTGCATTAACTTACATTTTTCTACATTTGGAGCTAACTGCCATTCATTACACCAACTAGAAATTCTGTGTAAGTTATCTTGTATCCTCCTACATTCACTCAAAAATGACGTCTTCCCATACAACACAGAATCATCAGCAAACAGCTGCAGACTGCTGTTTACCATGTCTGCCAAACATTTATGTTCATAGAGAATAATAGTGGTCCTGTCACACTTCCCTGGGGCAGTCACTACGATAACCTCGTCTCTGATGAACACTCGCCATCGAGGACAACAAACTGCATTCTGTGAGTTAAGAAGTCTTAGAGCCTCAGTTTACCTTCCATTCGGAAAGTGGGTGCACTCAGTGACTGTATGTGACTTATAAATTATAGAGTGCAGCAATCAGTCATCCCTTTTAGATTTTATTATGCAAATACATATTTCAGCTAGTCGCTAGCCATTCTCAATGTGCTATTTTTGTTCTCAATGTGTGTAAGGCCCTGTTGTTCGGGCATCAGTCACAGTATTCAAAGAACTGTGACTGATGCCCGAAGAACAGGGCCTTACATGCATTGAGAATAAAAAATAGTGCATTGAGAATGGCTAGCGACGAACTGAAATCTGGATTTGCATAATAAAATCTAAAAAAGACGACTGCACTCTATAATTTATAAGTCTTAGAGCCTCTCGCATACCTTGGAACCTATTCTGTATACTTTGCCTTCATTAACCATCAGCAGTGTTGTGCCACGTCAAATGATTTTGGAAATGGAATCTGCCTGTTGGCCTTCACCCATGGTTCGCAACATCTTTTGAGAAATGGGCAACTAGAGTTTTGCATGAGCAGTGCTTTCTCAAACTGCGTTGATTTGGGGACAGAAGCTTTCCTTTCTTAAGGAAATTTGTTGTGTTCGAACTGAGAATATGTTCAAGAATTTTACAGCAAACTGATGTTAAAGATATTAGCTTTTAATTTTGGTGATTTGTCCTTCTACCCTTCTTATATGCAGGCGATACTTGCACTTCTTCCAGTCACTTGGGACTTTGTGCTGGACGAAAGATTCACGATAAATGCAGACTAAATAAGGGGCCAGTGCTATAACGTACTCTTTGTAAGACTGAATTGGGATTCCATCAGGACCTGGTGAATTATTTGCTTTCAAATCTTTCTGTTGTTTCTCCACACCAGCAATGCTTAATACTGTGTCCCTACATACAGCAGTCTGTGCAATGACCAAATGGTAGTATGTTTGTATGATGCTTAA
The DNA here is from genome assembly GCF_023864275.1 of Schistocerca cancellata. Taxonomy (NCBI): domain Eukaryota; kingdom Metazoa; phylum Arthropoda; class Insecta; order Orthoptera; family Acrididae; genus Schistocerca; species Schistocerca cancellata. Next base: position 446,176,941 of record NC_064626.1, on the reverse strand, counting down.
GTATGAAATTTAAAACTTCATTTTCACTTTTGCTGTCTTCCACTGCCACACCAGACAGGTCATTGAGAGACTGGATAAAAGCCTTAGACCCACTTTGCGGTTTATGTAGGGTTAGAATTTTCTCAGGTTTTTGGCAAGATCTGTTGCTAAGATATGATGGTGGTAGTAGTTATAAGCTTTGTGCATCAATCTTTTTACAGACACACAAATTTCTATTAACTTTTGCCTCTCGTTGTGTGCATGTTCTCTTTTGAACTGAGAGTGTAACAGCCTTTTCTGCCACAGCATTTTTCAAATTTCTTTGTTAAACCATGATGGTTTTTTTCCATCCTTAATCAACTTACTTGGCACATACTACTCCAAGTATGATTTACAGTCTGTTTAATCTCTGCCCATAATTCCTTGTCTGTTGTATTGGAACTAAATAATGTCAATTCCTTTTGGCAGTAATTCTCTCCTATTCTTCTTGATTGATTTATTATATTTAGTAACCAAAGTCGCTGTGATGATATCATGGTCACTAACCGCTATCTCTATACTGATGCCATGGACTAGGTCAGGCCTGTTTGTAGCTATGGGGCCTAAAACATTTCCAGTGTGTGTGGACTTTGAACCAGCTGCTCAAGACAGTTTTTAAAAAAGTGTTCAAAAGAACTTAGGAAGACTGTCTGTATCCACTGCAATAAATCCATACATGCCCCAGTCTATACACGGTAGGTTGAAGTCATGTCCAACTAAAATTGCGTGATATAGGTATTTCCACATTACTGACTGTATATGTCTGGCCAATGGCTAAAACCGTCACAGCAGAATTGGGTGGCTGGTAAAAACATCCAACAATTGACTTAATTTCACCTGGACCTGTTACACATGACCAGATAACTTCACTGTTACACTCAAAATTAACCTTAATAGAGACAATATTTTTGTCATCTACAATGAACACATTCCCTCCTATGGTGTCTAATCTGTGTTTTCGATATATGTTAAATGAATTGCTAAATATATCGGAGGCTCCTATTTCAGGTTTGTCAGCTCTTGGTCCCAAGAATAAATTAAGCATGAGAAGTATCCTGGAAGGCAGTAAATCCAGGGACTTTGTTATGAACACCTCGACAATTTACTGATAAAATTTTGTCAGTCAGTGTGTCTTAACTCTGAACGTGATCTGATTTCACTATCTGTGAGTATCTGGTGAGTGTTCACCAGAGAACCTCGACTTAACCACCTAGCCTTCAAAAAATTATAAATAAATAAATAATGGATCTGCTTTTAATGCTATTTACATTACTATTCTTCTTGTTGCTCTCCTCTCAATTTTTTCTGTTCTGTATGTATCTTCCTGTAAGTTTTCCCACTTTCCCTTTCCACACTGTGTTAAAGCAGTGCTTGAAAATTCCACATGGGTGGCAAAATCTGTGGAGCAAACCCTGAGTCCAGTTCTATTATTAATATATATCAGTGACTTTCCAGACTGTATAAGACACAGAGAAAAGGTTTTCTTCACTGATGACAGCAACATTATAGTCACTGATAATACACCAAAGCCCCTATTGTGGTTACTTACTACACCTATGTAAACCAATTTCTTACCTGTAGGATTCTCTTTGGGGATTTGAAGGCACAAAATGTGGACAGAATTTGTGAATAGTACATCTATTTAAAAAAAATAATTAAAATAGTGTTCATACGTAATGCATTCTACATATTCTAAGATTAGTGTGCTTAGAGGACTCAGGGTAGAAGTTGATGATGAAAGGGTATAACTGCAGTGCCTGTCACATTACAGTACTTCATCTCGGTGTAATGCTTTTACTGGAAAATTGTGTGTAAAGATCTAAAGTTCATGATAGTAATTTACTGCTGTTCTACAGAGTTCAACATCTCACTTATCTTTGAGGGTGGGGGTGGGGATGGGGGGAAGGGGTATGTTGCCTCAGAATTTCAGGTGGATTGAGGGGAAGGCATAAAAATGCAGATTTTGGGGTATAGATGCAGTTTTCTGAACAGACTGGACTTACTGCAAGGGGCATAGCAGCAAGTTCATGGTCCATTAGTCGCCAACAGGTGTCTGTAGTGTAGGTAGCCATGCTTGCTAAACTATGTTGTCTGTTGTTTGTTTTCTGGGGCAAATTGTCTGTAAATCAGAGAACTTTGCATGATAAAGACTAAATGAATAAAGCACTGCAGGCGTTAAAACACTGATCATATATTCGGGTGGATGGAGTTTGCTCTGTCCGGCCATCCTAATATAGATTTCCTGTGGTTTCCCTAAAACATTTCAAGGGAATGCAGGGATCATTATTTCATCAGAGTGTGTGTGTGTGTGTGTGTGTGTGTGTGTGTGTGTGTGTGTGTGTGTGGAGAGAGGATTACGGACATTTTTAAAATGTTAACAAAGAACTATTTTTTTTTTTTTTTTTTTTTTTTTTTTTTTTTTAAGTTACATGACTTTACATTTGTTGTTGTTGTCTTCAGTCCAGAGACTGGTTTGATGCAGCTCTCCATTCTGCTCTATCCTGTGCAAGCTTCATCATCTCACAGTACCTACTGCAATCTACATCCTTCTGAATCTGCTTAGTGTATTCACCTCTTGGTCTCCCTCTGCGATTTTTACCCTACATGCTGCCCTCCAGTACTCAATTGGTGATCGCTTGATGCCTCAGAACATATCCTACCAACCGATCCCTTCTTCTAGTCAAGTTGAGCCACAAATTTCTCTTCTCCCCAATTGTATTCAAGTTATGTGATCTACCCATCTAATCTTCAGCATTCTTCTGTAGAACCACATTTCACTTCCATACATGGCTACACTCCATGCAGATATTTTCAGAAACGATTTCCTGACACTTAAATCTATACTCGATGTTAATAAATTTCTCTTCTTCAGAAACGCTTTCCTCGCCATTGCCAGTCTACATCTTATATCCTCCCTACTTCGACCATCATCAGTTATTTTGCTCCCCAAATATCAAAACTCATTTACTACTTTAAGCATCTCATTTCCTAATCTAATTCCCTCATCATCACCCGGTTTAATTCAACTACATTCCATTATCTTCGTTTTGCTTTCATTGATGTTCATCTTATACCCTCCTTTCAAGACACTGTCCATTCCTTTCAACTGCTCTTCCAAGTCCTTTGCTGTCTCTGATAGAATTACAATGTCATCGGTGAACCACAAAGTTTTTATTTCTTCTCCATGTATTTTAATTCCTACTCTGAATTTTTCTTTTGTTTCCTTTACTGCTTGCTCAATATACAGATTGAATAACATCGGGGATAGGCTACAACCCTATTTCACTCCCTTCCTAACCACTGCTTCCCTTTCATGCCCCTCGACTCTTGTAACAGCTATCTGGTTTGTGTACAAATCGTAAATTGCCTTTCGCTCCCTGTATTTTACCCCTGCCACCTTCAGAATTTGAAAGAGAATATTCCAGTCAACATTGTCAAAAGCTTTCTCTAAGACTACAAATACTAGAAATGTAGGTTTGCCTTTCCTTAATCTATTCTCTAAGATAAGTCGTAGGGTCAGTATTGCCTCGCATGTTCAGACATTTGTATGGAATCCGAACTGATCTTCCCCAGGGTCGGCTTCTACCAGTTTTTCCATTCATCTGTAAAGAATTCGTGTTAGTATTTTGCAGCCGTGACTTATTAAACTGATAGCTGGGTAATTTTCACACCTGCCAACACCAGCTTTCCTTGGGATTGGAATTATTATATTCTTCTTGAAGTCTGAGGCTATTTCACCTGTCTCATACATCTTGCTCACCAGATGGTAGAGTTTTGTCAGGGCTGGCTCTCCCAAGGCTTTCAGTAGTTCTAATGGAATGTTGTCTACTCCTAGGGCGTTGTTTTGGCTAAGGTCTTTCAGTGCTCTGTCAAACTCTTCACACAGTATCGTATCTCCCATTTCATCTACATCGTCTTCATTTGCATAATTTTGTCCTCAAGTACATCGCCCTTGTATAGACCCTCTATATACTCCTTCCACCTTTGTGCTTTCCCTTCTTTGCATAGAACTGGGTTTCCATTTGAGCTCTTGATATTCATAGAGGTGGTTCTCTTTTCTCCAAAGGTCTCTTCAATTTTCCTGAAGGTAGTATATATCTTAGTGATGTATGTCTCTACATCTTCACATTTGTCCCTGCTTAGCCATTTTGCACTTCCTGTCAATCTCATTTTTGAGACATTTGTATTCCATTTTGCCTGCTTCATTTACTGCATTTTTGTATTTTGTACTTTAATCAATTAAATTCAATATACGTTCTGTTACTCAAGGATTTCTACTAGTTCTCATCTTTTTACCTACTTGATCCTTTGCTACCTTCACTATTTCATCTCTCAAAGCTACCCATTCTTCTTCTACTGTATTTCTTTCCCCCCATTCTTGTCAATCGTTCCCTAATGCTGTCTCTGAAACTCTCTACAACCTGTGGGTCTGTCAGTTTATCCAGGTCCCATCTCCTTATATTCCCACCTTTTTGCAGTCAGTTTTAATCTACAGTTCATAACCAATAAATTGTGTTCAGTGTCCACATCTACCCCTAGAAATGTTGTCTTACAATTTTGAAACCTGGTTCCTAAATCTCTGTCTTACCAGTATATAACCTATTTGAAACCTTCCATTATCTCCAGGCCTCTTCCATGTGTACAACCTTCTTTTATGATTCTTGAATGAAGTGTTAGCTATGATTAAGTTATGCTCTGTGCAAAATTCTACCAGGCAGCTTCCTCTTTCATTCCTTAACTCCATTCCATATTGACCTACTACGTTTCCTTCTCTTCCTTTTCCTACTATTGAATTCCAGTTATCCATGACTAATAAATTTTTGTCTCCCTTCACTATTTGAATAATTTCTTTTATCTCATCATACATTTCATCAATCTCTTCATCATCTGTGGAGCTAGTTGGCATATAAACTTGTACTAATGTGGTGGGTGTGAGTTTCATATCTATTTTGGCCACAATAATGTGTTCACTATGCTGTTTGTAGTAACTTACCCGCATTCCAATTTTTTTTATTCATTTTTGAACCTACTCTGTCTGGCCATCCTGATTTAGGTTTTCCGTGATTTCCCTAAATCGCCCCATGCAAATGCCAGGATGGTTTCTTTCAAAGGGCACGGCCGACTTCCTTCCCCATCCTTCCCTAATCCGATGAGACCGATGACCTCACTGTCTGGTCTCCTTCCCCCCAAAACAATCAACCAAACCTACTCCTGCATTACCCCTATTTGATTTTGTATTTATAACCCTGTATTCACCTGTCCAGAAGTCTTGTTCCTCCTGCCACCGAACTTCACTAATTCCCACTATATGCAACTTTAGCCTATCCATTTCCCATTTTAAATTTCCTAACCTACCTGCCCGATTAAGGGATCTGACATTCCACACTCCAACCCTTAGAATGCCAGTTTTCTTTCTCCTGATAACAACGTCCTCCTGAGTAGTCCCCGCCCGGAGATCCGAATGGGGGACTATTTTACGTCTGGAATATTTTACACAAGAGGACACCATCATCATGTAACCATACAGTAAAGCTGCTTGCTCTCGGGAAAAATTACAGCTGTAGTTTCCCCTTGCTTTCAGCCGTTCGCAGTACCAGCACAGCAAGGCTGTTTTGGCTAGTGTTACGAGGCCAGATCAGTCAGTCGTCCAGACTGTTGCCCCTGCAACTACTGAAAAGGCTGCTGCCCCTCTTCAAGAACCACATGTTTGTCTGGCCTCTCAACAGATACCCCTTCGTTGTGGCTACACCTACGGTACAGCTATCTGTATCGCTGAGGCACGCAAACCTCCCCACCAACGGCAAGGTCCATGTTACGTGGGGGGAGGGATTTTACATTTATGAATGTATAATGAATGTCAGCATCTTCTGTGCACAATAGCTGAATACAAGTCTCATACTCATGCATGATAAAATCAGTTTAATTGTTTTTCAAGTTTTTGTACCAGTACAACATGGAAAAAGCAACTGGTGTGACTGACTAGTGAACTGTACATTATAGTTTAGTTTCCTCACTGTGTAAGAAAAAAAGGCGATCAAAATTTAAGCCCACTTGGGTCATTAATTCCTCCTCTTTCATATGACCTGAATTGTATCAGTGAGCTCAAAAACTGCTTATTTTACAGGGTCACAACTTAGACAGAAAACAGACTTTAAAGAGGTTTATTTACATGCTACAAAACATGAATGAGCTCTGTTGTCTCTGAACTTCATTGACATGGTCATCATTTAGTGTGTCATAAATGTGCTACAGTGGAACTGGCCATGAGGATTGAAATCACTGTTCCTGTGACAACAACTCATTATTAAAGCTTTTTGATCTTTTTGAATAAACTGAGAGGACTTAAATTTTCAGTACACTACTCTCTGGGTTGAAAGACTACATTTGGAGAGTGTTTGTCTTACAACAATTTTTATTACTTCTGCAATAGCCTCCTTTGTACCCCTTCTGTAAAATTTGAACTGGATTTGAAATAGCTATTGAAAGATCTATATAAATTCATTTACTAAATGATATCTAACTTTACAGGCCAATGGATCAAGTTGCTTTGAAGAATTCAAATGTTCTAATATTGACAGGCCTAACACAGACACCAACTGCCAACCCAGATTCAATGCTAGGAGAACTCTGCATGACAGTTGGTAAGTGTTTCATATGCTTTTGTGTATGGAAATACTATGTACAGCATTATTATTTTTCATTTCAACTTTCACAGCAAATACATTACGATGTGGTGGCAATGTTCTGATACCGTGCTATCCTTCTGGTGTTGTATACGATCTTTTCGAGTGCCTGTCAAGTCATCTGGATAATTCGGGGATGTCAACAGTACCCTTATATTTCATATCACCTGTTGCAGATACATCATTGGCATATTCTAACATTCTTGCTGAATGGTAAGTATAAATTGGTAATAATTAGCACTATTACATTGTGAACAACATAGTTGTTGAAAAATTTAATGAATTTCAGGTTATCAACCACCAAGCAGAATAAAGTCTACTTGCCCGAAGAGCCATTTCCACATGCATTTCTTGTTCGAAATGGGCGCTTGAAACATTTCAAACATATTTTTACAGAAGGTTTCAGCACAGACTATCGTCAGGTTTGTTTGTAACCCTTTCCAATAAATCATCTAAAAGAGGCGTTGAGTCACAGACAGGCATGATGAAAAAGAGTGCTAGAGATCTTTAAGATTTTGGACAAAGTCCTTCTACAGAAGTAGAAAATTCACACACGCCCACACTCACAAACTCATGATCCCTGTCTCTGGGCACTAATGTAGTGCATGTATTACTTTTCTACTTCTGGAAACTGACTTAGTCTGAAAGCTGATATATTTCCAGTGTTCCTTTTTGTTGTGTTCGTCTGCAACCCAACATCTCATCTGTGTGGTGAGTAGCGACCTATCCTTTATGTAATGTTGTTATACCATCCTGGACTTTACATAGTTTTATATCAAGCCTAGATCACATGAAATTAAAATGTCTGTTATTAGCAAATAAAAACTTAAAAAATAATTGTTTATAATAATAACTACTCAATTAAATATTTAAAATTTTAGATTTCAAGGTGTACAAGCTAATTTCCCCTCCTTTTACTGCAGCCCTGTGTTGTATTTTGTGGACATCCCAGCTTGAGGTTTGGAGATGCAGTACACTTCGTGGAGTTGTGGGGCTCCAATTCTCTCAACACTGTAATTTTTACTGGTGAGAAAAAAATTATGTACAGTATCTGCTTCATAATTACCCCAGTTTTTGATCTTTTTATAATTTGATATGCAAGCTGTCAGTTGCTGTTGATGTTTGCAAATCTGCAAATTGTATTGAAACATTAGTGGTATTGATTTGTTTATCATATTTTAAAATTTTAGTTGCTTGCTTTGCTGAAGTTAATAGTGCATTCCACCTAACTGACAGATATCACCTCAGCTTTGGTATTGAGAGCTTCAGTTGTTCTCAGTTTAGGCATTATAGTTAAAAATTGGCACAAATAATCTTGAAATAATTGGCAGTTCATGTATTTATAGCATCTTGGTGGCAATACTGAGCAATATTGTACAGTGCGAAGATCGTATTCAGGAGGACATTGCTCCAAATTCCCTCTGGGCCATTAAGATTTAGGTGTGTTCCTTAAATATCTTACAGCTAATGTCGGGATGGTGTCTTTGAAAAGCAGATGGCCCATCTACATCCACAACTAAATGACTACTCTGAATTCACACTTATGTGTCTGGCAGAGGGTCCATTGGACCACCTTCAGATTACTTATCTACTGTTCCACTTTTGAACAGCGTGTGGGAAAAACAAACACTTAAATCTTTCCCTTTGAGATTTGATTTTTATTCTTTTATTTGATGATCATTTCTCTCAATGTAGATGAGTTCAACAAAATATTTTCGCATTCGGAGGAGACAGTTGGTGTCCAAAATTTTGGGAAAAGATTGCATCACAATGAAAAACCCCTTTGTTTTAGTAACTACAAGTTGTGTACCATGAGACACTCTCCCCTGTTTTGCAGTAATACAAAATGAGCGACCTATCTTTGGAATTTGTGATGTCATCCATCAATACCATCTGGTAACTATCCCATACCGCACAGCAATACCGTCGCAGAGGGCAGACAAGTATAATGTAGGCAGTCTCTTTAATGGACCTATTCCATTTTCTCTATTATTATTATTATTATTATTATTTATTTATTTATTTATTTATTTATTTATTTATTTATTTATTTTTTTGCCAATAAAATGCAGTCTTTGGCTCATCTTCCCACAACATTATCTATGTGATCATTCCAGTTTAAGTTGTTCATAATTGTAATCTCTGTGTATGTAGCTGAATTTGTGTGATTTATTGGGATTTGACAGATTCAGTATTACCGTAAATGACCCCACACTTTGCTATTCAATCAGTTGCCACTTTTCGCATCACCTTGTCTAAATAACTTTTCAGCTGGTTTTGATCCTCTAATGCAGGCCGGACATGGGATGCCAAGCTTCACTTGTGCAGTGTGTGTGGGCCATGAGCAGGCCAAGGCCTGGCCTGTCACGTGGTTTTGCTTGGTCCTTCTCAGAAATATATGGGACAGCACGACATCTCATTCAGTATTCCAGTGTGACATTTTTCAGTTGTCACAAGTGTCTAAGCTTGTCAGAATCATTCTGTCAGTGCTGTTTAACCTTCGCTATTTGTTTGTTGTATAAAGTATGTTCACAGGTTGTGTGGCTGTTTGCACAAAAAGAGGCAGTCTAGCAATCTATCATCAGTGCTTGAAAATTAATGGGAATGACGGAAAAGAACCTAAGTGAGTGGCACTGCATATTTGCTATGAAACAACATTGCAATACCATGCAGAAAGAATTTAAAGATTTAGTTCACAATAAAAGAGCAAAAAATCACAGTGACAGATGAGATTCATTGTTCTGTGCATAAAAAAGCACTTTGTGCTAAATTTGCAGTCCTGGAACATGTGAAGAAATCAGTGGTATGAATAGTAAAATTTATGAACATGCACATATTATTCCGCTGTCAGATGCAAACAATTTTCAGTGGAACTGAATAGTGTGCATGGAGACTTCATATATTGCCACAAAGTATGTTGTTTAAGTCAAGGGGCATGACCAGAATGATATTTCGATTTAAAATTTGCTATTGCTGAATTTGTGACGGAAAAAGGAGTGCAGGAATGAAAGTTAGAACACTCGGAATGGACTGCAGACTTAGTGTTTCAAGTGGACTTGACTGCACACTGCTCACAGTAAAATGTTGTGTGGGGTGGCAGGTTAAGTTTAATAAGAAATATTGTATTTATTCATTTGTCGCCGTCTTTTACAGGGGGCGGGGGGGGGAGGTAAAACGACCAATTAATGGTTTAGTCCGATTGTGAGGTATAACCTCCATGAATACTATTACGTAGGAACTATCTACTTCAATTTCACTACAAGGCAAACTACTTCTGACAGCAATAAATACTCCACCACCAACCGTACTTGATCTACCTTTTCTGAACACTGTTAGATCGTTTGAAAAAAAAATTTGACTGAACTTACTTCCGGCTTTAGCCAGGTTTCTGTACCTGTAAGTATTTGAGCTTCAGTGCTTTCTATTAGGGCTTGGAGCTCTGGTTCTATCCCAACACAGCTATGACAATTTACAACTACAATACAGATTGTTTCTACAACTACCTTACTATGTTTTACCCTCTAACCTAAAAAAACTGCCCAGTCCCTTCCACACAGCCACCCCTACATGTGTAGCCGCTTCCTGTGTGTAATGGACTCCTGACCTATTAAGCAGAACCTGGAAACCCACTACCCGATGGCACAAGTCAAAGAATCTGCAGCCTATGTGGTCACAGAACCACCTGGACCTCTGATTCACACCCTCCACTCAGCTCTACACCAAAGGACCGCAGTTGGTTCTATCTATGATGCTACAGATGGTGAGGTCCGCCTTAATCTCATAGGCAAGACTGGCAGCCTTTACCATTTCCACAAGCCACCTCAAACCAGAGGGAATCTCCTCCGATCCAAAGCAACACACTTCATTGGTACCGACATGAGCCACCACCTGCAGTTGGCTGCACCCTGTACTCTTCATGGCAGCCAGAAGCACCCCTTCCCACATGCAGAATGACTCCTCCCGGTATGCATACGGAGTGCACACTGGCTTCCTTCCCTCCTTGGCAGCCATGTTCCTAAGGGGCCCAATTATGCACCTAACATTGGAGCTCCCAGCTACCAGAAAATCCACCCTCTGTGAATGCCCAGACCTTGCGAGCTGAGAAGCTTCCTCTGGAGCAGGGTGGATGACCACAAACAGCTTAGAGACTTTGTCAGCCACAGATAGCGGCCAAAACCTGTTCGTGAAATGAACCAGGGAGGTCCTATGATTGGCCCCTCGGAAAGTCTTTCACTGCCTACAAGACTTTGGAATGCTCTCCCACTCGACAACGGGTGAGAGGTCAATCTTAAGTGCAGACAGTACCCGAAGTGGCCACAGCTGTGGACCGACTGGGGGACACGTGGAACGTGCTCGATGTCCCTCCCATCCCCGCGTCCGACACCCCCCCCCCCCCCCCCTCCTCTGCCCACCAGCGATGCCCCTTAACAGCAACCTCAAGCTGTGTGATGAAAACCAATGCAGCCTGGAGCTGTGAGCAAAGGGTCACCAACTCATCTCGCATTTGTACACAGCAAGCACAGTTCCTATCCACTAGTGAAGTTGCTCCTGTTTGAAGCTCGTAAAAATATGCAGAAAACTAACGGTGAACTCAGCTTATTAGCAGCAGGAATTCGAAGTGCTCTCTCACTGACGGTCTAACCGACACTGAGTTACACTAACTGAAAGAAACAAAAGCCTATACGACATGAGGGTCGATAACAACGGCGGTACTGTACACTACACTGTTATTAAACTAAAAGGTTGTGCCTGGTAAGCACTCGAACACACAAGAAATTACAAAAATAAACTAGTAACTACGCAGGAATCTGTAAATAAGACACTCCTGTTGACAGCTTGTAAAAATATATGACAAACGAATAGTGTACTCACCTTATTAGCAGCAGGAACATGAGGTGCTCTGTCACAGACGGTTTATTCGACACTCCATCCACTGCATTTCGCCACAGTATGTGCAGATCACAGAATTCTTATTCTGCGCTCATTTTCATCGCCCTGTTGTGGTCCGTTTAATAAGAGTGCTACCATGTTTTTTCCACGCCAACTCCTTTGTGGCCACCTTTACCCCCACACAACACTGGTTCACGCACGTTCACCTCAACATTGTCAGCCCACTACTCTCCTCCAACAGGTATGATATCTGCTGACAATTATTGACAGACTTACTCGCTGGCGGGAGGCCGCAACTATCCCAAACATTTCAGCCGAAACTGTGGCACCAGCCTTTGTTCAGACCTGGGTATCATGCTTTGGTTGCCCATGCAACATCACTACGGATCATGGGCACCAGTTCACCACGCCACTCTTGCGATCTCTGGCAGCCAACTGTGGCTCCAATTTCTACCATACTGCAAGCTACCATGCTGCAGCTAATAGCATGATGGAGCGGTTCCACTGCACACTTAGAGCCCCTCACATGTTATTCTCCTGAATGGTCTGTTGCCCTACCCCTGATACTTCTAGGCCTGCAGATCAGACAAAACTGATCTGGGAACTTCGGCTGCTGAGCTGGTACATGGACAGCCACTCGTCATTCCTGGTGATTTTTTATGGAAGTGACCGTGCTCCCTCCTGACAGCACCATCGCAGGTTTCATGATGCAGCTACATGGCCAACTGCGACCAACACCTCTGCAACGGCACGGTGCACACCATACCTTCATCCACTGTGATCTCTCAGCATGCACACACGTCATGCTTCAGATGGATGCACACCAGCCTCCACTTTGCCCTCAGTATTCAGGCATGCACCTGGTGTTGCGATGCAGGGACAAGAAAGATTCTCCATTCATCTGAATGGAGTTGCGACAACTGTCTCCATAGTCAGGCTCAAGCCAATCTAAGTCCTAAAGCACCCTCCAGCCAATGACCACAGCACCATCAAGGTACAGTTGCCCCAATGTACCTCCGGATGCAGCCACAGCACCATCAACAATTCACCAGATACAACATAGGCCTACACTGTCCCCTCTGGTGTCCCTGACGTGCCACCAGCTGTTGCCACTGACAGTGTGTCCGACACACCACCAGCCAATGCTGACTCTGGTCCACTTCCAGCCGACTACATGAGTCACACTCCTCCCAGTGCCTGGGACTCTGATGTCACCACTGCACTACCCTTCTCACAGCCTCCACTTGACAGACAGTGCCCCATCGCCACAGGCTCCCGCCAAGCTCAATAGTTTCGTCACCACTGCTGCTAGCACCTGCACCACTGAAGCAGCGACACTACTTCACATGCTCCTAACGCTGCATGCAGGGGCTGCCCATGACCCTCCTTTCAACGGAAACCACAGCAAGGGCACAGCAACAACAACCCTTGCAGCCCCTGAGCAACCATCACCAGTCAGCTTCAAACACCCCTCTGCATAGCTGATACCGCTGCTTTTCTCATGAAGGGGGAGGGGGGACGTGTGGTGACTCCTTTCCTCACCTTCATCTGTAGCAGCAGATGACTGACTGCTTAGACCGGCAACCAGCCCTACAATATCCTTGCTGGTCACTTCCGCCAGAGGGAGAACTTAGATAGCCATGCTTTCCAGAACCTAGGCATGCCAAACCATCGCTCGACCAGTCTCTTGTTCTGCTCCAAAAAGGCAACATCCCTGGCCATGCTCTCAGCAGCTCACCCATGCCATGTGGCCTGCATTGTTGTGTGGCATATTTTGCCGAGGTGTACACGAGCCGCAGAATTCTTATCCTGCGCTCGTTATTGTCATCCTGTCGCCATAAGAGTGCTACCATGCTTTTTCCATGCTGCCTTCCTGAGCTGCATCTTCATGAAGCGATTCTACTGATTACACGAGTACAAAGCCTGATGTCAGATGGCTGGTTCATCATCCCAGTATCAGCAATTGGAATACTGCTCACAGTGTAATGCGTATAGTGCAGTGAAGTGCAGTCCATGCCAGGACTACCAGGCTGATTTATTACTATTCTGTGCCTGGCCATGTTGACATCCCTTTGGCACCAAGTGCACCACTGAAGCAGGTTTTTCCACACCACCAGATGAAGCCGAACAAAGGTTATAAGCCATCCATGGTCCAATCAAAAACAAGAAGAAGAATAAGAAGAAGAATGACCTATAGATTTACTACAAAGCCAGAGGGGGGGGGGGGGGGGGGGGGGGGGGAACTGGCCTCAGCTATAAATAAGCAGCCATGAAGGGTTGGTTCAAGTTGATAAAAGATTATTCAATCTCCAAAATGACAATATGAGCAAGTAGATGGGTAGCAAAATGTTGCATTTCGCTACTATATAACAGGGTGCCATTTTTAAATGATAATCAGTAAGCTTCATAATTATTATAATAATAGATTAAGTTGATTGTTATGAGCATGGTAGTTGATACACGACATGAATATTGCCATAAGAGGGTCACATACTGCAAAGCAAGTTTCAGCTGTGATGACTCCCTGACTGTATGCAGCAGTGTTTTGTTAACTTCACAAGAATTCATATCCCTTATGTTCACTGTTCACTTTACAGCCCTAATTACTCCTGTGAACACCTCTTAATCCTCAGTTCTCAACAAACTACCCCATTTCTTTTCTGTTTTACCAGTCAACCTCCTGCTCTTCCTTCTCCCCGATTTCATCTCCCTTTAATGGACGTGAATTTTAAAAACTTGAAATTTATTTAAAGTTCATATGCTGATGTCTCCCATGATTATATTTGTTTGTTCAGTAAGTACTGTCTTCTCGTCAATTTGTTCATAGCCTGAACTTTTCATGGATGGAACAGCAATGTCTTAAGATTAGTGTGTATCCAAGCCTTCATACAGTGTATGAATTAAATGTTCAGCATAGAAAAGTCACTAGAAATGGAGCACAAGCTTATATGGAGGAAGAATGGGAATGAAATCTTCTAAGAAATAAAGCAAAAAGTGATGGAAGCCAAATAAACCAAAAAGTGATACCCTGTGGTACGTAAAACAGATCAAAACAATGTTGCAAAAGTAACATAAAAAGCATGTCAAATTTAAAAGAACACAAAATCTCCAAGATTGGTAACATTTTACAGAGGCTTGAAATTTCGTGCACACTTCAATGTGAGTGCTTTTACTAGTTTCATAGTGAAACTCTGTCTAATAATCTTGCAGAAAATCCAGTAATTCTGGTTGTATGTAAAGTGCAATGGTAGCAAAACACAATCAATGTCTTCGCTGCACTATGGCAATGGTAAAGCTACAGAAGACAGTGCCACTAAAGCATAGTTACTAAACCAAGGTGTATATGCGGTCAAGGAAAAAAAATTCCCAGATTTCCTCGTTAAAAAATACGCTTTTTCCGTGTTAAGTGACGGTATAGATTCCCTCTTGACTACAAAACTTATCAACCCTTTGAATGGTTAATGTTTTATATACTGGTGTAGAACTTCCAGGCACTTTAGAAAACAAAACCCAGTTTAAAAAAAGTTTGACCTTTGATGTGCAACAACATGTACACTGTGTATTTTCATATTGTGAAACTATAAATTAAACAGAATCCAGGATGGAATATAACAATATTACGAAAAGGAAAGTTACTGTTCACCACATAATGGAGATGCTGAGTCTCAGATAGGCACAACAAAAAGACTCTCACAATTAAAGCTTTCAGACATTAAGGCCTTTGTCAACAATAGATGAAGGCTTTAATGGCCAAAAGCTTTATTTGTGAGAGTCTTTTTGTTGAAAGTGTAAATTCAAATTCCAACAAACACAGCACATTAAATACCTCACATTTATGTCATTATTTAAAATAATGACACAAATATCTGGTCTTTTGGGCTCGAAATTCTTCTAAGTGGCTGGGCCTCAGAGCACCAAGATTTAAACGAGATCCAAATGGAATGTGATTTAAGAAATTCATCACACATTCTCATACACAACATAATTCATCTTTCATAAAAGGAAATTTACTTTGAAAGTAATGCTTTTCAAACCACCATACCCAAAATTTTCCCAAAGCCAATCAGAAATATGTTCATTTCAGCAGTCGTCAGAAAGCGACAGAAAACAGGCGTTACTGTGTACGTGCAGCTATTACTTACATATTTATAAAGCATTAAGAGGTCTTACATTATGTCACAACAGAAACAGGACATCAAATGACACTTCAAGAGCATCGAAATTTTGTAAACCGTAAAAAATTCATAATTCGGCTTGAAGTGCACTTTTGTAAGTCCAGATTTACAATGAAGAAGCCCCCAAGCTAAAATTATGCTTTTCAGTGTAGTTTTCATACCAGTACTGTATTATCTCAAATTTGGTTCTTTATTATGTCATAAAAGCACATGTGCCAGAAGATGAAAACATGCACTTGAAATTCGGCAAACAGTTGGAACTAGCCAATACTGTGGAATGGAACATTTCATTTGAAATTGACTGCCTTCATGAAGAAGATTAATAAAAGCCAAATTTCTTTAGCAAAACGGCAAAAATAACTTCATTGTTGAAGGCAATTAATGCTTGACTGCCAACATGGAAATAAAATAAAATCAGCAAACAAACTAATAATATATTTTAGCCTTCTGTTTATGAGAATGTATTTTAATTCACTTGATAGCTCCTGGCCACAGAAATCTGTTTTGTTTTCATCTGACATGGGAGCTGTAAACGAAGAGGAAACAGAAAAATCACTAAATGTAAACACTGGTCACATGGAAACTACCTCCACCCCTGCCCCCCGCCCCCACACACACACACACACACACACACACACACACACACACACACACACACACAACCTTCTCAGACTGCTCTGTGCAAGCGCAATCTGGCAGCCTCGGTGCGCCAGGAAATTTTCCCAGTTAGTATCTGGCTGCTTGCTGCTACTGCTGATACAGCAAACAGCCACACTTCAAGTAGCCAGACATGGGAGACACTGTTCATACGCCACTCAGCTGCACAAGCACATGAGTCCACTGGTCAAATGAACCTTAAGTAAACAGTTATGACATCACATTCACTGAAAGAGGTTTGTTGTTACGATTGCACAGTCTTCATTCTAATGCCATTGACATCTTTTGCTGCTGTAAGACACTTGTGTGTGCACAGTGTTTGGTTGTTGTAACTAAAGTTTTATTTTGGTTTTTTCTCTCATTTATGTTTATTGCTGCGGTATTATTCTGCAGCAATGTGATATAGTATTATTCCTTGTTAGAATATAAGTTCTTACCAGCGAAAATTACAAAAATTTAACTGAATATTGAAACAAAGAAAAATTCCCAATTTCTGAAAAATTCCCATGTTTTCCCCGATTTTTTCCCAGATGAGAAAATTCCTGGTTTTTCCGGATTTCCCAGTTGTCCTGGAGTGTATGCACCCTGTAAACATAGTTCTCCAAAACTCATTCACCAAAGCAGACTAAGTAAATGTTCTCGAATTTGACTCGAGAGTCGCTACCAACACTAGTAACTTATCCTCAGCTAATGAAGCAGCTTAAATCATTTAATAAAGGCAAGTCTTCCAGTCCAGATTGTGCACCGATTAGGTTCATTCCGGAGTACACTGATACAATAGCTCCATACTTAGCAATCATATACAACCATTCACTCAATGAAAGATCCCTACTTAAAGACTGGAAAGTTGCACAGGTCACACCAATACTCAAGAAAGAAAATAAGGGAAATCCACTGAATTAAACACACAAAGGACTCAAGTCAATTTGCAGTGTGCTTCTGGAACGTATACTGTTTTCAAACATGAATTAACTCAAAGAAAATTACCTATTGACATAGTCTGCACAGACACAGAAAATACCATTTATGTGAAATACAACTAGCTCTTTATTCACACAATGTAATGAGAGCTATTGTCAATAGTCTCAAGTTTATTCCAGATATCCAGAAGACTTGACACCATTCCTCACCAGTAACTTCCAATCGTGTTGCGTGCCCATGGAGTATCATCTCAGTTGTGAGAGTGGGTTTGTGATTTACTGTCAGAAAGGTCATAGTTCATATTATCTGAAAAACAGATTATTCCTCAGAGAAGTTTTATAGGTCTTCTGCTGTTCCTGACCTACGTAAAAATTTAGGAGACAATCTGGGCTGCCCTCTTTGATTGTTTGGAGCTCATGCTGTCATCTACCATCTAGTCAAATCAGAGCAGGAGCAGCCAAGATCTTGGCTCACAGGCCGTGCCTGTGCACATGTGCCAAGTGCTCAGCCTCACTTCACATTTTCCCCATTGCCACATCACCCTGTCAGAGTGTGAGGATGACAAGAAGGGAAAACTGAGCGCACCACTTTTAAACAGCTGTACAGTCTCACTGCCTACTACTTGCTTTTATTTTTCACATTTGTCAACAACATAGGTCACAAACAAAACAAATTTTCAGTTTTATTTAATTATTTTTGGCGCACTGGAGACGTAATTTTTTTCTGGTACAAACTGTCTGCATGTGGATAGATACATATTATTAATATGGTTCTTATCCTCTTTTAACATAGTTTGATTTTCTTTTTCAGAGCCTGATTATCCATATCTTGAGGCACTTGCTCCATTTCAGCCATTGGCTATGAAAGCCGTGCATTGTCCAATTGACACTAGTCTAAACTTTACACAAGCAAACAAACTCATCCGAGACTTAAAGCCAGGAACATTAGTGCTGCCAGAATCTTACAAGCAGCCTCCTATCACTGCACCTCATCGACTGGATTTGGTTATTGATACGGTATTGTCTTTTTATTTTTTTATCTATTTATTTATTTATTTATTTATCCACATACTTGCAGGAATTTCAGTCACACCAGATAAGAGCTTCATTATCATTACCATGATATATTGCTTAAGAATGGTCATATTTCTTGTGGAGATTAAAGTTTATTGCTTATTGCTGGCATCCAAATGTCTTCAATTGCTGCTGATCCTGTTACGAAATCATTACAGATTATCAGTTGTTCAAATTGTTAACTTTAATTTTGCTTATCGTACTACAAAGGCTTTCACAGTTGGTATTTGCGTCCATTGTGGTTTTTTGTTTTATGGACATTGGCCCATGGTCCAAGGAATATTTCTCTCCCTAACATTTTGCTGTCCAATGCTGGAGACATCGTGAGAGACTATAAAAGACGCAGACAGCAGTAGCAAATTTAAACACTCAGCAAGCCAAACTGTTTGTATGTATTCACACAACGGTCAGTTCATGACATCACTAGACTGCTACGTAAGATATTGCAGGTGTGCCAATATATGTTAGGGTGGTTGTGATGGGGAAGAATTGGTACTGTTTACCTTACTTCACACCTAAGTGCCAGAACTTGTCTAACTTCTATCTTCCTCTTTTTCTCTAAAGTTACGTGTATGCATGTGGGTTTCTATGGCCCCTCTGTACATTCTAGCATAGTAGTAATTATTGGATGTATATAAAATCATATTATCGGAGAAATGAAGTTGCTTGTTCCCTGATCTTACCGCATGTTGTGCTAGTGCCGATTTATCTGTGTTTCCCAGGCAACATTTGTTCTTGTTCCTTAAACCTGATGTTTAAGCCTCTTTCTGTAGTTCCTGTGTGCACTTGACTGTATGTGTAAGGAATTTTATAAATATCTGTCATGGAAAGTGGTGGGTGTAGGTCCTTTACAGTGTTCTAATACTAGTGCATCTTTCTTCTTGGTTTAAACACTGTCTTCTTAGCACTCTGCTAATGCAATCTGTGACATTTGTACAATTGGGATGTAAAATCTCCTTTTAGTTGGCTCTTTTTCATTGGGAAAATGCAAATCTTTTAGTGTCAAAATAATTTAATTGGATAGATAAAAAATCTACTCACCAAGTGGCAGCAGAACACACACGTAAGATGGTTGTAATTAGCAAGTTACGGGGCTAAGTGGCTCCTTCTTCAGGCAGAAGGGTGGAAGGGGGAGGAAGAGGGGTGAAGGAAAAGAACTGCAGAGGTCAGGGAAAATTGTTAGATTTCAGAAAAGTCGCCAGAACTGCAGTTCAGGGGAGACTTACCGCATGGGATGAGAAAGAAAGATTAATTGTTGAGGACTGCATTGGACGAGATTTGAAAACTTGAGAGTTTAAAGGTGGAAGACAGGGTAACGTGGAGACAGATTACTGCTTATACATTGTACACGGGTTAATAAGAGTGAAAAAGCTTAGTCCGTTGTACATAACAGAGGTGGGAGGGTGTGGTGAAAAATATATGGGTAAGACAATGAAAGATGTAGAAAACTAAAATTGAGCGGAGAAAATAGCAGTTACTGTGAAGAAATTCTGAGATGGAAGAAATTAACGTAAATTAAGGCCTGGTGGGTGGTGAGAACCAAGGACATGCTGTAGTGCTAGTTCCCACCTGCAGAGTTCTGAGAAACTGGTGTCTGGGGGAAGAATCCAGATGGTATGTTTGGTGAAACAGGTGCCAAGATCACGATTGTCATGTTGTAGAGCACCTCTGTAACAGGATATTGCGAGTAGTCAGTATACACCCTCTTCCTATGCCCATTAATCCAAATTGACAATTTGGTGGTAATCACGCCGATGTAGAAGGCCAAACAGTGTTTACACAACAGCTGGTATTTGACGTGTGTTGTTTGATAGGTGGCTCTCCCTGTGATAGTATATATTTTGCCTGTTACAGGGCTGCTACAGATAGTGGTAGGAGGGTGCATAGGGCAAGTCTTGCAGTGGGGACAGTCACAGGGGTAGGAGCCATAGGGTGAGAAGATGGGTGAGAAGGAGCGTAGGGTCTGACATTGTGGAGATTGGGAGGCCAGTGGAAAACTATTCTAGGTGTGGTGGGCAGAATTTCAGACAGAATGGATCTCATTTCAGGGCATGATTTTTGGAAGTCAAGCCCCAGTCAAAGTAGCTGGTTAACTTATTCCAGACCAGGATAATCCTGAGTCACCAGTGGTGTGCTATGAAGTAGTTTTTTGGAGGGATTAGCGGTATCAGGATTGGATGTGATGGCGCAGGAAAGTTGCTTTTTAACTAGGCTGGTGGGCATTTACGTGTAGTGAAGGCTGAGGTGAGAACGGTGGTGTATTGCTGTACAGAGTCTTTGGTGAGGACGAGATCAACATCCAGGAAAGTGGCATGGGATTTGGAGTAGGACCACGTGAAATTTAATTGGGAGAAGGTGTTCAGAGATTCCAGGAATTTTAACAGGTCCATATGGTAAAGATATCGTCAATGTACCTAAACCAAACCAGGGGCTGAAGACCTATGGGTCCCAGGAAAGTGCCTTTCAGGTGACTCCATGAAAAGGTTGGAATAGGAGGGAGCCATCCTGGTTCCCATGGCCGTACCCCAGATCTGTATGCATGTCTGCCCCTCAAGGTGAAGTAGTTGTTGGTAAGTATAAAGTTGATGAAGGTGAGTGGATGCATGTTATACGTTTGGGATCAGGTCGTTGCTGACTGAGGAAATGTTCACCAGCAGACCGACCACGTATGTAGGGGATCTTGGTGTAGGGGGAAGTGGCATCAGTGGTGACAAACAAGGTGTGTGGTGGGAGTGGGACGGGTAAGGACTTCAGACAATTTAGGAAATGGGTGGTGTCTTTGATGTAGAAGGGGAGTCGTTGTACTATGTGTTGCAGGTGTTGATCAACTTAGGCAGATATACTTTCAGTGGGAGCTTTGAAGCCAGCAACTATAGGACAGCCAGGATGTTTGTGGATCTTAGGAAGGAGGTAAAATGTGGGGTGCGTGGTTTGGATGGGGTGAGAAGTTCTATGGATTGAGGTGTTAGTCCTTGTGAGGGGACTGGGTTTCAGGGAGGGACCACTGGTCAGTTTGAATCACAGAGATGGGATCTTGATGGCAGATGCTGTATTTAGGGGTGTCAGACAGCTGTTTTTGGCCTTCACTAACATACTCCAGTATCAGTCTTTTCCCAAATATCATGATGCAACTTATTATTGAGGAAAATGTGTAGCTGCATCAACTTACAGTTCACAGCTGCCAGATCATGTTGCATGTGATAAATGCACTTGGAGTTGCTCTGCCTGTGAATGGTCATAGATCTGATGCACAGCTGATGAAATTCTCATTGTCAGTAAATTCAATGTTGTCGAGGTGTGTGTACATTGTAATGAAAAGGTGAGAGAACTAAGTAAAAGAGATCTCGTCTTTGTGTGCCATCCAGAAGTTTAACGCTTCTTGGCATCTTTTCCTCATAAAGGCATTTAATCATTCTTTGCAGGTGTCATTGCTAAGTTTTTTATTTTTTATATTTTAGATCTTGCTCCAAGGCATATTTTTCTTTGATTTTCTAATGCTGCAGACATCATCAGAGACTATAAAGAATCAGCACTAGTGATTTCAAGCAAGTGCAACAAGCCAAACTGTTTGTATATATCCATGCACTGGTTAGCTAGTGAAATCACTGGACGGTATTACAAAATATCAGACGTGTATGGTGGAGCTTGTGGTAGGGAAGAGTTGTGTAGTTTAAGTTGTACACTGATAAGGAAAAATTGCGGGAAGTCATCCCTTCGGACACTGAAGATATTTAAGATAAAGAAAACTGTGATTGCGAGCCACTAAGGGCTGCTCGTTACTTGCATGGTGCAGGTTGCAAAAGGGACTCAGTTTTCTTTATCTTAAATATCTTTGTGACTAATGTCCTTTTGGCATATTATTTTATAAATGACATATAAGTACTGTCAGTCTTCTACGATGATTCCGTACTTATACCCTATCATACGTTTTTAGTCATTATTCTGTGACCATGTTATAGAATATAGACCATTCTTTGTTTTAAATTCTGAAGAACACACTCCTAGCAGTGTTGAAACCAGGTTAATTTGTCAAAAATAGTGACCGAGGGCTGTTTCTCTTTCAATTGTAACTATTCATGGTCTCTGAACGTGCAGCCATGTACAAAATTTTGTGAAAAAGAAATTTTGAGTTAGTTCAAAGAATCTGGATCAGAAATTGATGCTGATGATTTTGAAATTGACAACGGTATTTCAAAAACAGACAGTAAATATAAATATCATCCAGTGTGAATAAGGATCACAGTTATATTCACGGTAGCTTTACTGACTCACATCTTGTATTTTGAAGGTAACGATGAGCGTCCTGAAAATGGAAATGAGCTACCAGATGAATTAGAAGAATGTTATTTGGGTAAATGACAATGTTCGACCCCAATTACTTTTCTTTGAAGGTGCAAGTAATGTTTTAGCACCTTAGGACACTGAAAGCGCCCAATTTGATTGTTGGGGTGTGTTTCTTGACGAATAAAATAACCCTCAGGTTGCTTTGGGCCAATTGGTCTGCTGTGAAGCTGCATTGGATGCATCAGTTTTTTGCTGTGCTTATTCAGTGTGCCTTGTGCACAAAACAAATATCACTGACTATTTGAGCAACAAGCTAATGTTAGATTCCTCTTTATCTGAGAAAATTGTGAAGAGAGACTGATTTAGATCAATTTTTTAGTGCTTCTTTGTGGATAACAGTGACAATTACATACACGGGGAGCAACCGAACCATTATCTTTTACACAAAAACTTTGTATTAAAAAACAAGAACAGTTTTTTTTCCTGAGAATTGAACAGTTCATGGAAGTTTGCGTCCTTTTAGCGGAAGAATTCGGATCAGAGTGCATATCAAGAGAAAGCCAAACAGGTATGCTCTAAAAATGTATGGAAAGGTCTGGTTGAAAATTACAAATCATTTAGGAAGCCAAGCTCCATACATTTTGTTTGTGTGCTCAACAGCAACACAGCGCCTGTGCCTTTCGGTGAGTCATCTCCTTTGTTCCTAAATAATAGATATGCTATAAAGCTTCTCAGTCTTAGTAATTCTGCAACAAGCAATGTTTTGAACGGTGTAGTATACTGGTGCACAGTAAAAAGATAATAGTGCACATTCAGTAGTTTTGTTTGGGTGACACATTATATAAGGACTGGTTTTGTACAAGTATAAGGTTATTTGAAAGATTATTTGATTAGGGCACATGTGCTGTTGGCACAGTTATGAGGAATAACAGGCTTGCCACAGGAATTCAAACAAAATAAACTAAGAAGAACTGAAGTGGTATTAAAAAAAAAAGCCATGTTAGCAATTCACTGGAAAGACACTAGGGATGTGTTTGCCTTGTCTACAAAAACACAGCCTAACAAGTAGTGTCACTAACATAAAATCAAAATTTGGAGTGGGAGAAAAGCTGAAGCCTGATCTCATACTTGATTATAAGAAAAATGAAATCAGTTGGTGATTTCCAACCTTTCTACTGCCTCTTAGTATTCCAATTTCCAAAATTATACTGTAAATATATGATGAATATCAGAACACCTTAAATAAATGTGGGGATAAAGGATTATGATATATGTTTCAGTAAAAAAAGTTTTGCTTTTCTCTTTCATCTTGTAAACAGGAGCCATACAAATAAATCAAAAAAGTGTGTGACTTAAGATGGACTGCAAAAGTCACTTTGGCCTGACTGGAGTGTGTTAAACCAACAATAAATGTGCATGAACATTTGAACATAGCAGAAGATCTGTATATAAAATTCCTACATATGCAGTCAAGTTTACATAGGAATTACAAAAAGGACACAAGAGCAGTTGTTGTCTGGGGAACACAGATAAATATGCAGTAGCAGAACATGCACTGGCATTGGGAAACACCAAATTTGTTCCTTTTTATCTAGAGCTAATCATTACTACTATGTTTGGATGTACAGACAGGCCACAGAAAGCTAAACGCATATAAATAACTTTAACAGAAAAGGAAGAGGATTAAAATCTGACAAGGTGTGGACATTAACACTAAATAAAGCAAACAGTAATAATCCTTCTCCACCATAAGCTCTGTAACACATCACTAAATTCTATGATCTTGGATATGGTGATGTCACCAGCTGACTATTGCATGGATATGTACAAACAGCTTTGCTTGCTGAGTTTGTTTAAAGTTGCTACTGCTATCTGAGTCTGTATAGCTTGTGATGAGATCTCCACCACCAGAAGATGAAATGATAGCTATGGAAATATGCTTTGGACCACGGCCTAAAGCTCAAGAAACAAAAATCACAATCAATTGTGGTAGTTTATCTTCATGGTGTTGCTTCTTGGTACTATGCACAAAAAATATGTGAAATCTGCAACTAGATATAAGGAATTCCAGTTGCATAACCAGTCCAACATTTTGACATGGCTGCATTAAAAATTTGTTGTTAATTTACTATATTAACAAATCCGGCAGTGCATCACAATTGCTAAATATGTATGGGAATTGGATGATACATATCCTCCTCCCCCCCCCCCCCCCCTATCTCTCTCTCTCTCTCTCTGTTCATTTGCTTCTTGCCTGCCTGCCCCCCCCCCCTCCCCCCCGTCCGTGAACCACATTTATTACCAACAAAATGTTGATTGGGAATCGAAGTCGTTTGTACTGAATGGGTACTTCATTTGGGATTGTTGGTATATTGGGTGTGAGAGACCTCTCCAGCTATTGGCTCTGTAAGGATAGTAGCTTCAATGACAATATTTGACATAGTTTTAACAATATAAGGAAGCAGTTAGAGACCTGCTCACTGTAAAGATGACTCACTGAATTGCATTCCAGTTCGAACTGCTGGAGATGACGATCATGTGTGAGTGAGGTGTTCTTGCTTGTGTGAATGAATGTGGGTGTGTTTTTTCTTTTCTGAAGAAGGCTTTGGCAGAAAGTTAAATGTGTAACAGTCTTTTTGTAGTGCCCGTCTGCAATGCATTGTGTCATCTGTGTGTTGAGTGGCAATCTGTCTTTTTCCTTATATTGTTGGTGTTTCCTGGGTTTTCCATTGTTCGATTGCACATAGTTTT
Source organism: Schistocerca cancellata (assembly GCF_023864275.1). Taxonomy (NCBI): domain Eukaryota; kingdom Metazoa; phylum Arthropoda; class Insecta; order Orthoptera; family Acrididae; genus Schistocerca; species Schistocerca cancellata. The sequence goes on along the minus strand of NC_064626.1, from coordinate 446,151,489 downwards.
TGTCCACAGTAAGTAAGATTACAAAATTCCAGATGATTCAGATTCCTCAGTAATATTCCAGTCTTAAGCCAGTAAACCGTAATAGAACTTTCCTGTTTTCTTTTAAAACTGGCTGTGAGGTTGAATCTGAAACAGCTTGTATTTGTGTCTAGAATTTTTGTTTAAAACTATATAAAAGGAGAGAGAATTATATGCGAGAAAAAAATTTGTCTTATGATTTAAATGCAACCTGTTGCAGTTAAAATTGACTGAAAAAAAATCTGATACTGAACATTTTCACAGCACACCGTAACACAACATTTTCTTTCTCGCAGTCTATTTTAATGGGAAACCTGTAAATTGTTGTTTAAGACAATATATAGCCTATGGCCGTCTGAATGTTTGAGTATTGTATAAAAAGTTGAATTAAGAACTTTTGAAGATTCTGAAATTTCTGCTAGTACTCTTTCCCCTATAAGTATAAGTGATTGTTAGAGTGTTGTGTAAAAATTTGGTGTGAATCGGTCAAGACTTTTCTATATATATCTAAAAAACATGTAGCTAAAAATAAAGATGCTGTTACTTACCAAACAAAAGCGTTGGTATGTTGATAGGAGACAATAAAAAACACACAAACAAATTTCAAGCTTTCGCAACCCAAGGTTGCTTCGTCAGGAAAGAGGGAAGGAGAGGTAAAGACGAAAGGATGTGAGTTTTAAGGGAGAGGGTAAGGAGTCATTCCAATCCCGGGAGCGGAAAGACTTACCTTAGCGGGGAAAAAGGGACACACACACACACACACACACACACACACACACACACACACACACACACACACACACCCATCTGCACATACACAGACACAAGCAGACATTGTAAAGGCAAAGAGTTTAGGCAGAGATGTCAGTCGAGGCGGAAGTACAGAGGCAAAGATGTTGTTGAGTGACAAGTGCTGTACGAGGGGCGGCAACTTGGAATTAGCGGAGGTTTAGGCCAGGTGGGTAACGGGAAGAGAGGATATATTGAAGGACAAGTTCCCATCTCCAGAGTTCTGATAGGTTGGTGTCAGTGGGAAGTATCCAGATAACACGGACAGTGTAACACTGTGCCAAGATGTGCTGGCCGTGCACCAAGGCATGTTTAGCCACAGGGTGATCCTCATTAACAACAAACACTGTCTGCCTGTGTCCGTTCATGCGAATGGACAGTTTGTTGCTGGTCAGTCCCACATAGAACGCTTCACAGTGTAGGCATGTCAGTTGGTAAATCACGTGGGTGCTTTCACACGTGGCTCTGCCTTTGATCGTGTACAACTTCAGAATTACAGGACTGGAATAGGTGGTGGTGGGAGGGTGCATGGGACAGGTCGTACAAGGGTAGGAGCCAGAGGGTAGAGAAGGTGGTTTGGGGATTTCATAGGGATGAACCAAGAGGTTAGCAAGGTTAGGTGGACGGCGGAAAGACACTCTTGGTGGAGTGGGGAAGACACTCTTGGTGGAGTGGGGAAGATTTCATGAAGGATGGATCTCATTTCAGGGCAGGATTTAAGGAAGTCGTATCCCTGCTGGAGAGCCACATTCAGAGTCTGATCCAGTCCCGGAAAGTATCCTGTCACAAGTGGGGCACTTTTGGGGTTCTTCTGTGGGAGGTTCTGGGTTTGAGGGGATGTGGAAGTGGCTCTAGCTATTTGCTTCTGTACCAGGTCGGGAGGGTAGTTGCGGGATGCGAAAGCTGTTTTCAGGTTGTTGGTGTAATGGTTCAGGGATTCAGGACTGGAGCCCATTCGTTTGCCACGAAGACCTAAGCTGTAGGGAAGGGACCGTTTGATATGGAATGGGTGGCAGCTGTCAAAATGGAGGTACTGTTGCTTGTTGGTGGGTTTGATGTGGACAGATGTGTGAAGCTGGCCATTAGACAGAGGGAGATCAACATCAAAGAAAGTGGCGTGGGATTTGGAGTAGGACCAGGTGAATCTGATGGAACCAAAGGAGTTGAGGTTGGAGAGGAAATTCTGGAGTTCTTCTTCACCGTGAGTCCAGATCATGAAGATGTCATCAATAAATCTGTACCAAACTTTGGGTTGGCAGGCTTGGGTAACCAAGAAGGCTTCCTCTGAGCGACCCATAAATAGGTTGGCGTACGAGGGGGCCATCGTGGTACCCATGGCTGTTCCCTTTAATTGTTGGTATGTCTGGCCTTCAAAAGTGAAGAAGTTGTGAGTCAGGATGAAGCTGTCTAAGGTAATGAGGAAAGAGGTTTTAGGTAGGGTAGCAGGTGATCGGCGTGAAAGGAAGTGCTCCAGCGCAGCGAGGCCCTGGACGTGCAGGATATTTGTGTATAAGGAAGTGGCATCAATGGTTACAAGGATGGTTTCCGGGGGTAACAGATTGGGTAAGGATTCCAGGCGTTCGAGAAAGTGGTTGGTGTCTTTGATAAAGGATGGGAGACTGCATGTAATGGGTTGAAGGTGTTGATCTACATAGGCAGAGATACGTTCTGTGGGGGCTTGGTAACCAGCTACAATGGGGTGGCCGGGATGATTGGGTTTGTGAATTTTAGGAAGTAGGTAGAAAGTAGGGGTGTGGGGTGTCGGTTGGGTCAGGAGGTTGATGGAGTCAGGTGAAAGTTTTTGTAGGGGGCCTAAGGTTCTGAGGATTCCTTGAAGCTCTGCCTGGACATCAGGAATGGAATTACCTTGGCAAACTTTGTATGTAGTGTTGGCTGAAAGCTGACGCAGTCCCTCAGCCACATACTCCTGACGATCAAGTACCACAGTCGTGGAACCCTTGTCAGCTGGAAGAATGACGATGGATCGGTCAGCCTTCAGATCACGGATAGCCTGGGCTTCAGCTGTGGTGATGTTGGGAGAAGGATTAAGGTTTTTCAAGAAGGATTGAGAGGCAAGGCTGGAAGTGAGAAATCCCTGGAAGGTTTGGAGAGGGTGATTCTGAGGAAGAGGAGGTGGGTCCCGCTGCGACGGAGGACGGAACTGTTCCAGGCGGGGTTCAGTTTGGATAGTGTCTTGGGGAGTTGGATCATTAGGAAAGGATTAGGATTATTTTTCTTTGTGGCAAAGTGATATTTTCAGCAGAGAGTATGAGTGTAGGACAGTAAATCTTTGACGAGGTCTGTTTGGTTGAATCTGGGAGTAGGGCTGAAGGTGAGGCCTTTGGATGGGACAGAGGTTTCGGATTGGGAGAGAGGTTTGGAGGAAAGGTTAACTACTGAATTGGGGTATTGTGGTTCCAGATTGGGTTGATTAGAATTTTGAGGTTTTGGGGGGAATGGAGCTGGAAGTGGGAGATCGAGTAGATGGGAGAGACTGGGCCCGTGTGCAATGAGAGGAGGTTGAGGTTTGTTGGAAAGGTTGTGGAGGTTGAGTGAGTTGCCTTTCCAGAGGTAGGAAACCAGGAGATTGGATAGTTTTTTGAGGTGGTGGGTGGCATGCTGTTCTAATTTGCGGTTGGCCTGTAGGAGGATGCTCTGAACAGCTGTTGTGGATGTGGGAGAGGAAAGATTTATGGGTCGCTTAGAGGAAGCAGCCTTCTTGGTTACCCAAGCCTGCCAACCCAAAGTTTGGTACAGATTTATTGATGACATCTTCATGATCTGGACTCACAGTGAAGAAGAACTCCAGAATTTCCTCTCCAACCTCAACTCCTTTGGTTCCATCAGATTCACCTGGTCCTACTCTAAATCGCATGCCACTTTCCTTGACGTTGACCTCCATTTGTCCAATGGCCAGCTTCACATGTCCGTCCACATCAAACCCACCAACAAGCAACAGTACCTCCATTATGACAGCTGCCACCCATTCCACATCAAACGGTCCCTTCCCTACAGCCTAGGTCTTCGTGGCAAACGAATCTGCTCCAGTCCGGAATCCCTGAACCATTACACCAACAATCTGAAAACAGCTTTCGCATCCCGCAACTACCCTCCCGACCTGGTACAGAAGCAAATAGCTAGAGCCACTTCCTCATCCCCTCAAACCCAGAACCTCCCAAAGAAGAACCCCAAAAGTGCCCCACTTGTGACAGGATACTTTCCGGGACTGGATCAGACTCTGAGTGTGGCTCTCCAGCAGGGATACGACTTCCTTAAATCCTGCCCTGAAATGAGATCCATCCTTCATGAAATCCTCCCCACTCCACCAAGAGTGTCTTTCTACCGTCCACCTAACCTTCCTAACCTCTTGGTTCATCCATATGAAATCCCCAAACCACCTTCCCTACCCTCTGGCTCCTACCCGTGTAACTGCCCCCGGTGTAAGACCTGTTCCATGCACCCTCCCACCACCACCTATTCCAGTCCTGTAACCCGGAAGTTGTACGAGGGCAGTTCAATAAGTAATGCAACACATTTTTTTTCTGAAACAGGGGTTGTTTTATTCAGCATTGAAATACACCAGGTTATTCCCCAATCTTTTAGCTACTCAACACTATTTTTCAACGTAATCTCCATTCAATGCTACGGCCTTACGCCACCTTGAAATGAGGGCCTGTATGCCTGCACGGTACCATTCCACTGGTCGATGTCGGAGCCAACGTCGTACTGCATCAATAACTTCTTCATCATCCGCGTAGTGCCTCCCACGGATTGCGTCCTTCATTGGGGCAAACATATGGAAATCCGACGGTGCGAGATCGGGGCTGTAGGGTGCATGAGGAAGAACAGTCCACTGAAGTTTTGTGAGCTCCTCTCGGGTGCGAAGACTTGTGTGAGGTCTTGCGTTGTCATGAAGAAGGAGAAGTTCATTCAGATTTTTGTGCCTACGAACACGCTGAAGTCGTTTCTTCAATTTCTGAAGAGTAGCACAATACACTTCAGAGTTGATCGTTTGACCATGGGGAAGGACATCGAACAGAATAACCCCTTCAGCGTCCCATTGCAGGAGTCACAGCTGTGCACGGCCGGCCCGCACGCGGGAGATCAGACAGTCTTGCTTGACCTTGCGGCGATGATGACACACGCTTTTCCCAACGACTCACCGTGCTTTTGTCCACTGCCAGATCACCGTAGACATTCTGCAAGCGCCTATGAATATCTGAGAGGCCCTGGTTTTCCGCCAAAAGAAACTCGATCACTGCCTGTTGTTTGCAACGCACATCCGTTACAGATGCCATTTTAACAGCTCCGTACAGCGCTGCCACCTGTCGGAAGTCAATGAAACTATACGAGACGAAGCGGGAATGTTTGAAAATATTCCACAAGAAATTTCCGGTTTTTTCAACCAAAATTGGCCGAGAAAAAAAATGTGTTGCATTACTTATTGAACTGCCCTCATACACGATCAAAGGCAGAGCCATGTGTGAAAGCACCCACGTGATTTACCAACTGACATGCCTACACTGTGAAGCGTTCTATGTGGAACTGACCAGCAACAAACTGTCCATTCGCATGAACGGACACAGGCAGACAGTGTTTGTTGTTAATGAGGATCACCCTGTGGCTAAACATGCCTTGGTGCACGGCCAGCACATCTTGGCACAGTGTTACACTGTCCCTGTCATCTGGATACTTCCCACTGACACCAACCTATCAGAAGTCTGGAGATTGGGACTTGCCCTTCAATATATTCTCTCTTCCCGTTACCCACCTGGCCTAAACCTCCACTAATTCCAAGTTGCCGCCCCTCGTACATCACTTGTCACTCAACAACATCTTTGCCTCTGTACTTCCGCCTCGACTGACATCTCTGCCTAAACTCTTTGCCTTTACAATGTCTGCTTGTGTCTGTGTATGTGCAGATGGGTGTGTGTGTGTGTGTGTGTGTGTGTGTGTGTGTGTGTGTGTGTGTGTGTGTGTGTGTGTGTGTCCCTTTTTCCCCCCTAAGGTAAGTCTTACCGCTCCCGTGGTTGGAATGACTTCTTACCCTCTCCCTTAAAACTCGCATCCTTTCGTCTTTACCTCTCCTTCCCTCTTTCCTGACGAAGCAACCTTGGGTTGCGAAAGCTTGAAATTTGTGTGTGTGTTTTTTATTGTCTCCTATCAACATACCAACGCTTTCATTTGGTAAGTAACAGCATCTTTATTTTTAGATATATTTTTCCCATGTGGAATGTTTCCCTCTATTATATTCATAAAAAACATGTAGTCCGTATTTAACAGAGTGTTTATTGGAACATTGTATAAAAATTTGAGACAAATCAAGTAAGAGCTGTTCAAGAATTTTGGTGACAAAATTAAATGAAGACTTGTCTTTGTGTAGTAGTAGAGGTGAATACCAAACTGAAAACAGTAAAATGAGCGCTTAAATAATAAATGCTTTTATAACACGCAGTTGAAGTTTTTGTGTCAAAGATGTGATCCATATTTCTGTCAAATCATTATAGAAATGAGTAATGTAGGCACAATATTGATGATGACTTTGGGTAGTAGCTACTCTTGGAAATAAGTTACTGTTGCCTGATAGTGCTGTGATGGGTCTTGGTTTTTTGATGATAGTCTCTCACAAAATGTTAAAAGTAACTTCAAAACATTTGGGAATAAAAAGATCTTTCTCTAGTAAGTTATTGTGCTTATTATAGAACCAGTATTCATTTCATTTGGGTAATACTGCACCTCAGTGTAAAGACTGATATCTGACCATTAATAGTGAAAAAATTTATCAATTTTTCTTCAGTTCATGCAAGGACTTCTACACATGATTGAAACTCAACACACTATTTGATTACTGAACTGATGCACAACAGATAATTGTACAAATCATTTAAATATCAGGTAATTCAATTGTGAAGGTATATCAGATGGAATGAGCACATGATATTATTTGTACAGAAATCAGCGTTGATTTGTTGATGTGGTACTTAGAACTCACAGTTCATCCAAAAGGCCAGCTATCAACAATACAGTTGTTAAATATATTCTGTTTGTCCAAAGTATCTGTGGAATAATTACAGAGTTTCAATTAAAACATCCATTATTCTCTTAGTCCAAATGCAGTATTGCAATGTCGATCATAAACTATGTCTTAGAATTAATATAGTCAGATTCTAGTCATTCTCTCGATATCATATTATAATAAACTGATATGAGCAACAGTAGCCCTATCCATCATACTACCCACAATATTATAAATGCAGTAACTGCTCAGAACAAAGAGACAAGTGAAATTTTTTGTTTGCATTCACAATGTAAGATTATAGATTTGTTGATAATTTTTTGTACCTTACACAACCTAATTTCTGCAGAAAAATTACAAATCTTCTATGAGCTACATCTGAATAAAGAGACCATTAATAAAAGTTCTGTTTGAACTTGACAAAATTTTATTGTGTATATAACTATGATTAATGTGTAATGCACAGAGTAATCTGAGTTCTTTAGTTATCTGCTCTATAATGATGTGATAAGAATTAGGTCCATTTTGAGTCATGGAATTCTCACATATACATTGGCATTCCAGTTCTAAAAATAACATTGGAGTCTGATAAAATTTTGGCCATTGTGATTACCATCAGGGACCTTTCGATTAGATGCCTTCTTGAACCAACCTAGAAAGTAAAAACATTACAAAAAAATTGTGCAAATAGTAGATATGTTGAGTTGTTGTTGGGCACATAAACAAGTCTGAGAATGGGAAATTTGCTAGCTTTTGGGTAAACCTCTCTTCAGTACACACACACACACACACACACACACACACACACACACACACACACACACACACAGAGAGAGAGAGAGAGAGAGAGAGAGAGAGAGAGAGATTGTGTTGGCCCAGTGTAGGTGTACAGAAGAATGTGTGTGTGTGTGTGTGTGTGTGTGTGTGTGTACTTAGTACTCTTAGCTTACAGAACCAGGGGCTTCACCTTCAGGCAAAAAAAGAAGATATTTTTGAGCAAGATTACACGGGGGGAAAGGGGTGCCAAATCACTCAGATACTGGCTTAGCACCTAGCTACAATGAGGAAGAATATAAATAATGGCCAGCCACTTGCCCCTTTACCAGTTCAGTAAATTTCTAAATGGGTTTTCCGTTTTTGCTTAGTAATTGTGTTGCAAGCCAAATAATCAGTAGAATTGTTTGTAATCTATACCACACACCACTAGGGTCATGTTTGTCAGTACACTATTTTTATAATTTTATCTGCTTGCCATTTTTATTGCCTGAAATATAGTGTTAAGTGAATGCATAAAAGATCAATTATGATTTGTTCATCTTAAATTTTGGTTCCATTTGCCTGTTTAGTAGGACCGTCCATTGATAACATTCAAGCGAGATGAAGTTTTGACATTACCTTTGAAGAGGAAACAAACTCAGGTTGAGTTAAGCCCAGAACTGGCAGAAAATTTACTCCCGAGTGAAGTGAGATCTGGTGTGGCTCTTGCAACATTAACTGGAGGAATCCATGTCAGAGATAACAAACACACTTTAAAAGTGAGTATTGCGGTTTAATGGCATCAACTGTGTATTGATTTCATTTTGTGTTGTCATTACTTTTAACTGTGATAGTTTTTTATTTTTTCTCATTTTATTCTTGTGTTTGTTATTGCTCCCCCCCTGCCCCCCTTTTTCAGATCATTTTTTATGTTTTTATCAGATTGCATACATGTCTGCTGTTTGAAGCAAATTTATTGTGAAGGCAAGATGTAAAATGTAAGAAATGTAAAACTTTTGTAGCAAGTGATAGGAGGAAGGGATCATGGATTTGTTTCATCAAGAGAAAGGTTATTATTATTTTCTGCAGGCCATTTATTGTGTCCACACCAACTAATTTTATGCACTTACCATGAGAAGAATGTGGCTCAGTAACTCATCTACTGGAACAAGATGCTGCACAATAACATGTTCGTTTGTGGGACCTAAATTGATGATAATAACCATAAACATTGAAGGTATATCAGCCAGCAAAGAACGACTTCTACAAATTTTATGTCAGGATATAAATTGTGATGTTTTGTGTGTGCAAGAAATGCACAGAGATACTACTCAGCAAAGACCAAAAATAGCAGGCCTGCAGATTGCCATTGAGAGACCCCACAGGCAGTATAATAGTACCACTTTTGTGAGGCACAGTATAGCAGTGCTCTGTTTCTCTATCAAAGGAGAATGATATTGAATCTTAAAATTGAGTTGAGCAGTTGTACAGTAACATCCGTTTACAAGCTTCTTGGTGAAAAATTTAACCTCAGTCCCCCATTGAAGTTTCAGATTCGGGACACTCACTTCGTCGTGGGCACCTTTAATAGCCATACTAGTAGTACATGGGGCTCCAAGAATGATGATGTAAACAGAGAGGAGGTACTGAAGCGGGCTAACTGCAGAAGATTAACTCACTCACATGACAGCAAGTTACCACCTTCATTTAACAGCAGCTACTGGGAAAGGGGATATAACCCCGACCTGCTTTTCGTCAACAACACTGTTTCCTGCCACTGTGTGGAGACTGTATCATTACCCAACATAGGCCAGTCTGTTGTCAGGTGTCTGCAGCAATCAAACCACAGGTGATCCCGTTCTCTAGGTCATTCGGCTTTAAGAGGCCAACTGCAGGAGTTTTGCAGAAACTCGGGATGAGGAAATACTAAGTGTCGAAACCGTGACAGACTTCTAAGACCATTTTGTAGATGTGGTGAAGAGATGCATTCACACTTCGATCCCCAGAGGCTGCTGTACAACATACTTTCTGGGTATGAATGAAAAATTAATGTCAAAACTCCTAGAATACCTTAGACTGCTTGATGAAGATTCGTTCAACAAGGATACAGTAAAATCAGGACAGACTCTATCCAAGGAATTGGAGAAAGCCAAACAAAATCGATGGCTTGAAATGTTAGAGAGTATTGACATGTCTAAGAACAGCAGAAAAGCTTGGAAACTGCTCAAACAACTCAGTAATGGCCCTACTGTCCTCGAAGTTAGACCCAACGTTATCCCAAATGAGGTCTGCCACCAGGTGCTGCTGAATGAGAAAACTGAAGGAAGAAAGAAAAAAGAATAATATGGCAACATCCAAAAACAAAAGTACTGTCTACCAAGTTTACTTCGGAAGAACTGAAAGCCGCTATTAAAAGTGTGAACCCGGCAATCTGCCAGGACTTGACAATTTATTGGTGGAGCACATGAAGCGTTTTGGACCTGCAATTTCGGGGTAGCTACTGCAATCCTATAACAACTGCCTAACATGACAGCAGATTCTTTAAATGTGCAGGATGACAAGGATCTTTGCTATACTGAAACCTGGCAAGCCAGCTTGCAATATGAAGAACTTCTGCCCTATATCTTGTTTGTGCCATCTATATAAAATACTTGAAAGAATATCGCTTTATCATCTCAGCCCTGTCAACAAGCTACAACTGATTTCACAAGAAGCTGGATTTAGAACAAATAAAAACTGTGCAGCACAAATACTCAATCTGACACAGAATATCAAGGATAGTTTTGAGAGGGGTTTGGTCACAGGAGCAATATTTGTGGATCTCTTTGCAGCTTATGATACCGTGCAGCACAGTATCACGTTGCACAAACTGTATCAACTAATGAGAGATTATGAATTTAAGACCTTCATAGGAACTCTGATTCAGAACTGTAGATTCTATGTCAAACTAGATGGCAAGAATAGTAGAAATAGAATGCAAAAAATCAGTCTGCCTCAAGATAGCATCCTAGCACCAACCTGGTTTAACATCTATTGTAGTGCTCAGCCACAATTCTTAACACAATAAGCTTCATCTGTGCTGATGATCTGGTGCTAATATCTCAAGCCAAAGACTTTGAAACAGTAGAGAGACATCTAACAAATGGACTTCACTCTCTTGCAGCATACTGCCAAAATAAGTATGTGAAACCAAATCTGGCCGAAACTCAAGAATGCACTTTTCACCTGTGAAACAAAGACATGAACAGAAAATTAAAAGTCGTACGGGATGGTGTGGAGCTGGCGCACTGTCGTAATCCAAAATATGCTCCGGTCACACTGGATTATGCACTGACATTTAGGAAGCACTGACAAAATACAATACAAAAAGTATCTGACTGCAATAATATCATCAGAAGGCTCACAAGTAGCAGATGGGGTGCCCAGCTGACAATACTCAGAACATCGGCACTTGCATTATGTTTCCCTGCTGCTGAATATATCTGCCCTGTTTGGTTCAGTTCTGTTCATGCCAGGCATGTGGATGTTGCCCTCAACAAGACAAGCAGAATAACATCAGCATGTCTATGAACAGCCCCAACCTAACAAATGGCAGGGATAGCTCCACCAGATACAAGACAGGAAGTTGCTGCAAACAGAGAGAGAAGCAAAGCAGGTCTAAACGTAGCACACATGCTGTGTGGACACCAACCTCCTCCCCCCAAGCAGGCTGAAATCTAGGAGAGCTTTCTAAAAATTTCCGTCAAAGACAGTACATCACTGTCAATGGCACAACAAAACCTGTGGACTACCAGAAACACAGACACCACATCATGGATCCTACCTTCAGAGCCCCCCCCCACTCCCCCCCCCCCCCCCCCCCCCCCCACACACACACACACACCTGCAATGGCAAATATGGAGGTCCCTCAACAGACTAAGAAATGGTGGGTAGAACAAAGGATAATATGGGCAAAGGGAACTGTCTGGGGAACCCATCAACTATATGCGATTGTGGAGCCAAACAAACCACCAAGTACCTGTACATCTGTCCTCAGTGCCCAGTTTCCTGCATGTCGAAGGACCTGTTGTGAGCCAGGGACAGTACCATTGAGATCGCTAATTTTAGGTCTGATAGTATTTAGTGTTTGTAATCTGTTTGTATACAACTGTTATTATATGGGTCTATTGTCTCACATTGTACCCCTGTTTCCTTTGTATGTATTAATTAATAAATAAGCATTTTGTAACAGTTCTTATTCCTGGAACACTCCATGCCAAAGAAGTAAATCTTAGGAAGCCATTATATTTTGCTGCCTTGTGTCCTATTCACAAAGAGATGTTTATATATAGTCACTGATTCTGCCACACTGTAAGAGAAAGCATTAGGCAACAACTGGTGACTTCTGTCATAAAATGATGGCTAACTAAAGCTAGAAGTGCAGAACATTATTTTATTTTCCGTGTTGAACTGAAATTCAGAAACTTGGTTTATTTTTGTGAGATGAAGTTTTTATCATAATCTGGAATGACACTGCTCCATACCTGCATACATAATACGAGGTACATTCAAGTTGTTAAACCTCAGTTTTTTTGGTCCGGGCTGGAAACAGACATAAATGTGCGGTTCGTTCACTCATGAATACATGACAGAGATGACGGCACTGTACAGCAGACAGTACTCTGGCAGCAGCAGCAAGAGCGAGCAGTGTATTTGACACTTAAAAACTTTCACATTTTCATTTCAAGAACAGTATGTAATAATGTGTTTTCTCCGTTGGCATAGTATGACACTGATTGAACCTCATCAGCAGTTGAGTGAGACATGATGTGATGGTGTAATGGCTGATTTTAATGTGTGTTCATAGGTGCTACAGTTCAAAGAAGGCACAGTGTCTTGTGACAATATAAATCAAGACAATCTTGGCCTCGCATCGACCAGTCTGACATCATGATCGAGTGAATGCAGAAAGTTGTTTTGGAGGATCACAGAATAACTGTGGAACATATTGCCTCAAAAGTTGGTATTTCTGTGAGATTCTTGCACATACTCCAGCATGAAGATCTGAAAATGCAAAAAGTGTCCTCCAGATTGGTTTCAACAAATGAGCACAAGACTGTGCTCATGGTATGTTGTTAGGCAGCGTTGGTGATGATTACATGAATGACATTTTTTTCCCACCAATTGTGACAAGGTGTGAGGCATGGATACCATTTTTCAATCCTGGAACAAAATGCCAGTGAGTTCAGTGGAAGCGCACACTCTCACGACCACAAAAAAAAAAAGAAAATTGGGTAAGTGCCAGTGCTGGTAAAATGATGATGGCCAAGTTCTGGGACAGCAATGGCATAATCCGTACTCATTGCATTCCAAAGGGAACTGAGGTGAGAGGTGCATTCTACCAAGGTATTTTGAAAACCAAGCTCCATACAGCATTGCTTGAAAAGATGGCGAGAAAGGCTCTTTCACTGAGAGACAGCACTGACACATCGGGCGCACTCAGTGCTGCTGTTTCTTTGTCACAACAACTTTGAAATGATTTCTCATGCTGCTTACTCAGCAGATGTGGCTCCTAGTGACTTCTGGCTGTTTCCAATGATGGAGCGCTCTTCATCGTCACTTAGTCACTAGCTGAGTTGCTATTGTGTCAGCGCTTCTCCAGTGCTCAAACCAAACACCTAAGGAAGAGTTCATGGTGGCCATGGAATCAGGACACTGATGTTGTGAAAAATGTGTATGGCTGCTGGGAGATTGCATTGAGAAGTAACACACCGTTTTGTGAGAGATTAGTGTGTGAGTAAAAAAAAAAAATGTTGTTGTTGTAACTTGAATGCACCTTGTTAAGAGGGACTCTGCTGAATTGTTCTTAGGTGATGAACAGGGAATTAATAAGTGTGACAGAGATGATGAAAATAGTATCCTAAAACTATTTTAGCTATTACGTGTTGTTCTCTTCTTACTCGTTTATAGAAGTATTATGATTAGTTTGTAAATAACTTGTGTTTTCAATTGGTGGGCTTATTTCAAGTAATTACTGTGGTCATAAGGGTAAATTATTTATCACATTCTAAGATTCATCATCTGTAAAATTAAGACGACAGTGGACGAGAGCAAATAATGGAAGACACAAAGCTTGCAATGAGAGATTTGCCAATAGGGCAGAACATATCATCATGATCATGATTACAGTTGGGAAAACACTTAAGGAAGTATTTCAACTTCTGAAGCCATTTCACAAAACTTATATTGTGGATGGAACACAGTGGTATGAATTGTAGAAAACTGGTTGTCATCATTATAAGACGGCCGAGCCTTCAATTGTGATGCTTGTAGCCAGAAAAGATAGAGAGCTGACTCACCAAGGTCCTATGAACATGTGTCCAGAAATGCATCCTTGCCATGGTAGATGATGCTGACGAATAAAAGTTTCTCTGACCATGTGCCGTGTGTTCCTTGTGCGTTGCAGGCTGTCTGATGTTGTGTACTGTAAGCAGCTGAATGATCTGTTAGTCATGTCAGGAACAAGCCAAGATAGTGTTTTCATATGGCCAAGCAGATGGAAATGGCCGAGTCAGTACGGCAATACCAAAACAAGTATCCTCGCAGACACCAACCACATCACACAACACTTCAAGCCGTATTTGAGCATTTGGTCATAGGCCCTTTCAGACAGATGAAAATGCAAGGAGATGGTGGACTATGCATACATCACATTTGAAGGTCCGGGTTCTACACGATATTAAGACAAATCGTAATACGGGCACCAGGCAAGTAGCCCACCAACATGGTGTAAGCCAAAGTATGAGGATGTGTATTCTGGATGACAATCACTACTGTCCGTATCACCTACTCCAAGTGTTAGGGTTTCCAGCCATGGATTTCCCTCTGCTAGAAGGAGTTTGTCGATGACTTTAGCATCAGACTGTCAAAATTTAAGGGATTTTAGTCATCAGTCATCTTTACCGATGAAGCAGCCTGTATCAGAATTGGCATCCTCAATCTACAAAATCATCATTTAGGGGCTACATACAATCCTCAGTAAATGGTTGAGATGTCTCGTTTGTATTGGTTCAGCATCAGTGTGTGTCCAGGGATTCTTGGCAATCACATACTTGGACCACTTATTCCATAACACCTCGACAGAGGAACGTACCTGGACTTCCTGTGGAATACTCTGCCTGGACTGCTTGAGAATGTGCCTTTGGCAGTACAACAGGTTGCGTGGTTTCCGCATGATGGAGCACCACCCCACTTCCATATTACCATTCATCATTTCAACATCTTCCTCAGACATTGGATAAATTGCGGAAGCCTTGTGGCATGGCCAGCTAGATCACCGGATTTAAACCACTTAGATTTTTACCTCCTGGGGCATCTGAAAAGCATTGTATATGCGGAACAATTTCCTGATGTGAAGACCCTTCAACATTGTGTTCACGATGCCTGTGATGCTATTCGGAGAGAGGCCACAGTGTGCCAAAGAGTGCAGAAATCCATGACGCGACATGAGAGTCAGTGGATTGCATCTCATGGAGGCCATGTCGAACATGTGTTTTCATGTGGATGCAATTCAGCTCTCTGCTGTGTTCCGGGATGATTTGTTGTCATTGCACACACAATGTCCGTTTACAAACACATGTTCATAGAACGTTTTTCTCTCCATTTCTGATCCTGCAGTTTGTCGGTTTTCTTAGTGTTCACCCTGTGTATATAAATAATGTAGTGGATGTTGGTGGAAGTTCCATGAGACATTTCACAGGTGGCGCTGCTATGTATGGAATAGTTGCGACGATAGAAAATTATACCAGACTCCAGGAAAATCTGCAGAGGATCAACACTTGGTGCAGGAATTGATAGTTGATCCTCAACAAATTGGCGGAAGACCCATTATTGTATGAATACTCAATTGCAGAACAACCAGTGGAAGCTGTCAAATCCAAGACATATTTAGGAGTAAGCATACTACAGTTCGATTTAAAGAGGAATGACCACTTAAAAGTAATTGCAGACAAAGCAGATGTCAGACTGAGATTCATTGGAGGTATTAAAAAAAAAAAACCGTTATAGGTTACATTAGTAAGAGCAAAAGTGCTATGGAGATGCTCAGCCAACTCCATTGCCGAATACTGCAACAGATAGTTAGATCAGGGGTGTGGTTTACCATTCAATTTTTGAGTGTGTACATTCCTAAAACAATCAACAAATATATAGCTTCCTCCTGCATACGTCCTGAGAAAAGATCATGAACATAACATTAGAGTTAGACTTACATGGAGGCTTACTAACAATTGTTCTTCCTGCAAACCATGTGTGACTGAAACAGGAGAGCTGGAAAATGGCAGTGGTACATAAAGTGCACTCTGCCACACATCATAAGCTATCTTGCGTAGGTGTAGATATAGAGAATCAAGGATCTGATGTTCCCCAACTCTTAGAAAACTTGCTGAAGAGGCCGGCCTCTCAGTTCGATTATAACTTGGGAATATGACAGAAAAATTGAAGCTGCATTGATTTGCAACAAAATTTGTTACTCATTTGATAACTGAGGGACAGAAGGGACAGTGAGATAATATAATATTTTTGTGTAGAAGAAGGTGTAATTAGATGAATGATGGACACCAACTTTACTTAATGAAGGTGTATTCAGCACTTGCACATACAAGAGCGCGGAGCGAACTGCCTCTGGCTGGAACACATACAGTATATATACAGCTACAGAATATTCCACTACAATGATTTTTGATATTTGTGGATACTTCTAGAATGTACTTGAACTGAATATAGAAATTAAAATTATACAGTCCATGTTAGTTTGGAACTCGCGACCCTCCATGCAACAGTTTAGTATTATAAACTACTACACTACGGTGCTACTCAGCTTCTTCTGCAACATTGCTCTCTCCTTAAGAGGACAACGTCAGGGTGTTATGTCCTCCTAGTCTGGGAATGCGTCATTGGTCCTGCATACTCCGGTTCCTGATGACTGATTCCCGCCCTGGCGGTGATCTTCTTACAACTTCTTTCTCTGCTATGCTCTAAGTCACCTTTCCGCTTGTTGCCTGTTGTTAGAGCTTCGAATTTACCCTGGGTTGCAGGATCCTTGCAGGGCTTCTTTCGGATGTGGACCGTATCTCTGATCTTTCGTTGTCTTGTGTCGGTGTCGAAATCTTCAACTTCATAAGTAACATCAGACAACTGTCTTACAACCTTATAAGGTCCAAAGTGGCATCTGAGGAACTTCTCAGAGAGACCAACCTTCTGAACAGGAGTGAAGATCCACCCGATGTCACCAGGCTGGTAGACAACAGGGCGGTGGATCGCATCATACCTTCAACGATAGTTTTCTTGAGCCTGCAGCATGCGGAGTCGAGCTAAGTGCCGAGCGTCCTCAGCTCTGGTTAAAACGTGGCCGATATAGTCATCGTCCAAGTCATCAGAATGTAATGAGAACACAGTGTCCATCATGGTAGTCGCCTCACGCCCATGCACCAGAAAAATGGCATAAATCCTATGGTGTATTGTTTGGCGGTGTTGTAGGAAAACGTCACGAAAGGTAGCACCTCACCCCAGTTGCTCTGCATCGCTTGGTGTAAGGAGTGCAAACATTGGATGATTGAACAGTGGAAAAACATTGTGTGATCTTTTGATCTTTGGTGTGATGTCATGTGTGCTGGACTGCTGTTGAAATTGCTTGTTAATATTTTATAAAGTTTTAGTCTTCAGTTACTTATTTTAAAGTTTATTTGTGTTAATATTTGCTGTAAAAGTAACTTATTAGTGGATTTTCATTAATCTCAGTTTTTCTTCCTGTGTTATTGACTCGAGTGGTCTGTTATTTGTGAGTGTGCTTAAGTCGTTTGTCTAAGCCTCATGCCTCAGTTGTGTGTTTACATTTTGCGGCATGCAGTTGCAGCTGTAGCGGTTATAAAGCTAAGTACTGACAAAGTGCACTGTTATACAGTTATTAAATTTAATAATTTTCAACAGTGTTTTGTGCTGTTCGTGGCAAAATAGCGACTTAATTAAGTTCTGGAAAAGTTCTCTCGCTGTGTTTTTTAGAGTTTTTTGTGCATTTAAGTCGTTCAGTAAATTTCGTGTTTTAGTTTTCAGCTAACATTTCTTATTGTTTCTAGTGAAATATTTCAGTAAATTTTCATTTCGGTGTTTTAACTTCACTGAGTGTTCCAGTAGCCTCTTGAATTTTTGGTTTTAGCTAATAATTTTGTGAGGTTTTGTTGGTATTTGGTATTAGCTGTGGTGTAGTAGTATTAATATAGTTGCTTTCTTTATAGACAGAGAATTTAGATACCGCCATTGTTAGTTCTATAAATAGTTCCACTGGTGTAATAACTAAGCTTGGTAACATAGACGTATAGTTTTCATATATATATATATATATATATATATATATATATATATTTCCAGTAACTGTAAAATTTTATTTTACCACGAGTGAGAAGTGTTGGCTCTGTCGTAGGTTTGTGAGTAGTGGGTTATGATGTGGGATTTGTTCAAAGTATTTTCATTTGGGGGAATGCATTGGGGAAGCCAGTGGGCATTCTAGCGAGATGCTCTCCTGGGAATGCAGAATCTGTAGTAGAAATAAATTGATAGAGGAGAAGGAGCGTAAGATCTGTGCCCTTCAGGTGCAGTTACAATGCACAAAGGAGGAGCTGGATAGGTTGAGGAGGGTGAAGAGTGGTGGGGAATGGGAACTTGCAGTTGGCAAGAAGGCAGCTAGGAGGAGGAGGTATTCAGACAGTTGTACTTCGTGTATATGCAATAGATTTGAGCAACTGTCAGAGTTGAGTGGAGAGGAGCTTCTTGCAGTTGTAGATGTAAGGAACATGCAGCAGTCATCAGCAGTTAGGAGACCTAGGTCAGTTGCAAAGTCTAATAGAAAGTAGTAGTTTCTGCCGCTAAGTAGTTCGCACGGTAGAGGTGTGGGTCAGCAGTTGCAGGAAGTGTTGGGGAGTGAGTACCAGGTCACCAACATTGTGAAGCCTAGTGCGGGGTTAGCTCAGGTGACTGACAGCATAGGGGAGTTATGTAGGAATTTTATGGAGGAAGATCAGGTAGTGATAGTGGGTGGAGTAGGGAACAGTCTTGATAGGGACGGGGAATATGATGTAAGTGGTGACCTGGTAAAGATAGCTACTCAAACTGGTAGCATTAATGTGCCATTTCATGCTACTGTTTCAGCATCATGATTGGCCTCATCTTAATGCGACTGTTAAGCACGTTAACATGGGGCTGGAGAGGATGCCGATGGCAGAAGGAATGGGTCACATTTCAGTGGTGCCAGTTGGGTCTATATTCTCTTTTCTCTTTGAGGTACTGGATGGGTTAAACAAAAGGTTTGAAATGCTAGGCATATTTTTTTATTTAACTAAGGCGTTTGATTGTGTTGATCACAAAATATTGCTTCAGAAGTTGGATCATTATGGAATATGGGGAGTAGCTCACAATTGGTTCACCTCTGCTTTAGCAACAGACCGGGAAAGGTCGTCATTATACACAATGTTTAGAATGGCTGTGATGTGGGGTCTGAGTGTGGTACAGTCAAGTGGGGGAGGGGGGGGGGGGGGAGGCGGTGCCCCAGGGTTCCATGTTGGGGCCACTCCTATTCCTTATTTATATAAATGATATGCCCTCTACTATTACACATAACTCTACAATATTTCTGTTTGATGATGACACTAGCTTGATAGTAAAGAATGTTGTGCGCAAAATTGGCTCGGTTTCAAATAGTGCAGTTCATGACCTAAGTTCATGGCTTGTAGAAAATAAACTAACACTAAATCACAGTAAGACTCAGTTTTTACAGTTTCTAACACACAATTCAACAAAACCTGACGTTTTATTTTCACATAAAGGACATATGATTAGTGAAACTGAACAGTTCAAATTTCTAGGTGTTCAGATAGATAGTAAACTGTCGTGGGAAGCCCACGTTCCGGATCTTGTTCAGGCAGTGGTGCCATTTTTACTATTCAAATGGCATCGGAATTGAGTGAGTCGTTTGACACAAAATGTAGTCTACTTTGCTTATATTCATTTGCTTACGTCATATTGTCTTATATTTTGGGATAACTCTTCCCTTTCTAAAAGGGTAACTCTTTCCATTCTAAAAGAATATTTTTGTCTCAGAAATGGGTGGTTCGGGCAATAAGTGGTGTAAGTTCACGAACCTCTTGTTGACCCCTGTTCACGAGTCTGGGTATTTTGAAATTGACCTCTCAATATATATACTCCTTACTGTCATTTCTTATTAATAATATTACCTTTTTCCCTAGAATAATCAGCTTTCACTCAGTTAATACTCGGCGGAAATCAGACCTGCGGACTTCCTTAACTCTTGTGCAGAAAGGTGTGCAGTATACTGCTGCATCCATTTTCAGTAAGCTACCACTCAAATTCAAAAATCTTAGCAGTAATCCATGCACTTTTAAATCGAAAATGAACAGTTTCCTCATGGGTCTGTCCTTCTATTCTGTTGAGGAGTCCCTTGAAAAATTAAGCCGATTCTTGTTGTATTGTTGATTGCGTTTACTTAAACGTATGGATTGACTTTTTTTGGGTCCATAAACATTTTATTTTTATCTGTTATTACTTTTATGTTGTAATTTCAATGTTCCATGACCTTGGAGATTTGCTCCTCAATTTGTTCCAATGTGTAAATAAAAAAATAAGTGACAAATCATGGTACACAATGTGGCGATCAGATGGCAGGGTTTGGGTTTGGTCAGTGTCTGGTGAACATATCTACCAGCGTGCGTAGTGCCAACAGTAAAATCCCAGAGATGGTAGTGTTATGATAGGGTCGTGTTTTTCATGGAGAGGACTTGCACCCCTTGTTTTGTGTGGCATTATCACAGCACAGGCCTACGTTGATGTTTTAAGCACCTTCTTGCTTCCCACTGTTGAAGAGCAATTCGAGGATGGCTATTGCATCTCTCAACATGATCAAGCACCTGTTCATAATGCGCGGCCTGTGACGGAGTGGTTACATGACAATAACATCACTATAATGGACTGACCTGCGCAGAGTCCTGAGCTGAATCCTATAGAGTACCTTTAGGATGTTTTGAAATGCCAACTTTGTGCCAGACCTCACCAACCGAACTCGATACCTCACCTCAGTGCAGCACTCAGTGAACAATGGGCTGCCATTCCCCAAGAAACCTTCCAGCTCCTGATTGAACCTATGCCTGTGGGAGTGGAAGCTGTCATCAAGACTAAGAGTGGGCCAACACTGTATTGAATTCCAGCATTACCAATGGAGGGTGCCACAAACGTGTAAGTCATTTTCAGCCAGGTGTCCGGATACTTTTGATCACATAGTGTACATAGGGTAGACTGGCAGCAATTTTCATACTAGATACACTGGACACTTCAGCTGTTACGGATGTAAGGAATTCACAAATACAGCAATAGCAATACACACAAAAACATTGGACACCCTTTCAAAAACATACTTGATCTTAAGGTAGGTACTTCATCACTTCCAGAAATCACATCAGTGGAATTATTGGAGGAGCTGGAAATTGCTGTATGGCACAAAAACAAGGGAAAAAATTCTCATTGACAAACTTTTCAAATGTTTCTCCTGCATGTAACAGCTATAGTAAATACCACAAATGGATTCATTCTTCAGAGACTCTACCCAACTTTGCAACAAAATAGAATAAAAGCATAATTGATCATTTATAAGTCAATAACAGAGAGTGTAGGTAAAATAAATTTGTAACTTACAACTTTATGTAAGTAACATAATCTGCAGCAAATATAGTGATGTTGACTGCTTCCAAGCTTTTTGCGAAACCATGCTGTAATAGCTTAGTAATATGTTTTAATTTCAGGAACAAATAGTGTCAATGATGATTTGCATGTGCATGATATCCTGGATAATGCTTGTAAGCAGACAGACAAATAGACTATTTCTAACATTAGCATGTGGAAAAACAATCTCAAGATTGATTTAATCTGATTTTTGGTTTCCAGTGCAACCTAAATGGATGACTGTCATGCAAGAGAGGCTGAAAACATACAAGCATACATCACACATAATACTAAAATAAATATTTGCACTTGACAGTGAGAATAAATTCTCAAAACATGTGCTAAACATGAAAAAATACTAACTGGAGCATATTTCATTATTTAAATCATGAATAAGATAATTGCAGGCTTTCCAAAAACATCAATTATAAAATTAATTTTATGGTTGTGGTCAACCAACCAGGTGTCTTAGCTGCTCATGAATCTTCTGGATTATATTGTCGCAGAAGAAGCTCAGTAGCACCGTGGTGTAGTGGTTATGATACTAAACTGTTGCATGGAGGGTTGTGAGTTCAAAACTCACCTGGACTGTACAATTTAAATTTCTATATTTGGTTCGAGTACATTGTAGAAGTATCCACAAATGGTAAGAATCATTGTACTGGAATGTTCTGTAGCTGTATATATACTGTATGTGTTCCGGCCAGAGGCAGTTCTCTCTGCGCCCAGGTATGTGCAAGTGCTGAACAAACCTTTGTTAAGTGAAGTTAGTGTCCATGATTCAGCTAATTACACCTTCTTCTATGTAACATTATTCTGGTGGAGGCACTGGGTATTGGAACTTGTGATAGTGCACATTATCGACGACATAGTGGCTCCCATCAGGCCACGATAGAGCCGCCGTTTACATGCAAGAAGCCAGAGTTCGAGCCATATTCAGCAGATCACAATCTACTGGAGACAGAAGAAGATGACGACATTACGATGACGGCAACTGTGTGCTACCACATGAGACATCCTTCTGGGTTCTCTGGTGACAATAGCAAAGAAGCTGAAGGTATACGAGCGTATAGCTAAATCTAACAAATGGGATGACACTGTGCGTTTGGCTAACACATTTTTGTACTTGGAGGGCACTGCCAAGCAATGGTATGATAAAAACGAGAAGTTCGCAAGCTGGGAAGTATTCCAGGCGGAACTGCGCGAGTATTTTGGCTACACACGACGACAAAGTGCAAGGCTGAAGATAAATTAAAGTGCAGGGCACAGCGTCCAGGAGAAACCACAGCATCCTACATTCAAGATGTCTTGGAGCTGTGTAAAATAGTGGATCCTAGAATGGAGGAGGAAGATAAGGTTGCACAACTCATGAAGGGTGTTACTGATACACATATCAAGCCCTACTCCTGAAGGAGATTTCGACAGCAGAAGACTTAATAAAATGGTGCCAGTATATCGAGAAAATGCATCAAAAAAGAATTACATGCAAGAAGTTTGAACAGCTTCTAAACGTCGTATAGATCTCTGTGATGGAGGAAGCAACTGATTTCACAAGTGTTCTTCTTCAGATAGTGAGAGAGGAAGTTCAGAAGGCACTTGGATTGCACGGTGAGCAAAAAACAGAGACGCTTCAAGAGGTCATAAGGGAGGAAGTGGAACATACACTGAACCCAATCTCCTGTCCTTCATTTCCCTTTAAAACGGTGAAAAAGTTGAGACCCAGGCTGAGTTATGTACCTACAATGTCACATGAGGAACCTGTTTGGGCACCAAGGAAGACTGACGTCTCGATGACCCAGGATAACCAACTAGTATGTTTCCACTGCAGACGACCAGGACATGTGGCGCGCTATTGTCGAGAAAGGCGGCGGGTATTTGATTATGCCCACGCCAGAAGACAGCAGACTGATCTTAGCCGACACCAACTCTGGGACAATGAAAGATTAACAAGATGATGTGGGTGCAGGATGACTTAGGTCACAATCGCAGCAAGCTAGCCGCTGGAGAGGACACTCCCAAGCACCCCGATCAAGGTCTCCATCGCTGTTTAGAATCTCCAGCCCATCACCTAGCCACCACAACCTGGAAAACTAAAGGGTGTGAACTTCCTTGGGGGTGAGGCTGCCAAAGAGAAAAATCCTCTGCCGTCGATCACTACAAAAATGATAGGAAACTATGCCAATATCCTCATGGATGGCCAACCAGCCTAAGCTCCTGAGGACTCTGGAGCATCATATTCAGTCATTTTGGAGAAGTTCCATCACCAGTTGCAGACAAAAAGTATTCGTCAACAACAAAACATCTCTGCTGAAGGTGACATATGGGAAATATGTAAAACCTACTGGAAGATCTACCATTTGTATGGGTGAAGGGGTCATACACAGCCCTTAGAATTCATCGTCTTACAAGACTGTAGTCATGGTGTCATTCTCCGAGTGGACTTTTTGAAAGCTTCTCAGGCAATCGTAGATTGTGGTCGCTCAAATATTATGCAAGATGAGATGAGATGAGATACTGTGGACAGGTAGATGCGCATCCGAGTGTGTGGAGACTGTGTGTACTGGATGAAGTGATCATTCCTGCAGTCAGCGCTATAAACCCCCCCCCAGGGGGTCCTCATCTCTTTTGTGGATACGTGCGTAGCGAGCACGGGATCCCGAGCTAATGTGGCCCTCCTTCCTTTCCGGGCTGCATACCTTCCTTTTCCACATCCTTCCCTATCCCCCATCTTCGCCCCCCCTCCCCTCACCTCTGGCTCTTTCCATCCCTTTCTCCCCCTCTGGGAGTATGGTTTGTGCCTACGTCCGGAGACGGACGCTCGTAAATGTAACACATTCTTCGCCTTCTCTGCTTGCATGTCTTCATCCTTCCTTTGTCCTTCTCTTTTCCTTACGTCTTCTCTTTACCCTTTTCTCCGCTGCGGCGTTTGAGACCTCTTTTCTTTCCTTTCCCTTTCTTTGTTTTTCCCTTTCTCTTTCTTCCTCCCTGTGCGTGTCTGAAGGCCGACCCACACATTTTCATGCGTAGCCGGTGACGGGGTAACGCGTAATTCCCTGCCCCGGGTAGACAGTTAGGACATGTACATACCCCCTGGTAATGGCCAGGCCCAGGGAGGGGTGATTACCTGAGCTGATACCTTCCGAAAGTGCCGATTGGTCCCTCCGTCCGTTTCTCGGGAGGTGTGACCTGAGGTGTGAACAATCACCTAAGGCGGGAGTGCCCTCAGAGAGGGCCCCCACAAGGGAGGAGCACGCCATTGGAGACGCCGGTAATCATGGGGGATTCTTCCGCAATGGTTTCCTCATCTACCACTATGTCTGCTCACAAGCGTAAGTTTACTGAGTCTCAGCCACAGACAGTTCTTCCATCATTGCCACAGTTCCTTGTTGTTTCTCGGTCTGACGAAGGTCACGACTTCTCCACGGTCAACGTCAGTGCTCTCCAGGCACAAAAATTGCTGCGTACTTCACTGCTCCACACCTTCCCTGTCCGGTTGGAAGTGCACCGCACCTTAAATTCCTCACGTGGAGTCGTTTATACTCGCTCCCTCGACGGATTGTCTGACGAGGAAATTCAACACTACCTGTCTGACCAGGGCGTAACGGCTGTTCATAGAGTCATGAAACGGGTTGACACGATCATCATTCCAACCCGTACTGTCTTCTTGACATTTGACAAAGTTCAACTCCCATCGAAAATCAAAGCGGGCTATGAGATAATTTCCGTTCGCCCTTACGTCCCAAACCCTACGCGTTGCTATCGGTGTCAACAGTTCAATCACACCAGCCAGTCCTGTTCCAATCCGGCCAAATGTGTTACGTGTGGCAAGGATGCCCATGAGGGTGCTTGTCCACCTCCATCCCCTCGTTGCATCAACTGTATGGGTGACCACGCTGCTTTCTCTCGAGTTTGCCCCATTTTTAAAGACGAAAAGCTCATTCAGGAAATCAGAGTGAAGGAAAAGGTGTCGACCTTTGCTGCTCGAAAATTATTCGCCAGCCGAAAGCCCACTGTGCCTCAGACAGGAAAATACAGCACTGTCCTTGCCTCTCCTCAGCCAACAAAGGAGGCGGCCACGCAGACTTGTGATCTTACCTTTAGTGACACGGTCGTCAGATCGGCCAGCGCAAAGATCGCCCGTTCAACCTCCCGACTTTCGCCTGCTCCATCTATGGCTCACCCTTCATCGGGTTCAGCTAAATCTCGATCCCAAAAGTCAGACACCCGGACTTCCAAAAAAGAGCATACTTGTGAAGATTTTTTACGTACCTCAACTTCACAACCATCTGTTCCTCCTTCATCTAAACATTATGTTTCCAAGAAGGCTAATAAGAAACCCAGTTCCTCTCCATCTCCCCCACGGCGTGTCTCATCTACAGCACCACCTGGCGGTAACCGCTCTCGGCCGTCTTCTGTGTCACCGAGGCGCACTGCCGGCGGCCGATCAACCGGCCGATCGCTTGTGGCAGGAGCTGATCCTGAACAACCTATGGATCTGGATCTTCTGCCTTCGGCTGAGTGCCGTTCCACGCTGTCGGTCGCAAGCTCTGAGCAGTCGTTGAGTTGACGGCAACCTTGGTCACATTCTTCCATTTTCTGTCCACCCTATGTCCATTATCCGTTGGAATATCCGCAGAATTCGAGCCAGTCGGGATGAATTGACGATCCTCTTACGATCCTACTCACCGGTCATCTTCTGTCTTCAGGAAACAAAGCTGCGTCCCCACGACCGCTTTGTCTTCCCCCATTTTCAGTCAGTCCGATTTGATCTCCCCTCTGTTGAAGGCACTCCAGCACATGGAGGACTCATGATTCTTCTCCATGATACTCTCCATTATCACCCAATCCCCTCAAACACTTCCTTCCAAGCAGTCGCTGTCTGTCTTTCCCTTTGTGGATACACCTTCTCTCTTTGTACTGGATACATTCCATCGTCCACATCAATGGCACAAGCTGATCTCCTTCATCTTCTTGGTCAGCTTCCACCCCCCTATTTGCTGGTTGGGGACTTCAATGCACACCACCCACTTTGGGGATCTCCACATCCTTGTCCGCGTGGCTCACTATTGCTAGACGTCTTCCACCAAGCGGATCTTGTTTGCCTCAACACTGGGGACCCTACATTTTTCCCTGCCTCCACGACAAATTTCTCTCATTTGGACCTTTCAGTCGGTACTGTTCCGCTAGCTCGGCGTTTTGAATGGTTCGCCCTTGCTGATACACACTCGAGTGACCACTTTCCATGTGTCCTTCGATTGCAGCCACAACTGCCATATATGCGCCCGAGACACTGGAAGTTTGCCCAAGCCGATTGGACACTTTTTTCGTCTCTAGCGACATTCGATGACCGTCACTTTCCTAGCGTCGACGATGAGGTCACTCATATTACAGACTTTACTCTTACAGCTGCAGAACGTTCAATACCTCGCACCTCCGAATTGCCCAGGTGCCCCCCAGTTCCTTGGTGGAACGAGGCATGCCGTGACGCAATACGTGAGCGGCGACGTGCTCTTCGCGTTTTCAGACACCATCCTACATTGGCCAACTGTATCCGCTATAAGCAGTTCCGTGCACGGTGTCGTCGTGTCATCCGCGATAGCATGAAGGCAAGCTGGGACTTCTTTACTGGCTCATTTAACAACTTCACTCCCTCCTCGGAAGTTTGGAGTCGGATTCGACGATTATCAGGCCCGCCTAGGTTCTCTCCAGTCTCTGGGCTCACTGTCACGCATGATACATTAGTGGACCCGGTCGTAATTTCTAACTCATTGGGTCAACACTTTGCTGAGATTTCGAGCTCTTCAAATTACCCGCCAGCGTTTCCTCCGAAGAAACGTGCAGCGGAAGTGCGACCTCATGCTTTCTCCTCTCAAAATCGCGAAAGCTACAATACTGTTTTCTCCATGCAGGAACTCCAACATGCACTCTCCTCTTCTCGCTCCTCCGCCCCAGGACCGGATGGTATCCACATCCAAATGTTGCTGCATTTATCATACCATAGTCTGCGTTACCTCCTTCGCCTTTATAATCGAATTTGGATCGACAGTACTTTTTCCAGACGATGGCGGGAAGCTATCGTCGTTCCTGTTGCGAAACCTGGCATGGACAAACACCTCCCCTCTAGCTAGTAGTGTATGTAAGGTTTTGGAGCGTATGGTGAATTGTCGTTTAGTTTGGTGGCTGGAGTCCTGCAGTCTTTTAACACCTGCCGAATGCGGTTTCCGAGAGCATCGTTCTGCAGTTAACCATCTTGTTTCTCTCTCCACTTATATCATGAACAATTTTCTCCGGAAACGCCAAACAGTAGCAATATTTTTTGATCTGGAGAGAGCATACGATACCTGTTGGAGGACAGGCATCCTCCGCACACTGTTCTCTTGGGGCTTTTGCGGTCGGTTGCCCCTTTTTCTTCGTGAATTTATGGCAGAGCACACATTTAAAGTGCGGGTGAACACTACTCTCTCCTGTACTTTCTCCCAAGAAAACGGGGTACCCCGGGGCTCCGTGCTAAGTGTTGTATTGTTTGCCATTGCCATAAATCCAATTATGGATTGTCTCCTTCCTGATGTCTTGGGCTCCCTCTTTGTGGACGATTTTGCGATCTACTACAGCTCTCAGCGGACCAGCCTTCTTGAATGACGTCTTCAAGGCTGTCTCCAATCTCCTCCACTCTTGGAGCATCGATTTTGCGATCTACTACAGATCTCAATGGACCAGCCTTCTTGAACGATGTCTTCAAGCTGTCTCGATTGCCTCCACTCTTGGAGCATCGAAACAGGCTTCCGCTTTTCTCCCAGTAAGACCGTTTGTGTTAATTTTTGGCGTCGTACAGAGTTTCTTCCACCTTCCTTACATTTAGGGCCTGTCAACCTTCCGTTTTCTGACGTCTCTAAATTCTTGGTTCTTATGTTTGACAGAAAACTGTGCTGGTCCTCCCACGTTTCCTATCTTTCGGCTCGCTGTCTGCGATCCCTCAACACCCTCCGTGTCCTGAATGGTACCTCCTGGGGAGCGGACCGAGTGGTCTTTCTCCGCCTCTATCACGCCTTAGTGCGCTCGAAATTGGACTATGGAAGCATAGTTGACTCCTCTGCTCGGCCGTCTATTCTTCGGCGTCTACATCTACATCTACATCTACATCTACATCCATACTCCGCAAGCCACCTGACGGTGTGTGGCGGAGGGTACCTTTAGTACCTCTATCGGTTCTCTCTTCTATTCCAGTCTCGTATTGTTCTTGGAAAGAAGGATTGTCGGTATGCCTCTGTGTGGGCTCTAATCTCTCTGATTTTATACTCATGGTCTCTTCGCGAGATATACGTAGGAGGGAGCAATATACTGCTTGACTCTTCGGTGAAGGTATGTTCTCGAAACTTTGACAAAAGCCCGTACCGAGCTACTGAGCGTCTCTCCTGCAGAGTCTTCCACTGGAGTTTATCTATCATCTCCGTAACGCTTTCGCGATTACTAAATGATCCTGTAACGAAGTGCACTGCTCTCCGTTGGATCTTCTCTGTGTCTTGTATCAACCCTATCTGGTACGGATCCCACACTGCTGAGCAGTATTCAAGCAGTGGGCGAACAAGCGTACTGTAACCTACTTCCTTTGTTTTCGGATTGCATTTCCTTAGGATTCTTCCAATGAATCTCAGTCTGGCATCTGCTTTACCGACAATCAACTTTATATGATCATTCCATTTTAAATCACTCCTAATGCGTACTCCCAGATAATTTATGGTATTAACTGCTTCCAGTTGCTGACCTGCTATTTTGTAGCTAAATGATAAAGGATCTATCTTTCTGTGTATTCGCTGCACATTACACTTGTCTACATTGAGATTCAATTGCCATTCCCTGCACCATGCGTCAATTCGCTGCAGATCCTCCTGCATTTCAGTACAATTTTCCATTGTTACAACCTCTCGATACACCACAGCATCATCTGCAAAAAGCCTCAGTGAACTTCCGATGTCATCCACCAGGTCATTTATGTATATTGTGAATAGCAACGGTCCTATGACACTCCCCTGCGGCACACCTGAAATCACTCTTACTTCGGAAGACTTCTCTCCATTGTTGGTGGTGACTGTCTTTTTCGAAACCCATGCTGATTCCTACAGAGTAGATTTCTCGTCTCCAGAAAAGTCATTATACTCGAACACAATACATGTTCCAAAATTCTACAACTGATCGACGTTAGAGATATAGGTCTATAGTTCTGCACATCTGTTCGACGTCCCTTCTTGAAAACGGGGATGACCTGTGCCCTTTTCCAATCCTTTGGAACGCTACGCTCTTCTAGAGACCTACGGTACACCGCTGCAAGAAGGGGGGCAAGTTCCTTTGCGTACTCTGTGTGAAATTGAACTGGTATCCCATCAGGTCCAGAGGCCTTTCCTCTTTTGAGCGATTTTAATTGTTTCTCTATACCTCTGTCGTCTATTTCGATATCTACCATTTTGTCATTTGTGCGACAATCTAGAGAAGGAACTACAGTGCAATCTTCCTCTGTGAAACAACTTTGGAAAAAGACATTTAGTATTTCGACTCTGTCCACCACCGTGGATTACGTTTAGTGTCTGGAGCTTTTTACACCAGCCCTGTGGAAAGCCTTTATGCTGAGACTGCTGAACCTCCACTGTCCAATCGGCGAGCTGTCCTTCTGAGTCGTTATGCTAGCCATTTATCTTCCATGCCTGCTAATCCAGCCCATGACATTTTTTTTTTATGCCTCCTTGGATTTAGGGTATGCAGGCCGCCCTTCCTCCGTACTACCACCGGGAGTCCGCTTCCGTCAACTGATCCATTCTCTTTCCTTCCGCTTTCCTAAAACTTTCTTGACAACTTGGGGTACAGCACCGCCTTGGCTCCATCCCCGGACCTGCCTGCTCTGTGACCTTTGTCAGTTTCCCAAGGATGGTACCCCTTCACTTGTTTATCGTCGGGCATTTTCTGCTCTATGTGCACAAATGAAGGAAGCCACATTTATTTACACTGACGGCTCAAAAACATCGTTAGGTGTAGGGAGTGCCTGTATTGTTGGCGACACCCCAAATCGATTTCGGCTTCCTGACCAGTGTTCAGTTTATACTGCAGAGCTTTACGCTGTTCTCCAGGCTGTCCAATACATCCGTCGCCATCAGCGGATACAGTATGTTATCTGTTCAGATTCTCTCAGCTCTCTCTTCAGTCTCCAAGTTCCATGATGTTCTTATTACCATTGTATCGTCAAAGACTTTTGTATCAAAGCCCTGCCACTCCAAGAGTTGTTTGAAGTCGATGCTAAATTTATCTGGGGTGGTGCTCAACAAGATTCTTTCAATGTGCTGTGAAAAGCTCTGACAACTGATCCTGTACTTGGTCTGTATGATGAGAGAGCACCTACAGAACTACACACAGGTGCCATTGGGTATGGGATCGGTGCTGTTCTGGTGCAAATTTTGGATGGTAAACAGAAGGTTATAGCCTATGCTTCTAGTACACACACAAAAACTGAGAGAAACTACTCAGCCACTGAAAGAGAAAGTCTTGCTGTGATCTGGGTCATGTGCAAATTTCGGCAGTATCTGTATGGAAGGCAACTCACATATGATTAGATGTTCTACAGAAATTCCATGACACACCTAAGGCCGTAGGTTTAGTATAGAATCTGCAAGAGACTTTTCTGGCTAGGTTTTTTTTTTTTTTTTTTTTTTTAAGAGTGTCTGTTACTATGTATCACACTGTCGAGAGTGCCAGAGGATAAACCATCTGCCAGACTCATTCCAACTCCACCAGCCGAAACATCTTTCCAGCGTGTTGGGATTGACCTCCATGGACGATTTCCAATGTCTACTAGTGGCAATAGATGGATTAGTGTTTGCAATGATTATCTGACATGCTATGCCATTGCAAAAGCCGAGAAAACAGCCGAAGCATCTGAGGTAGACAAATTCATTGTGGAATTCATTGCATTAAAACATAGTGCCCCAAGGGCACTAATTACGGGTTGAGGGAAAGTTTTTAAGTCAAATCTTGTGACAGAGATAAACTGTCGGTCCAATATTACTCATCACATGGCGACTGTCTACCATCCAAAAAGTAACGGGCTTTCTGAACACCTTAATAAGACCTTGGCCAACATGCTATCAATGTTCGTCAATGTTGAGCAGAGCAACCGGGATGAGGTGCTACCTTTCGTGACATTTCCCTACAACACCACCAAACAATACACCATAGGATTTACGCCATTTTTCCTGATACATGGGCGTGAGGCGACTACGACGATGGACACTGTGTTCTGTCGTGATGGTGTAGACGACGACTATATCGGCCACGTGTTAACCAGAGCTGAGGACGCTCGGCACTTAGCTCGACTCCGCATGCTGCAGGCTCAAGAAAACTATCGTTGAAGGTATGATGCGATCCACCGCCCTGTTGTCTACCAACCTGGTGACATCGGGTGGATCTTCACTCCTGTTCAGAAGGTTGGTCTCTCTAGAAGCTCCTCAGGTGCCACTTTGGATCTTATAAGGTTGTAAGACAGTTGTCTGATGTTACTTATGAAGTTGAAGATTTCGACACCGACACAAGACAACGAAAGATCAGAGATACGGTCCACATCCGAAAGAAGCCCTGCAAGGATCCTGCAACCCAGGGTAAATTCGAAGCTCTAACAACAGGCAACAAGCGGAAAGGTGACTTAGAGCATAGCAGAGAAAGAAGTTGTAAGATGATCACCGCCAGGGCGGGAATCAGTCATCAGGAATCGGAGTATGCAGGACCAATGACGCATTCCCAGACTAGGAGGACATAACACCCTGACGTTGTCCTCTTAAGGAGAGAGCAATGTTGCAGAAGAAGTTGAGTAGCACCGTAGTGTAGTAGTTTATAATACTAAACTGTTGCATGGAGGGTCGTGAGTTCCAAACTAACGTGGACTGTATAATTTTAATTTCTATATTCAGTTCAAGTACATTCTAGAAGTATCCACAAATATCAAGAATCATTGTAGTGGAATGTTCTGAACTGTATATATACTGTGTGTGTTCCAGCCAGAGGCAGTTCGCTCCGCGCTCTTGTATGTGCAAGTGCTGAATAAACCTTCGTTACGTGAAGTTAGTGTTCGTCATTCATCTGATTACAGCTTCTTCTACGTGACAATATTTGATGTTACTGATGGTTGTTCAAAGCTTTGTTGGGCGTCTACTGAGCTGCTCCTGGTGCCCCTGAGCCTTTCCGACTGATAGATTGGATGTTGGAGAGTGACATAAATAAGGAACAGGATAGGCAGAGAGAAATTATTAAGAATAGCTGATCAGATAGAAAAGGTTTTACAGAAACATGGCATCAGACCAGTTTTTAAAAGAAAACAAGCCAAGAAACAGTGATACATGGGCAATAGCTTTACAGAATCAGTGGAAAAGTTCTCTCTTAGACAGGCAACAGTTAAGTAGTAAAGTTTTATCTCTGACAGTGTTAATCTCTGCTAATCATGGCACTTTTTCGCAGTATTTGTGTCACTCTCTGACATCTGACATTCAGTCAGCAAGATTCAGTGGAACTGGGAGAGCTTTTGATGTCCAAAAAAGCTCGTTGCCTCACAGTCTCCAGAACTTTTGTTTCACACGTGCTTTATTTGCACTGTTAAGTAACAATGACCTTAAATAGTAGTAGCTTTTTTGTTACACTGAATTGGTTATATTGGAAGACCATTTGTCCACTTTGTATGTTGGGTAATTGTAATATTTTGTGTAGAAATAGGGTATGATGCTTAGAAATGATTAGGTAATAAGTAATTATCATAACATTGGAAAATATAGTCCATGACAGATTTTTCTTTCACAAAATTGATGGCATTTGGATCCAGAGGTGTTAATAGTCATCAAAGTGGTAGTTCAGTAACTAGCTGTCAGTGCCTGCAAGAGCCCTATCAACACAAGCTGCAATGGAATGAGTGGTCACCAGACATGTATTCATGTATTCATTATTTGAGCTAGGGAGAAAAACTTTATATTTAGGTTGTAATAATGAGAAGCAATTTTGAATTTATTTGTTTGTAAGAAATGTATTGTAGTGTTTAGAACTTATAAGTTGTTTGGAAAGTTTATAACAATAAATATCCTGATATAAACTAAACTGAAGCAATCTGTGTTACCAAATGCTAAAGTACATCAGTAGATATTCACTTTTAACGTTTCGTTATACATTTTGAAATCTGTTTGTCTCAGATATAAAGTACAGTATGTAACAATGTCTGTTTTCTGCAATCCAAATACTGAAATAACTAGAACCTGTAATTTAGTTTTGCTCTGAGGCACACAAAATTAATTTTCATCGAAAGAATATTTTATTTATTTATTTATTTATTTATTTTGATCTCCACAAATATATGAAAGATATATTTTTGGATTGTTTTTGCACGTGTTACAGCTCATGCCATAACTTTCTGATTTTGATTTTTAAAAACCCCGTATGTCTCAATCGCTTGTAAATATTATTATCAATATGTAGTGAACCTAATTCTCTGAGAAGAATTTTTAATACTATTTAAATGTGTATGGATGAGGCACTTGGCCTTAAAGAAACACAGTTACCATCTTGTAATTTTGTTTAATATATATTTCGGCATCTTTTCAAATAAGTGATATCATTTTATAGAAACTTGTCAAATAATCTTACAGTATCTTTGTAAGAAGTCAAAACTGACAATGGTAAAAAACTTGAGTGACCTGAGGCTGAAATACTATACTGTGTAAGTATAAAAACCGTAATTAGTAAGATACTCCCTCGGAGACACTTCATAGCATTTTTCCCTTTTAACTTTTCATGTACTTCAAGAGTTGAGCAATTTGGTGTCCCCATGTATATCTGCATGTACAGTGGCTGTTGGCTGCACCTTTTGTGTTATTCCTTGCCAGGTGGTTATCACATTATTGTCTAGTGTTACAGATGTATACATCTTTGTTTAAACTACTCTTCTGCTTGTATCTTGAAATGAGTACATAGTTTTAGAAATCTATATTGGTGGCAGTGTAAGTAGTTGTTTACCCTTGACCATCACTTTACATGTCTAATTATATCTGATATTGCATAGAACCCTAACTGGCCATCTGTTATGTTGGACAAATCTTCTACTTGTGTGTTTATCATAATACTTGTTTGAAAAGAAAGTTTTCTAATTTCAATGCAATAATTTTTTTCTAACACTTTACTTAACTTTGCTCAACATAATCAATGTTTTAGGAAAGCTCGCAGCTGTGTCACTAATGATTTAAAAAATAAAAATCACACCACTTACTTATTTTCGAGCTTAGTGTAGGGCATTTCAACAATTAGTTTTCATTTACAAGTACATTTGTTTACATGAATATTTTTGATGATGTTTGTTTACATGAATATTTTTGATGATGTTTGTGTGTGTAATTTTCTGGCTCTCCTAAATTTTAGATGTCTTTTTGAAGTTATATCGCAATGCTAATGCTAGAAATGGTATCTTTATTTGGGTACTTACAGGTATGTGCCGCCTCCATTGCACAGAATGTCACACACATGCAAATTATCATGTACACTGTTTGTGTTTGTACTCAAAACATGGTACAAATATATTATGACACTACAGTTTCACAAAGAATTTGTACAAAGTCAGAGGTTCTGCAGTATTCTTGGATTTCGTTACATACATAATGTTTTCATTTATAAAATTTATTTTTATCACTGTTAACTACTGGACTAAATGTACATTAACCAAATTTCAGAGGCCAATGACTTCCCCAGCTCAGTAATAGACAATATGTAGAAACATGTAACAAAAAAGAAAGGAATCCATGGCTCTTTAGAAGGATCCAATAATACAAACAAGTGTATGGCCTCATATCTAATGTAGGTAACATTTCTCAGAAGATAGGAAACCTAATTAGGTCATGTAAAGTGAAAGTAGCTTTCACAACAAACTACAAAAGAAATTATCCACACCTTAAGTAATAAAAAAAAAAAAGAGATAAATTCTCAGACGTGGGAATATACAACATTACATGTAAAACTTGCTGCACGGGAAAAAGCAGGCAGAAATTTTCAAATTATATGCACTGAACACATCAGCTGTTAAACATGCAAGGAGTTTACAAAATCAGCAGTAGCAATACTCTTAAAAACCACTGGACACCAATTCAGACACATTGAAGAAGATCTTAAGCCATTCCACCACACCCTAAAATTACATACAATGGAGTTAATGGACGAAATGGAAAATTTTGTACACCACAAAAAGCAAGGAGAAAAATTCTCACTGACAACCTAGATAGTAAACCAGTTAATACATTGGAGCCGATGAACATATTAGACACGTTCACTATCTAACCATGAAATCCGATGGACGTATGTCATACATTCTTCACTTCTGGCTTGTTTGTGATTTAAACGCATGTTTTACCTTTTTTATGTGCAAGACTAATTGTTTGGCTTGTCGTAAGTGCACTATTTATGGCTAGTGCGCATCAGCCTCTCGTGAATGGTACCATTGTTATGTGAACTGTGTATGCACTTGGAATATTGTTGAATGTTGTTTTGTTCTATGTTGACTGTCATGTTGTGCTATTGTGTGAATCCTTCCCGTTTGTAAAAGCATATAAATAGTGAATATGGCTAATGGGCATCACTTGTCAAACTTGGAGATTGAAGAACCCTTGAACAGTGGCTCAGAACTTGACAATCTTTTGGACGATATCAGCGATTTTTCAGAAGATGATGATGACTCATGTGAGCTGGAGAGTGAAACCTGTGCTGCTGATAGAAATGATGGTAGTGAGTATGGAGAATTTCTATTAGTTAGGTTTGTCGTTCAGTCCAACAGCCTGCCCTTAATAATGAATGGTGTCATTTTGATGCACTCTCTGAATTACCTCTGTTTGAAGAAACAAGTGGAATTAAGATTCCTGTCAATACATTATCAACATAACTAGACTGTTTGTTGCAATTTTTTGATCACAGCCTGTTTCTAAAACTGAAATCAGAGGCAAATATGTGTGCTACTGATACTATTTCTGAACTTCGCCATCAGAACAGAAACAAACCAAAAGCTTTATTGAAGAAATGGGGGAGCAATGAGGATAGATGAAGTATATCAACTTTTTGCAATTGTTTCTCATGTATGTGGTGTAAAGTAACCTAAACTTAGGGGTTATTGGTCCGTAGACCCTGTGCTTGCTTCATCATTTGCTTCTCAGATAATGTCACAAGACAGATTTTATGCCATATTCAGGATGCTGCATGTGAACAATGTGCTATGGATACCTCAACAAGAACCATGCTGTGCCCCTCTGTGTAAAATAAGACCTGTTTGGGACTTTCTCATAGAAAGACGCAGAAGTCTTTTATCCATTGCGGAATCTGACTGTGAATGAAGCAATATGTCCTTTTTGTGGAAGAATTGGATTCTGTGTTTATATGAAAGACAAACCAGAGAAATACGGGATAAAACTGTATGTTGTAAGTGATGCTCAAAGAGGTCAGGTTACATGTGCAATGTTGAAGTTGATACTGGAGGAAAAGGAAATGTTGACAATTCTGTCAAATCCCTGCTGCTGAGGTTATGTTCCTCTTACTTGGCAAAAGGACATGTGGTATACATGGACAGATTTTATACAAGTCCTGCAGTCATTGAAGAACTATGGGAAAGAAATACAGTGGGAGTTGGAACTTTGATGATGAACAGGAGAGGTTTGCCTAGAGACCTAATAAATCAAAGACTAAAGAAAGGAGAAAAGACTTTTCATTGCAAAGGACACCTTTTCTGCTTGAAATGGAAAGACAAATGTGATGTACACTTGTCAACACAGTACGCTTGTTATCAAAACAGCATAAGATGACTGCTTTGCCAGTCAGTGTAAAATCCAGGAGTGGATATGTTGAGGTACTAAAACCAGACATAGTAGTAGACTACAACTTGTCTAAAACAGGTGTTGGCAAAGGAGATCAGCTAATGAGTTACTATCCCTTCCAGCTAAAGACTGTAAAATTGTGGAGAAAGATTTTCTTCCATATTTTTATGAGGGCAGTTGTGAATGCCAATATTATTCACAATATCAAAAAGTGTGCATTAGCAGATTTTATCTGTAAATTAGCAAAGTAACTGGTTCAAAAAGGAGTGGAACTAAATAAAGACACACATTCAGCATCTCCAGTTGTGAGTGCGAACAGTCTCGCAGCATGTCATTTTCCTGAGGAACTGCCAACAACAGAAAAGAAAACAAACCCAGCTAGAAGATACGAGGTCTGTTGGGAACAAAGGAAAGCTGCAGGAAAGGGAGTGAGGAAAGAGACCAGATACTACTGTAGGCCATGAAACATAGGTCTTTGTGTTCCTGTGTGGTTTGAAAGTTTTCATACTCAAGTGAACTCTAATTTGTAAAAGCGAGGAAAAAATTTCACAATAAAGCACTTAGTATTTCTTGTGGTCAAGTGATTTTAAATCAATAGCCTACCATTCCTTATGACTTATGAAAATTTTGTCCACTTTGGGGAAAAATAAAAATACTGAAAAACTGTATCTTTAGAGTAATATCTAAAAATCCCTGTATAATTTATTTGTGCTAAACATACACATATACATATTCATAAAGAGGAAGGATGGAAGGTTAAGCTGATATACTGCCTAAAGAGGTAAGGGAATTAGTAAATTCATTAAAAAATTGTAAATTGTAGAAAATTTCCTTAGGATCCGGGTATTAACTGGATTGCTGACCTGTTAGGCTCCGTTGTGTTAACTTTTTCAAATGTTTCTTCTGCATATGATAACTGCAGTAATTTTCATAAATATGTAGGTTATATTCTACCCCCCCCCCCTCCTCCTCCTCTCTCTCTCTCTCTCTCTCTCTCTCTCTCTCTCTCTCTCTAAACAAACAGTGTAAGTGGTGATTTGCATGTGTGTGACATTCTGTGTAATAGAAGAGGCATAATACCTGTAAGTAGACAAACAAAAGTACCATTTCTAACATTAGTATATAAAAACATGCCAAGATTCATTTAGTCTGATTTTTTATTGTAGTGTAACCTCAAAAAAACATCTTCATTGCAGGAGAAGCACCAAATCACACATGCAAATATCACCAAAAATTTTCTTGTGAACAAATGCTCTTGAAAATGGGAGAAAATTCTCGAAATGCATTGTGCAAGCATGAAAAAAATAAGGAACTGGCGTAGTTTTTCATTACCCACTTTAATTAAGATCGTATTTAAACTAATTTGTTGGTAGTTTTAACATTTTCCAGTACTGCCCTTTTTCTGCAGTAAATCAACTATTTTTAATTTTAATTCATATGGGGATATGACTTCTTTTTAAACTTTCATTTAACAGGTGAACTAAAAAAGGAATGAGTAAGTCTTCATTCATCCTTAAAAAAATTGGGGAAATTTCATCTCATCAAATTGAGACATTAATTTGCATTTTATTTGTAATTGTGTCTACCTCATTTGTATTGGTCTCATGCGTAAAAACTGATTCACTAGTTTGATAATCACCAAGACTTGAGATCGTACTTATGCTCCCTGGGTTAATAATTGTTGTTGCTGATGTTACATTTTGATTTTCTACCAAGTCTTCCATTTACGCAGTCCCATACTTAATTTGCTGTGTTCTTTGAGTTAAGTATTTGTTGTTGTATGATTTCTTTGGTGCGTATAGGATGATTCAGTTAAGATGTTTGTCTTAATTTCTAGAACCATTTAAAATATTGTAATTCTGTTTCCACCCTAATGAATTTTGACTTCTGTCTTTTCATAACTGTATTAATTACAGAGAGATTGGTATTGATTTCACATTTTTCGATGAAACCAGAATAATTTCTGCTTCTAGCTTCTTAGTTGCAAAGCAAATGTATGGCAAAGCTTTTCACTTTTCAAAATCCAATCACTGCTTTCTGAAAAATCACGGTATTTAGATCTTAGGCTCATATCTACTTTGATCATGAAACCAAGTGCTGTTTTATGCGGAAGGTCATGTTGTTATACATAACTTTTGTGTCAGACTGATGGGGTACTTGAACTTGACACAACTAAGAGAACCTACTTACAAA
The DNA here is from genome assembly GCF_023864275.1 of Schistocerca cancellata. Taxonomy (NCBI): domain Eukaryota; kingdom Metazoa; phylum Arthropoda; class Insecta; order Orthoptera; family Acrididae; genus Schistocerca; species Schistocerca cancellata. Next base: position 446,112,098 of record NC_064626.1, on the reverse strand, counting down.
AATGGAATAGTGGAAAAAACTTTTAGCTTAAAACTGTTGATAATCACATTTGGCTACATGTGGTTGGGCTGACATACCAGGTTGTGCAAGGCAATGAATTTGGCATTGAAGTGTGATTTACCATTATACTGTGCTGCTCTTCTTTCTGCAGACCATGAAAGAAAGGAGCGAGTCAAAAATTGAATTACTTTGTAAACCAGAGAATTGTATAAAGATCGTCAAATAATAGCTTTGTGTAATTGGTTTAATGTCAAAATACCCACTTATTCTGCAAAATTGCAACAGCAACAAATAGAAAATCACAAAAGAATAACAATATGAAAAGGATAGATTGCTACTCATCACATAGAGGAGGTGCTGAGTAGCAAACAAGCACAACGAAAAGACTGCTAAACACTAAGTTTTGGTAAAAAAAAAAGTCTTCATTCTGAAATAGAAACACACACACACACACACACACACACACACTCTCTCTCTCTCTCTCTCTCTCTCTCTCTCTCTCTCTCTCTCTCGCTCACTTGTGTGTGCATGTGGCTACAGTCGGTGGCTACTGGGGCCAACTACGAACTGTGCCTGTGTCTGATGTGTGCAGAAATCTAGGGTGATTGGAGGGAGTAAGGAGATGGCATGGCATGGGGGGGGGGGGGGGGGGGGGGAAGGATAGCAGTGTGTATAGGTGATGTGCTACTTGTGGTAACATGTGAGGATGTGATGGGGACAGGATTGGCTGCTAGGTGCACAGTCATATGGCTATGCTGGGAGGGGGAGTTGAGGGGGGGGGGGGCAGGAAAGGGAGAGGAGAAACATAGAGAATGGGGAAAAGACTGTAGGTGTATTGGTAGAACATGATGTGCTTAACTTCAGTGGCTGCTTCACAGCCTTTGCACGTTCCCACCAACACCATGTTTTCTGAACTGCGATGGGGGGAATGCTCCCGTAAACCCCTTAAACTCAACCATCAAGTGGTCCTTGTCCTCTCCCTACCTATCTTTCCCTACTCCCACTCCAGCAATGCACATGCCTTCTATTCCACCAACAAGCCTCCTGCTGTACGTCTCCTCCCACTTACCCACTTCCCCTTCCTCTTTCCCCTCCCATAACAGCCTCATGACTCTGCACCCAGCAGCCAGTCCTTTCCCCACTAGGTGTGCGTGTGTGTGTGTGTGTGTGTGTGTTTCTTTCTACTTCAGAAGGAAGATTTTTTTGTCCGAAAACTTAGATGCATAGCAGTCTTTCTATTGTGCCTGCGTGCAACTCAACATTTCCTCTATGTGGTTAGGAGCAATCTATCCTTTTATGTCCTTGTCATTTCATCCTCAAAATCACAAAAAAATGAAGTTATAAACATTGCCTTTAACTTCTGTTTATGTTATCAGGTGTTCAAAATGTCGCCATCTGCTGCAACACACATTTGCAGCCTCTGGTGCTTTTATATGAACTAAAGAGCTTCCTTTAATATTATTGTGCGTACTGCAACAAAGCAATATTTTAAGTCATCATTGGAACTTGTGAATGGATTTCATCTAAGAGTGTGACCAGAGAAAAGAGTCCAGTGGTGTCAGATTAGATGAATATGCAGGCCAACTGATAATGCCCTAACATCAAAGATTTGGACGACCTCTTTCCAAGTAACAAGTGAATAATTAGCTGAGCACCCATCATGCTGGTACCACATACATCAATGTATTTAAAATGGTACTTCCTCTAGGAGAGCTACACTATGTGATCAAAAGTATCCAGACACCTGGCTGAAAGTGACTTAAAAGTTTGTGGTGCCCTCCATTGGTAATGCTGGAATTCTTGGCCCACCCTTAGCTGCGCTGACAGCTCCACTCTCGCAGGCATATGTTCAATCAGGTACCGAAAGGTTTCTTGGGGAATGGCAGCCCCTTCTTCATGGAGTGCTGCACTGAGGAGTGTGAGGTCTGGCACTAAGTCAGCATTCCAAAACATGCCAAAGGTGTTCTATAGGATTCAGGCCAGGACTCAGTGCATGCCACGCCATTATTGTTCAATCATCCAATGTTTACGCTCCTTACACCAAGTGAGGCATAGTTTGGCATTTACTGGTGTGATGTGTGGCTTATGAGCAGGCGCTCGATCATGAAATCCAAGTTTCCTCACCTTCCACATAACTGTCATAGTACTTGCAGTGGATCCTGATGCAGTTTGGAATTCTTGTGTGATGGTGTGGATAGATGTCTGCGAATTACACATTACGACCCTCTTCGGCAGTCTCTGTTAGTCAACAGATGAGGCCGGCCTGTATGCTTTTGTGCTGTACGTGTCCCTTCACATTTCATTTCACTTCACTATCACATTGGAAACTGTGGACTCAGGGATGTTTAGGAGTGTGGAAATCTCACGTATAGGCATATGACACAAGTGACGCCCACACACATGACCACATTCGAAGTCCCTGAGCTCCGCGGAGTGCCCCATTCTGTTCTCTCACAATGTCTAATGACTACTGAGATTGCTGATATGGAGTACCTGGCAGTAGGTGGCAGCACAATGCACCTAATATGAAAAAAAGTATGTTTTGGGGGGTGTCTGGATACTTTTGATCACATAGTGTAGTTGCACTCCAGTAAGAAATGTTTTTATCTTTTATCTGTTTACGTTTCTTCAGTGAAGTAATTACCAGTCACTAGTCTCCAATAATCCCACAACAAATGTTCACATTACACCTCCTCTTATGATCAGCTTGCCTCGGTCAATGATAATTCTCACACCCAAACCTCCAGATATCAGATACTCTGATTGGTACCAAATATTGTGTGTCGATAGAGTATCAACCAAAACACCAATTTAGTTCATGCTGTGCGCTGTCGTCCAGTAGAAGATGCATAAACAGTAATTAAAAGTAACACCAGAACTACGGAGCATAGGCAAACTGTGTCATGAGCTCTGAATGTGAAGATCTCTGGAAGGTGAGTTGGTAGAGTGTCAGATCATCGTGCTAAATGTCAGTAGTTTGAAACCCATTGATGGTGATTTTTATTTACTTTTTATTTATTTATTTATCTATTTAATTTTTTTAACAGATTACGCGTGAAACTGTTGAATGGGAGAACATTTTTCTGCCATGTAAAAGGACATTTCAGAGTTTGTAGCAATGTTCTTTTGGCAGTCTGCTTTCGCTTTGTTAGTTGAAAGTAGCAAACCCGTAGCGTACATTTGTATAGATAGGTGTGGTGTTACTTATACATATGTATGCTATAGGTTTGCTACTTTCAACTTATGAAACGAAAGCAGACTGCCAAAAGAACATCGCTACAAACTCTGAAATGTTCTTTTACACACCAGAAAAATGTTCTTCCCCATAACAAATTCACGTGTAACCTGCTAAAAAAAAAAAAAAAAAAAAAAAAAATCACCTCCAGTGGGTTTCTAACTCATGACCTTTAGTACAACGATTTAATGATCTGCCAGAGAACTTAACATTCAGAACTTATAGATATGGTTTGCCAATACTCCGTAGTTCGTGCTTTTCTTTTAATTACCATTTACACATCTTCTACTGCACGACAGCACACAGCACAAACTAAATCGGTGTTTGGTTGATACTCTATGAAAACACAGCGTTTGGTACCGATCAGTGTGTTGACATCTGGAGGTTTGGGTGACAACGTCTCAATAACATACATTTCTTACATTTAATTTTCCGTGATTGGTAAAGGTAACTCCATTGATAGAGGGAATTCTTTGAAGAAAGAATCTGTTGTGATCCTACATCAGAACTGAACTACAGAATTCCAACCAACATTGTGCTGACATACCAGAGGCACTTGCAGTTTCCTTGGAAACAACATGTAGATTATGAGCTTCATGGTCCAGAACATCTACTCCATCCTCTTCACCCACTGCAGGCCTGCTCCTTACACTCTGCATAGTATTCCAGTGCCCCTCCAATAACAATTTTTTGCACATTCCATAAGTTGTCATTCTTGTTGGACACCATATGTCAGAATACCATTCTACATACAACTGAACTGTTCTCTTCATGTTCCATCTGCATTCTCCATAAGTAGAAAATATAGTTTCTCCCAGTTTGTAAAATACATTTATTTTTTCAGAGCAACCTGCTCTTGACACATGTGTAAGCCACAAACAGAATGTGCCTGTTTGATATCAGTATAGTGGCAGTGCAATACTCTGTGTCCTCCATATCCAGCATGATTTATTTTCTTACTTGGGTATGAAATAGTGAATTTATGCAGAAGAAGCAATCAGTGTCATATTCAAAGTAAATTCTAAATATTTTAATTATCCCAAAACTTGTAATTACTCCAACACTAGTTACCAGATTATGAAGAGTGAAACTTTGTTGAATTTGTCTCTTTTAGAATAATGATACTAGCATCAGAAATTCCTATAGTTCCATTTGGGAAAGCTAAGTTGATACCACTATCTCAGTAAGTAATGTAGCTATGAAAAGAGACTACTTTGTTTAGCAAAGACTTTCTCACATTTCCTATGATCGAAAAGGATTACAATAACTTCAACAGTTCCAGATATAATTGAGGTGAACAGCTTAGCTGAATCACTCTGTTTGCTCAAGGCTTATTTATGGCATGTTCGACAAACTTGATATCTGGAAACTATTTATATTTTTCTCTCGATGTGGACATTTTCTCCTTCAGTTGTTTTACTTTTTTATGGCAGATTGACATGGTCCTGAAAATTTATTCTCACGTAGCATGTGTTCTAATAGTATGCACATGCTGCTGAGGTAATGAATATTTTGTTGCAGCACTTTTTTTGTTTCTTCTTTGGCTCCACATAGGTCTTACCATTTTTGTTACAACTCACTGTTTATCATCCCCATTGTGTCTTTTTACTTTCCCTTATTATTTAGTATGTTATACATTCTATCAAAATTTATTAACAAAGGTGCATCAGGCATAGATATACCTATATTACTATACTCGTGTGTTGAACTTTTGGATGTTGTATGATATTATTTGTACCAGGATATGTGACAATTCTCAGTTTCCTTATCATCATTAGCAGATTCTTCTTTCACATTGTTTTTGTTAGAAATTAAGTTGTCTGTATTTACAAATGCATAAAAATGCTGCAAACTACTGTTAACTTCACGTTAGAGAGAACTTATCGTTGTACTACATTTTTGGGTTTCTTCCCTGACCAGTCGGCTGTGTATTGTGCAAGAAGTGACTGCTTTATTACGTCTGTGTGTACTCAGATTAGTCTAATCTTGATTTTGTCATCTCTACAGGAGCAGTACATATGGGGCTGAAATACTTTTCTACATTCTTCACTTAATGCCGGTTTTTGGAGCTTTGTAAGTTGGCTTTCTTGGGGTAATTGGTGCATATCATCAAGTGTGTCCCAATTCAGGTTTTCAGCGTTTCCATGATGGTCTCCCATAATTGAAACAAATCTGACAGCCCTTCTTCGAATACATGCAGTACTCACTGTTAATGCCATTTATTGTAGGTTCCACTTGCTTCAGCTGTATTGGAAGGTGGGACGCAGAAACTTATCCTGCCTTTCAAGTTAGAAGTTCCAGAGAAAGTTATTAGAGGCTGCATTGTTGTGTGTTGTATTGTCAAATTGGTATGCTTACCAGCAAATGAAGCCTCCTATCAGTTGGCCTGTATGCTATTAATTGATTTTAAATTTAAATTATCCCTGGTAATACGCTAAACTACAGCAAAAAGCCTTTCATTCCGAGTGCCAAATTGGAGGAGGCTAACTTTGATGGAGAATAGAATTTATATACTGCATTTATAATTCTCAGAGAACAGTGTGGAGATGATGTCCAAACTCTTCCATTAAAGTAAATTTACATTTAAGGGTAAAACGTTTTTCCAGGTGCTTGTGGATGAAGTTAAACCACATTCATCAGTGTCCAGCAAGAAGCGGATTAGAGGTGTTGAAGAAATGTTAAACAAAAAACCTACAAACTACACCTGGGGATCTTTAGATATTGATGAATTTGTCCAAAAGATAACACAAGAAGGCATAACAGACGCAAAAGTGGAGCAGGTCTCTAGTGGATACATTATTCATCTGGTAAATATTAGTTTTAAAATTAATTTGAGTACATCTTATAAACCAGGCACACACAAGGATGGTAAGAGAAAAAGAAAGGAAGGAACAAACAAATGAAAACCACTGCAAACATTCTTTACCTGTGCTTTCATTCATTGTTGAGTCCTGTACTGGTCATTTGACCAACATTTGCAATGCATAATTTTTGCAAATGTTCATCTGTATATTTGGGCAATTATTTCGAGGAGTCATACTGCTTATTGGATTGTTTCATTTGAAGTCGTCTAGTAGTCTCAACCTAATTGTCTCAGATGCTGTTCAAGTTTTGTTTGTAGATGATTATACATGTCATAGGTAATTTCATAAATCTATGACTCTCAATATGTAGTATTTAGCATTTGAGAGCCCATAACTTCTCAGAAATTTCCATTAATGTATTTCGGATAATTTTAGCCACATCTGAAAATGTAGCAACAATATTAAGGTTACTTCTAAAGAAAAATGTATTGTTCCTAATTAATGTTGAATGAATTGCATATAAAGTGGTGTTTCTCAGATACAAGACTTCAAAATTGCTAAAACATCAATGGAAAATTTCCTGGAGCCAATTTTGCCACTGGTTATCAGAAAGCTCATCCACTTCTGAAAACTGTATTTTCAAGATCCAACAAAGAAACTAACACAGCACTTTTTATGACGGGTACTTCAAGAAATAATTCCACCTACACTTTTTAGTGTTTCTTATTATGATGAAATTTCTTGATGACTCTTGACTGCCTCCGGTGTGTTGAATGCTACATCAAAACTCTTTAACAGCTGTATGCCTCGCATGATTCAAGATATTGAACTAGTGACCCCACACTCAGGGGTGTAGTTTAATTATTCAAGGAAAGACAAATATGTAGCCTTGTTGTTGAGAACTTTTGTGGAGAACTGGGAACATCATGTCCGTAATTCAGCAGATTTTGTTAGTAGGTTAAACACTTTGAAAGTTAACAGCTCTGACTTATTAGATACCTTTGATATCATCTCCTTGTTATCTAAATTATGTTTGTAAGAAAGCTCATGACTCACTAATTTTGTGACAGGACGACAGACAATGCACTGACTAATAGTCACAGTTGCAATACCTTTTACTTACCACCTATGTCTCATTAAAAACGTGTGATAAAATTTTTTAGCATGATTGAAGAGAGATTGTGCCATGAGTGTTGCTTTCTAATGTATATTATTTCTGTATTCTGTGCAAAAAATTAATTTAGGAATGCAAGTACCAAGATTTCCAGTTCTGAAGAAAGTGGCCACTGTAAAAACTGCTCTACCATGTCACAAATAGAGGTGAAACTTGTCAGAAGTTCTTATAGGTACCTTATGTATATTATATACAAATATTATCAAAATTGAGTATGGTTGAGACGGGTCCCCAAGGTTGCTTAACATAGAATGATTATTTAGTCAAGACATTCCAGCAGTAAAACTCTCTTTTTAAAAAAAGTTACAGTTCTTATATTTAAAATACATGTAAATGCAAAACTTCCTGATATATTAAAGGTGTGTGGTGTACCAGGACTTGCCTTTCATGTGCAGTGTTCTTATGGACTACACATGTCTAAGGAATATTGCACAACGCAATTTTGTCCATTTGTATGCAATATTTCCAGTCCCGGGAATGAATCTTTGATGATTACTCGAGTAATTTGAAATCTGTTTCATTGTTCCACTTACTAATGAGAAATATCTTGCTACCATTCATAATGTTCCTATTGACACCTGTATTCATTGATGCTGTAACTACCTTATGATCACTGATTCCTGACTTAGCATTAACTGAATCCAAAAGTTCATGTCTGTTCCAAAGTCTCTACCCTTACAGATCAGTTCTCTGTAAAACTGCTAAAGATAATTTTCAGATAATTTATTTGGTACCATATTGCATGAATCTGTCCTTACCAACCACTCTAATTGCTGTAGCCTTTAAGGTGAAATCTCTCCCTAGTATTATAACATGATTGGGAAATTTATTTCAAATTTTCCCTTAAATATTCTGTCATAGTGGCTCCTGATGTAGGTGGGATCTATAATAGCTTGTGTGCCGCTTTAACACTTCTGTTCAACCAGATTATTTCACTTTCAGAATCTCTGCTAACCACACTATATTTTGTCATATTATTTACTGCTGTAAACACACCTTCACCATCAGTTTCCAGCCTATACAGGGTGACCCAAAAAGAATGACCCGATTTTAACTTGTAATAATATTGAGACAAATGTCACTAGGTAACTGAAACAGTGCAAGATGTAATCGGCATGGTCTAGAGTTTCAGAAAAAATCTGCTAAATGTCACTACGAGCGCTGACCTGGAGCCTGCAACCAGTCTCGCACAATATGGTGTCCGCGCAACAGAAGGCATAATATGTTATTGAATTCAGTCGAACTCAATCAGTGATCGCAGTTCAGCGGGCATTTCATATTTGATTTCATGCTAAACCATCATCACCAAAGAACTTTCAACGGTGGTATAAACAGTTTGAAGAAACAGAGTGCCTCTGTAAAGGCAAACATCCTGGCCTGCCACGCGTTCCTGAACAAATAGTAGAATAAATTTGAGGAAGAAACCGTAACAGGACAATCATATCTTGCAATGCTACAGAACTGGTTATTCCCACAACTTGACTCTGACAATTTCATCTATCAGAAAGATGGAGCACCACCACACTGGCACAACAACGTGCGCAGTTTCCTCAATGTCAACGTGCCTCAACGTTGGATAGGGTGTACAGGACCGCGAGACCAGGCTTTACACTGTTGGCCTCCTAGGTCCCCTGACTTAACACCATGTGATTTCTTCCTGTGGAAATATGTCAAACAATATTTTTACATTCCTCCCTCGTGACACTGATGAACTAAAAACCAGAATATCAGCTGCTGTAGCTTCAGCGACAAAAGACACCTTACGCTCAGTTTGGGATGAATTCAGCTATCAGTTAGATGTCATCTGTGCAGCCAACAGAGGACATATTGAACATTTATGATGGATTTTTTTAAACTCGTGTCTCTTCTCAGTAATTTAGTATGCAATTTGTTGGTGTTAAGCCCTTCTTCCTAATAAATAATTATATTTAAAATCATTTTTTTACACCTCGTATTATGCAATATGTATTCCAACTAAAATTTAAAATTTTATTCCTCTCAGCTTTTGATTTCAGCCACCTTACTATCTCTAGTACTTCTTTTCCCTAGTATTTGTTACATCTTGTATGAGGCCCACTTTTTAAGGTTTTTGGCATATTTTGTAGCCAGATGCCTCTCCCGACACCAGTGTCAAGATAACCTAAGGGAGGGAAGTTGTGTGCACCATTTGTCTTGTGGATCGTGTAAAGTTTGTTCTGTATGTTATCATATATCAGTTGTTTGTGTCCAAGGTGAAATTTGGGGACCAGCTCAGCATTTGCCTTAATGAGCATCAGTAAACGCCTAAAAACCACACTCAGGCTGGCCAGCCCATAGTCGTTAATCCATTGCGTGAATTCAGCACCTCTCTGTCACACAAGCTAGAGCACTGCACATTATCCTACACAAACAGGCTTCTGTCCCTGTCACTGTGTTGGTATTATCATCAGTTATAAGCGAGACTAGTTATTAGATCTTTCAACCGATGGTTCTGCAGTGAAGTAATACTATATCACCATTTTCTTTCTGCGACTAGGTGATGAATGCTACACTCTGAAATTAATGAGCTGTGTATTCTCCCCTTTCTGAAATCAGTTATTGGGCGTGTGGAAGGGTTTCTCAATTCTTAAAAAGTGCCACTCGTACCCTGCTACCCTACTAGCCAATTTCTGATGTTCTTCGTTCCTGACCTATTAAAACTACAACTCTCCACCCAATAGTGGAGGATCAGAAATCTGCTTGCAGGCTTGTCACAGAATTGTCTCTGTTTTAAGCCATCTATTCGGTCTGTGAATGATACTACGAAAAACTAGCTCAGTTTCCACCCCGGTGCAAGACTAACTACATTCAACAGTTCAGTTGTCTGCTATTAGGAACTGAGGATGACCTCTTAATCCAGGTGGTTACATTAACCATGATTTGCAGCCGGCTGCAACCAAGTGTGTTGAACAGTCACTGGGAGAGGAGATCAACATCTTGGACGAAAGTCCCCATTCCCCTCTCAGCAAACATGCCCGTCAGCCATTAGTTTTCCTTCTTGACCTGCTATCTACTTTGCTGAGGGGCATCATTACCTACCTAAGAATGCTAATGACTGACAGAAGCAAATTTCTGTGCTTGTCTGTATCTTTCAATTAGATTAGCCCCAATCCCAGTGGACAGTGATGCAATATTTGCAAAACCTCAAAGTGTAAGGAAACCATTTTGTAGCCAGTACCCACTTTTGCGTTCCTTCCAGATAACTGTGCCTTCTGCTGCTTGCTGGTCACTCCAGGTGGATAAATCAGTCAGGTCAATATTATCAGAAGGTTCTTTGTCATAGGGGATCCGAGATGATGCTACAAGCACAACAGGTACCAAAGCTTTCATTTCAGGCGCTTTAACATCGCCACAGCCCAGGGCAACAGCCAGAAATCTGCCAACTATTTCTGGAAAAGTGACCTGTTCACCTTGCATTTGTACAATAAGTGAAGTCTGTATCCATCTTTATCTGTGATCAAAAATATGGAAACGATAGATTGCTGCTCACCAAATAGAGAAGGTGTTGAGTCATAGAAAGGCACAGTGAAAAAGAATGCTTATTTTAAGCCTTGATGCTAAGTCCTTTATGAGAGTTAGACAACTCACACACATTCACCCACACATGGTCACTGCTAATCTGGGGGACTAAGGCCCGATTGTTTTTGCTGGGGTTAATAATGGGGGTGAGAAGGGATAGCAGGGTAGAGGTGGGGAAAGATGTTACTGCTGCCTGTTGGAACATGCAGGGATGAATGGGTACAGGATATAGATGATAACTGCAGCATAAGGCAGTTGTGCGGAAGGGTGGGGGAAGTGTAGAGAATGAGGAAGGACTATGCAGAGGCATTGGCAAGATAGAAAGCATGTGTACTAGTGTAGTGGGAGCAGCAAAGTGATAGGCAGGTGGAGAACAGGGAGCGGCAAAGGTTACGGGGACAAAAGAATATGTTGCAGGGAGAGTTCTCACCTGCACAGTTCAGGAAAGATGCTTTTGATGAGAATAATCCAGACAGCAGAGGCTATGAAGCAGTCGTTGAAGTTAAGGTCATTGTATTGGGTAGCATGGTCAGCAATTGGATGGTCATCTGTCTCTTTGCCTCTGTTTGGGAGTAAACATTGATGCAAACAGCCAACTTGTTAACACTAAGGCCCCTGTAGAATGTGGCACTGCGGTTGCAGCTAAGTTGGTAGACCACATGGCTGCTTTCACAGTTCGCCCAGCCTTTAATGGGGTAGGAGATGTGTGTGACAGGACTAGAGTAGGTCTGTTGTAGGGATATGAACAATGACTCGGCAGTCACCTTTTGTTGCTGAGACTTCAGGAGATTAGAAAGTCATATATTTAGCTTATTTGCTTATATTCACAGTTTAATTCTTAGTCTTTACATGTTTTGTGTGCTTGCACAGTTTAATTCTTAAATTCATTGCATATTTTTATATTTGAGAGGTGTACATTCATACAGTCTGTAGCATAGTAGTCATTTCTTCACTTGTTTCGAACGGCCGGTGACTATTGGCCACACATCTGTCAGCTACCAGTCTCCATTGGTGAAGCGTCAGGAGATTGGCAAGTCACATATTATGCCTGTTCCGTTTGTTTTCATAGTTTGTCTTAAGTTAGTAGTGGCAGGGTGGATATGGTGTGTGCATGCTATGTACAGATGCAGGAGCTGGTCACATTTCACAGATAACAGAAGATTCTTATGGCAATTCCAATCCCAAAGAAAGCAGGCATTGACAGATGTGGAAATTATCGAACTATCAGTTTAATAAGTCACGGTTGCAAAATACTAACGCGAATTCTTTACAGACGAATAGAAAAACTGGTAGAAGCCGACCTCGGGGAAGATCAGTTTGGACTCTGTAGAAATATGGGAACACGTGAGGCAATACTGATCCTAAGACTTTCTTAGAAGCTAGATTAAGAAAAGGCAAATCTACATTTCTAGCATTTGTAGAGTTGGAGAAAGCTTTGACAATGTTGACTGGAATACTCTCTTTCAAATTCTGGAAGTGGCGGGGGTAAAATACAGGGAGCGAAAGGCTATTTACAATTTATACAGAAACCGGATGGCAGTTATAAGAATCGGGGGACATGAAAGGAAAGCAGTGGTTGGGAACGGAGTGAGACAGGGTTGTAGCCTCTCCCTGATGCTATTCAATCTATATATTGAGCAAGCAGTAAAGGAAACAAAAGAAACATTTGGAGTAGGTATTAAAATCCATGGAGAAGAAATAAAAACTTTGAGGTTCGCCGATGACATTGTAATTCTGTCAGAGACCGCAAAGGACTTGGAAGAACAGTTGAATGGAATGGACAGTGTCTTGAAAGGAGGGTATAAGATGAACATCAACAAAAGCAAAACAAGGATAATGGAATGTAGTCGAATTAAGATGGGTGATGCTGAGGGAATTAGATTAGGAAATGAGACACTTAAAGTATTAAAGGAGTTTTGCTATTTGGGGAGCAAAATAATTGATGATGGTCAAAGTAGAGAGGTTATAAAATGTAGACTGGCAATGGCAAGGAAAGCATTTCTGAAGAAGAGAAACTTGTTAACATTGAGTATAGATTTAAGTGTCAGGAAGCCATTTCTGAAAGTATTTGTATGGAGTGTAGCCATGTATGGAAGTGAAACATGGGCGATAAACAGTTTGGACAAGAAGAGAATAAAAGCTTTCGAAATGTGGTGCTACAGAAGAATGCTGAAGATTAGATGGGTAGATCACATAACTAATGAGGAGGTATTGGATAGGCTTGGGGAGAAGAGGAGTTTGTGGCACAACTTGAGTAGAAGAAGGGATCAGTTGGTAGGACACGTTCTGAGACATCAAGGGATCACCAATTTAGTATTGGAGGGCAGCGTGGAGGGTAAAAATCATAGAGGGAGACCAAGAGATGAATACACTAAGTAGATTCAGAAGGATTAAGGCTGCAGTAGGTACTGGGAGATGAAGAAGCTTGCACAGGATAGAGTGGCATGGAGAGCTGCATCAAACCAGTCTCAGGACTGAAGACCACATCAACAACAAAACAATGATCAGCCATCTGCAGTCTGCTGCGTTGGGGTGTAGCAGTGGTGAAGCATCTGTCATGTCACATGGGACATCTCAGGTATCGCTTGTTTTGCCCACGGACTTCGCTGTCGAAGCACTGTGCAGTATGCCAACAGCTCCTGTACACAAATCAGAGCAGATTTAGAAAATGTCACTCATGTGAAACTCAGCTTGCCCTTTTCTCACATGATATCCAGCAAGCCCTTCCATGTGAACCATGGATGAAAGGCAACAGGCAGATGCCATATTGTTAGATTTCCAGAAAGCATTTGATGTTTGACCCTGTGCTTCACTGCAGGCTGTTAACAAAGTTTACTAGCATGTTGTAATGCCACTTCCTTGGACGAAAAATGAAAAAAGAAAAAATAGCAACCGATACCTCAAAAATTTCCCCAAAACAAGTTCCAAATTCCATGAAAAGTGAACAAGTAACCAAAGTTCCATTTAACACTATTATTCGGATAATAACCAGTAATTGAAACAAGAACCTTATACTTAGTAATTTATCAACTTACAAAAGAAAGATAGAATCTCAGTAAGCTCAAACTCAAAATCGTAGTAAATCGCAAAATCATTATAATTAAAATTAGCAAAGTAGAACCAACAATCTCAAAGAATACTTCGTGTGAGTACTCTTTGAGAATTGTGAGTAATGGCTAAGGAAAATTTGATCCATTGACACTACGTTACGAGAATTAGCCGAAGCTGGTCAGACTTGTTTCAATACTCGCATATATAGGCGTGGTTAGATTGTTTTTCGAGGATTGATAATTGCAATCTACTATGACGCAGTGAAACGAAACATTGACTTTAACTATAACATAGTTTAGAATTCAGGTAGGGGACTACCTTATATTAGACTGAAGTGAACTTTTTAATTAGATAACTCAAACTCAACTCTAGTTAGGCATTGAACAGTGATAGACAATTAACTTCATTCGTTATTGCAAATGGACTCTGGAACTTGGCAATAGCTTAAAAGCAGACAATTTATAAATCCTCACCACCACCTGGGAAAGCTTCTTCCTCACGGCCTTGTTAGTAAGTGATTGTTGTTGTGAAATAAACCACCCTTTCGTGCCAATTTATGCATTTGTGATTCCAAATTACAAAATTGTTTAGAGACATAACTGTGATCTTTTGTGTGCTGCGATAATATTTGACTGAAGGGCTTGGTGCATATATAGAAACTCTTTGACGTTAGAAAGCAACCGCAATGTTACGACTTGTTAGAGATTTGAAATTACAACCAAGCTATGGGGAAGTTGGTGTTGGTGGAACTGAATTGAATTTATTATTAATATTTTAATAGCAACTGTTAAACCATCAAATATAAACGAGTTAATTACGACGAGTAGCGTAATATTGGTCACAATTGGTGAAGTAAATATCACGCACACATCGAGAGTTCAGTTCAGCACTGTTTTTTGTAACGTCTTCTTTACCTAATATCAGTATCATCGCTCTACTGACTATCGCTGAGTTTTAGCCAGGGCCGATCAATACTAATCTATCAACTACCGACTAGAAAAACCGGTGACGTTACAATGTGAAATAGGTTCTCACACATGTGAGTGGCATGAAGACTTCTTAAGTAAAAGATGCAGTACATTGTCTTTGTCGGCAATTGTTCATCAGTCAAGGGTATTATGAGGAGTGCACCAGGGGAGTGTGATAAGACTGCTCTTATTCTCTTTGTACATAAATGAGCTGACTTACAAGGTGAGCAGCAATTTATGGCTGTTTGCCGATGACACTGTAGTTTGCGTGAAAGTGTCATTCTTGAGTGACATGGACAGAATTTCTAGCTGATATTATAAATGGCACATTGGTCTAACTGTGGAAAAAAAAAAAAAAAAAAAAAAAAGAAAGAATGAGTTGGAAAAACAATTTTTTTCTTCCTCTATTTGCAAGTGAAACAGGAAAGGAATGACTATTAGTAGTTCTGGGTTCCCTCCACCATGCACCTAACAGTGGCTTGCAGAGTATATATGTAGATGTAAATGTAAATATAGATGCATGTGGATTGGGAGCAGGGGTAGAATGGACAGAGATTGTATGGCTGGGATGGACAGTGGAATGCCACCATGGGAGAAGGGGCGAGGATACTTGTCATTTCAGAGCATGATTTCAGGTAGTCTGAATTTATGGTGGAGAATGAGACTCAGTTGCTGCTCCGGCAACAGGTGATACTGAGTCACGTGAGGGGTGTTGCTTTATGGCCGGACAGTGGCTATGTGGGCTATGGTAGGTAAGGTGGTTGGGAACTCAAAGCAGGGGCACCTCAGAAGATGTTCAGCACAGCTCTGGACAAAACATGTAATGCAAAAGTTTTATGGACCATAACCATACAACATGAAAGATTTACCAGCAGCTAAGATATCTAGTTGTGAGAGACTTTATATTATTTTTAAGCTATCATTAATTATGTGAAGAAAATTCTGACTTGATTGGGAGTTATCACTCAAGATGCTAAAAATTGTCCAAGGTGGAAGATAACATGCAAACCATCAGTCTCTGATCTAAAGTGGGACATAAACTGAGAAGAAGAAAAAAATAAATTTTTCAATTTTAAATTTTATCTGAGCTCGAACATTTAAACTACATAATAGTTATTATTTACTTAAAAATATTGTTAACATGTGTCCTTACTTTCCTTGCTTATTTTGGAAGGCAAAAGTATAGTATTTTGTTTGTCAGGACGTGCACAGACTAACTCGATCATGCTAAGGTGTCCTGCAATTATTGAATGTTATAGAGATCACTGCATTTTGAAGCCAGAAAAATCTATCAAGCTCAAGAATCTCAAGTATTTGAATCTTCTTTTGTTTCATGGCCCAAAATGTTTTGCATGAAGAGGGTTCTAGATTTTACCAACTGAACCACTGCAGCTGCAATGGAACCATTAGTAATGGAATTGCAGTAGAATCTGTTCTCTCCTATACTGTCAGCAAAGGGTGCAAACAAATTTTTATTGTAGCTCACAGTTCGGTTCTTCCTGATAACCGCAGTAAGTCTTCATCATTTCCACTGAAGTAATAAATGAAGTAAAGAATCAGAAAACCAGGAGGGGTCATATTACCTATTTACAATTACTTGAATATACAGATGTTATGTACTGTGAGAATGAAGGTTTTGTTAGAATGGAGGTTTTGTGAGAGAATGGAGGTTTTGTGAGAGAATGGAGGTTTTGTGAGAGAATGGAGGTTTTGTGAGAGAATGGAGGTTTTGTGAGAGAATGGAGGTTTTGTGTGAGAATGGAGGTTTTGTGTGAGAATGGAGGTTTTGTGTGAGAATGGAGGTTTTGTGTGAGAATGGAGGTTTTGTGTGAGAATGGAGGTTTTGTGTGAGAATGGAGGTTTTGTGTCAGAATGGAGGTTTTGTGTGAGAATGGAGGTTTTTTGTGAGAATGGAGGTTTTGTGTGAGAATGAAGTCTCTGTGAGAATGAAGATCTTTTCCTACTGTCATAATGGAAATTTCCAAATAGTCTGATAATGTGTAGAAGGAAGAACACCTTAGAAGTGATAGTGATGAGGGGGTGTAAATAGGGTGAGGTTGTGGCTTGGTCAACGAAGTCAAACATTCAAATACAGTGAAGGTATCAACAAAATGCTCTCTTCTTGAAACACAGGTGTTCGACACCATGGTGATTATGTTGACAAATGCACGTGTAGACACGAAGAACAAAGATGTAGAATGTTAATAATGTTTGTTTTATTTAAAAAACTTACAGTTTCCCCATATAAAATTCAGAGCCATTACTTTTCAGCATGTCCTCATATACGTGAGCAAAAAACACACACACACACATATATATATATATATACAACAAAAGCGCTGGCAGGTCGATAGACACACAAATAAACACAAACATACACACAAAACTCTAGCTTTCGCAACCAACGGTTGCCTCGTCAGGAAAGAGGGAAGGAGAAGGAAAGACAAAAGGATTGGGTTTTAAGGGAGAGGGTAAGGAGTCATTCCAATCCCGGGAGCGGAAAGACTTACCTTAGGGGGAAGAAAGGACAGGTTTACACTCGCGCACACACACACATATCCATCCACACATACACAGACACAAGCAGACATTTGTAAAGGCAAAGAGGAAAGGGAAACTCTTTGCCTTTACAAATGTCTGCTTGTGTCTGTGTATGTGTGGATGGATATGTGTGTGTGTGCGAGTGTAAACCTGTCCTTTCTTCCCCCTAAGGTAAGTCTTTCCGCTCCCGGGATTGGAATGACTCCTTACCCTCTCCCTTAAAACCCAATCCTTTTGTCTTTCCTTCTCCTTCCCTCTTTCCTGACGAGGCAACCGTTGGTTGCGAAAGCTAGAGTTTTGTGTGTATGTTTGTGTTTATTTGTGTGTCTATCGACCTGCCAGCGCTTTTGTTGGGTAAGTCTCATCATCTTTCTTTTTAAATATATTTTTCCCACGTGGAATGGTTCCCTCTATTATATATATATATATATATATATATATATATATATATATATATATAAACAAAGATGATGTGACTTACCAAATGAAAGTGCTGGCAGGTCGACAGACACACAAACGAACACGAACATACACAAACATGAAATCCTCCCCACTCCACCAAGAGTGTCTTTCCGCCGTCCACCTAACCTTCGTAACCTCTTAGTTCATCCCTATGAAATCCCCAAACCACCTTCCCTACCCTCTGGCTCCTACCCTTGTAACAGGCCCTGGTGTAAAACCTGTCCCATGCACCCTCCCACCACCACCTACTCCAGTCCTGTAACCCGGAAGGTGTACACAATCAAAGACAGAGCCACGTGTGAAAGCACCCACGTGATCTACCAACTGACCTGCCTACACTGTGATGCATTCTATGTGGGAATGACCAGCAACAAACTGTCCATTTGCATGAATGGACACAGGCAGACAGTGTTTGTTGGTAATGAGGATCACCCTGTGGCTAAACATGCCTTGGTGCACGGCCAGCACATCTTGGCGCAGTGTTACACCGTCCGGGTTATCTGGATACTTCCCACTAACACCAACCTATCCAAACTCCGGAGATGGGAACTTGCTCTTCAATATATCCTCTCTTCCCGTTATCCACCAGGCCTCAATCTCCGCTAATTTCAAGTTGCCGCCACTCATACCTCACCTGTCATTCAACAACATCTTTGCCTCTGCACTTCTGCCTCGACTGACATCTCTGCCCAAACTCTTTGTCTTTAAATATGTTACACACAAAATTCAAGCTTTCGCAACAAACTGTTGCCTCATCAGGAAAGAGGGAAGGAGAGGGAAAGACGAAAGGATGTGGGTTTTAAGGGAGAGGGTAAGGAGTCATTCCAGTCCCAGGAGCGGAAAGACTTACCTTAGGGGGAAAAAGGGACGGGTATACACTCGCGCGCACACACACACATATCCATCCACACATATACAGACACAAGCAGACATATTTAAAGACAAACAGTTTGGGCAGAGATGTCAGTCGAGGCAGAAGTGCAGAGGCAAAGATGTTGTTGAATGACAGGTGAGGTATGAGTGGCAGCAACTTGAAATTAGCGGAGATTGAGGCCTGGTGGATAACGGGAAGAGAGGATATATTGAAGAGCAAGTTCCCATCTCCGGAGTTCAGATAGGTTGGTGTTGGTGGGAAGTATCCAGATAACCCGGACGGTGTAACACTGCGCCAAGATGTGCTGGCCGTGCACCAAGGCATGTTTAGCCACAGGGTGATCCTCATTACCAACAAACACTGTCTGCTTGTGTCCATTCATGCGAATGGACAGTTTGTTGCTGGTCATTCCCACATAGAATGCATCACAGTGTAGGCAGGCCAGTTGGTAGATCACGTGGGTGCTTTCACACGTGGCTCTGCATTTGATTGTGTACACCTTCCGGGTTGAAAGAAACTGCAACATCAAAAGATAACATAGAGTTAAATTTTGGGAACACATTTGCCCAGGTAACATACTTTAACGTACTTAAGTAATTAACATTGTAAGCTCACAGGTTAATGTAAGTGTGACATAAGCCCTTGCAATTGTGAAATGCTGGTGCATTAATAATGGGTGTAACTGCCAGAATGTTGAATGCAAGCTTGCAGACTTGCATGCGTTGAGCTGCACATGTGCTGAGTGTCTTTGTGGGATGGAGTTCCATACCTGTTGCACTTAGTTGATTAATACAGGGACAGTTAATGCTGTTTGTGGACGATGCTGGAGTTTTCATCCAATAATGTGTTCTATTGTAGACAGACTGGGTGATCGAGCAGGCCAAGGCAACATTTCGACACCGTATAGAGCATGTAAAAATTTAAAAATGGAAATGGATAGGTTAAACTTAGATATAGTGGGAATTAGTGAAATTCGGTGGCAGGAGGAACAAGATTTCTGGTCAGGTGAATACAGGGTTCTAAATACAAAATCAAATAGGTGTAATGCAGGAGTAGGTTTAATAATGAATAAAAAACATAGGTGTACGGGTAAGCTACTACAAACAGCATAGTGAACGCATTATTGTGGCCAAGATAGACACGAAGCCACGCCTACTACAGTAGTACAAGTTTATATGCCAACTAGCTCTGCAGATGACGAAGAAATTGAAGAAATGTATGATGACATAAAAGAAATTATTCAGGTACTGAACGGAGACGAAAATTTAATAGTCATGGGTGACTGTAATTCGTCAGTAGGAAAAGGGAGAGAAGGAAACATAGTAGGTGAATATGGATTGGGGGAGAGAAATGAAAGAGGAAGCCATCTGGTAGAATTTTACGCAGAGCATAACTTAATCATAGCTAATACTTGGTTTAAGAATCATGAAAGAAGGTTGTATACATGGAAGAACCCTGGAGATACTAAAAAGTATCAGATAGATTATATAATGGTAAGACAGAGATTTAGGAACCAGTTTTTAAATTGTAAGACATTTCCAGGGGCAGATGTGGACTCTGACCACAATCTATTGGTTATGAACTGTAGATTGAAACTGAAGAAACTACAAAAAGGTGGGAGTTTAAGAAGATGGGACCTGGATAAACTGAAAGAACCAGATATTGTACAGAGTTTCAGGGAGAGCATAAGGGAACAATTGACAGGAATGGGGGAAAGAAATACAGTAGAAGAAAAATGGGGAGCTTTGAGGGATGAAATAGTGAAGGCAGCACAGGAGCAAATAGGTAAAAAGACGAGGGCTCGTAGAAACCCTTGGGTAACAGAAGAAATATTGAATTTAATTGATGAAAGGAGAAAATATAAAAATGCACTAAATGAAGCTGGCAAAAAGGATTACAAACGTCTCAAAAATGAGATCGACAGGAACTGCAAAGTGGCTAAGCAGGTATGGCTACAGGACAAATGTAAGGATGTAGAGGCTTATCTCACTAGGGGTAAGATAGATACTGCCTACAGGAAAATTAAAGAGACCATTGGAGAAAACAGAACCACTTGCATGAATATCAAGAGCTCAGATGGAAAACCAGTTCTAAGCAAAGAAGGGAAAGCAGAAAGGTGGAAGGAGTATATAGATGGCCTATACAAGGGCGATGTACTTGAGGACAATATTATGGAAATGGAAGAGGATGTAGATGAAGATGAAATGGGAGATATGATATTGCGTGAAGAGTTTGACAGAGCACTGAAAGACCGGAGTCGAAACAAGGCCCCCGGAGTAGACAACATTCCATTAGAACTACTGACAACCTTGGGAGAACCAGTTCTGACAAAACTCTACCACCTGGTGAGCAAGCTGTATGAGACAGGCGAAATACCCTCAGACTTCAAGAAGAATATAATAATCCCAATCCCAAAGAAAGCAGGTGTTGACAGATGTGAAAATTACCGAACTATCAGTTTAATAAGTCACAGCTGCAAAATACTAACACGAATTCTTTACAGACAAATGGAAAAACTGTTAGAAGCCGACCTCGGGGAAGGTCAGTTTGGATTCCGTAGAAATACTGGAACACGTGAGGCAATACTGACCCTACGACTTATCTTAGAAGAAAGATTAAGGAAAGGCAAACCTACGTTTCTAGCATTTGTAGACTTAGAGAAAGCTTTTGCCAATGTAGATTGGAATACTCTCTTTCAAATTCTGAAGGTGGCAGGGGTAAAATACAGAGAGCGAAAGGCTATTTACAATTTGTACAGAAAGCAGATGGCAGTTATAAGAGTTGAGGGGTATGAAAGGGAAGCAGTGGTTGGGAATGGAGTGAGACAGGGTTGTAGCCTATCCCCGATGTTATTCAATCTGTATATTGAGCAAGCAATGAAGGAAACAAAAGAAAAATTCGGTGTAGGAATTAAAGTCCATGGAGAAGAAATAAAAACGTTGAGGTCCGCCGAAGACATTGCAATTTAGTCAGAGACAGCAAATGACTTGGAAGAGCAGTTGAACGGAATGGACAGTGTCTTGAAAGGAGGATATAAGATGAACATCAACAAAAACAAAGCGAGGATAATGGAATGTAGTCGAATTAAGTCGAGTGATGCAGAGGGAGTTAGATTAGGAAATGAGACACTTAAAGTAGTAAAGAAGTTTTGCTATTTGGGGAGCAAAATAACTGATGATGGTCGAAGTGGAGAGGATATAAAATGTAGACTGGCAATGGCAAGGAAAGCGTTTCTGATGAAGAAAAATTTGTTAACATCGAGTATAGATTTAAATGTCAGGAAGTCGTTTCTGAAAGTATTTGTATGGAGTGTAGCCATGTACGGAAGTGAAACGTGGACGATAAATAGCTTAGACAAGAAGAGAGTAGAAGCTTTCGAAATGTGGTGCTACAGAAGAATGCTGAAGATTAGATGGATTGATCACATAACTAATGAGGAGGTATTGAATAGAATTGGGGAGAAGAGGAGCTTGTGGCACAACTTGACTAGAAGAAGGGATCGGTTGGTAGGACATGTTCTGAGACTTCGAGGGATCACCAATTTAGTATTGTAGGGCAGCATGGAGGGTAAAAAACGTAGAGGGAGACCAAGAGATGAATACACTAAGCAGATTCAGAAGGATGTAGGCTGCAGTAGGTACTGGGAGATGAAGAAGCTTGCACAGGATAGAGTAGCATGGAGAGCTGCATCAAACCAGTCTCAGGACTGAATACCACAACAACAACAACAACAACAACTTAGAGCATGTTGGGTTAAAACAGCTGTATGTGGGTGATCATTACACTGTTGGAAGTAGAATGCTCTCTGGAATGTTGTTCATGAATGGCAGCACAACGGGTCGAATCACCATATTGATGTACAGATTCGCTGTCAGGTGTGTGGGATAACTACAAGAGTGCTCCTTCAGTGATATGAAATTGCACCCCAGACGATAACTCCAATACAGACCAGTGTGTCTGGCAAGCAGACAGGTTGTTTGCAGACCCTCAACTGGCATCCCGCTACATGGCCATCACTGCCACTGAGGCAGAACCAGCTCTTATCAGAAAAAAAAGCAAAGGACTTCCACCCTGCCCTCCAATGAGGTCTTGCTTGACCCAATTGAAGTCACAAATGGCAGTGATTTGGGGTCACTGGAATGCATGTGACAGAGCATCTGGCTCGGAGCTGTCCTTGAAGTAGTAGATTTGTAACAGTTCATTGTGTCACTGTGCCGACAAGGGCTGCAAAAATTGCTGCTGCAGATGCAGTACTGTTCAACAGAGCCAAACATGGTCTTCTCTTTTAGTAGCGCCACATGGCTGTTCGGAGCCTGGCCTTCTTATGACTGTACATTCTCATGACCACTGCTGCCATCAGTAATGTACAGTGACAACATTCTTGTTTGTAACATAGTTACATAGTTATTTTCCTGAGTTATAAGGGAAAGGGAGGCTATAATTGAATCTCTAAGTTAGCATTGAGGGCTTTATGAGTGGATTAATTGTGACTGTAAAAACTTGTTCAAATTTCAATTTTACAGTATTGAAGTTATGTTTTCCATGATCGCCATTTTATCAGTGTAATTTTTTTCTTCTGTTGTGTGCCAGTACTGCAGTGCCTCTTACTTTTGTTAGTTTTTTTTTTTTTTTTAATTATCATGCAGAAATTGAAAGTCATCAGAAGCTTGTTGAAGTAGAGCATCCTCAGTGTACTTCAGTCAGTAACATGAAGTAAAGATAGCTTTTGTGCAAGTTATTTTGTGGACCCACACAGTCAAAGATCTATTCATTTTGCCCGCATCTCTGTGCAAAATATGGTATCTTTCCAACAAATACTAATTACGATATATGCCAGTTTATGATGACAACATCAAAGCCATGAAACCAATTCTAATGACTGTGGTTAGCACACTGGATTCGCATTTTGGAGGACTATGGTTCAAATCCCCGTCCGACCCTCCAGATTTAGGTTTTCAGTGATTTAACTAAGGTGCTTAAGACAAATGCCAGGAACATGCCTTTGAAAAGGCATGGCCAGTTTCGTTCCCCATCCTTCAATATCCAAGTGTTCAGTGTCTAATGACCTCGTTTGTGATGTTAAATGCTATGTGTTATCTTAAATACAGCATTGTACATATGAGGAAAGGTTATCATTGTTCTTACTGAGGGCACAAGCTAAAAAGTTGAACAATAGTGTTTAACGTTAACAGATTTCTCTGTTGTTACTGACGGATCATTGCAGTAATATGAAAAAGAAAAATAAACTTTCTTTTGTTGTACAGCTATTTGTGCCAACTTAGTTGAAGTATTAGTGATACAGATACAGAATATTTAGAGAGAAAGCAGTGCATTTTTGTATGTTTCACAGGAAACAGTTACAGTAAAAAATAATAAATTTTGTTTTACTGTTGTAACCTAACATAGGTAAATTATGATTGTTCATTTTAGATAAAAGAAATCTTAATAAGTATATTGTAGGTCAGGACAAGCAATCACTAATACGCAGAATGGTAGGAAGGTGGCACAGAGGATCAAGTATTCTCACTAACTGTTGTAGCTCATGTGTGGGTACCACCTTTATTACAAACAGCCTCATACACAGACACCAAAATGCTGATCTATATGGCAGTTCCAGTATGCGTGGTCATGGAAGTAGGTGCAAGCATATACCTGTGCCTATATCCCACCCTCCATTAATCAGCATGCGAGTGATCGTTGCTCATCATTTTCATATTTGTTCCCATCCCAGAATTTCGGCTAATGCAATTATTTTTTCTAATCTTTTAAGTAGTATTTTGAAGCTGAATTTATTTTAATATGATATGGTGTGCTGTTATGATGATGTATAACTTTTCCATGGATGTGCATTTTCTGTGTGGTAGATGTGATTATCAGTTTCACATGTAGAAGTTGAGCGTAAATATATGTTCTCTTTTTGTTGCAGCCAAATGAAGATACTTTAATCCAGGTGGAGGATGCATCAACTCATATAATTTGTGATGGAGACATACAACTGAGGCAGAAGCTGCGTACCATTCTTCTTCAATGTCTTAACAAATTTTGATCATTTGTGGTGTATTTCATCATTCTAAGTTTCATGAATACAACAATTTTTTTTGTAGTTCTTATGACAAAGTGAATGATTCATCTTGTATATGCAACAATTTGTGTCAGATAGAAAAACTGTAAGTAACTTTTCAGATTCAAGTACATTCGAAGACATGCATGGGAAAATGGGCTAATCCTGAAATGTAAAAGCTTAGAGAAAAGTGTTGCCATCTGTTGCTGGGTACATTGGTCTCACCAGTAAATGTCCTAATGTGATATTTAGTGTGAGACCAATGTCAAGTTTGATAGTTTCCATATCTGGCAACAGATGGCAACACTTTTCTCTAAGCTTTTACATTAATTTGAGGGTCAACCCATTTTTATGTGCATGTCTTCATTTATTCAGCATCAGAAGAAAGGAACAAAAACACTTGATCTTTCTGATTATGATTGAACAAAAATTTATTGACATGCCTTTTTTTCTGATGAATCACTTTTTATTTCCTCACTCAGTTTTTTTTGCAATACAGATAGCTATCAAATTTTCCTTTACAGATAAAATCTAATACATTTTACTTATATGTATTTAGGTATAAGACTATTTCAATTATACGAAGTTTCTCTGACAAATTTAACTTCAAATTTGTTGTAAATGTGTGGGTTTGTATAAAATTGCTGTACTTATCTGACAATGTAATAAAATTGTTGCAAATGTATCATGTATTTTCTTGACTCTTAATAGAAATCGGAAACTCTGGTGACATTCTGAGAATCATTTGACATTGAATGGCGTTCCTGAAATGCTGGCTAACCCATGGAATTCCTGTGTTCCCACCCTCCCCCCTTTCTGCCTTCAATGGCCTAACTATCAAAATTCCAGTTTTTGGACTAAATCTCTCCTTTCAGAACAACCTCCGATCCTTCGCAGTCTGCTAGGCCCAGTCCATCTCAAACCTGATCCTACAGGAACAAAATGCTGTGTTACCACATTGCTGATGTACATGTGCTCCTTCATAAGATACATTGTAAATACACTATCATGCTCCTGCTCTAGTTTTGGATTGAAACTACCCAACAAGATCTGCACTACCCTCAGAGAATGTCCTTCCCATTCACTCCTCTCAATCCTGTACAGAACCCATTCTGTTCCTGTCTGGGCTCCTTCATCCGTTACACCCAAAAAGAAACTCTCTTCCAATATATCATGAAACTCGGAACCCAAATGAAGTTTGAGCACATTTTTTAACCTATCCACTAAGACTGAGAAGTGATTTCCAAAGATGCCACCTAAAGCCATATATCCAGATTCAGTCGTGTTGGACTGGTCAGAGATCCAGCCTCTGATCTTTACAGTGGAAATTTTATTTTACTAATAATCCTTCTTAAAAGTTGTGAACATTACTGAACCTTCCCTCTCCGAACTCAAATCACCAGCCGTCTGATTTGTGCACCTATAAGCCCTGTGACAGAGATCTCATCCCAGAAGACCAACCCTACGTCAAATTCATAGATCCATCCTAGAACCCATCTTTCTCACCCAACCACCACCTGCACACCCACCATCTATTATGTTTCTTAAAATCCACAGAATCTCTTCCTTCGTTACCCAAGATCTCCAACAAATTATGCAGAGCCTAACTTCCTATGTAAGGACTTCTTTAAATACCTCTCTACCATCCGTATCCCATTGCCACATGGTTCTGTCACTGTTGACATCACTTTATTTTCCAGTTACCACCCTCCATTCCCTTGGCTTTGGCCCTATCAAGTAGTGCCACAGCCATTGTCCTGCCAACTTAAAATCTGTCATCTTATCCTTAAATAGGTGAACAATTACATACTTCTAACGACTTCTTTTCCTTCAAGGGGAAGACAAAACATCTTTGGCCGAACTATGAGCATCCATATGGCACTTTCATATCCAGCCTGTTTGTGGTCCACTGAAAGGAGTCCTTCCTCAGGGTGCATAAGATCCGAGAAAAACCCGGGAATTTTTTCATTCGGGAAAAACCCGGGATATTTTTAGATTTCCGGGAATTTTTCATTGTTTTAGTTTTCAGTTAAATTTTTGTAATTTTGACTGGTAAGAACCGATACTCTAACAAAGGATGTTACTGTATCCCGCTACTGCAGAATAATACTTCAACAATAAAACATAAACGGGAGAAATAAAACGAAAATAACTTAAATTGAAAAGGAGATGCGCCATATACAACAACGACACGCAGTGCTCATGCAAGCGTCTGTCAATTGAAAATGTGTCTAAGGCATTAGGAAGACTACGCAGTGCTTCATAACAACAAATTGCCTCCAATGAGCGTGAAGTCGCAGCTGTTTACATTCGCTTTGTTTTAGCAGTTACGCGCGGTCTCATGCGCATGCGCAGTTGGGTCTCGTTTGAGTAGTGGATTCTCCCGCTTCTGGCAACAGGAATGTAGCTGTTGGCTGTGCAAGCTGTCGCAGCTAGATGCTACTGGGAAAAGGGGGCGCCAAATTCATATTCTTGAGGGGGAAAAAAACATCTTTCACAAAGCACCTAGCATCGATTATTCATATTATTTTGAAACGCTTCCCTGTTGGTTTTGGAACATTTTTGAACACATTTTAAGTTGATTTCTGAATGAATCATAAGTTGACTTTTGAATGCATGTATAGTGTACGTGATGTCTGTCAGGAGAATCCTCGTCGCATCTAAAAATAAACTTT
This sequence comes from Schistocerca cancellata, assembly GCF_023864275.1. Taxonomy (NCBI): domain Eukaryota; kingdom Metazoa; phylum Arthropoda; class Insecta; order Orthoptera; family Acrididae; genus Schistocerca; species Schistocerca cancellata. Next base: position 446,084,716 of record NC_064626.1, on the reverse strand, counting down.
CCGCAGACAAAAGGGGACGGGGCTATACTAGCTGAGGGAGTAAAGCCGAACGGATGAATGCCAATCGCTCTCTGATTATGTGGTTGATTAGATTTGCGAATGATCAACATTGTTACAATAACTAGCGAAATCCATGGATTCAGACTAACAGAATGGAAATAAACGACTAACAGGAATAACAGGTCAGAAAGATTACGTATTATCTATATTCTCGGTGTATCCAAGAAAATGAAATTTTGACAGAAAATTTTTGGCCAGATCGCTACACTAGTAAGGACCAGTAGTACAGTCCCCGGCTAGCAGCCACGTAAATTCTATTCTGGAAGCAGGGTTGTGATATGTACGAGAATTCTCGTACGCATACGAGAATTTCGTCATTTGTACGATGTACAAGGCAAAAGTGAATATCATACACGAACATACGAGAATTTTGCCAATTTTTTTAAAGCGTTTAATCCGATCGATAACCGGAGTCGTTACAGACGACTTACTCTACCCTATCCTATCCCAACTTAGTCTACAGACATCACAGGAACATACATGCCCACGGGGGAACTCGAACCTTAGTAGTTGCGGGCTCGTGACACCACGCTAAGTCGTGTGGCAATGGAGGCGGGTCCAAATTTTTTACCAAATATGCATTATACACATTTGTTTGGAAAATAATTCATCTGTTATATTTTAAAAACTATTAGAAACTGTTACGAATCCATGCAGTCTCTGTCAATCAACAAATTTCAGGCAGGAGAGAGAGCGCCAAACTACCGACATGACAAAACGATTGAAGTCGAAAATGAGGCTTAGTTCAAAGCCTGGCACTGGAAAATAAATTAAATAAGCTAACAATAACGAATCACTTTGCTTTGCATGACATATTTCACTCAGTTCGAATTGTTAAGTTTCAGAAATAGAGCGGCCAACGAATCTCAAAGCACTAAATGGAACTTTAATCGAATATTATTGGAAAGCAATTAACAGTAGACGTAATTACCCTACAATAATGTGGAATTGTTAAGTACAAACGAAAGACACTTCATCAGACGGTATTGTTTCGTCTTCAACAAACGATACTCTTAACAATGCGTATTTCGCGTATAGTCATTACGAGTACGTTCAGCTGGATTCATTTACTGTGTAGTTTCTTTTTGTAAGTGTTTCTGGTTACTGTGTGTTACTGTGAGTGGACAAATGGGAAGTGACAGTGAATATGAAAACACAAGCACGAAGCATTCGTGCACGCCGGAGAAAAAACGTCTAAAAAGAGGTGAAATCTCGAAGACAGAACGGCCTACCCATCGACAACAAAAATTTCGTGATGAGTGGCTACATATGCCAGGTTTACGTAACTGGCTGGTGCGCGATAGTGATCCGCTCAGGGCGCGATGCAGATATTGCAATACCAGCATGGTTTCCGAAATCCAGAATATTAAAAACCATCCCAGAAGTAAGAAGCACCTAAACATGGTGCAGTCTGCTACCGTGCGACAGCCTTCAGTTGCTCAATTTGTCGCAAACGCACAACCAGTTAAGAGGAAGGTTGCTAAAGCTGAAATCAAATTATCAGCATTCTTAGCAGAACATAATTTGGCATTTTTAGCTGCTGACCATTTACCCGGTTTGTTAAAAGATATTTTTCCAGACTCGGATATTGCAAGGGCAATGACTCTTAAACGGCACAAAGCACGTGTCATTGTTTCTAATGTTATTGGGACGTCACACAAAGAAGTGTTGGCGAAAAAACTACAACACGCCAAATTTAGCATAATGACGGACGAGTCCACCGATATCGGAACTGTGAAAAATTCCTGCGTGGCGATCCGCTTTTATGACAAAGATTCAGGTGAGTAATAATAAGAGCTAGTTTTGAAATAATAACAATATTAATTCTAAAATAAATTTTCCTGTTAAGTTACCACTTTGTATCGCTTCTCCTTTTACAGGTTGTATTGAAAGTAAAGTTTTAGGAGCTATATGAAGTTTATGAAGATGGAGACTTAAATGTTGAGAAAGCTTCTACTGCAGAAAATGTCTATAATGGTGTAGTAAAAACGTTTCAACAGCATAACATTCCATTTGCCAATATTATTGGCTTTGGAGCAGATGGTTGCAATACTATGATGGGAGTTAGTAATTCTGTAGCAAGCAGATTCCGAGATAGCTGCCTGGGAATTTTTGTAATGAAGCGTCTTTGTCATTCGGTGCATATATGCGCAAGCGAGGCGTGCAATAACCTTCCAAGAGCTTGAGAGGACCTCACGAGGAATATTTATGGTTTTTTCAAACTCAGTGCGAAGAGGCAGGCAGAGTTCAAGGAATTTCAGGTATTGTAGCATTCTGTATCTCATAGACTTTATTTTACGTCGTATCGTGTGGAAATAGGCTAAACATTATGTTTTATTCCAGGTATTTTTAAACTTGGAACCACACAAATTACTACATCCTTCACAGACACGTTGGCTGTCAATGATCGCGGTTGTTACAACAGTGCTGGAAAACTGGGATGCTCTAATGCTGTTTTATAACCAAAAATGGCTTTCTGAGCGAGTTCTAAGTGCTGAACAAGTTTTTAACTGTTTACATGACTCCTTTGCAAAAATGTATTATATGTTCTTAGAGTGGATTCTACCAAAATTTACTACTTTCAACGAGTATTTCCTGTCTAGAGCAGTAGTAATTGTTGACCTTCATGGCAAGATTAGAGCTTTCTATACAGAAATACGTCTGTATTTCATGAAATGCACTTATGTTATGGGAAAAAATCTCAGTGATGTTGACCCAAAAAATGTAGCTCATCATCTGGAAGATTCACAACTGTATTTGGGTGTGAAAATTCTGAAGAACGTTGGCACACCAGAGATAAAGAATCACCCACATCTTATCAAGGATTTTTATCATCGATACAGGAACTTCCTTGTGGTGAGTATACCTCGTTGGCCTGAAGTCACATATAATTTGTGTTTTGTTGTTTTCTATACATTTGTGTGTTTATGTGTGGCATACCTAATGAGAGCTATTAATTCTCAAATATTACAGACAGCTTCGTGCCAGATCAAATTACGGTATGATATGGAAGATAAAGTGCTGTCCCAACTAGCGGCACTCAAACCTACAAATGCCCTGTCACAAAGTTTCCGAGATGCAACACCTTCACTCATGCCTTTAATGGAACTGTTGCCACGTATAATTCCTCCCTCAGATCTCGATTTAGCACAAACTACAGATGACCAGTGGAGGCGTCTCCCTCTGGTTTTGGCTTGTCTCCCAGACTCACTACAAAAGGAACAATCACCGGATAAAATGTGGAATATATTAAATAACGAATCTGAAGAATTTAAGAAACCGAGTGTTTTCGCTCTCAATTTTGAGTTTACCTCATTCAAATGCAGACTGCGAAAGAGTTTTTTCCAAGGTATGTAAAGCAATGAAGCTAATAACTAGTTAATAATATGATTTCATACTTGTCAGGTTATTGAAGTTTCATGTTCAACTTCAGGTAAACCTCATGAAAACCAAAATTAGGAACAGACTCCAAACCAGTACACTGAATGGAGCACTTCTTGCCTCTAAATGCATTAAAGAACGACCAGGAAAAAACGGAACATGTGTAACTTTTGAGCCAACACACAAAATGTACGAGAAAATGACGTCGGACACACTTTATAAAACGAAACAGGAAGAAGAAGATGTAGACATCGAATTTGTTTCATAATTACAAATTCTTGTTCATAGTTCTATTCATTTGTAAATAAGGTTTTGTAAAGCTATATATATATATATATATATATATATATATATATATATATATAAACTACAGAATAAAAAATTTTCAAAACGTACGAGTATTTTTACTAAAATACGAGAATTTCATGAGGTTGGTATGAGAATCGCGCTGTCTGGGTATCACAACCCTGTCTGGAAATAACGTGGAAAACATGTTGTTCGAACACGTAATAACGCCTAACCGGAAAATAATCGCGGTATAACTAAACCTGTGATTCTGGCAGGGTTAGTGAAGTTAATCGGCGAACAAATTTTGACAGTGGAAGCAATAGTTACAGAATTGGTGATGAAAAGATTGTTTGTTAGAAGGAGGAAGGAGAAGAAACGGGGACATCATACAAATTATGGAAGAATTAGACGATTCCAAATTTATATAAAAATTTCGTAATACTACTTTTCGATCTCATGCTTGAGAATCTGGTGGTAACATAAAGCTTTTTGCTTGTAATAGGTCTAATAGGCATTTGATATTGGTACTTATTGGATTATATTCTGTTGTGTTATAAAAATGGCCATTTGTGCCAAAACAGTCTCGTTTATTTGGTGTGTTACAAAACTGCTGCCATATTAGAAAGGCCTGTTTTATCTAGCAGGCAGTGACAAAATAGACGTAATCAGATCGAGAAACCACACCACTCTTGGGTATTTTTTGTATTAACAGCTTTTTCAGTATTAGATAACGACATTTCGATTTTTCATGTAGCAAAACGTTTGCAGAAAGGAAAGCACGCCATGTAAAGCTGTAGCAAGATTAGAGAGAAAAAAATGCTAGGAGCCAAGGTTTGAGGAAATGCGTAATTTCTTGCTTATCTCTTGTCAGTATTGGTTTTATATATCCTATATTTAATTTCATGTCACACAAAACAGCAATTTATTAACTAATAGACAATAAAGAGTTCACATTTTCTGAAGAGTTCTTGTACTCTCGATTACAAATAATCCCATCCGCTATAAATTGCGAGATTTTTTTTAAAGAGGGGCAGGCTGTCAAATCGGCCGACTGAGAGCAGGAGACGCACCACAGGACATTTCAATTTCCACTCTCCTGAATATAGTTTGGACGCGCGGTAAAAAAATGCTTTATGAAGAGACGTGGCGCTGCACTTTGGCATACTTAAGACCAAATAATATGTCTTACATTTCCTCGAATACATATGTTTCATGTTTCAGACTTTCCAGAAAGATGTGCGCCACAAGATTAACATATTTTGATAATTCGATTTTTTTTAGTAGTGACCGGGTTCGCAAATGTAGATCCGGGGCTGAAGCGCAGAGTTATAGTGGGTAGTCTCCACGTGACCCGTGTTTACGTTTAGTGATTTTGGTGTTTCCCCTTCGTTTACTCTCACGTCAAATGAAAACAAAACGGTTATCTGTGGCTGGGAACTATCAAGTGAATTAAAATACACTCCTGGAAATTGAAATAAGAACACCGTGAATTCATTGTCCCAGGAAGGGGAAACTTTATTGACACATTCCTGGGGTCAGATACATCACATGATCACACTGACAGAACCACAGGCACATAGACACAGGCAACAGAGCATGCACAATGTCGGCACTAGTACAGTGTATATCCACCTTTCGCAGCAATGCAGGCTGCTATTCTCCCATGGAGACGATCGTAGAGATGCTGGATGTAGTCCTGTGGAACGGCTTGCCATGCCATTTCCACCTGGCGCCTCAGTTGGACCAGCGTTCGTGCTGGACGTGCAGACCGCGTGAGACGACGCTTCATCCAGTCCCAAACATGCTCAATGGGGGACAGATCCGGAGATCTTGCTGGCCAGGGTAGTTGACTTACACCTTCTAGAGCACGTTGGGTGGCACGGGATACATGCGGACGTGCATTGTCCTGTTGGAACAGCAAGTTCCCTTGCCGGTCTAGGAATGGTAGAACGATGGGTTCGATGACGGTTTGGATGTACCGTGCACTATTCAGTGTCCCCTCGACGATCACAAGTGGTGTACGGCCAGTGTAGGAGATCGGTCCCCACACCATGATGCCGGGTGTTGGCCCTGTGTGCCTCGGTCGTATGCAGTCCTGATTGTGGCGCTCACCTGCACGGCGCCAAACACGCATACGACCATCATTGGCACCGAGGCAGAAGCGACTCTCATCGCTGAAGACGACACGTCTCCATTCGTCCCTCCATTCACGCCTGTCGCGACACCACTGGAGGCGGGCTGCACGATGTTGGGGCGTGAGCGGAAGACGGCCTAACGGTGTGCGGGACCGTAGCCCAGCTTCACGGAGACGGTTGCGAATGGTCCTCGCCGATACCCCAGGAGCAACAGTGTCCCTAATTTGCCGGGAAGTGGCGGTGCGGTCCCCTACGGCACTGCGTAGGATCCTACGGTCTCGGCGTGCATCCGTGCGTCGCTGCGGTCCGGTCCCAGGTCGACGGGCACGTGCACCTTCCGCCGACCACTGGCGACAACATCGATGTACTGTGGAGACCTCACGCCCCACGTGTTGAGCAATTCGGCGGTACGTCCACCCGGCCTCCCGCATGCCCACTGTACGCCCTCTCTCAAAGTCCGTCAACTGCACATACGGTTCACGTCCACGCTGTCGCGGCATGATACCAGTGTTAAAGACTACGATGGAGCTCCGTGTGCCACGGCAAACTGGCTGACACTGACGGCGGCGGTGTACAAATGCTGCGCAGCTAGCGCCATTCGACGGCCAACACCGCGGTTCCTGGTGTGTCCGCTGTGCCGTGCGTGTGATCATTGCTTGTACAGCCCTCTCGCAGTGTCCGGAGCAAGTATGGTGGGTCTGACACACCGGTGTCAATGTGTTCTTTTTTCCATTTCCAGGAGTGTACATTCACATAATTACGGAAGGCTGAAATTATGTCATTAGTTTCAGATTTTATTTTATTTCCACCTTTCTGACGGTCAAGCATTAATCGCCTTGCGGAACAGTGAAGTTATTTTTGTCTGTTTGCTAAAGAAATTTGACTTTTGTTAACCTTTTCCGCAGAGGCAGTCAATGTATTTGAAACGAAACGTTTAATTCCACAGTACTGGCTAGTTTCAACTGTTCGCTGCATTTCAAGTGCACGTTTTCATTTTCTAGCATGTATGGCATTATGCCATAATGAAGACCCAAACATAATATGATACAGTACTGGTGCTCCAAGAAAATTTACATCCCGGAAACCACGCTGAAAAGCTTAATATCAGGTCGAGGTCTACTTCATTGGGAATCTGGACATACGTATGTGAACTTTAAATGTGCACATTTTAATATGGTTCACGAAATTCCGATGCTCTTGCAGTATCCTCTGATGTCTTGTTTCTTTTATGACATAATGTATGATCTTTCAATTTTTTACATGTACGTACATAGGGGCTTCCTACGTCATGATAGCTACCAAAGCGCGGTGTCGCCTGTTATCTGTGCTCTCTGGCAACTGCTGAAACGAACTTATTTCTAACAGGTCGCGGGAAAATATTGCGAATAGTGGTTTGAAAAGCGTTACATTCAAAGTAAATATCCTTTTACGTAAGTTGAACTATGTGCAAGAATGTACCATGAATTTATTAAATCACAGAGCGTTTGACTTTCATTTAAAAATCAACTCTCTGATGACGAGCCATTTAGAAGAATTTCGAACCATGAAGATGAGACATTTATGTCATTATTAAAAATTTTACTGGCACATTTGTGTGATATCTCGTAAAGTGTAACACGCGCAAAGAAGATCAACAGTATATGCGAAAGCTTAGCTTCTCTTGCAGCTTGAGACCAATATTATATGTGAAACATATGCAACACTATGTATATTAATTTAAACTATTAACTTTCCCTGTTTGTGTGTTCGTGCTACTTAACAGTGATGTTGCTGTTGGCTGACTACATCACGTGTCCTATGCTCTGAATATCCGCTGTCATCGGCTGGCGAGATCACGTGACATGAGCTACGAACGGCTTACAAAAGCGCATCGAAATCTCGATTTCAATGATTCAGAAAGTAACATGCGGTGTTTGGTGGAATCGCAATATATGCTTACGTAATACGAAAATACGCAGCGTACATGTTGCTGCACATCAAAGATATTTCCAAAACGTGTCTTTTCCCCTGAGTTTCGTTTTCTGAAGTGCATGGAAATTGTACATCCGTGTATAAAACCATAACCACTCAAAGGATTGATAACGGAAAATATACTGTCACCCAGAAGAAAGTATTTTTAACCAGGAAATCCGGGAGAAATCCGGGAATTTTTTTTTCCTTGTCCACGTGTACACCTTGTCCCTGGCCACAGAAATTGTAAACCCCCTTGCCTGTGTCAAGTTAATTAATGACATATTAGATCAATTTTATCCTATATCGCTCAAAGGCTGAGCACATTTTCTGCTCTCTATTTCACATGATCTTCAGCTCAACATGGTGCCTCTTTGGGTGTTGATCTCCTTCTTTGTAATGGCAATGTTAAAACCACTCTTCATAGGGGAACTACTAACCAGCTACAGTACCTCCACATAAAATAGCTGCCATCCATTCCAGACTATAGAATATGTCTCATACAGTCTAACCAACCAAGGTCCTCATATTTGTAGTAATGAACCAATCTCTTGTCCAGCGTGCTGCCAGTCTTAGTAAGTTTATCATGGAGACGACTATACCCCAAACCTAGTCCAAAACAGATAACAGATGTCCTGTGCAATATATAGCTACCCCTTACTAAACAGCCCCCCCCCCCTTTTTTTAAAAATCCAGTTACACCTCAAACTGGAATGCCTCAAATGTCCCTCCCAGGAGCTTTCAGTAACTTCATTGTGCCCTGAAATGAAGAATGTCTTTCCCAAAATCCTATCCTTTTCTCCAGAAATGGATTTCTGTTGTCCACTCAATCTACGAAATACCCTATTCCATCTTTATGTCACAGCTACCCACAGCCCCTTGCCACATGAATCATATTCCTGTGAAACAGTCTGATGTAAACCCTGTCCCATGCACCCACACAGTGCAGCTTATTTGCATACATACTGTAACCTATCAGGGTCAAGACCATCTGCTGAAATTGCAATTGTGCCACAAATAAGCTCTGTTGCAGTTTCCACACAGTTTTCTAAGTAGATGAGACCACCAGTTTGCTATCCACCCAAATGAATGGAAACCATTTAATTATGACCTAGAGTGAACATGACTACCAGGGTTAGAGAAAATGCCCTTGAGCTAAACATGCTGGCCTCAAATGGCTGCTCTTTAAAAACATCTACCTCCTTCTGTCCAATACCACCTTCTCTTGGTTGTGTTGAATGTAGCTGTCCTCATGACATACCCTTCAATTCCTCAGTCCTTCTAGCCTCTGTCAGCTACTCTGTGTCCCACACTCACCCATCTCTGCCTCCATCCACCCCCCCCTTCCCCCTTCCTACATCACTCTTTTCAGCTCCTTAATCTACACCCACACTGGTCTCTCTGCATTCTCCTCTTTTGTTGTATTATGTTTACTCTCCTTTTGCCAACTCAGTTCCATTCTTTTGTATATCACATATGACTTTTCTGTAACCAAATGAGTTTACCATTGTCATAATCATTTTCTGTTCATTGCTGCCTCTACCTCCTAATGCCACCAGCCTCCCTTCTCTTCAACTCCCACCTTCTTGCTCCTCTAACCAGCTACAACACCTCACCCTAGTTGGGCTGCGGTACCAGAACAGTATAGTCATAAGGTATTATTTCCTATTTTAGCTCGGAGGAGTGTCATTGTTTAGCTTAGCTAAGAGTTCAGTCTTGTTTATGTGCCTGTCTTGTGTTCAACTATGTGTGCAGTGGATACTGCTAGCATTACTTGTACTCCATACTGGAATTTCCAGAATAAATCGCTTCCATTTGTCTCATGTATTGGTATTTTCTGTTTGTTGAATGAACTGATTATTGATGTAAGTAAATTTTATTTGGTGAATAAAAATGCATCATAGTTATTTACATTTTGCAGAACCTATTTATATATTTAGGTGAACAATGTTAATATATATAGTAATATGGTAAAGCAGAGAAATAGCTACACAAATGTGGTATGAAGGTAAATGATAGAATATAGAGGGAATAGCTACACTCCATGTTAATCTCCCTTTGTGTCATTGCAAAACAGTTTTGAAAAATTCTCGTAGGTTCTTCCTCCCATCCATCCCTGCTGTTTGCATTGTTGTCAGTGGCTTTACTAATCATTGCCAGAGCATTAGTCTTATTTCTCTGAACTCTTTGCTCTCATTTACTGGGTGAAGCAATCTGAGGTGATGTAAACTGATGCCTATGTGCCTCTCATATCAACCAGATTGCAGTAAGTGGAATTTTTATCTATGTGTATTTGTAGTTGGTTTTCCTTGCAAACTGTCTAGTGACAGCTATGCACAGAGCTCACTGCTACACATGAGACACTATGTAAACTTTGGTACCAGGTTCACTTTTTATATAAGCTGCTCATAAAAGTTTTTCACTGTCTTTATAATGGAGAAAAAAGTAATTTGTGCTGTTGGTTTTGTTCAGGAATGTGTACTCTCTCTCCAGTTGTGACTGGGACAATTTTTCTTCTGTATATTGTTTAGTCTGCCAGGGTGTCCTGAAGGGTCACTTCCAGCTTAGACAATGTGTGCATTGCATACTATTGTAAGGAGGATTGTCAACACAGGAAATTACCAGCTGAATTAGCTTATATATCTAAGTGACACACAAATTCCTTGTCTCGAGAGGATCAACAAAGGAGGGTTTATAACATTCTGCCTCAAATATTTACAAAGATAGACTTGCTTGGATTTTCAAAACATGGATCATGTGAAACCCAACTTTCACTTTCCTCCCATGCTACGCTGAAAGCTTTGGATCAAGGTAACCAAGTAGATGTAGTATTTCTTGATTTCCGAAAAGCATTTGACTCAGTACTGTATTTATGCTTATTGTGAAAAGCCTGATCATATGGGGTACCAAGTGAAATTTGTGACTGGACTAGGGACTTTTTGGTAGGGAGGTAACAGCATGTTGTCTTGGATGGAGAGTCATTTTCAGATGTAGAAGTAACTTCTGGTATGCCCCAGGGAAGTGTGTTGGGACCCTTGCTGTCCATGTTGTATATTAATGACCTTGCAGACAATATTAATAGTAAAATCATGCTTTTTACAGATGATGCAGTTGTCTATAAAAAATTACTATCTGAAAGAAGATGGAGAAATATTCAGTCAACTCTTGATAAGATATCAATGTGGTTCATGGATTGGCAACTTGCTTTAAATGTTAAGAAGTCTAAAATTGCACACTTCACAGTACAAGAAACGTAGCATCCTATGACTATAATATCAGTGAGTCACTGTTAGAATCGGCCAACTCATACCAATACCTGGGTGCAACACTTTGTAGCTATATGAAATGGAATGATCACATAGGTTCAGTTGTGGGTAAAGCAGGTGGCAGAATATTGGGGAAGAATACTGGGGAAGTACAATCAGTCTACAAAGAAGATTACGTACAAATCTCTTGTGTGACCAGTTCTGGAATATTGCTCAAGTGAGAGGACCCCTGCCAGAAAGGAGTAACAGGGGATACTGAACATATACAGAGAAAAGTAACAAAAATGGTAACATGTTTGTTTAATCCATGGTAGAGTGTGACAGAGATCCTGAAGGAATTGACTAGAAGACTCTTGAAGATAGACATAAACTATCTCGAGAAAGTTTATTAACAATGTTTCAAGAACTACCTTTAAATAATTGCCTTAGGTATATGCTACAACCCCCTACGTATCACCAACATAGGGATCATGAGGATAAGGTTAGAATAATTACTGCAAGCACAGACACATTCAAACAATTGTTCTTCCTACACTCCATATGTTAATGGAACAGAAAGAAACCCTAATAACTGGTACAATGTGACATTCCTCTGTCATGCACCTTACTGTGGTTTGCGGAGTATAGGTGTAGATTTTTTTAAGCCCTAACCATAAAGGCTGGCATGCATGACAAGTATTTCGTGTGGGAATAGTGTCGACCTGCTTTGTGGGGAAGCCTAGATGCAGCCTCCGATGCAAGCTACCTGGCATAACAGGCATGTTGTGTTGGAGAAATATCACCCTGCTTTCCACAGCAATCTACATGTCACGGGAATAAAAGGGTTTCCAAGGCACTGACACACAGTTTTTGCTGCACAAGAGAAAAGGGGCAGGAGGAAATGGGTAGGGAGAGAGGGGGCATGAGGGGATTTGTGGAGAGAGAGAGAGGAGGAGGAGATGGACAGATGGAGGGGAGGACAAGATGGACAGCATTGGAAGAAGAGACAAACAAATAGGAAATTGACTGAGAGGTGGGAGGAGGAGACCGAGAGGGAGACAAGAAGATGATGGGCAGAGAAGGGGAGGGGGAAATGGACCAAGAGAGGCATGCATTGTATGTGGCATAGATGAATGCTGGTGAAGCCATGGGGAAAAGGCTAGTATATAATAAAGCAGACTATGTATGCCTTGGATCTCCTCCCAAACATGTAGATCAATTTCAACCAAATTTGGCACACAAACAGCTAACGTCCCAAGTATCAGCCCTGTAGGGTTTATAACCTCCTAGCTCCAATAGGACTGGAGATAGGACGAAACATCCTCTTTTTCTGCCCCTGGCAGATAGGCTGTCCTGCACAACACATGTGTTGGAGTAGTATTGGCTTGCCTTATCAATTTGCTTTGCAGGGTAGCCTACATGTCTGATGCTGGAAAACGATATTCTTCCCACTCACGTGTAGGTTGTCCTGCATTACAGGCATATTGTGTTGGAATAGTATCAGCTGCATTATCAACCAATTTCACTGGGACTATATATGTTGATAGACATGATGGAAGAGGTTGAGATGAATAGAGGATGGGGTGACACAGAGGGTTGTTGGAGAGGATGGACATGGAGACAGGGTCATGAAGGAAGGAATAGAAAGAGGAGGGGATGGTCAGACAGGAGTGGAAGAAATGGATACACAGTGGTAAGGACTGGGAGAGGAGTTGGTGAGAAGTGATGGACAGTGGAAATTGCAAATTTGTGGTAAGGTCTTATGGCACCAAACTACTTAGGTCATTGGTCCTTAGCCTACACATTACTTAATCTAACTTAAACTAACTTACGCTATGGAGAACAAACAAACACATGCCCGAGGGAGGTCTCGAACCTCAGACAAGGGGAGTCACACGGACCATGACAAAGTGCCTCAGACCACATGGCTACCCGCACAGCAGATGGACAGTGGGAGCAGGAGGAGATTGATAGATAAGGAGAGTGGGAGCAGTAATAATTGTGAGAGGAAGGGAGAGAGGAGGGAGGAAGAGACTGACAACCCCTGTTGTATAGGCTTGCCTGCACGACAGATGTGTTGGGGGAAGAGTGTTGACCTGCTTTATAGGGCAGACTACATTTCAGGGCCAAGAAATGGTTTGGAACTTGTAAGCTCCATATCATAACAGGCATATTGTGTTTGAACAGTATCAGCCTGCTTTACATGTCAGCATATGTGTCATAGAAAAAAAAGTGTTTCAGACCCTTGACATGTAGGCTGTGCTCCACTAGAGAGAGGTGGCAGGCAGGGATGGATACGGAGAGAGTGGGACAGGAGGTGATGTGTAGGGAGATGGGCAGGAAGGGGTGTACAGAAAGAGAGGGGAAGGAAGATGGACAGAGATAGAAGAACAGATGGGGTGATTAGTTGGACAGTGGGAGGGGAATAGACAGAAAGAGGGGAGGCAAGAGGAGATGGGATGAGGATTTTGACAGACTGGGTGGCAAGAAGGTAATAGGTAGAGAGGGGGAGGAGGAGATGGATCAAGAGAGGTGTGCATTATATGTGACATACTTGAATGCACACAAAGCCACAGGGAAAGAGCTGGTCTTAAAATATATAAAGCTGAGAATGTGTATGTATGTCTGGGAACTCCTCACAGACTGCTGGACGTAAGTGGACCAAATTTGGCATACAAAATTCCTTGTCCTGAGAGGCCTAACATAGTGGTGCTGATAACACTTTAATATGTACAGAGATACGTAATTAAGCAGTTTTTTTAATCCACTATCCTGTAAGTACCTCTGTATGTTAGGTGTGTTGTTTGGGAATATGGTGCTCTATGAGGCATGGCAGCCTACATGTTGTGAGCAAGAAATGGTTTTCCAGCCCCCTGCATGCAGCCTGCCCTGTATGATGGGCTTGCTGTGTTGGAGTAGTATTGTCTGAATCACGCAGTTTTGCAGTGGCTACATGTGCAGATGGGCATGGCTGGGGGAAGATTGATTTGGATAGAGGATGGTATGGAGAGAGAAGGGAGAGGTTGGAGACAGAGAGGAGAGGAGACGAGACAGACAGTATGGACGAGAAGAAGATGGACAGAGAAAGGGGGAGAGGAGGAGAACAGTGAGGGTACATGGAGCCAACAGATAGAGAGCAGGAAGAGGAGGAGGTGAAGTTGGACAGGGAGGAGAAGGGTATGGGAAGAGAAATATCAGGATGAGAGGGATACAGGAGGAGGAATTAAACAGAAGGGGGGAGAGAAGGAGGAGCAGATAGAGGAATTGCAGGAGGATAAAGACAAGTAAGGTGGAGAGTGATATTGTCGGATAGGAGGAGGAGGAGCTAGACAGAGAGGGAGAAAAGGAGATGCAGAGAAACATAGGGAAAGTGGAGGAGATGCACAGAGTGAGGAGGGGGTAGATGGGAGATAATATTTATGTGTAAAAACTCCAACCAGGCCCCTGGACCAAAGCAAGCCACATTTCACACACAAACTCGTTGCCCCAAGAGGACCACTGTAGGGTTGTTTATAACACTCTAGTTCTACTATTTGTAGATACATGGGCACATTTTTAAGCCCTTGCTGTGTAGGCTACCCTGCACAACAGGTGTGCTGTGTGGGAATAGTATTGAACTTCCTTATCGATCTACTTTGCAGAGCAGCCTACATGTTGACAAGAAACATTGTTTCATCCTCCCAGCGCAACAGGTATATTGTGTTACAGCTGTAGCCGCACCACCGTTTAGGATAGGGAAAGTTAGTTTTGTGTGATATTCCGAGTGCAAGTCACACCCAGGTGTGGGCCAGATTGCAGTAAGTTACGCTGGCCAGCAGTTGCGAAATGGAATGGAGGTCACAGGGCTGTTGAACCACTGAAAAGAGTAAATGCAGTGGTTCGCATGGCGCAAGCTATAGGCAGAAGGGGCCCACTGGCTCAACCAAGGTGTGGGGCGTACATGACTCAGAGCAGTGCGTTAGTGAAACAGAGGCATGCAGCCTAGTATAAATAGGTATTATTTTCTAACGAGAGTCATTCAAGTGTGGTAGCTCTCCTGGACGGTGGGGCGTGACACTCTGCTGGGCTACACGCAGAAACAGGTGGGGTGACAGTGTCCCAGTCCACAGCGGGTCGTCGGTTCGACCCTCTGATGCCAATGAGGGGTCTGCAGCCAGTTAGGGTGGGCACTCTTCGGCTCTCTACCATGGGCAGTCGTCTCGGCTCCCGACACACGCTGGAGACTTACGTGGCGAGGGCTGCGGATTCAGACGCCAGATCACAGGCGGTTGTTGCCGCCGCGTTCCCTGCTATGCCAGCTGAGGAAGAAGCAGGAGTGGGGCCGGCCTTCGGCTCCCAGCAGAGCAGCGCGGAATCAACAGAGATGGTGGCCACTGAGTTGGTTGCTGGCGCAGCCATCCTGACGTAATCGGAACTCAGCAGCTGGCGTACAAGGCTAGCATGACACAGTGTTGCGTTGCACAGGCCACTGGGGTGGCTTCCTCAGTGTTGCGGGGCCATGTGACGCAGACCAAGGTGAACGGAGCATTGTAGTGGAAGCAAATAAATCGTTTGGATTGTTCTCGCCGAGTTTTAATACGGCACCTCCTGGCACCCATCCACTACGTTTGGTGTCATACACCACATTTGGCGTGTAATGCCACAACATTAGGTGTCAGAATAATGGACGTCGACTCTCCAGTATGACGTTTGAGCCCACCACCTGCAGTACAGTCACAAGATGTGGTGAGTGCTGACAAAATTGTTTTTTTAGTGTGTTGGACGTTTTCTTTCTTTTTTGTTTTTTTCTTCTGGGAAGCCACATTGTAGAAGTTTAGCGTGGGCATAGTATTTTTTGTTGGCAGAGTAAGTGTTTGGGGCAGTAAGACTTATTTTTTTCCATGGCATTTGACTACTTTTGTATTGGTTTATGATGATACTGAGTATGAGATGTAGGAAGTCAGATTATTCTTGTACTTAATCCCAAAACAAAACGACCAACTGAGAACAAAAGCAACACAATGGCAGAGTCAAGGACGCAAGGTGTTTCGGAAACAGAAGCGGTGCAGATTTTTATGGAAAAAGTAGCACAATTGACAGCAGACAATACGCAGTCGAGAAATGAATTAACATCAAGAAGGGAGCGTGAAACCGCATCTGATCAGTCGTTGTTGCCTAGGGTACAGAAGACTGATCCAGCCGCCGCAAGTTTGATTATTCGGTTCTTTGGCAAGGCATCTGAGAATATGCTTTCGTTTGTGCAGGACTTGGAGACTTCAGCGGTGATGAATGGTTGGTCCAATGCACAGTTGTTACATTAGCCAAGATTAGATTAATCGGTGAAGCGAAAACATATGTAAGGTGTTCTGAGGCCTTAAGGAAGGCAGGACAGTTTAAGCAGTTAAAGGAAGGGCTTTTACAAAGGTACAAAAAAACAGAATAGCGCTCGGTACTTTAGAGAGAGGTTAAGTACAATGACAAAGAGACAGGGGGAGACGGTGGCGAGATTTGCGGACAGGATAAGGGAAACTTATGAGTATACTTACGAGTTGGGTGAGAGCGATAAAGTGAATCGTGTTCTATTGCAGGATGCCGAGCAAAGGGCACCTGATGTGTTTTTGAGAGGGTTACCGGCGCACTGGTCACGGAAAGTGCGTGAAGGGAATCCGAAAGATTTGTATTCGGCCATTCAGATGGCAAATCAATGTGAGGAAAATGATGTAGCAACAGGGGGAACGCGAGAGGCAAACAGTATTTGCAGCGGGTATAAAATGTTATAAGTGTGGTCGTACACGACATGCGCAGAGGCAATGTACCCAGTCACCAAGGAATAGAGGAAGGGGTGGAAATCAGCAGCGTGGAGGATGGAGAAGTGGAGATAGGAGAGGTGGACAATCGTTAAACGACAGAGGGCGCCCAAGGCCCACCTAAGAGAGCTACTGTTTATTTTCAACGCTACGAATACGTATGCAGAGGTGGAATGTTCAGTGGTAGGATCCATAGGAACTAAAAAGTTTAAGATTTTGTTGGATACAGTGGCTACTAGGAATATAATGGGACGAAGGAAGTTAGACCCACCACGTTGTAGGTTGCGTGGAGTGGGGGATAAGGAGGTCTCGCCTTTGGGGTCGGTGACAGTTGACTTTCGCATAGGAAAAGTCAGATGTAATGCATGCATGGGGTGGTACCATGGGTAAGCGAGAGCTACGACATGATCCTAGGAGTAGATTTCTTGCATCAACATCATGCCAAAATTGACCTTGGACAACGAACTGTGGAACTCTAGGGGAAACTGTTGTCAATGCAGAGCAGTTGTGAGGGGCGTTCAACGTAATGAACAAACCAATTGAACCATGTACATTAGCATTAAGGCTTAATTCTCATGAGTGTGTGTCTAGTGGCACCGGGAAGTCGCTTTGGGTAAGTGTAGAGTCGAATCTACCTGTGGGTACAGTGTGCGATACTGAACCATTGGAGGATAATGAAGTTTTGGGTCCATTGGGTTGTTCTGTGAAACGTGTGTTGTACGCGTACTGGAGGGGAACGACGGGCGAGTAGTTCCCTTGAACGTGGATAATTTTAGCGCTGTAGACTTGAATTTGAGGAAAGGAGTTATAGTAGCAAATTTGGATGTGCCAGATGACGAAGACTGGTGTTTGAGAGGTAGGCGAAGGTATCAACCACTAACTGCCGATAGAACTGCATTGCGTGACAAAATTAAGCATTTGAAAGGAGGAGAAAGAGAGCATCTGGAAGAATTATTGTGGGAATTTAATGATTTGTTCTTTCCACAAGGGCCGTTACCAGCAACTCAATTAGTTCAACATAGAATACCGAAAGGGAATGAAGCACCTGTTTACCATAAACCATACAGAATACCGAGGTATTTTCAGCCGATTGTGGAGGATTTCATTGATCAGCAGCTTGCAGACGATATTATAGAGCATAGTAATAGTTGCTGGGGAGCGGGCATTGTCGTTGGGCCTAAAAAATCTGCGGATTGAACTAAGAAATATAGGTTCTGTTGTGACTTCCGATACATCAATAATCAATAATAAGACAGTAACGGAGGCATACCCCATTTCAAATATATCGGAGATTTTGGATCACTTAGGACAGTGCCAGTACTTTTCTACGATAGATTTGACAAGTGGTTATCATTAGTTAGAGGTGGCCCCAGAGCATCGTTCAAAAACTGCTTTCTCTACACCTGGAGGCCATTAACTGGACATTAGAATGCCATCGGTTTGAAAAACGCTCCGGCAACGTTTCAGAGGTTGCTAGACAATGTCTTGAGGGGTTTGAAACCACGGCAGTATTTGGATGACATTATAGTGTTTTCAAGTACCACAAAGACAGTGGTTAAGGGAAGTCTTTATGAGGTTAAGAGCAGCTCGTTTGACGTTGAGCCTGGAGAAGTGTAATTTTGCATTAGAAGAAGTAAAATATTTGGATCTTATTATCAGTAAGGACGGAGTGCGAACAGATTCGAGATTGGTATAGACTGTATGGGGTTTTTGGGGAACCGAAAACAGTCAAGGAAGTGCAGTCATTCATCGAAATTTGCAATTTCTATTGAAATTTCGTGAAGCGTTTTGCAGATTTAGCACAGCCATTGACGCTATTGCTATGGAAGGGTGTGAAATTTGAGTGTCAGAAAGCGTTTGACAGACTGAAAGAAGTGTTAACATCAAGTCCGGTTCTTGTGTTTCCAGATTTTGAAAAGGAGATTGTACTAGCATGCGATGCATCGAATCAAGCATTAGTGTGTGTTCTTAGTCAGGAAATTGATGGGAAAGAACAGCCTGTAGCCTATGCTGGATTTTGAAGTTTGGTGTACCGAAGACAATGGTTACTGACCAAGGGACCAACTTAATGTCAGATTTAATGAAGGAACTGTGTAAATTGTTGAACCTACAGAAGTTGAGGACGAGCGCATGGCATCCACAGGCGAATGGAAGGACTGAACGGGTACACAGAGCAATCGGGAAGATGCTGAGTTTTTATGTGGATTCTCATCACCATCAGTGAGACGAGTATTTGGAGCATATTGTATGCGCATACAGTGCACAAGTCCATACAAAGACCTGGTTGTCTCCATATGAGGTAGTGTACAGGCGAAAAATGCCGTCACCGCTTGATTTAGTGAAGCTACAGAAAGGAAGGACTGGTGAATCTGTGCGTCAATTCGCGAGAACAATTCGGGATGTTTGGAAATGGATACAAAAGGCAAATACAAAGGCTTTGGAAAGGAAGGAAGACACAGTAAAACGGGAAGGAAGTTTACCGCCGTATAAAGTGGGGCAATGGATAGTGCGGTCCAGCCCCTATACGCAAAAAGGGAAAAAGAAGAAGTTACTCACAAGGTATCAAGGGCCATACCAAGTTGTTGAAAGCACATCTCCCGTTAATGTTTAGCTTCAGCTGCGAACAAGAACGACGATAGTACACGTTGGGCGGTTACGGCCATTTAAGGGTTGCCCAGATGTGATTCCAGGCGTGTCACAGGAAGGAGAGAGGAAGAAAGAGAGAGTGAAGAGAGGTGCTAAGCACAGAGAAAACCAGGAAGATAGAGAACAACATGAAGTACCATATGCTTTGCGATCTCGAAAGTATTAGAGTATTTGTAGTTGTTGTTGTTCTTCTTGTTGTGTATCATTGGGTTTGCATAGAGTAATTAGGCATTGTGTTTCTATGTGTTGTATGTGTTTTCTAGTATTGTGAGCCTGCTAGGGGCAGCAGTCCTTTTTGAAGAGGGAGGAAAGATGATGGTGATCCCTGTCCTCAGGTCACTGAAAAGGGAAGTGGAGCATCTGACGTATGTGGAGTGTTGGAGGAGAAATCGAACGCAGTTCTGGAGGAATAAATGCGTCAGAGTAAAGTCTGCGGCAAAGCTGTAATAAATATGTGTTGAACGATGTCAGAGTTGTACGATTTCTTGCTTAAATTTTTAGTATTGACAATGCTGTGTCAGGAAAGTCGTGTTTATTGCACCAGTTCGTATTATGTAAATTTAGGGATGAAAGTAGTCACACAATTGGTGTTGAGTTTGGTTCAAAAATAGTGGATGTTGGAGGACAACCTGTAAACTACACGTGCGTGGTGCAGTTATTTTTAGTTGGGAGGAAAGGAATAGACTGTCCAAGGGACATCATAGAGCCAAAATTGAGCATGTTTTGGATTTTCTTCACCTACAAGAATTTGGTAGTAGTAGCAAGTTGTTTTGAGCAAGGAGTATTTAGCAATCAAAACGTATAGAGCTCAAGGGGAGTGGAATTTTAATCAATGCAACTAACTGTAACTTAATAGAACCAACCTTCCATCTGGCAGCGTCAGTTTCGGGAGTCTCACATTTGAATGTTACGCAGCCACAGCTGTACTGGCCAGAAGCCACTTTGGAGTTTTTGCCATGGCAGAATCTGACCTTGTTAAGTCAAACTCAGGGGCCAGGTCTGTTGAGATCCATAAACCACTTCATTTTAGAGCAAGAGGGGTGCATATCAGCCGAACAGCTTGTTCAACATATCGCTCAGTATAGGGAAAGGCAATGGCAAAAAACGATCATTTTCAGCACCTCTGTCATGGCAGTCTTAACTTTGTTATGTGTTGTTTTCTTTTTGATCAGGCGGAGAGCCAGTTAACAAAAGGGGAACCAAGGGTAGTCCAAGTCCCAGTAGAATGGATACCGAGGGCGTGAGACGAATAGGTAAGGGGTTGATCGAGCAGTGGTCGTCCAGTAAGGAATTTTTACGTTTTGTTTTAAGAGGGAAATAGGCCACATTCAAGTTTTCTAATAGGTGCCGGCCCAAACAAGTTTAAAGAAAGTCAAGGGTTGACCCGGGGACTGGGTCTTTCCGAAAGGGGAATAATGTAGCGGCAACACCGTTTAAGATACGGAAAGTTAGTTTTGTGCGATATTCCGAGCGCAAGTCACAGTCAGGTGTGGGCTGGATTGCAGTTAGTTACACTGCAGTTGCGAAGTGGAATGAAGCCCACAGTGCTGTTGAACCGCTGAATAGAGTAAACGCATGGCGCAAGCTATAGGCAGAAGGGGCCCACTAGCGCAACCGGGGTGTGGGGCGTATGTGACTCTCAGCAGCTCATTAGCGAATCAGAGGCATACAGCCTAGTATAAATAGATATTATTTTCTAACGAGAGTCATTCAAGTGTGGTAGCTCACCTGGACGGCAGGGCGTGACACTCTGCTGGGCTATAAGCAGCAACAGATGGGGCGACAGCATCCCAGTCCACAGAGGGTCGTCGGTTCGACCCTCTGAGGCCAATGCGGGGTCTGCAGCCAGCCAGGTTGGGCACCTTTTGGCTCGCTACCACGGGCACATGTCTTGGCTCCTGACACACGCTGGAGACTTAAATGGCGAGGGCCGCAGATTTGGACGCCGGATCACAGGCGGTTGTTGCTGCCACGTTCCCACTATGTCAGCCAAGGAAGAAGCAGCAGCAGGGCCAGCCTACGGCTCAGAGGGGACGGTAGCCGCTGAGTCGGTTGCTGGCGCAGCCATCCTGACGTAATCGGAACTCAGCAGCTGGCGTACAAGGCCAGCACTACACAGCATTGCATTGCACAGGCTGCTGGGGTGGCTTCCTTAGCATTGCAGGGCCATGTGATGCAGACCGAGGTGAACAGATCATTGTAGTGGAAGCAAATAAATCGTTTGGAAAGTTCTCACCGAGTTTTAATATGGCACCTCCTGGCACCCACCCACTACATTTGGTGTCAATATGCCACATTTGGCATCTGTCGCCACAACACAGTGGTATCAGCCTACTTTGCAGAGTAGCCTACACATCACAGGAAGAAATGGGTTTT
Organism: Schistocerca cancellata; assembly: GCF_023864275.1. Taxonomy (NCBI): domain Eukaryota; kingdom Metazoa; phylum Arthropoda; class Insecta; order Orthoptera; family Acrididae; genus Schistocerca; species Schistocerca cancellata. The sequence continues at coordinate 446,062,849 of NC_064626.1, read as the reverse complement.
CAAACTACACAAAGAGATGTGTTGTAATGGTAGTTCCAGACTGTGTTGAGGATCTCTGTTGCAGGGCTACACATACCACTGGGCATGCCTAGGGAAAGGTTTAGAAGGGTAGAGGAGATGGGGTGTAGGAAGGAATGGATAGCAGGTGAGGGGGCCAGTAGGGGATGGGTAAGGACAGAGGAGGCAGGAGGAGATATAAAGATGGGATAGGTTGGAGGATGAGATGGACAGAAAGAGGGGAGGGGATGGACTGAGAGGTGGCATGATAAGATGGACAAATAGTGAGTGGCTCTTCTGCCAACACAACACACACTACCTCCATTTACAGAGATGGCATTATGCACTTTTTTCGTGCCCTTACTGTATAAGCTGTCTTGTGCAACTGGTATTTTGTGTTGGAATAATATCGATTCTCTGGGCAGAACTCCATCACCATCTCCAGCCTGGCACAACAGGCGTGCTTTGATGGAGTATGGCAGCATACACAACATGGGAAAAAAGGGTTTTCAAGTCCTTGACATTTTTCTACATGAGTGACGGTGACAGTACGGGGTGGTTGGGGGAGAGGGGGCATGAGGGGATGTACAGAGAGGAAGGGGGAGAAGAAGATGGACAGAGGTTGAGTATCAAATTGAGGGATGAATAAGATGTAGAGAGAGAAGAAGAGACTAACAGGAAGAAGAGTGGGATGAGGAGGTCAGCTGAGAAGTGGGAGGAGGAGATGAACAGGTAGGGTGGTGTGAAGATGATGGGCATAGAGGGGAGAGGAGGGTGCAGATCTGTCCTGCAGTGCCATTCAGATGAAGTATCGATCTTCTCTAGGGATGTCCTCGGTCACAGGTTCAAATCTCACCACTGCTTAAATTCCGAATGAAAATCATTAGCAGTGGCAGCCGAAGACTTCTGGCATTAGAAGTTATCCTCATTCTGCCAATGGCTGAGTCAAAGAGTACGAAGGAGTGGACAGATGTTCAGGGCAGTCTCTTTCCTTTGGGGTGGGATATTGGCCCTAAAAGGCCGAAGAATCAGCAATAATCAACAATACAAGACAGTAGAAGGCAATGGAAACCATTACATTAGACACACAATGTTTAACTACTGGACGTATGGCCTGTAATTGAAAAAATGTCATTATGATCTCTCTATTGGTAAAAGATTCTGGACTAGTCCCCCATTCAGATCTCTGGAAGGAGACTCTTAAGTGGGAGGTGACCATGAAAACAAGACTGAATAACCAATGAAAGGAATTCTACGAATCAGAGCATGGAATGAATTTTAAAATGGTAGAACATCTAGGAAATCTGAAAAGAGGAGTACTAAGGCTCAACATAAAGTGGGGATCAGTGAGGTGAAATGGAAAGAAGGCAAGGGTTTCTGGTCAAACAGGTAGAAGGTAATATCTACAGCAGCAGCAAATGGTATGACGGGAGTAGGATTTGTTATGAATAGGAAGGTAAGGAAGAAAATTAATTACTGTGAACAGTTCAGTGTTATGGTTGTCCCCATCATAATCTGCTGACAACAATAGTTTGGGTACATACGCTGATGTTGCAAGTCAATGATGAAGAGAGAGAGAAATTGTATGTGAGGATATTAAATGGTTAATTCAGTATCTAAAGGGTAATGAAAATCTAATAGTCAAGGGGGATTGGAAAGCAGTTGTATGGCAAGGAGCAGAAGAACGGATTATGGAAGAATATGGGCTTGGTACTAGGAATGACAGAGGAGGAAGACTAATTAAGTTCTGCAATAAAAGTCAGATGGTAATAGCAGATACTCTGACCCAGACTCACAAGAGGAGGAGATATGCTTGAAAAAAGTTGGGAGATTTAGAAAGATTCTAGTCAGATTACATCATGGTCAGCAGAGACCCTGAAACCAGATATTGGATTTAAGGTGTATGCAGCAGCAAGCACAGACTCAGATCACAATTTGGTAGTGAGAAAGAGTAGGCTGAAGTTTAAGAGACTGGTCAGAAAGACTTAATGGACAAAAAGGCAAATACAGAGGCACTAAGGATGAAGAGATCACTTGAAGTTCTCTGAGGCTATGGATACCAAGATAATTAGAAGCTCAGTAGACATTTCTGTTGAAGATGAATGGCCGTCTCTAAAAGGGGCAGTCACAGAAGTTGGAAAGAAAACTGTAGGTATAAGTAAGTTAACTGTGAAGAAACCATGGGCAACTGAAGAAATGCTTCAGTCAGCGATGAAAGAAGGAGGTACAAAAATGTTCAGGGAAATTCAGGAATATAGAAATAAAAGACATTTAGAAATGAAATAAATAGGAAATGCAGGAAAGATAAGGTGAGTGGACTGCATGAAAAGCGTGAAGAAATCGAAAAAGAAATGATTGTCAGAAGGACTGACCCATGATACTGAAAAGTCACAAAAAAAAATCGGTGAAATTAAAAGGAAGGGCGGTAACATTAAGAATGCAATGTAAATTCCACAAATGCAGAGAAGAGAGAAGATAGGTGGAAAGAGTACATTGAAAGCCTGTTTGAGGGAAGGACTTGTCAGATGACATTATAGAAAAAGAAACAGGAGATTACAGGGAAGAGATAGGGGATCCAGTATTTGAATCAGAATTTAAGAGCTCTGGAAGACTTATGATCAAGTAAGGGAGAAGAGATAGACAACATTCCATCAGAATTTCTAAAATTATTGAGGGAAGTGGCAGCAAAATTACTATTCTCATTGCTGCTTGGATTGTACGAGACTGGTGGTATACCATCAGACTTCTGGAAAAACTTCCAAAGACTGCAAGAGCTGACAAATGCAAGAATTATTGCACACACATCTTAACAGCTCATAATTACAAGTTGCTGACATAAAATGCACACACAGAAGAATGGGAAAGGAAATTGAGGCTCTGTTAGATAACGGTCATCTTGGCTTTAGCTAAAGTAAAGGCACCAGAGAGGCTGTTCTGACATTGCAGTTGATAATGGAAGCAAGGCTGAAGAAAGGTCAAAACACGTTCATAGGATTTGACTACTTGGAAAAGTGTTTGATAATGTCAAATGGTGCAAGATTTTCTAAGAAAAATAGGGGTAAGCTATAGGAAAAGGTGAGTAACATACAATATGAACAAGAACCAAGATGGAATAATAAGAGTCTAAGACCAAGAGAGAAATGATCAGATTAAAAATGGTGTAAGACAGGACATATTCTTTTGTCCCTCTACTCAGCCTATACATCAAAAAGCAATGACAAAAATAAAAGATATATGAATTATTTGGGAATAAAGGAGACAACTCACTGAAAGGCAGAACCACTGCATCATCGATAGATATGCAAACAAAAGGTACAGTGTGTAATGGGACACCATTTTCTAACATAAGTTTTTTTTATAAAAGTAGCTGATTCCAGGATTAATCTCGAATCTCATATAACATTATCTCAGCTGTTTCACTGAAAGAATTTCAAATGATTTTGTATACAATGTATTATATTTTAGGCTAAAATGTAGAAACAGAAATTAATTTGTTACAATCTATACAGTTAAAATTACTTTTCTTTTAAAAATATTTGAAATTATGAAATATCTGGCATACTTAAAATTCATATTATTAATTGCACAACCTAATTCCAATTGTTATATTTGTTTCTGGATTAATTTATAAAATAATGATATAACTTGGTGAAGATTCTCCTTTTGTCAAGGAAGTATGCAAACTCTTTTGTTTGGTAAACTCTTTGGAATGTGTGAGTACCGCTGAATGAGTTTGTAGTAGTGAGAATGCCTCTGATGAAATCAGAAGAGTTTTTTAATTTTCTCAATAACAATGTAATTGTTGGTTTTATGGAAATGGAGATTGGGAAGTCAGTGTGACATAGAAAAATGGGATAAAATAAAAAAAAGTCATAGGAACAGAAAGTACTTCATCAATTATTCAAAACTACTGGAATGCACAAAATCAAAATTTCAGTCTCAAGAATGTACTTCTAGATGTGAGAACTGCAGCCAACAACAAGAGAAAAATGAATATAATTAAAAAGTTTTTCTTTTGTATATCTTACACCTCTCTAAGCTTTCGAAACTTTTATAGAGACTGAGAAATTTAATGGTAATTTGTAGGAGGGTAAGATGAACATGCCTGTCTCCCTACATTGTGCTCAGTCGACTGCCAGCTCTTTCATGGCTCACAATGAGTGTACTGGGATGAGGAGTAGGGTGGGATGGGGCAGGGCTAGAAGCTTATGGGAGGGTGGGAAGCCATCTAGATGCCACGGGTTGTGAAGCAGCCATTGAAATCTTGCATGTTGATCTCTACTGCGTGTTGTGCTACTGGGTGGTCCACCTTGCTTTTGGCAACAGTTTGGCTGTGGCCATTCATTCTAGTTGACAGATGGCTGGTTGTCATACCAACGTAAAACCCCATGCAGTGGTAGCAACAGAGCTGATATATAATATGGCTGCTTTCACAGGTGGCGTGGCCATTGATGAATTGGAATAAGCCTGTGACGGGACTGGAGTAGGTGCTGCTGAGTGGATGGACTGGGCAGGTCTTGCATCTGGGTTGCACGGAGAATGATCCCTGTGGCAGGGGATTGGGTGTGGGAGTGGCGCAGGCATGGACTAGGTCGTTGTGAAGGTTGGGTGGGCAGTGGAACACCACTTTAGGAAAGGGAGGCAGTATCTTGGGTAGGATGTCCCTCATTTCAGGGCATGATCATAGATAATCAAAGCCCTGACAAAGGACATGGTTCAGTCAGTCCAGTCCCAGGTGGTAGTGGGTGACAAGAGGGTGTTCCTTTGTGGTTGGTTCTTGGGATGGATATAAGGATCAGGTGTGTGTGGGGCTATGGTACAGGGGATTTGTTTGTGAATTAAGTCTTTAGTGTATTGGCTGTCTGCAAAGGTCTTTCTGAGGCTTTTAGCATACTGAGCAAGGAAGTTCTGATCACTGCAGATGCATCTACCATGGGTGCCTAGGCTGTATGGGAGGGATGTTTTGGTGTGGAAGGGGTAGTAGCTGTCGATTTGCAGGTACTGTTGGTGATTGGTGGGTTTGATGTGGACCAAGTTGTGGATGGGGCCAACCAAGAGGAGAAGATTGACATCTAGGAAGAGGTTGAGGAGGACCAGGTGGAGTGGATGGGAGAGAAAACATCGAGGTTGTGGAGGAATGAGGGTAAGGTGTCCTGGTCTTGGGTTAAGATTACGAAAATCATCAATAAGCCTAAACCAGACCAGATGTTTGGGGTAATGGGAAACTAGAAATGTTTCATCTAGGTGGCCCATGAAGAGGATGGCATAGGAGGGTGCCATGCAGGTACCCATGGCTGTGCCATGAATTTGTTTGTGTACCTTCCCATTAAAGGTGAAGTAGTTATGGGTCAGGTGCACGAAGAATGAAATGGTGGGTTTGGAATGTGCAGGATGTAGGGAGAGGTAGTCTTCAATCACAACAAGTCATGGGCATGAGGGATATTGGCGTATAAGGAGCTCACATTGACAGTGATGAGTATTGACCAGGCAGGTAAGGGTGTGAGGATGGTGGAGAGCCAGTGCAGAAAATGGTTGGTATCTTTAATGTGGGAGACTAGGTTCTGGACAATTTGTTGCAGATGTTGGTGAACAAGGGCCAAGATTCTTTTGGTGCGGGCACTAAAACCAGGCACCAAGGATTGTTAGGTTTGTGGGTTTTGGGGAGCATGTAGAAGATGAGTGTGCAGGCTGTGATTGTGGTGAGTTGGGGGATGGATTCAGGGCAGAGGTTCTGGGAAGGTTCTAAGAATTTCAGCAGGGATTAGAGGTTTCTCTGGTTCATCACAACAGTGGTGGAACCTTCATTTGCCAGGAGGATGACCAGGTCAGGATCCGGTTTTAGGTTGTGTAGGGCAGTCCTTTCTTCTGCTGAAAGGCTGTTGTTCACAGGGAGGGACCTGGGGAAGGATGGTGTGGCCAGGATGGATGTTGGGAATTGCTGTAAGTGAGCAGGAGATGGTTATGTGGAAGTGTTTAAGGGTCATGATTTGATCGTGGTATGAACTGAGACAGGCAGGGTTCGATGTAGGGATTGGATAAGCTTTGGTTGGAGGGATTGATGGCACATCAAATCCACCAATCACCAACAGTACCTGCACTTCAACAGCAGCCACCCCTTCCACACCAAAACATCCCTCCCATGTAGCCTAGCCACTCATGGAAGACACATCTGCAGTGATCAGAATCCCCTTGTCCAGTATGCTGAAGGCCTCACAAAGACCTTTGCAGACAGGCAATACCCTCCAGACCTAATTCACAAACAGATCTCCCATACCATAGACCCACACACACCTGATGCTCACATCCATCCCAAGAACCAAAGACAAAGGAGGGCCCCCCTGTCACCCAATACCACCTAGGACTTGAATGACTGAACCATATCCTTTGTCAGAGCTTTGGTTATCTATTGTCATGCCCTGAAATGAGGGACATTCTACCCAAGATACTTCCTTCCCCTCTCAAAGTGCTCAAATTGTGAGATTTCAATAGCTGCTTCACAACCCATACCATCTAGATCCTCCCAGCCACCACCAGCTTTTCTGAGCTGCACAGATGGGAGCTCTCCTTGCAGCACATCCTTCACTCCCGTAACCTGCCTGTAGCCCCCCCCCCCCCTCCCCACCCAATAGTGAGTGTGTGTGTGCCCCAGGATCATCCCCCCCCCCTCCCAATTTGTGTCAGCTAATTGTGTGTTGCTGTCTCCTGCACTAGTATGTGAAATCAAGTGCCCAGCTGTCTGCCACCTGGCTTTCTACCTGCACTCCTAGCTAGACCACAGGCGGCTTCCCCTCTCCCATGAGCCACTAGAAGCTTCCCTCCAACCCTCTCCCTGCCTTCCACTTATCTCCACTCCTCACCCCACCCATCACCCCACCCCACCCCACATCCCACCAACCCCACTCCACCCCACCCTACATCACCCGACACCCCTGCTTCACCCCAGCACACTCACCATGAGCCAGGAAAAACTGTCAGTTGACTCAGCACAGTGTAGGGAGACGTGTGTGTGTGTGTGTGTGTGTGTGTGTTTGTGTGTGTGTGTTTGTGTGTGTGTGTTTGTGTGTGTGTGTTTCCTACAAGGTTAGAAAAGAAAGTTAATTCAGAAAGCTAGCAAAACTCCACCCGTGGTCTAGGGGTAGCGTCTTTGATTCATAATCAAAACGTCTTCGGTCCCAGGTTCGATCCCCGCCACTGCCTAAATTTCGATAAATAATCAGCATTGGCGGCCGAAGACTTCCAGCATAAGAAGTCAGCCTTATTCTGCCAATGGCCTTGTCAAAGAGGGCGGAGGAGCGGATAGAGGTTCAGGGCACTCTCTTGTCCTAGGGGTGGGAAATTGCCCCTAAAGGCGGAAGAATCAGCAATGATCAACGACATGAGGATGGAGAAGGCAATGGAAACCACTGCATTAAAAACACATAACGTGTATCCACAGGACATGTGGCCTGTAATTGAAGAAGTGTCATGATGATCTCTCCATTGGCAAAAGATTCCAGAATAGTCCCCCATTTGGATCTCCGGGAGGGGACTGACAAGGGGGAGGTTACCATGAGAAAAAGATTGAATAATCAACGAAAGGATAACGTTCTACGAGTCGGGGTGTGGAATGTCAGAAGCTTGAACGTGGTAGGGAAACTAGAAAATCTGAAAAGGGAAATGCAAAGGCTCAATCTAGATATAGTAGGGGTCAGTGAAGTGAAGTGGAAGGAAGACAAGGATTTCTGGTCAGATGAGTATCGGGTAATATCAACAGCAGCAGAAAATGGTATAACAGGTGTAGGATTCGTTATGAATAGGAAGGTAGGGCAGAGGGTGTGTTACTGTGAACAGTTCAGTGACCGGGTTGTTCTAATCAGAATCAGACCAACACAGACAACGATAGTTCAGGTATACATGCCGACGTCGCAAGCTGAAGATGAACAGATAGAGAAAGTGTATGAGGATATTGAAGGGGTAATGCAGTATGTAAAGGGGGACGAAAATCTAATAGTCATGGGCGACTGGAATGCAGTTGTAGGGGAAGGAGTAGAAGAAAAGGTTACAGGAGACTATTTTACCTACAGAATATTTTACCCAAGAGGACACCATCATCATTTAACCATACAGTAAAGCTGCTTGCTCTCGGGAAAAATTACGGCTGTAGTTTCCCCTTGCTTTCAGCCGTTCGCAGTACCAGCACAGCAAGGCTGTTTTGGCTAGTGTTACAAGGCCAGATCAGTCAATCATCCAGACTGTTGCCCCTGCAACTACTGAAAAGGCTGCTGCCCCTCTTCAGGAACCACACATTTGTCTGGCCTCTCAACAGATGCCCCTCTGTTGTGATGGCACCTATGGTATGGCTATCTGTATCACTGAGGCACGCAAGTCTCCCCACCAATGGCAAGGTCAATGGTTCATGGAGGGGGGGTATACATATGTACATGTAAGAATTCCTCCCAGGCCTCTGGACCAAAGTTGTCCAAATTTGACACACAATTTCCTTGCTTTGAGTGGACCAACATAGGAGGTTTTATAACGCTGTAGCTCTAATATCCACAGAGATACAGACATGTGTTTTCTTACGTCCCTGCTAGACAGGCTGCCTTCCATGACAGGTGATTTATGTGCTACATGTGCACATGAGCATGTCTGAGGAAAGGTTAAGATGAGAGAAGCAAGAGAGAGAGAGAGAGAGAGAGAGAGACAGAGATAGAGAAGGAGGAGGACAGAATGGGATGGAGCATGTGAGAGGGGGCAGGGAGGGTGGTAGGAAGACAGGTGCAGGAAGAGGAGGAGATGGATGGAGAGATGTTGGAGGACGAGACGGTCAGAAAGTAGGGAGGGGATGAATGGAGGGAGATGAAAGGATGAGATGGACAGATAAGATGCTGAGGTGGTGATGGACAGAAGGAGAGGAGCAGATGTACCAAGAGATGGGCACATCGTGTGTAACATACATGTACACAGACCAATGGTCTGAGAAAGGTGGGAAGATGAGATGCTCAGATAGGGAGATGAGGATATCATCAACAGGTAGTTGTGCCAGTGAATCAGTACCCCTAATTCCATTTTGTAGATTGCAGATTCTTGTACAATTGGCATTTGCCATTAAAATAAATAAAGCACATGGTCAAACGACGAAATATGCACCATCAACCTTAAAACATCCATTTTACTGCATAGCCAGCTCTATGTGGCATGTAGTGGAGTTAGCTCGCCAAACAATTGACAGATCATGAGACCTGGGAACAATGTGCCTAATATTGTGTATAAGACTGTACTACCATGGAGGAATGTACCCCAACATTTGTTCTATTATGTCTTCATTTCATACCTATATCGATCTCAGACAATCACTGGTAGGTGGGGATGTTGGCATGCAAGGATGGCTGGGTGAAGTATTACCGCACAAGTGCAGTTGGGGTATTCAGGTTGGGAGGGGGGGGGAGGGAAGTTGACAGAAGTAGGTTGGGAGATAGAAGACAGAGGTTGTTTGGAGGTCAGGGGGAAGGAGCATAGGTTGTGAGGAGGCAAGTGGTAGAGGAAGTAATAAATACCTGTGTGAAGCGGAGGTGTTCAGCTACCATATTTTTCCAGAACTCAGATGCGTCTTACAGGTATACTCAAGATTAATATAAAATGTACAGTGTTTGATTTAAAACTCCCACCAATCTTAAAAGTGTTCATATGTTTGATGCTGCAGGAAACCTATCTCTATCTGGCAACATTGGATTCGACTGGCAGCAGCAGTGCACCGATGTGATCATGAGTTGTGAGGATTCACAAGCTTGCTAACACTGTATCCCTCCTACCCCGCCATTATAAATTGTCTAGTCTATGATGCGCCATTACAGTCTATGGTGTCAGTGAACTTGAATTGAAAGTGATCTGTGTTATCGGTAACACTGCAATATTTTTGTTAGTAGCTAGTTTTGTAATGAAAAAAATAAAAGGTATTCATATGATGCAGGCTATAAATCAAAAGTAATAGTATATTCAGAACAAAATGAAAACAGAGCAGCTGAGCCGCATTTTGGCCCTGCACTAACAGAAAAGAAAGGTTCAAGTTTGGCGGGCTAGTAAAGAAGAACTGAAAAAATGAGGAAGACTAAATATTCAAATAGAAGACTGAATGCAAAATTGCCAAAACTAGAAGATAACACATTGATTTGGATTCAAAGACACCATCAAAGTGGTATTCAAATTAATACAAAAATGAATGAAATGCTTGGTGTAAGGTAGAGCTACAGTAGAACATGACTGACTTGTTGGAGGAGGTGGCTGTTGCTGCAGGTTTAGAAAGCCTCATGGACTTAAAATGTGAACCAAAATCAAAATATCTCAGAAAATGCCACAAGAGTATGAAAAAATACGAAGAGAAAATATTATCTTTCCATCGCTTTATTATTCAACATCGAAAGGAAACCAGTGTGGAACTCAGCCAAATAGTGAATCTAGATGAAACACCTGTGACATTTGATGTACCAAGTAACAGAACTGCCATGAAAGTTGCTAAAACTGTAACTATAAAAACAAGTGGTCATGAAAAATATGCACTACACTGTTGTCCATTCATGTTGTGTTGACAGTACTAAACTTAATCCAACAATCAATTGCAAGCACAAAACAATGCCAAAACATTCTGAAATTCCCCCAGGTGTAGTTGTTCACTTACACAACAGGGATTGGATGGACAAGGCTGGTATGAAATAATGGATTAGCACAATCTAGGAGAGAAGGAAAGGTGCTAGATCAGTTTAGTAGTCATTTGAAAAATTCTGTAAAAGAGAAATTCATACAGGGAAGTACAAAGCTTTCTTTCATTCTGGGAGGACTTACTTCACAATTGAAGCCTCTTGATCTCAAAGCAGAGCATATGCATGTGTAAACATATGTGTAAGATAATGATTGAAGCAGACGAAATGAATTAAAATTTGTGCTGCATCTGGTACTCGAACCCTGGTCTTCTTGCTTGCTAGGCAGAAATGCTAACTATTACACTACCACATCACAACAGTCAACAATGCTGCATGAACTACCTAAGCTGAGTGCCCCCTCTGAGACCCCTGGACCAAAATGGCCCAAATGTGACGCACCAAATCCTTGCTCCAAGATGATCAACATAGGAAGCTTTATAATACTCTATTTCCAATATTTATGGAGATACAGATATGTTTTAAGCCCCTGCCATATAGATTGCACTGCATGACAGGTGAGTTATGTGGAAACAATTATGATCTGCCGGGCCAGCTGAGGAATGGAATACAACCGGTCAGCTTTGACCAATGACGTTATAGTTTACTCATGACTATTAATGTCTTTATTTTCGAGCATAGACAATAAATTTGTTATCTTCAGTGGATAAGCGCCATCATTTTAAATTGAAGCAAATGAATGTATTATTAAAAAAAGGGCTAGACATTGTGTAAGATTTTTATTGTTTGCATGCATTTAAGTCATTTGTTCTTTACAATTCATTCGGTACTTATTTCCATTGTTAATGAGTTTGAGAAAATTTAGGACAATTTTTACTTTTTGATTTACGTTTGTAGGTACAGATTTATCTATTCCTATGAATATGGAAGATGTAAAGCATACTTTGGGTGTAGATACGTTGTCAACCATTCACATTTTGCAATTGCAATGTGGTCTTCTTGCTGATTATGTTCGATGTGAGCGTGAGGAGGGGTTTGCTGCAGAAATGGTGTAACCCAGAAGGCTCCTGTTTTTATAAAAAAGGAATTGCTGCTACAAAAATTGTTCTTTGTAGTTGGAGTGAAATTATTAAATGTAAATATTTGCTCCCTACATGAACTTAAGAATTGCATTTTCAGTGCCAAAATTGTGGTTTACACCATTTTACCTCCAAGAAAAATTTGAAACTTTATTGATGTATACCATATTTTTGTACTCTTATACGTCATTGTTGGTCTCTGCGAACAAAATATGTATGTACTGCCCAAATGAAGTAACGTACAATATTACAGTATTAAGAAAAATGATGGAAATAACAATATTTAAATTAAATAAACAGTATGTATTAAAGAAAATAAACAACATTTATTTCACTTTTTGCTACAAACATGGGATGCAAAGTACAACTTCTTCCTTTACTGACATTAGTACTCAAAATAATGTAACTTTTTAAGGTAATATGACAAAAATGAATAACCTATACTAGGTGACATCTGTCCCTCGATGTATGTTGGAAACGGGGTTGGATGACCTTGAAAAGTAGTTGAAATTAGGTATTTGAAAGTGTGGCGAACCCCTTTTCTTACCTATATGAACACTGACGGCCTAGTAAGCACTGATATTTCAGCCTCTTGTGGTTACATCGAACTAAGTTGCTATTGCTGTAGGTAGATAATAAATTGAAACAAATTATATTCGAATTGAATCAGCCGCCTCTAGTGGGGGCAACACAATACTAACTCCAGTCAGCTGCAGGAGTAAGCTCTTAGAGCAAAAATTAATGTCTACTTTCCAAGAGGATGGCGCACACACATGATGGTGGTATTGGTTCTAATTGTTTAAATAAAGACTTATGTCCAGTTCCTAGGAAGAGGTGACTTAGGTTAGTGAAGGTAGCCCAAGTGCCCTTTGTTTCCTTCCATTTTCTTAGGGTAATAGAGGTAGCCCAATTGACCTACCTTCCTGTCAAAATTCAAACTTCCCACCAGTTCCTAGGACAGGTTAGTGGAGGCAGCCCAAGTGCCATCTCTTTCCCACCATTTTCTTAGGTTAGTGGAGGTATCCCAAGTGTCCTTTCTTTCCCCTCCCAAATTTAAACTTGCACCAGGGGGGGGGGGGGCACTTTCTTAGGTTAGTAGGTGTAGTCCTGTTGAGCTATCTTCCCTCCAAAAATTCAAACTTCCCGCCCTCTTGAATGACGTCAATCGCGCCATCAGCTGACGTCATTTGACATCACGTACTTGCATCATGGCCACCATCTTGGATAATGGTACTTTGGGGTGACGCCCTCACTAGGGTGACGCTGCCCTTCCGCCATCTTGGATAAGGGTACTTGGGGTGACACACAGGTTGCCCTTCTACTGGCATCCATCCTAGCTCCGACCAGTTTGATTTCATCAAACACCTTCCTCTCCCCAGGGACTACCATAAGGTGCGCCGGTTTCTTGGCATCATCAACTTTTACAGCTGACACATTCCTCATGCTGCATCCCTTCAGGCCCCCCTCACTGATGCACTTGCAGGCAAAAACACTTCTGTCACCAGGAAATTTCCCTGGATGGAAGACACGCATCAAGCTTCCGACGCATTGAAGTCCTCTTTCCCGCGCTGTCATGGTGGACCATCGTATCCGAGACGCTCCTATTTCCATTACGAATGATGCAAGTGATTCGTCAATAGGTACAGCAATATCTGGACGATGCAACACAGCCTTTAAAATTTTTCCCCAACAAAATTGACAGCCTCTCACTTTTGACCGCGAATTACTCGCAGTGTATGAAGCGGTGAGATACTTTCGTGATGACATTGAGGGCCGCGAATTCATCGTCTAAATAGACCAGTTGCTAATAAATTTAAAAGACGAGTGTGAAAGTGAGCCTGATATACTGTGTTTCTCAGAACATCACGTTAAGAATGGGATCCACATGATACAGATTGAGAACTTTAGTTTAGCTACTCATTACTGTAGATCTGTTATGGAAAAAGGTGGTGTTGCAATATTTATAAAAAATAATATAGTGTATAAATCCCTAGATTTAAGCAAATACTGTTATGAACAACATTTTGAGGTGTGTGGCATTGAGTTAACAGCAGATAGTGCAACTGTTATTGTTCTGGCTGTTTACAGGGCACCTGCTGGAAATCTAAATGTATTTCTAAGACAAACTGAATCCCTTCTGGTCCACCTATGTAGGAAAACTAAATCTATCATTGTTATGGGTGACTTCAATGTGGACCTTTTAACAGAAAATAGAAACAAGACAGATTTTGAACATTTAATGTACTGTTACAATTTAGTACCACTTGTGAACACTCCAACTAGAGTAACTGCCAGCTCTAGCACTTTAATAGATAATGTATTTGTAGATAAGGATATTTGCAATAATTTAACCATGAAAAATATTATAAATGGTCTCTCTGATCATGAAGGGCAATTCCTCACTCTAAACCAAATGAATGTACAAAGAAAAGAAAATTTCATTTGGAAAACATTTAGGATTATAAACAGACACACCACTGAAACCTTTAATCAGCAATTACGGCTTGTGGACTGGTCTCCTGTATATGCTACAGTTGATGTAAATTCAAAATTTAATATATTTATCAATGAAGTTACAAGCCTTTTTGAAGAAGCATTTCCTAAAAAATCAGTGAGAGAAAACCTGTGCAAATCTGGAAACAAGCCTTGGATTACTAAAGGCATCAAAATCTCTTGTAAAACAAGAAGAGAACTATATACTGCAGCCAGGAGTTCAAATGATAACAGTAGGATTACACACTATAAAATCTACAGTAAAGTTCTGAATAAGACAATTCAGGCAGCAAAGAACATGTGCTTGAAGGCAGAAATTGACAACTCAGGCAATAAAGTAAAAACTATCTGGAAATTTGTAAAGAAGGAAACCGGGAAAAATGCAGTTTGTAGTGAAAATATCCAAATCAAAAGTGAGGGTAATCTTGTTAGCGATCCAAAAACAGTTGCAGACACATTCAACTACAATTTTTTAACAGTAACAGAAAAAATAGGTTTACAAGGGTCCATGAAGCAAGCCATCAATCTTTTGAAAGCTAGAGTACCTGGTTTAGTGCAACACATGAAGGTAAAAACAGTCACTGTTCAAGAAATTGAAAGTGTTATTAAATCCCTGAAAAGTAAAAACTCTGCTGGAATTGACAACATTTCTAACAAATTATTAAAATACTGCTCCAGCCATGTAAGTAAAGTCCTTTGCCACATTTTTGATGCATCACTTAAGCAAGGAATAGTTCCTGAGAGGCTTAAGTATGCAGTTGTAAAACCGCTGTATAAGAAGGGGGATAAGACGGATACTGCTAACTATAGGCCAATATCACTACTGACAAGCTTTTCAAAAGTTTTAGAGAAACTAATGCATGCCAGGATAGTTAAGCATCTCAGTGAACACAATAGCTTCAGCAAAAGTCAATTTGGATTTCAGAAAGGTTTGTCAACAGAAGATGCAATATTTGCATTTACTGGCAAACTCTTGGAATCTATAAACAAAAAACTGAAAGTGATTGGCATATTTTGTGACCTAACAAAAGCATTTGACTGCGTAAATCACCAAATTCTTTTACAAAAAGCTGCACATCTCGGTATAAGTGGTGCAGCAGGGAAATGGCTCGACTCATATCTGTCAAACAGAAAACAAAAAGTTGTAGTAGATAGTCAAGATGGTGTTCCTATATCTTCAGAATGGGGTACCATCTCATGTGGAGTGCCGCAGGGCTCAGTTCTGGGCCCCCTACTTTTTATTATATTTATAAATGATCTTCCTCTCTCTACGGAATATTGTAGATTCACCATTTTCGCGGATGACACTACACTACTTATTGATAATTCGGAAGATAAGCTTGAGGTAACGGCAAATAAGATTTTAAATGAAACGGTGAACTGGTTCAACATTAATGGTCTTATTTTAAATTACTGTAAAACAAACTACATTCAGTTCCACAAAACATCCAAAGATGAGGAAATATTTGTAAAGGTAGGTGAGCAGACAATAAACAGGGTAGATTCCTCAAAATACCTAGGCTTGCATATTGATAGCAAACTGAATTGGTCCAGCCACATCGTGGATCTGTGCAAAAGACTAAGTTCAGCAACATATGCATTGCGCATTGTTTCTTCTTATAGAAATATGGAAACCATGAAGTCAGCATATTATGGTTACTTTCATGCAATTATGGCATTTGGAATTATATTTTGGGGAAATCAGCCACTGGCAAAAAAAGTACTGTGTGCACAAAAAAGAGCCATAAGGATCATGTGTGGAGTCAATCCTAGAGCCACATGCAGGAATCTTTTTAAGAAGCTTGAAATACTTACATCCACTGCGCAATATATATTCTCATTGATGTGCTTCATAAGGAAAGAAAAATCCATCTTTAAGCTGAATAGTGCATATCACAGTCACAATACTAGAAGGAAACATGATATCCACTATGAACAGCCAAATCTAAGTATGGTGCAGAAAGGAGTCCATTTCAGTGGCTGTAAGATTTTTAATGCCCTCCCTTCAAGAATTAAGTGCTTGATAGATGATGATCTCCTGTTCAAAAAAACCTTAAGGCAGTTCCTATTGCAAGGATCATTTTATACATTAGAAGAGTTCCTGAACTACAGTGTTTAACATCTCTTGTATTGTAAAATGCAAATGTATGCCCAAATTTGTAATACCGAATATTTTTATTGTGAACATATATTTTGCAATATTTATTTCTTTGTAACACTTATTATTTTGTAATCTTTATCTCTGTCTAAAATGTATTTTTGTAGTGGGACCTAAGTTACTGTTCACTGTTTTTTGTTTTGTAATCTCTATCTATATCTAAAATGTATTTTTTTGTAGTGGGACCTAAGTTACTGTTTACTGTTTTTGTTTTGTTTTATGTATTACCATAAATTCTGGCCAAAAGCTTGTAAAATTGACACGTTCCATATCCTGTGATACTGTCACAACATGGATCACCGGAACAAGAGATAAATAAATAAAAAATAAATAAATAAACAGGAGTAGCATTGTTAGCTGCAGCAGGAGGAAGACGTGCTTTGTTGGTGGGGCAAATTTTAGCGATTTGTTCGAGATAAACTCGCGCTGCAGTGTTCTTCTTTGGCACGCCAGTGCAGAACTGTGCACAGAATCACCTAAGTGAAAAATCTGTGCAATACACTCGTTTATTTATACATAAAAGCCAACTTAGGAATTTTCCTTTGTGTGAGTCCGTGTGTAAAAGACTGTGTACCGATTTAAAGTCCTAGATTCCCATATTTAACTGTTCGCGTCGTCCCTGCGTAATCTTTCATTGACTCTATCAATAACCGTTTGTATGTATAAATTTCGAACATTCGCAAGTGGCGCGACATACTCGTGCTGTTATTGTTTATTGTACACTTAA
The DNA here is from genome assembly GCF_023864275.1 of Schistocerca cancellata. Classification (NCBI taxonomy): domain Eukaryota; kingdom Metazoa; phylum Arthropoda; class Insecta; order Orthoptera; family Acrididae; genus Schistocerca; species Schistocerca cancellata. The sequence goes on along the minus strand of NC_064626.1, from coordinate 446,045,761 downwards.
ACGTTATTGTGCTCTTTTAAAATTTTGAGAACAGCATGCCTATCCTCGTTCAAAACAATCGTTCTCTAATTTCGTTGTACAATTACGTGAGAAATAGGTTACTAAGTGAATTTTAGGATGCTTACAAAACTGTATTTTCGTACGTTACTGGTACCGTTGTTTTCGATACGTAATTTGTTTTGTATCAGCGTTTGTGGTTCGCAGTTCTACTAGATAATGCATCACCCCTAAACTCCATTAAACATCAAAGCAAATAAACGTGAGTTTTTGAGAGTTTTTGGAAGCTACCATTGTCCTTTGCAAATTCTATGAGCAGTTTGTACCAAAGCGGCGTTTGTGATTTAGTTACTGTATCAGTTTTTTTAACATATTGAGTTACATCTTGTTTTTTTTTTTTTTTTTTCCTTGAAGAGGAGTAGCTCTGTATGGTATCCAGATTTATCATGAATGAACTCTGTTTTCGAGTTTGCTAATGTGGTGTTTTCACGGTATTGGCGATACAATAGTGAAATGTTACCAAATGCGCTGCATTCTGTACACACTGTTTCATTTCCCCTTAGTACAATGCATAGAACACATAGCGTCCGTTCGATAAGAAAGCATAGATTGTACTAACTATGGCTCTGGAAGAGAGTGTATACATCGTACACCAGCGATATTATTGTTTAGAGTGCCCACAGAGGCTCCCCCCCCCCCCCCCCCCAACCTTTCACCGTGGCGTGTGGAACACAGATGGAGACAACTTGAGCTTCAGCGTTATCACTGTGATGAGCGACTGCCACCGCTTATGTGAGTTCGTAATACCTGAGGCGTCGCGGGCCACGTTGTGGTCGGTCGAACACCGAGATTGGAGGTCGTGCTTTATTGTTCACTATCGTCGGCCGTTGTGTGGGTGACGCCGGTCGTTCACCTTCCAGCGACGTGTGCAGAGACGACGAAACTGATGTGGAGTCGGTGCAGAGATCTTCTAGGGCCAAGCCCGCTTTAAAGGGTTGATGGCTACCATTGTCGGTTTGCCATTGACCTCGATTTGGAAGGCGTTGCCACTGCGGCTGATAACTTGATATGGGCCCTTGTAGGGGAGTGTGAGCTCAGGTCGTACCACATCGTCATGCACCATATTGAAGTGCATTGTGGCCACGCATTGCGTACAAAGATAGGTGGCGCTGTGTGGGGGCCATGGCAGTGGAAGGGCGATGCGCTGAATTCTTCTACACATGGCTTGTAGTAGTTCTGGTAATGGTTGTGGGTCATCGTCCGTTGGAGGCATGAAAAGATTCGCTGCTAGTCACAGTGTCTTCAGTATTGCGGTTTGACAAGTGACACCTGCACATCCTCTTGTGTGGTGGTGCACACCCCTGGCAAGACCCAAGGGACCGCTTCTGTCCATTCATTGCCATGATACATAAGCACTGCTTTAATTGTCCTGTGCCACATTTCGACAAATCAGACGTAAGTCTGTGCTTCCTATATGATAAATAGGGAAACCACCTGCAAGTTAAAGATAGAAACGTCAGGGGTTAACCTGGAACACTGTGACACTGCAAAATACCTAAGAATACTCTCATTTTTTATGCAGAAATAACACTTGACAGATCTCCAACGTTCAAAACACATGGCACGAATTTCAAATCAAAAGTCCTCATCAGGAACAACATACTGAGAATGCAGATCACAGTGGGACAAGTCAAGCTGAAACCATTTAAATGTCTGCAAGGACATTATGCTGTTTTGCTGCAAAGTATGTCTGTCCTCTTTGGTATTAGTCGACACATGCCAAACAGGTGGATATTGCCCTAAACGACGTTTCTGGCTGCTTAAAGTCAACTCCAGTGGAATAGCTCAACTACCATGCAGGGATAGCACCACCTCCTCTTCAGAGAGAAATAGCAGCAAACCGGGAAAGAACGAAACTGGAACAGGAAAAAAGCATCCCATGCAGTGGCAATAACCCTACCCACAACGACTAAGGTCAAGGAAAAGTTTCCTCAGAACATCAGAGAAACTAACAACCACTGATGAAGAAGCCAGGCTGCAACTATGGAGACATCGCACTGACCCAGTTGGTAAAGCTTTTGAGAATCTTTCTGCCTTGTCATGATGAGAATTGGCCAGTCTGGAAGTCCTTGAACAGGCTGAGGACAGGAGTTCGCAGATCACGAGTTAACCTGGCAAAATGGGGGTATACTGAAGAAAACAAAACCCAATGTGACTGCGGGGAAGAACAGATTGTTCAACGTATGCTTTAGTGTCGACTATGTCCAGCCAGTTGCACAGAAGATGATCTTCACCAGGCAACGGAAAATGCACTGAACATAGAAAAATTTTGGTCAAAGATTATATAAACTGTGCCAATCTGTCAACAATTGTATAAACTGTGTTTTAAGTATGTTTCTGACACGTGAAAAGAATCTTGACAAGTCCATTACTCTGTGGGCGACACACTGTCGTACGCCAGAGGTCGATGCTGCACATGTTGCATAATACTTCAAATAGCGAAAACTCGAACTGTTCTCCTTGGTCCATCGTTATTGTGAATGGACAGTCGAACTGGATGTTCCATGTATGCACAAATACCATAACTGTGGCTTCCGCTGTCATGTCGGTCATTAGTTTCACCTCCTCCCATTGTTTCACATGATCAATCATGGAGAGGATATATTTTTGACCTGACGATTCTGGTAAAGGGCCGACGACATCCTGACAAAATCGTCCCTGTAGAAAAGTGCCCTAGTGGCAGTTGTGCATGATGGCTGACTGTGCTTTGATAACAGGCAGTGTATGCGCATGTCCATACTTTGCAGTCTTTATAGCATTTGGCCTTATGAAGCCGTCAATGACAAGCTTCTTTGTGGGTCATATTTCTGGATGGGAGAGACTGTGTAGTGACCGAAAATTGGCTTCACAGAAGGACCCTGGAACCAGTGGCCATCGTTTTCCAAGAGCATCACAGAGTAGAACAGCGTCCATCTCTGGGTAGCTGACATTGTTAAGTCTTCAAACTGCTCGCCAAGTCAGAAATGAGTGCCATAATCGAAACATCCGACATGTGTTTCCATGTCATTTGGAGAAGTCCAGTTGAAGCAATATGGTACTGATCTGTGATAGATAGACCACCACAATGTTATCCGCTTCCTGTAAGAAGCAGATGTTCACAGTAAACTGAGAAATGTCCATGATTGGTTTATGGTCTGTATAAATCACAACTGCTCACCTGTCGATATCTTCATTGATATAGTGGATGGCTTCGTAGATTGATAAAAGTTCTCGATCTACTGCAGAATACTGCATTTGGGCTTTTGATAGCTTTTTGGAGAAAAACCTCGCTGTCATTGGTAGTAATTGTAAAAGGCGCTCCCAGCATGGGGTGGGCTAAAGGCACTGCTGAAACTAAACGGTCAACTCAACATGCAAAAACCATTTGCCTGTCTTCGGTCCACGGGAGCTGACGTCTATGGGTGATTTGTCCTTTTAATGCATCAGTGAGAGGAGCCTGGATGTCCGCTGCATGTGGGGTCTTTCTTTGGTAAAAATTAAAGATGCTGAGATACCACCGGAGGTCGTGGAATGTTTGTGGTCATGGAAGATTTCGTACAATTGCTAACCAGTCGTCTGTCGTTCGTATTCCTGAAGCGGATATAGTATATCCTAGAAATGTGACTTGTTTCTTGTAAAGCTGTAGTTTGTCCTTGCTGATCCGACCCCCACTTCTTCTAAGGCACCGAGAACTTGTTTGAGATGTCTCTAGTGCATTTTGTGGCTGACTGTGGGCCCCATACAGCAGCGTACGCATTGCTGTTTTAACGCAACGCTAATATACCGTTAATGTGGGCTAAACAATTAGGGACGTTAAAAAGCAAATGGTCGATGAAACACTGCCTCTTCTGTGTGGCGTTTTTGAGTCCGTATGGCATTACTAAGAACTCGAACAAACTGAAAGGCTTGTTGATGGCAGTTTTCTGAATATCGTCTGGGTACATGAGAATCTGCTTGTATGCTTTCTTGCGGTCTGTAGTGGAAAACACAGTAGCCCCTGGTAGTTTGTGTGTAAAGCCTTAACTGTTCGGTACTGGTAGCAATCATGAATAGATCGAGCGTTTATTGTATGATAATCAGCACACACACTTATTGGTCCGCGTTCCTTCGGAACCACTTTTATTTGCGAGGCCCAAGGGCTCTCACATTGTCGAACCACGCCACATGATATCACCTAAAGGCTGCTTGTTTTGCAGCATTGAGTTTTTGAGGATCTAGTCTATGCATCTTAAATTGTACCGCAGGCCTCGGTGTCGTAATAATCCTATGGACCATTCTGTTCCATATGGCACATGAATACACCATTTAGGGGGCACTGGAGGGCACTGAGGAGGCAGGCGAAGCAGAGTGCAAAGTCTTTACCTGTGTCGACTTGTCTGCCCGGATTGGCTGAGGACATGGTACTGGCTCAGCCGACAAGGAAGCTGTTGGTTCCATAGAGCAGCGTGTGCATTGCTGTTTTAATGCATAAATTGTAACGCAGGCCATGTTGACTTCCTGTGTGACTGAAGTCGTACGGGCAATGTTGTATCCAGGAGGAGGTTTGTTGGCAGCTTTTCCAGTGCAGTGAAGATTTCCTGCATTATGTGGCACTGATGCCAGGTGGACTGGTGGACCACCAGTGGTACATCCTGAAGATTTAGTGTCAGTAGGTGCGGCCCTGGTGACGGTGTGTGTATTATGGTGCTACAATGCAGACAGTTGAAAGCCAGGGGAATAATTTGAAGTGTCACAAGAAGTCCATACCAAGAACTGGTTGTGTGAGATCAGCTGTGTAGAAAGTCCACTTGCTTTGTGCTCTGCCAGCGAAAGTCACTGTTCTGGTCATGGTTCTGCATATCCATATAGGAACATCATTGGCAGCCAGAAGGAGCAGAGGTTCTGAGATGGGACACTCTGAAGTGATATGATGTGGTAGTAGATTGATGTCGGATCCTGCCTCAGTCAGGAAGTGGGGGTTGTCTACGACATCTGTGACAGAAACACATCACCTCCTGTTGTGGTAGTCATGGCCAGAAGGTGACTTGTTGTAGTGGGCAGGCGAATACACCTAATCCTGCCTGTCAGTGGCATTTGTATGCCAGCATGGAGATCTGCATTTTTGTGCCTTAAAAATCACCGAACATTCAATGGTACCAGCATGCAGTGTCAGCTTTGTCTGATTCAGCAGTGGTTGTTCATCATGATGGCTGAACATCGATGGTGCTGTAGTGGGTTCTACACACTAACGTTGTGGTGTAGCATGTTGTCGTGGGGCAAACTGTCTAGACAGCAGTATCCCAACACATGAGAGCATACATTCTATTGGGCACTGTAAGTCTGTCTTCCATTGGTTGCTGCTCGTGTCCTATCAGTAACATCTGGATAGCAATCGGCAACTTTGCAAGCCAGATAGTCCACATTGTATTATCGTTGATGATCTTTGTGTCAGAAGGTTGCAAGTTCAAATCACGTCAGGGCCACCAATGTGGTGGTTTTCACAACAGTGCCGATATGGTAGCAAAATATTACAAGCACGTTGCATTCTGTACTCACTGTTTTATTTCCACTTAGTACAATGCATGACGTCTGTTCGATATGAAAGCACTGATCGTAGTAACTATTGCTCTGTCAGCGATATTATTGTTCAGAGTCCCCATACTAACAACTACACTTAACCTCAAAATGTTTTAGGAAACTAGTAGTTTTTACCACAAGTTTTTGTGTTACCTTCACAGAAATCTCGTTTTGTGTACTTTCTTCAATTCTTGTAGCGAATTAGTAACTTTTTAGTTCAATAGATTAAAAGATAATCATACAGCTTAATTTAAAGTTATTTGTTCACTGCCTTCTAATACAGTGCACCAGCCAAACTGCACTCACTGTGAATGCAGTTCTCGAACATGAGATGAGTTGATCAAAGAATCTACAGGTATACTGCCGGTTCATAGTTCCCAATGGGCATAATATTTCGGCAATCAGACATGTCGCCATCGTAAGGTGCGCTGACGAACAGAGCTCCTGACGTGGCGGCATGGAGGTATTCTTACCTCCATGCGTGGCGGTCACCTTATATCCCCCCCCATGGGTCGTTCCCTCCGCGGTCCGCACCTGCGGGCCAGCATCGGCAGTCGCGGAGACGTAGGGGTCGCAGCCTGTGGCAGAATCGGTATAGTTGCTACATCCGCTTAGCTCGCCAAATCGTTTTCGTTGCTGTCTTCTTAATTATACTCAATGCTGGTTCCCATGCCTTACTAAGATTATAACCGCATTCTCGATTGACGAGTTCGTCCCTGGTGTGAATTTCGATGGCCTCTCTGACACCGCTGTCCCAGTCTGGGCCAAGATCTTGGTAAGCTCGTAATCCATCTCGTGTTTTTCGGACGAACAGTGCTCTGAGACCACCGACTTGTCAGGATACTTCGGTCGTGTGTGCTTGTGATGTTCTCGGCAAGAATCATCGATGGTGTGCACTGACTGTTCAATATAGGTCTTACCACACTGACAGCATATCTGGTATACGCCGGCCTTCCGCAAGCCGAGATCATCTTTCACACTTCCCAATAACGCTCGTGTTTTATTTGACGGGCAAAAGACAGTTTTAACTCGGTGTTTCTGTAATACGCGTCCGATTTTCACCGATAGTGCGCCAGTGTATGGAATAAAATTTGTGGCTACTTCTTCCTCCGTGACTTCTTACTTCTCCAAAGGTTGTACTGTAGTGGTGGGGTGGAGAACGCGTCTAATCTGCCGTTCTGAGTACCCGTTCTTTCGGAATACGGTTCCGAGGTGTTTCAGTTCCTGGTTCAGACTCTCTGCGTCTGAGATGCTTTGCCCTGTACACCAGTGTTTTTAGAACCCTGTTTCTCTGAGAAGAGTGATGACAACTGTCTGCGTGCAAATACAGATCGGAGTGCGTTTTCTTCCTGCACACACTGTGACCCAACGTACCATCAGCTCTTCTCTTGACCATGAAGTCCAGGAAAGTTAATCTTCCTTCTGCTTCGGTCTCCATAGTGAATTGGATGTTGGGATGTATTGAGTTCAGATGTCTAAGGAAGTCCAGGAGCTTGTCCCTACCCTGAGGCCAGATGACAAACGTTTCATCCAAATAACAGAAAAAACAAGTGGGTTACCATTAATGTCGCCAAGGCTTCCTCCTCGAAGTACTTCTCAAAGTACTTCATACACAAATTCGCGACCACTGGTGAGAGTGGGCTGCCTATGGGGACTTCTTCCGATTGTTCATAGTGTTCTCCATTAAACCGAAAATACATGGAGGTCAGGAAATGCTTGAAAAGGTCAAATTTCTGTCCAATAAACTCGACTGACTCTCGTAGAGGTACCCTGGTGAATAACGAAATGACATCAAAGCTCACCAGGATATCTGAGTCTTGCAGCCTGAAACTGTCGAGATGTTTTACAAAACCCACAGAATTACGGATGTGATGAGGGCATTTACCAACATAAGGGCTTAGTATTTCTGCTAGGTATTTTGCCAGTAAGTATATAGGTACCCTAATATTGCTGACAACCAGGCGTAACGGCACCCCCTCTTTGTTGACTTTAGGGAGTCCATAAAGTCTTGGTGGTACAGGTCCTTGAGGTGAAAATTTCTTGGCGACCCCCTCTGGTAAATTCGTGTCCTTGAGAAGAGCCCTTGACTTGTTCTCTTCCTTCTTCGTGGGGTCAGCGTTGATCTTTCTGTAGGCATCAGGAAAGAACAACGTAGCATTGCCTTTGTCAGCTGGTAAGGTCACATTGCGGCAACACAAAAACTGCTCCGACGACGACTAGCAAGGCTATGACGAATATTTCGAGGGAATCCTCATCATCATTAGTCGGTCATGGCACTCACATGAGTACCCGCAACCAGAGTAGAGCCACGCAAACAGCATTTGTAAACAAAGGCAGGGCTAGGTTTTCATCGGTACGAGAGGATAGCAGGTCAGACACCGACTCAAACGAGGACAAAGTGTGCATAACCGATCCTCGAAGGGAATCGAAAGGGGAGGGCGATTCAGAAAGACAGAGGGCGATAGCCAACGAACCGAGGGAGAGAGAGGGGGGAGAACAAGAGATAATTGCAAATGTGCCGACTGCAAACGCGTTTTATGTCTTGGAAAACGCGGACCTAGAAGGCGAGGGGCAAATGCAGACAGTCAGGCGGAGGAAGGAGAGCATTCCGCTTATCATTATGTACATTAAGCAAGGCGTCTCAGCTCTCGTAAAGGAACTGCGCGGAGGCGTAAATGCCAAATTAACGGCGGTGTTTCGAGCCAAAACTACTAAAATACGGGCAGAATCGATTCGTAATAAATGAACTGAGAAGAGGGGAGTAGACTTCCACACATGCTCGATACAACCCAAGCAGGCTTTGAGGGTAGTTCTGAAACATCTTCATTGACGCGGAACAGGTTGATCTCAAGCAGGAACTCATAGGCGAAGGCTTTGTAATGCCAGAAGTACACCAGTTTTCGAAGTCAGGGGGAGAAACAGGAGGCCACAAGAAGGAGCCGTGTTTCTTGGCCGTCATAGAAAATAATGAGAATGCGAAAAGAGTCTTTAGTCTTCGCTGTATGCTAAACTTTAAAATTATGGTAGAAAAATACAACAGAGCAGTACCACTGCTGCCAGAGGTTCAAACACACGAGTAAAAACTGCGAAAAACAGCCAAGATGCGTAAAATTACCGCAGGAGCGAATTTTATCAAAGATTAATACAAAACCAGAGACAAAGCAAACCTGCCACTGCAGCCATATCTGTTTGTGACAACCAAACTGGGCAGCAAGAAAAGTTTAGGTTTCAGCCACGGCAAATGCCGGCACTGAAGCCAGGACAGAACGCGTGGGCTGTCCCCTCCATTCCCAACTCCAGAGTACCCCCCCCCCCCCCCCACCAGTGGCACCATAAGCGAGCGCTCCCGCACCACCGAACCCCACAGTGGTCACAGAGGCAATCACGCCACCACAAGCGCATCTACCAGCAACCCAGTTGACTGCAAGTAGCTGCGCCCCCACCACTAGACCATCCGCTAATGAAGCCAGCCAGCTACACCAGTGTCACCTCAGGCGACGCCAACCACTAGCGCAACCTTTTTAGTTTGCTGAAAGAATTCAGGGAAATAAAGGAGCTGTTTGTGGGACTGAACCTGACACACTTGTGCAAAAAACTAAATAAACGCTGATAAAGGTCCGAGTGGAACCAGATAGACTTTTCAAGCTAATGATAATAGTTGAAGCAGCTATGATGTTATTTGCCGATGGACCTTAATAACAGAAGATCCTTCCGGATTTTAAATTGGAATGTCCATGGCATGCTAGATAAAACCCTGCAGCTACAGTCCTTTCTTGACCGGCACGTTATAGATGTCGCCTGCATCATGGAGACGCATCTATTGCCGACCGATAGATTTAAGATGCCCAGTTACTCAATCCACAGGGTCAATCGACAAAACCGGCCAGGCGGAGGAGTAGTGGTCCTTGTGAGGGAGAGGATTTGCCACCAAACAATCGACATACCAGACTTGGTCACGGTCGAGGCGGCCGTGATACAACTAAAATTACGCAACTAAGTATTTAAAATAATATCGGCCTATAAACCCGCACGGCCAACCATAAACGCTGCGTCTTGAGGCCTTGTTCGACAATGGTGAGTGAGTCATAGTAGAGGGGGACATGAACTACAAGGATGGGTGCTGGGGCTGCGCCACCGAAAACGGCAGTACGCGGAAACTGAGACGATTTATCGAGATCAATCCCTCTCTGGGGGTTATCGCTCCCCAAGAACCGATTCATATCCAATTCCGAACCCAGCACAGGCCAAATATCCTGGATATCTTCCCGTGTAAAAGTCTGACATGGAGGGCTGCAGTAACAGTTCACTATGAGCTGGACTCAGACCACAACTCAGTTGACCTTGAATGTGCCAGAGTCGAAGACCAAATCTGGAGGATGGCAACAACAAACATAGTTACTAATCAGAAACAATATAATGCCCTGGTAGAACATCATCTGGAAGACATCATGCAAATGCGGAACAAAGCAGAGGTGAATACAGCAATAGAACATTTTACAAATGTCCTGCAGACCTGTGCCTGGGAGACTAGCACCAGGCAAACCACCAATCCTGGCGGCAGGGACCTGTCCCTTGATATCTGCTTAGAGGACTAGAAGCCCAGGTAAAGCGAAGGTTACAGGAGCACAGAGGCCTCAGCTGGGAACAACGGCTCAGAGAAGTAGAACAGGACACAAGAGAAGTATGGAAGCTCATGAAATTGCTGAAGGCTACACCCAGGGTAGAAAGGCCACTCTGAGGAGAAAACGGATTAGTTTATCAAAACGAGGAGAAGCAAGAAGTGTTAGCAACATCACTGGAGTCACAATTCCGAACTCGCGTCATCGACGGTGACATGAGCGATAGGCAGGCAGAAATAATAATTGGACGAGTGGCTTAGTGGAGGCAACAGAGGATAGAAACAGAATTTATGCCGGTTCCTGATCGTGTTGCATGTGCCTACATCAGAGAACTAGGGAACAACAAATTCCCCGATCCTGACGAGGTCCATGTCCCGTACCTAAAACACCTTACTCCTACTGCAATCACTCAGCTCACAGCCATATGTAACCAGTGGCTTTCCCTAACCTACTTCCCAACCACGTGCGAAACAGCTCAGGTTGTAACCCTACCCAAGCCCAATAAAAAACCCATCCCACCCAAAAGTTACAGACGCATTTCACTCCTGTGTTTTCTGGGGAAAGTACTGGAGTGTCTAATCCATGGAGCCCTGAAAGACAATAACATAATCACCCCTGAGCAGTTTGACTTCCGTCCTGAAAATAGCACTGTCCATCAATCACTACATCTGCTGGAACATGTATGCAAGGCAAGAGACATAAAATATAGCACAGGAGCAGTATTTCTCGACACCAAGAAAGTGTTTGACAAAGTATGGCCTGATGGCTTAATAAATAAGCTACTCCACTTAGACACTCCATGACACATAATACACATAATTGACTCGTTCCTGTCAGGGATGCAATTCTCTGTTAGGTGTAGCAATCATGTTAGTACACTCAGGGATGCTGTGGCCGGTGTCCTTCTGGGGTCTGTTCTGGGCCCCATTCTATATTCGCTATTTACAAATGATGTACCAAAATTGGCAGGCAATGAACTGACGCTTTATGATGATGATACAGCGGTATATAAAAGTAGTAGCAACCTCAACTTCATGGTGAGAAAACTACAAGGTCATCTGGACGAAATAGTAAGCTGGTATAACACATGGAAAATTAAAATAAATGCAGGAAAAACAGTAGCGATAATGTTCACCAGATTGTTAACTCCCCCAAGCAGGCAGATTGCGGTTGCAGGCAGAGGCATCGACTGGAGCGACTCAACAAACCTACCTAGAATTAGAATTAAATAAAAAGCTGACATTTGGGAAACAAATAAAAATGACGAGAATAAAGGCAGTACAGCATTTAATCGCTTGTACCCACTCCCAAAGTGTGGGGGGCTGACAATAGAAACGAAGCTGCAACTGTACAGAGCTATTATCCTCCCTACTATATTATATGGATCAGAAGTTTGGTCAATGGCGGCAGACGCCCATCTGAACAAGCTTCAAACACTCCAAAACCGTATCCTCCGTACCGTGGAGGATGCTGATAGATACACGCCCAACACACACATCAAAAAATTATTATGCAAACCACAATACTCAGATACATTGAAAGAAAGGCGGTAACTTTATACGAAAAGACTTCAACTTTGCCCAACCAACTAATTCACCAGCTAGGCACACAATACCCCAACGCTTCAAATAATAGATCAGTATCCATAATAAACAGACAATTTAGAGAATAACAGATACAGACATACAGTCATGCATACAATCACTTCGACAAATAAATAAAAGCTAACCTCAAACACACATTTACCCATGACAGAAGTTAGACAGGCAAAGCCCTTTGGTGCTTCAAATGGAAATATATATAGATATCAGATAGCGGCAGGAGCTCAGTTCGTCAGCGCACCTGACCGTGGAGACATGTCTGATCGCCGAAATATTGTGCCGTCGTACACTATGAACTGCCAGTACATCCGCAGACCCTTCGAACAACAAATACGCTGGGAGAAATTGAAGAATCCCATGAGGTGTGTTGGTTGACGTTCGTAAGCAGTAGGAAATCACCCTGACTACAGTCAAACGATTGGCAGCTGCTGCAAATTGGTGTGTTGGAAAAGTTCTTGAGAGCCGTGTACCTGTGATACACGTAGCTGAAGTACAATCCTCTCCCTTGGATCCTGCCTCCTCTGCAGAAAGTTCTCTACAAGTGACTTGTCACTGGTGGATCTAAGTGAGTAGTAGAAAAAAGTTCGTGTCAGCCCAATCTCCATTGTTGCCAAATGTATTCAAAATGGCGGATTCAAGATGGCAGGGAAAGATATGACAACGTCGCAATGACATCAAGGTGGGAAGTTCAAATTTTGGTGAGAAGATAGGTCAATTGGGCTACTTCCACTAACCTATCCCCTCCCCTCCCCACCCCCAGAACATGGCGGGAAATTCAAATTCCAGTAGGACAATGCAACAAACCATGGCTACCTGCAGTAACCTAAGTAAATGGCGGGAAAACTCACTTGGTTACCTCCACTAGCATAAGTCATCCGACTGCCACCTCTTCCTAGGAATTGGCGGGGAAATGAGTCAGCCTGTGCTGGATAGGATGGACATCAATCTTTATTTTCAGTCTTTATTCACACAATTTGATGCAGTAGCTCCATCCGGTGCGTTCACCATGAAGTCCGGAATCCAACTGACCTAGTACACAGTACTGCCATCAGATTCTGCTGCCATCCCTTCCGTGATGTAATCCAAGTTGGCAGTCTCGAGGGGGGGATGGTGGGAAAAGGACCCAGCCTGTGATACACTGCTGGAGAGAGGAAGGAGTGTACTTTATTTATTTTGGAACAATTCATTTAGCGATGGGTTTCACGGAGTTTATTTATTACACTGATACAAAACACTTGCTCTGATGTGCTTGGGGTCACAATATACAGCCTACGGACCTGCAAACTACTCATAGATCACCGAAATAATGCATGTAAAACGCTCTACAGACACGCTTGCTAATTGTAAACTGTAGAAATAATGCATTGCACAGCCTACAGACCAGCAAACAACTCGTAAATCTCCAAAATAATGCAGTTCACTGATGTGCAGACACGAAAACAACTAATACTTTGTCAAAATATTGCATGTAAAAAGCCCTGCAGACACGTTCGCTAACTATAACCGAGCGAGGTGGCGCAGTGGTTAGCACACTGGACTCGCATTCGGGAGGACGACGGTTCAATCCCGTCTCCAGCCATCCTGATTTAGGTTTTCCGTGATTTCCCTAAATCGTTTCAGGCAAATGCTGGGATGGTTCCTTTGAAAGGGCACGGCCGATTTCCTTCCCCATCCTTCCCTAACCCGAGCTTGCGCTCCGTCTCTAATGACCTCGTTGTCGACGGGACGTTAAACACTAACCACCACCACCGCTAACTATAAACTGACGAAATAATACATTGCAGAGACTGCAGTCCTGCAAACTACTCGTAAATCACCGAAATACTGCAGTACACAGATGTTCAGACACGAAAACAACTCGTAAATTGTCATAAAATAATGCACGTATAACGCTCTGCAAACACGCTTACAACACTTAAACAGCCAAAAATAATGTACTGCACAAACACTCATTGCACATAAAAGACACTTTCGAACTATTGTCAACCTCAACTATCAGATGCTCCAATGCACGCACGCGCAGATGCTGTGTGAGCTACCGCCGGACGCAAGCCAGAGCCGGAGTGCAAGCCGTCGCTCTCACGCCACTGCCGCCTACAGCAAGCAGGTAAAAGTCACGTCTGTTTTTGGGTATAAGGTTAGAGTTCTTCGAGTGTTGTACTGACATCATGTGTCTATGTAAATAAGAGCCAAGTCACCCACTGGATCATATGAACGTGTTTACCATTTCTGGTACGAAACCTCTCTACCTGTGGATACTGACATCACAGGTCGCGCTATAGAAATCTGTTCGAATGCTTGCCAGAATAGCACAGGGTGCATTGTTCCTAGCAATCGTACTGGGACATGCGAGCTGCTTGTCTAAAAGGTTGTCAAGTGTTACACTGACGTCACATGGCAATGTAAATAAGAGCGAAGTCGACCTCTCGGAAGGTGTAAATTGCTGCAGATATAGTTAACGGTCGCTTATATAGAAGCTTTCGTGATGTCTCTATTTGTCTGTATGGAAATTCTTGTCCTAACAGGACCTGTTTATGAAAATATCCCAGAATAACACAGACTGCTCTCTCCCTCGCGACCCTAATGAGGCACCCTGTTTCCAAGATGCAAACCGCTATGTAGAGGCTCCTAAGTCCCAGTTCACAAAATGTCTTGTGAATAAATGGAGCATTCTGATTGGTTCTTACTGAATTTACCCGCCAAATTACTGATGCTGCCGGTGTGGAAATACTGTCCGCCTTTTTTTTCTGCAGACGAGACTTTCAGCGGCAAAACTATTTTGTACAGATCGCCATATTGCACTGCCAATGAAACCCTGCGAAAAGTGGTGCACAGATCGTCAAATACGTCCCACGTATCCATCATACTGCAGTGCAGTGCCGACGAAGGAAACTGCCACTGTAAACACGGCTCATGACCGCAGCCACAGAAGCGCTTGTCAGCCAGCAGAGGGCAGTTGGCCGTAAACTAGCGCCAAGCCCAGGAGAACCTAAGTGGTAGGAGTTTCAATGATATCAATCCTCCCAGCAGGAACACTAGTGGTATTGAATCTTCTCAAATACACACGGAGTATACACGCGACACACGCGATCCCAAAGTCACATCAAAGCAAACAGGGTATTAGTTCAATATTCACCCACCCAGGGGTAACTGCGAGCCAATCGTCATAAGCCACAAGCTTTCTGGGACTCTCTGCACTGGTGTACATATGATGGGCAAGCCCCATCTTGGAACAAAGGCGTTACTGTTTCCGGCCCTGACCTGCTTGCTTTCTGCTACGCTTTCTACGGCCATCTCCAGACTCACAAGAATATTGGGAACCAGACACACATTTATCAGTGTAACTACAATTAAATATTATGATTGCTGCTGCAGTCTGACACCGAGCAAATAGTGGATGATTCTCCCCTTTGTGACTGTGGTTCTGGAACGAATCTCAGTATCTATAGCACACAAAATTTTCCACATAAAAAAACTATTTTTCCCCTTACGGCTATCGATGTGCTGAATCTATACCTCACTCATGATAGGACAAGTGGTAGCAACCGCCAGATACTCGCACATATATCGCGAAGACTGTTGTACAAATGCTGGGTCGGTTCCCCTCGGCAAAAGGTGTCACTGTGTTTGGCCCCAAACTATTTGCTTGCTTGCTCGCCTTCTACACCCATCTCCAGACTCTGGGATTACAAGAACACATGTATATTCCCATGATTTGCCAGAATATTGTACCATTTACGCGTTACTTCTCGATATCAAGCACACAGCAGGATGCTACCAATCGCTCGCGCAACGTAATTCCGAAGATATAGACTGGAAATGATTTCTTTACAAACCCGAAACTTCAGCGAGGTGGAGCCTGCTGTAAACCATTGACTAACTAGAAACTTTTCCTGTCTCCAAAGACCTTTACTCGGAAAATTGAAAAAATAGAGGAAACTGATATTTTCACTTACGAATACCGATGTCGCTGATATAACAGATTCCAAATCATCATTATAATTTACGAAGTCAACTAAGGTGTTTCTCATGGCTTGAGAACCAGGAAATGTGTCCTCCACCCGTCTTTAACCTATTAGATGCACTCAATAAACAACGCAATCGGCTTCTCTTAACCAAATAAAGACGGGAAATGTGAAGAAGCAGTGAATCAGACAATTTTCATGGGACAGAATAATAGCCCAGCACAAACACATGTCCGTATTGAATCTTCTCAAATTTGCACACCATCTCGAAAGGTGTCCTACACATACTAAGTATTAGTCCGCTATTCGGGCGTCTAGAGGAAGACATGGGTAAGTCAACTACATTCTTGCATCTCAACAGGCGTCTCCAATCAGACGGCTCCTGTCGTTAGCAGGAAATGTGAATCATTTCCAGCACAGGCCACTGGCACCGCTGCGCCAAGCACGCATATACAGAATCGTCCTACGAAAATCGGTCACATATAGACTTGATCGCTATGCTTACAATTAAATGCTACAATTGCAGTCTCAGGCGAACGACATTCGAGAGTGAGCGAGGTATCGGAAATACACCCTGCTGACGGCTGTGGCTCTGGAAATAGAAATATCCGTACCATATTATGACTTTTGCTTACACTGGACATTCTCATTTACTTTGCACATGTCGTAACACAAGCACATACTTCGTAAGTGTGATGCTCAAGGCGAACCTATCACACATCCCCCACTACTAAGTGTATTATTCGCCAATAACTGATTGCTAGCGATACGAAATAATACTGACCGAAAATTAGCTGTGGGTGGACATGTCTCATAAGCTTTTCTTGCGAATGGTACCACAGTGTCTTAGAACGAGAGGCATAATCATCTTACAAATCGCCAGGTGTTAAAAAACACGAGCGCAACAACTAGGGTTTGTTACTGTCACATGCGGTCTTGGTTCTACAGGTGCATACAAAGATCCATGTTAAAAGCTACACTCCTGGAAATGGAAAAAAGAACACATTGACACCGGTGTGTCAGACCCACCATACTTGCTCCGGACACTGCGAGAGGGCTGTACAAGCAATGATCACACGCACGGCACAGCGGACACACCAGGAACCGCGGTGTTGGCCGTCGAATGGCGCTAGCTGCGCAGCATTTGTGCACCGCCGCCGTCAGTGTCAGCCAGTTTGCCGTGGCATACGGAGCTCCATCGCAGTCTTTAACACTGGTAGCATGCCGCGACAGCGTGGACGTGAACCGTATGTGCAGTTGACGGACTTTGAGTGAGGGCGTATAGTGGGCATGCGGGAGGCCGGGTGGACGTACCGCCGAATTGCTCAACACGTGGGGCGTGAGGTCTCCACAGTACATCGATGTTGTCGCCAGTGGTCGGCGGAAGGTGCACGTGGCCGTCGACCTGGGACCGGACCGCAGCGACGCACGGATGCACGCCAAGACCGTAGGATCCTACGCAGTGCCGTAGGGGACCGCACCGCCACTTCCCAGCAAATTAGGGACACTGTTGCTCCTGGGGTATCGGCGAGGACCATTCGCAACCGTCTCCATGAAGCTGGGCTACGGTCCCGCACACCGTTAGGCCGTCTTCCGCTCACGCCCCAACATCGTGCAGCCCGCCTCCAGTGGTGTTGCGACAGGCGTGAATGGAGGGACGAATGGAGACGTGTCGTCTTCAGCGATGAGAGTCGCTTCTGCCTTCGTGCCAATGATGGTCGTATGCGTGTTTGGCGCCGTGCAGGTGAGCGCCACAATCAGGACTGCATACGACCGAGGCACACAGGGCCAACACCCGGCATCATGGTGTGGGGAGCGATCTCCTACACTGGCCGTACACCACTGGTGATCGTCGAGGGGACACTGAATAGTGCACGGTACATCCAAACCGTCATCGAACCCATCGTTCTACCATTCCTAGACCGGCAAGGGAACTTGCTGTTCCAACAGGACAATGCACGTCCGCATGTATCCCGTGCCACCCAACGTGCTCTAGAAGGTGTAAGTCAACTACCCTGGCCAGCAAGATCTCCGGATCTGTCCCCCATTGAGCATGTTTCGGACTGGATGAAGCGTCGTCTCACGCGGTCTGCACATCCAGCACGAACACTGGTCCAACTGAGGCGCCAGGTGGAAATGGCATGGCAAGCCGTTCCACAGGACTACATCCAGCATCTCTACGATCGTCTCCATGGGAGAATAGCAGCCTGCATTGCTGCGAAAGGTGGATATACACTGTACTAGTGCCGACATTGTGCATGCTCTGTTGCCTGTGTCTATGTGCCTGTGGTTCTGTCAGTGTGATCATGTGATGTATCTGACCCCAGGAATGTGTCAATAAAGTTTCCCCTTCCTGGGACAATGAATTCACGGTGTTCTTATTTCAATTTCCAGGAGTGTATACTGACTTTATAAATCGAGGTATGGCACTACCTCAAAATGAAGTGATTTTTCCATACAAATATTACGACAGTGAATATAGACGGTGATCGCCAGAGTGTATATTATCAGATCAACAGTGCGGCCACACGTCGCCGACGGTGCAACCTCGTAATAAAATTACAGAATTTAGAGAGTATTGCGGCTAAGGAACGTGGTATGACACCGGTATTTGCAACTTCCTCACGCCACCGCTCGATATTTCTCTTGTATTTGTGATACATTCTGTCTCGATGCCACATCAGAGGTTTGGTGATATGTCGATTGGGTTATAGGCAATGGTTGATTGAGAAGGACCACAAACAGTAGATGGTGTGCTGACTGAGGTCGTAAGAAATGTACACTAGCTTTCCAGACATCTAGTGCTACGCTTCCCGGTAGAAATGATGTCTATGATTTGGAATCAAGTCTTTCCATTCAACCACATACCTGCGTTGTATCCGATGGAGATTTCCTTTAATGATTATAGCCACTAGTGAATCATGTTTCTGGCACTCTCGTATCTCGAAACGAGTCACCTTTTCGAACCTATCTGCTACAGTAAAATTTTAGCCAGTCCCTATACCTCTTGCAGCTACTTCCATTTCTTTGTGCATGTGATCGTCCAATTTTAGTCGGAACCGAGCAGAAGTCGGAGAGAGCCATATCCACCAACTTCTGCAACCCATGCAGAAACAGAGTTATCCGAGTTAGTGCGACAGGACTGTGTTTTGACCATTAAGTGGAAATGCGAACAGGTTGTCGTAGCTCCGCCAACAATGTACGATGTGTAAGGTCAGCGCCAAACGTAGCCTGCTCCTGCAACACGAGGTAGTTTAAATGACAGTACGGGAACTGGGAGAAGGATGAGAATTTTGCTACTGCATTGTGGTGCGTCCCCAAACTTCATACATATACTGCAGTCTGGAGAAGATCCGCGTCCCTCAGGTCCCATTCACGTCTATCACCCCAACATGCTATCATCATTATTCTGTACCATCCAACAGAGAAAAACTACGAACTATAAAAACTACACTAACTTCATCCGATAGAGAATTCCACAAGATTTTTACTGCGTCTCTCTCCTCCCATATATCGAAAACAAATACCATCTGCTTGAAGGCATTGAGCACATACAGTTATTGATTCATTGCACAGACCAGTGTAAAGTTGCATCGCCTCTACTGTAGGAGGATGACTGTATCCCACAAACTATACAATAAGTCGCAAGAGACGCTCCCTGTGACCCTGTGTCGTAGTTTCAAACATTGCTCCTGCGATCGCAGGTTCGAATCCTGCCTCGGGCATGGATGTGTGTGATGTCCTTAGGTTAGTTAGGTTTAATTAGTTCTAAGTCTAGGGAACTGATGACCTCAGATGTTAAGTCCCATAGTGCTTAGAGCCATTTGAACCATTTGAAACATTGCTTTTTCTGCTGTAACTCGCTTTGTACACTGCCATACATTTTGTATTTCATCCACGACTTTGAGATCCATGTCAGGTGTTAAACTGACAGTAACACGTTCTGATCCATTGCTTCTCACAGAAAACTAGACGTTGCATTGTGTAAATGTTGTTGTTGCTGCTGCTATCACAACACACCACACACAAGATGATTTTAACTAAAAGACAGTTACAACATAAGGAAACTGGAAGAGTTTGGTCGCATTGTGGAGCGTTTCCAAACTGCTGTACGAAGGTGATTGACGACCACTACATTTAAACTCATCTGTCACAGTGACGGAATAGCTGATGGCTCTGCGTTCTGTTTCGACTGATTCCTCATTTAAACTCATCTGTCACAGTGACAGAATAGCTGATGGATCTGCATTCCATTTCGACTGATTCCTCATACTGCAATCATCTACGCGATCACTGTTTTGGTGCTAGCCATCCCCAGAAGGTGTTGCCCCTCCACCAAAAGTCTTTCTCCATCCCAAACAAGCGATGTCAGTCAATCATTATGTGGTAACCAACAGCGTACCAGTGGCCGGATGGGGTGGGAAAGACACCATCGATGTACTGTAATAATAAGCATCGCAGTTGATAGTGCGAACAATTTTAGCAATTTTACAGTAATTTCAACACCAACCAATGATGTGACAGCATGTTTTTCCGTATAGCCACTAAGCCGTCCCTTCTCTACTTTGCGAGTATCATTGTGAATATAGATAGATGACCACACAGTAGCTCCATTCATTGTTAATTCTCGAACATATACACCATCAAAGTATACCAGACAACACTCTACATATTTCTAGCACCTTGAGCATAGTGCATAATTTACGATCTATCTCTGTGCGGATGAGTGTCACAGAGCATTCTCACAGTCTCAGGATAAAATTAGAGACTGAAAGACCTCCTCACACTGTCTTTGACCAACCCACTCTGCAGCACCGTTACTAATTTAATCTGCAGCTGACCAGAAGTAGACCGCTACATTCAGCGTCTCGTGAATGAATAGAGCTTGCCGAGTCCTCGGCCATCCAAGTGCACAAGATTTCTCCAGATGCGTCCATATCGATGAGGTTAGCAACCGTTATTGGTGTATAGTAGTAGATCTGAAAGTGCTGTGATGTAATAGCAGGGGGTTAAGAAGAACAACTAACAGGTGGTTTTTATGCATGATGGAGCTCCAGACGGATGGAGTTCGAAGCATTTTACGTAAATCAACTACGCCATCAATTTTGAAGTATTGTTCTTGTGTCTGGGATCAGTACCAGGACGGTTTGTTAAGAGGGAACATAAACACACGCACTCCTAAGACTACATGGTGCCGCACTTAAAACAGGCTATAATGTTAGATCGCTTCAGTTTCCAACCTATGAGTCATGTGGAAAGCAGCGCTTTTAACATTCCATTGTAACAAAGATATTTCCAGCGCATGACATACATCCTTCCTGCAGGTTTCTCTACGATAAACTATGGTAACAAATTGTAAACTGAAAAAACTACTTCCTTAAAATATCGATTCTGTGTTAAATACGTGCACAAAATAGCTTTCCAGAGATGTATAGCGTCCACTGTTCACATACGATCAATGTTCAGAAATTATACTACACTCGCATTGGTCCTATATAAAATGATCGTTAGTAACAGAGAATACCTATTACAAGGAAACAGGGAAACGCATAGCAGCGGCGTCCGACGTGTGAAATTACACCGCCACTAACACTGTAAACAGGACATCTGTCAAGCAGATGTATACATGGGGATTGCAGTGTTTAACAAGCACCTATCGCTAACTTAGAATCATCTTAGTTATGAAACTGAAGTCTCGATTTTATACCCAAGAAGCTACAAGGGAATGTAGTACATCGCATAAATTTTCGTTCGTTTAGAGAAATGTGTCGAAATAGGATGGTCACGTTTCATCACACGTGGGATGGAAGTTCTCTGATGAAGGAGAGGTTTGCTGTTAACGATCGCAAGTAGACAGCGCTCTAAGTCAAATACAGAACACGTGGTTGTACACGAGTCGAACGCAGGCTATGTCATGCAACTGATGCATCCTGATAGAACAGCAGAAAAAATGGTCAAATGACCTGCTCCAATATCTCCCTCCCTCTCTAGAATGCATCATCAGTCTGCCATTAAATCGTACCTCGTTACAGCTCCACCTCAATCGATCATCCTGTCCACACTCTGTTATCCTTTAACGCAGACGCATGTAAGTTTAGAGGCAGATGTTTCTCTGTTTTCCTTAAAAGCGTCAAACACAATAGTTAACTCGCGTGTATCACTGTTACCTCGGTAGACTTACAGTAGAATGCTGCCTCGATGGGGGAAAAAAACTGTTTCAATTGTTCCCTTCGCTTCCATGTCGACGTTTTCCTGGATTCCTCTTGCTGTTGCATACTTGTTACTATGTACAAGAATTGTTCTGCGCCAACCAGAAGAGACGCAATTACTTCCTCAATTTCCCCGAATTTCAGCATAATTTTTCCGAAAATTTATACGTATTTTTAGCAATTCTATCGACAATTTATGTCACTTCTACCCCTGCCATTATGACATAACCTCTCGTTCGGTGTTCTGAAACGGCTTCTAAATGTAGTACGGCTGCCAACACCTAGTGCAAACTCACTATTTTTCTGATCCGGAGGCTAACATAGCACAGTACTCGATTCACTAGTGGCTGTAAACAATAAAGAAATTTTACATCGGATACAATGCAGGTAGTGGTTGAATGGAAATTCCAATTCATAGACATCATTTCTACCGGAAAGCGTAGCACTAGATGTCTGGAAAGCTAGTGTACATTTCTTATTACCTCAGTCAAGACACCATCTACTGTTTGTGATCCTTCTCATCAACCATTGCCTGTAACCCAGTCGATATATCACCGAACGTCTGATGTGGCATCGAGACATAATGTGTTACAAATACTGGAGAAATTACTAGCGGTGGCGTGAGAAAGTTACAAATACCGGTTTCATACCACGGTCCTTAGCCGAATCACTCTCTAAATTCTGTAATTTTATTGCGAGGTTGCACCGTCGGCGACGTGTAGCCGCACTAGTGTCTGATAATACACACTCTGGCGATCACCGTCTATATTCAGTGTCGTAGTATTTGTATGGAAAAATCACTTCATTTATAGGTAATGCCATACCTCAATTTATAAAGGCAGTATAGCTTCTAACATGGATTTTTGCATGCATCTGTAGAACCAAGACCGCTTGTGACAGTAGCATACAGTAAGTAGTTGTTGCGATCGTGTTTTTTAACATTTGGCGATTGGTAAAACGATTATGCCTCTCTTTCTAAGACACTGTGGTACCACTCGCAAGAAAAGCTTATGAGACATGTCCACCCATAGCTAATTTTCGGTCCGTATTATTTCGTATCGCTAGCAAAGAGTTATTGGCGAAGTATTATACTTAGTAGTGGGGGATGCGTGATAGGTTCGCCTTGAGCATCACGCTTATAAAGTATGTGTTTGTGTTCCGACATGAGCAAAGGAAATGACAATGTCCAGTCATAAGCAAGTTATGGATTTGATGTGGAATACTGTGATAGCAAAGGGAAGAGTATGTCAAGTCATAAGAAAAAGGGACAGATATTTCTATTTCCAGAGCCACAGCCGCCAGCAGGGTATATTTCTGATACTTCGCTCACTCTCGAATGTCGTTCATCTGAGACTGCAACTATAGCATTTAATTGTAAGCATAGCGATCAAATCTACAGGGTGTTACAAAAAGATACGGCCAAACTTTCAGGAAACATTCCTCACACACAAATAAAGAAAATATGTTATGTGGACATGTGTCCGGAAACGGTTAATTTCCATGTTAGAGCTCATTTTAGTTTCGTCAGTATGTACTGTACTTCCTCGATTCAGCGCCAGTTGGCCCAATTGAAGGAAGGTAATGTTGACTTCGGTGCTTGTGTTGACATGCGACTCATTGCTCTACAGTACTAGCATCAAGCACATCAGTACGTAGCATCAACAGGTTAGTGTTCATCACGAACGTGGTTTTGCATGTCAGTGCAATGTTTACAAATGCGGAGTTGGCAGATGCCCATTTGATGTATGGATTAACACGCGGCAATAGCCGTGGCGCGGTACGTTTGTATCGAGACAGATTTCCAGAACGAAGGTGTCCCGACAGGAAGACGTTCGAAGCAATTGATCGGCGTCTTAGGGAGCACGGAACATTCCAGCCTATGACTCGCGACTGGGGAAGACCTAGAACGACGAGGACACTTGCAATGGACGAGGCAATTCTTCGTGCAGTTGACGATAACCCTAATGTCAGCGTCAGAGAAGTTCCTGCTGTACAAGGTAACGTTGACCACGACACTGTATGGAGAGTGCTACGGGAGAACCAGTTGTTTCCGTACCATGTACAGCGTGTGCAGGCACTATCAGCAGCTGATTGGTCTCCACGGGTACACTTCTGCGAATGGTTCATCCAACAATGTGTCAATCCTCATTTCAGTGCAAATGTTCTCTTTACGGATGAGGCTTCATTCCAAAGTGATCAAATTGTAAATTTTCACAATCAACATGTGTGGGCTGACGAGAATCCGCAGGCAATTGTGCAATCACATCAACAGAGATTTTCTGTGAATGTTTGGGCAGGCATTGTTGGTGATGTCTTGATTGGGCCCCATGTTCTTCCACATACGCTCAATGGAGCACGTTATCATGATTTCATACGGGATACTCTACCTGTGCTGCTAGAACATGTGCCTTTACAAGTACAACTCAACATGTGGTTCGTGCACGATGGAGCTCCTGCACATTTCAGTCGAAGTGTTCGTACGCTTCTCAGCAACAGATTCGGTGACCGATGGATTGGTAGAGGCGGACCAATTCCATGGCCTCCACGCTCTCCTGACCTCAACCCTCTTGACTTTCATTTATGGGGGCATTTGAAAGCTCTTGTCTACGCAACCCCGGTACCAAATGTAGAGACTCTTCGTGATCATATTGTAGATGGCTGTGATACAATACGCCATTCTCCAGGGCTGCATCAGCGCATCAGGGATTCCATGCGACGGAGGGTAGATGCATGTATCCTCGCTAACGGAGAAAATTTTGAACATTTCCTGTAATAAAGTGTTTGAATTCACGCGGGTACGTTCTGTTGCTGTGTGTTTCCATTCCATGATTAATGTGATTTGAAGAGAAGTAATAAAATGAGCTCTAACATGGAAAGAAAGCGTTTCCGGACACATGTCCACATAACATATTTTCTTTAGTTGTGTGTGAGGAATGTTTCCTGAAAGTTTGGCCGTAGCTTTTTGTAACACCCTGTATATGTGACCGATTTCCTAGGAAGATTATGTCTAGTGGTGCGTGGCGCGCTGGCAGTGGCCTGTGACGGGAATGATTCACGTTTCCTGCTAACAGCAGGAGCCGTCCGAATGAAGAGACCTGTTGGGATGCAAGAATGTTGTTGACTTAACCATGCCGTCCTCTAGACGGCCGAATAGCGGACTAATACTTAGTATGTGTTGGACAGCTTTCGAGATGGTGTGCAAATTTGAGAAGATTCAATATGGACATGTGTTTGTGCTGGGCAATTATTCCCTCCCATGTAAAATGTCTGATTGACTGCTTCTTCACATTTCCCGTCTTTATTTGGTTAAGAGAAGCCAATTACGATGTTTATTGAGTGCATCTAATAGGTTAAAGACGGGTGGAGGACACATTTCCTGGTTCTCAAGCCATGAGAAACACCTTAGTTGACTTCGTAAATTATAATGATGATTTGGAATCTGTTATATCACCGACATCGGTATTCTTGAGTGGAAATATCAGTTTCCTCCATTATTTCTATCTTTCGCGTAAAGGTCTTTGGAGACAGGAAAAGTTTCTAGTTAGTCAATGGTTTACAGCACGTTCCACCTCGCTGAAGTTTCGGGTTTGTAGAGAAATAATTTCCAGTCTATATCTCCGGAATTATGTTGCGCGAGTGATTGGTAGCATCCTGCTGTGTGCTTGATATCGAGAAGTATCGCGTAAATGGTATAATATTCTGGCAAATCATGGGAATATACATGTGTTCTTGTAATCTCAGACTCTGGAGATGGGTGTAGAAGGCAAGCAAGCAAGCAAATAGGTTGGTGCCAAAAACAGTGACGCCTTTGTGCCGAGGGGAACCGACCTAGCATTTGTACAACAGTCTTCGCGGTATATGTACGAGTATCTGGCGATTGCTACTACGTGTCCTATCATGAGGGAGGTATAGATTCAGCACATCGATAGCCGTAAAGGGATAAATAGTTTTTTTATGTGGAAAATTTTGTGTGCTATAGATACTGAGATTCGTTCCAGAACCACAGTCATAAAGGGGAGAATCATCCAGTATTTGCTCGGTGTCAGACTGCAGCAGCATTCATAATATTTAATTGTAGTTACACTGATAAATGTGTGTCTGGTTCCCAATATTCTTGTGAGTCTGGAGATGGCCGTAGAAAGTGTAGCGGAGAGCAAGCAGGTCAGGGCCAGAAACAGTAACGCCTTTGTTCCAAGATGGGGATTGCCCATCATATGTACACCAGTACAGAGAGTCCCAAAAAAGCTTGTAGTTTATGACGATTTGTGTCGCAGCTACCCCTGGGTGGGTGAATATTGAACTAATACCCTGTTTGCTTTGATGTGACTTTGGGATCGCGTGTGTCGCGTGTATACTCCGTGTATATTTGAGAAGATTCAATACCACTAGTGTTCGTGCTGGGAGTATTGATAGCATTCGAACTCGTACCACTTAGGTCCTCCTGGGCTTGGCGCTAGTCCATGGCCAGCTGATCTGTGTCTGGCTGATACGCGCTTCTGTGGATGTGGTCATGGGCCTTGCATGCAGCGGCAGTTTCCTCTGTCGGAACTACACTGCAGCATGATGGGATGTATATGACGATCTGTGCACCACTCTTTGCAGGGTTCATTGGCAGTGCAATATGGCAATCTGTACAAAATAGTTTTGCCATTGAATCTCTCGTCTGCAAAAAGAAAAAGGCGGACAGTGCTTCCACACCGGCAGCATCAGTAATTTGGCTTGTAAATCAGAATGCTCCATTCATTCATCGACATCCTTTGTGCCGGGACGTAGGAGCCCCTACATAGCGGTTACAACAATTGTGTTTCAGAGGTTTTTGTTGAAAGCAGTACTTAATGGTTTCCATTAAGGGTAACATGTGATGGACGTGGTGTCACGTTAGGGTCACGAGGGAAAAAGCCGTCGGGGTTTTTCTGGGCTATTTTCACAAACAGGTCCTCTTAGGACAAAAATTTCCATGCAGACTAACTGAGACATCACGAAAGCTCTTATAAAAGCGACCGTTAACTATTTCTGCAGCAATTTCTATGACGTCGACTTCACTCTTATTTACATAGCTATATGACATCAGTATAACATTGAGAACCTATTAGATGGTGAATCGCTACCTGAACATTTTATGGCAATGCGTCAACCACACTGGGCAGGTACGCACACGTGCATAGCTATATGCAGCTCGCATGTCGCATTAGGATCGCTAGGAACAATGCACCTTGTGCTTTTCTGGGAAGCATTAGAAGAGATTTCTATAGTGTGACTTGTGACATCAGTATCCACAGGTAGAGAGGTTTCATGCCAACAATGGTAAACATGTGCATGTTGTCCAGAGGGTGACTTGGCTCTTATTTACATAGACATGTGATGTCAGTAGAATACTCGAAGAGCTCTAACTGTATACCCGAAAACTGACGTGACTTTTACCTCCTTCCTTTAGGCGGCAGTGGTTTGCGGGTGTTGGCTCGCGCTCCCGGGCTGGTTAGTCTCTGGCAGTGACTCCTAGCAGCGTCTTCGCGTGTTGTTGTTGGAACCTTTAATAGTAGTGGTTGACTATAGTACGAAAGCGTTTTTTACGTGCAATGAGTGTTTGTGCAGTGCATTATTTTTGGCTGTTTAAGCGTTGTGAGTGTGTTTGGGTAGCAATACACATGCATTATTTTTTGGCAATTTACGAGTTGTTTTCGTGTCTGTTGCATTATTTTGTGAGCAGGTATGCAGGCTGTGCAATGAATTATTTCGACAGTTTACGAGTTGTTTTCGTGTCTGTACATCTGTGTACTGCTTTATTTCGGTTATTTTCGAGTAGTTTGCAGGTCTGCAGGTTGTGCAATGTATTATTTCGACAGTTTATACACTCCTGGAAATGGAAAAAAGAACACATTGACACCGGTGTGTCAGACCCACCATACTTGCTCCGGACACTGCGAGAGGGCTGTACAAGCAATGATCACACGCACGGCACAGCGGACACATCAGGAACCGCGGTGTTGGCCGTCGAATGGCGCTAGCTGCGCAGCATTTGTGCACCGCCACCGTCAGTGTCAGCCAGTTTGCCGTGGCATACGGAGCTCCATCGCAGTCTTTAACACTGGTAGCATGCCGCGACAGCGTGGACATGAACCGTATGTGCAGTTGACGGACTTTGAGCGAGGGCGTATAGTGGGCATGCGGGAGGCCGGGCGGACGTACCGCCGAATTGCTCAACACGTGGGGCGTGAGGTCTCCACAGTACATCGATGTTGTCGCCAGTGGTCGGCGGAAGGTGCACGTGCCCGTCGACCTGGGACCGGACCGCAGCGACGCACGGATGCACGCCAAGACCGTAGGATCCTACGCGGTGCCGTAGGGGACCGCACCGCCACTTCCCAGCAAATTAGGGACACTGTTGCTCCTGGGGTATCGGCGAGGACCATTCGCAACCGTCTCCATGAAGCTGGGCTTCGGTCCCGCACACCGTTAGGCCGTCTTCCGCTCACGCCCCAACATCGTGCAGCCCGCCTTCAGTGGTGTCGCGACAGGCGTGAATGGAGGGACGTATGGAGACGTGTCGTCTTCAGCGATGAGAGACGCTTCTGCCTTGGTGCCAATGATGGTCGTATGCGTGTTTGGCGCCGTGCAGGTGAGCGCCACAATCAGGACTGCATACGACCGAGGCACACAGGGCCAACACCCGGCATCATGGTGTGGGGAGCGATCTCCTACACTGGCCGTACACCACTGGTGATCGTCGAGGGGACACTGAATAGTGCACGGTACATCCAAACCGTCATCGAACCCATCGTTCTACCATTCCTAGACCGGCAAGGGAACTTGCTGCTCCAACAGGACAATGCACGTCCGCATGTATCCCGTGCCACCAACGTGCTCTAGAAGGTGTAAGTCAACTACCCTGGCCAGCAAGATCTCCGGATCTGTCCCCCATTGAGCATGTTTGGGACTGGATGAAGCGTCGTCTCACGCGGTCTGCACGTCCAGCACGAACGCTGGTCCAACTGAGGCGCCAGGTGGAAATGGCATGGCACGCCGTTCCGCAGGACTACATCCAGCATCTCTACGATCGTCTCCATGGGAGAATAGCAGCCTGCATTGCTGCGAAAGGTGGATATACACTGTACTAGTGCCGACATTGTGCATGCTCTGTTGCCTGTGTCTATGTGCCTGTGGTTCTGTCAGTGTGATCATGTGATGTATCTGACCCCAGGAATGTGTCAATAAAGTTTCCCCTTCCTGGGACAATGAATTCACGGTGTTCTTATTTCAATTTCCAGGAGTGTAGTTAGTGAGCGTGCCTGCAGAGCGATTTACATGTATTATTTTGACAATTTAGTAGTTGTTTTTGTGTCTGCACATCAATGAACTGTGCCGGGGCCCTACACAACGCGGGACCACACAGAGTGTTCATAGAGGACAGGCACCTTCGACAGTCTACATAATGGAAAGAAGCAAACAGTGTCAGTTAATCAGTTCAAACCAGCATGGTGTTTAGCTGGTGCCCCACCTAATAGGGATGGCAGATCTGATTCTACAGTTGTCAGTCTTCAGGGCGCTTTTACTTCTGATTGATTCCTCTAGGGATCCTTCACTCCCCCAGTGCAGTATCTCTGCCTCTGTGTGTGGTTCTGTTCATTTACATAGGTCAGTGTTCCACAAAGATGTCTACAATCTTACCATCGACGACCTATCTATCAGATTGTGAGACAGCACCATCTTCATCTTCAATGGTCCTTCAACCCCACCATGGGACACACCACCACATTTCGACGTCACCCCTCTCGCCATGTTCGATGTCCCCGACGACACCAAAACGACTGTCTCACAGCTCCTGTCTCAGGTAATGATATCTTTTCAATCTACATGCCGCCCCGCTCAATGTCGACTGCTCTCCCCTCAACTGCTAGGGACCAACTCTACTCTCACCCTGGGTATCACCTACGTCCTCCCAGATGGCTTTAAGACTTTGGCGTTGACACTATTTCCAGCTTGGCATCTACCTCATGCTCTACACTACCTGTGGGAAGGGGAGGGTGGAGGACGCCTCTGTGGTGAGTGTAGACCACGTAATGTATAATCGCTGGTTTTGTATTCTCGTCTATGCTGACTTCTTTGACTTGCCTATCTTCTCTGTCATTTTTCGCTCCATGCTTTGTAAAGTTTCGTGTTGTATTTTGTTTTCATATTGAATAAATCTACTCAAACCATTATGTGGTTGACTGTTACCAGTGTAGTCTACATTACTACCATTTGTAATATCTACAAGTAAAACTAGTGTCCTACCCATTGTCCATCAGGATCGGTTACATCCCTATCACATCCCTCTCCATCGCGAACTGCACTGAAATGATTACGAGAATCGCGTTAACTTTTGTACATGGGCATTAAGACAGGATACTCAAGAAGTATCATATATCTTGTGTAGCGATGAAACCACATTTACCAATCACAGCCTGGTAAACAGCCGAAACATGCACTATTGGTCTTTTGACAATCCTTGTTGGCATCGTTAGGTGGAATGTCAACGTTTGTGGTGTAGGATAGTGAAGCATCAGTTCATAGGCCCATTTTTCATATACAGAATACTGAATGAGCAGCCTCGAAAAAGATCATCTTCCACAGATGCTAGATGATGTTTGGAAGAATGTGTGGTACCAGCAAGATGGCTGTCCAGACCATAGCACACAAAGTACTACAACTGGTCTTCGCTAGTTGTTCCCTGAATTTCACGCCGGTCGTCTTTTTTCTGTGGGGAAAGCTGAAAGACGCTGACTGCTCGGACAATGCTGCTGAAATGTTTGTATATGTGCAACAGTCGTTCATACCAGACCAGAAATGTGTATTGCTGCTGCCAGTTGTCATTTTGAACACAACCTATGATGGTCAGCTGTCTTTTCACAGATCAGAATCCACATAACTAGCATATGCACTTTTGTTGTTCTTTAGTGTATGTTATCACAAATATTGTACAAGTGTCAATGTGGGACCTTTTCAAAATACGATATCTCGTAAACGACTCGCATTAGAATCCTACAACAAATACCTCTGACATTCTAATTCACCCTAGATTTAGTTTATTAATGTCAATAGACATTGTTCCATTTAAAAAAGTGCATGTTTGAACGAAAAATAAACTTTCAAAATCTTATTACAACCTGTTACTTGGCTAACAATACGAGTCTCTTACTACCAATCCATTCTGTGAAAATCATATGTGAATAGCACTTCCATTTCCACAATATTTGCGGTGAAACTTTTAGGTGATTCATCATATATATACACTCCTGGAAATGGAAAAAAGAACACATTGACACCGGTGTGTCAGACCCACCATACTTGCTCCGGACACTGCGAGAGGGCTGTACAAGCAATGATCACACGCACGGCACAGCGGACACACCAGGAACCGCGGTATTGGCCGTCGAATGGCGCTAGCTGCGCAGCATTTGTGCACCGCCGCCGTCAGTGTCAGCCAGTTTGCCGTGGCATACGGAGCTCCATCGCAGTCTTTAACACTGGTAGCATGCCGCGACAGCGTGGACGTGAACCGTATGTGCAGTTGACGGACTTTGAGCGAGGGCGTATAGTGGGCATGCGGGAGGCCGGGTGGACGTACCGCCGAATTGCTCAACACGTGCGGCGTGAGGTCTCCACAGTACATCGATGTTGTCGCCAGTGGTCGGCAGAAGGTGCACGTGCCCGTCGACCTGGGACCGGACCGCAGCGACGCACGGATGCACGCCAAGACCATAGGATCCTACGCAGTGCCGTAGGGGACCGCACCGCCACTTCCCAGCAAATTAGGGACACTGTTGCTCCTGGGGTATCGGCGAGGACCATTCGCAACCGTCTCCATGAAGCTGGGCTACGGTCCCGCACACCGTTAGGCCGTCTTCCGCTCACGCCCCAACATCGTGCAGCCCGCCTCCAGTGGTGTCGCGACAGGCGTGAATGGATTGACGAATGGAGACGTGTCGTCTTCAGCGATGAGAGTCGCTTCTGCCTTGGTGCCAATGATGGTCGTATGCGTGTTTGGCGCCGTGCAGGTGAGCGCCACAATCAGGACTGCATACGACCGAGGCACACAGGGCCAACACCCGGCATCATGGTGTGGGGAGCGATCTCCTACACTGGCCGTACACCACTGGTGATCGTCGAGGGGACACTGAATAGTGCACGGTACATCCAAACCGTCATCGAACCCATCGTTCTACCATTCCTAGACCGGCAAGGGAACTTGCTGTTCCAACAGGACAATGCACGTCCGCATGTATCCCGTGCCACCCAACGTGCTCTAGAAGGTGTAAGTCAACTACCCTGGCCAGCAAGATGTCCGGATCTGCCCCCATTGAGCATGTTTGGGACTGGATGAAGCGTCGTCTCACGCGGTCTGCACGTCCAGCACGAACGCTGGTCCAACTGAGGCGCCAGGTGGAAATGGCATGGCAAGCCGTTCCACAGGACTACATCCAGCATCTCTACGATCGTTTCCATGGGAGAATAGCAGCCTACATTGCTGCGAAAGGTGGATATACACTGTACTAGTGCCGACATTGTGCATGCTCTGTTGCCTGTGTCTATGTGCCTGTGGTTCTGTCAGTGTGATCATGTGATGTATCTGACCCCAGGAATGTGTCAATAAAGTTTCCCCTTCCTGGGACAATGAATTCACGGTGTTCTTATTTCAGTTTCCAGGAGTGTATATATGTGTGTGTGTGTGTGTGTGTGTGTGTGTGTGTGTGTGTAAGAATTTTTTCACTGGACCTCCTCCTAAATGCCTGGATCAATTTAAACCACATCGGCACACAAACAGCAAGCTTCATGACTATCAGCACTCTGAGATTTATAATATCTTAGCTCCAATAGGAGTGGAGACATGGGAAAGATGTGCTTTTCAGCCTCTGCTCTGCATCACATCTGTGTTGTATTGGTGTGCATTATCACTTTGCTTTGTGGGGCAGCCTATACATCACAAGAAAGAAACAGTTTTCCAACCCTCGACATGAAGGCTGCTTTGCATGAAAGACGTGTTGTGTTGGAGCAGTACTAGCCTTCTTTGCCCGCCTGCCTTGCAGAAACTACACATACAGATGGGCATGGCCAAAGAAAGAGTTGGGGACAGAGATGTACAGTGAGAGAGAGAGGGAAGTGTGATGTGGGCAGAGAAAGGGCGAAGGAGACTGATTGAGAGGGGAGATGAGGTAAGAGACAGAGGGTGGGGATGAAGGTGGGTGTAATGAAGGTAGTATTGAATGCCTTGCAGGGGCTACATCTGTAGATGTGCATGGCTGAGCAGAGAGCTAGGGGAGGTAGGAGATAGATTGTGGGAGAGGATGGAGATGAATAGTGAGAGAGGGGAGATTGATTTGGGCAGAGAAAGAGGGAGCAGGAAGCGGACAGGCATAGAGGCCATAGTAGGTGATGCGTGCCGACGAGGGAGGAGCAGATGTACAGAGAGAAGATGGAGTAGCGGATGGGCAGAGAGAGAGGATGAGGAAATGTACAGAGAAAGGGCGGAGGGTACATGCAGGTGTAAGGTGTAGATGGGTAGTGTGCAAAGGTGGTCAAGGAAGGGGGGGAGGAGGCGATTGAGAGACATGTGAGGGCATGGACAAATGGAGGAGCAATGTATAGTTTGAGAGGGGGCAAATGACATGGACAAAAAGAGTGGGGGAGGGTGTGGAGAGAGAGAGAGAGAGAGAGAGAGGGAGTGAGAAGGAATTTGACAGATAGAGGTGGGAGGGCATAGGGACGGACAGAGGGGGAGAAAGAAGTTGCCACAAAAAGGTGCTGAGGAAGAGAGAGGCAGGGAGAGGGTCAGAGACAATTGTGTGGAGAAGATGGCCAGACATGGGACGAGGAGGAGATGGACAGAGAGGGAGGAGGAGGAAGAAATGAAAAGTGTCATGGGCAAGATTGTCAGTAAGATGGAAGAAGAAAGAGATGGGAAGAGAGATGTAGGAGGAGGTGATCAGCAGAGAGAAGGGCAGGATGAGATAGGCAAGTTGGGGTTGGGAGGTGGACCAAGAGGGAGTGACAGAGATATATGTGCAATATACATGTTGAACAAATATATGAGCAAAACTATAAAGGGTAGTACATATAACACAGACTGTATGTATGTATGTATGCACATGTGGAGGAGGAGATGCAAGATTGGGAGAGTGGAGGCAAGAGGAGATAGATAGTGGAGGAAAGGATGGGCAGAAAGCTGGGCAGAGGTGTGGATAGGGTAGGTGAAGATGGACAGAGGTATTGGTGAGGAGAGGATGGGCAGAGAAGTGGAGGAAAAAGGAGATGGAAAGGAAGAGGGTGTAGCTCCAAATGGTTAGAGAGAGGCGGATATGTGTGCTACATACGTGTCATAAGCATGTACAGGTGAAGCTGTGGGGCAGTGGCTACTGTATATAAAAATCAGACTGGATGTCTGTCCAAGATCTCCTCAAAAACACTTGGATCGGTTTAAACTAAATCTAGCACACAAAAGAGACAAAGTACCAGCATAAGCACTTGGGAGCTAGAACTTCCTAGCTCCAATAGGACAGAAGATATGGAAAAAAATTGTTTTTCAGCTACTGCCATATAAGCTGCTCTGTATGACTTGTGTGTTGTATGGAAATAGTATTGGCTTGCCTTATCAACCTGATTTGCAGGGCTGTCTACATGTTGGGGAATATACGGTTTTTCAGCCCTTAGCATTTACGCTGCCCTACACAAAGGGTGGGTTGTGTTGTAGTAGAACTGGCCTGCCTCATCAACTTTAGTCACAGGGCAGTCAACACATTGGAGGCAATAAAAGATTTTCATGCTCCTTGTATTAGGCTACTCTGCACAACAAGTGTGTTGCTGGAGAAGTATTGGCCTGCTTTATTGATCTGTTTTTCAGAGGCTACATGTGTGGCTGGGCGAGGCTGGCCTGTGGAGGAGTGAGAGGAGGAGGAGATGGATAGTGAGAGATGGAGTGGTTGAAATGTACACAGAAAGGGGGAGGAAAAGATGGACAGCTAGAAAGGGGGAGAGAACATGATGGATAGAGAAGGGGGGAGAAGACGAACAGAGAGAGAGAGAGGGGAGGAGGAGTGTTTTACGGGGGTAGTCATGAGATGGACAGAGAAATGGGAGAAGAAAGCAGTAGACAGAAAGAGGAAGGATGTGGAGATAGGAAGAGAGAAGGTTCAGATGGTTCAAATGGCTCTGAGCACTATGGGACTTAACTTCTGAGGTCATCAGTCCCCTAGAACTTAGAACTACTTAAACCTAACTAACCTAAGGACATCACACACATCCATGCCCGAGGCAGGATTCGAACCTGTGATCGTAGCGGTCGCGCGGTTCCAGACTGTAGTGGCTAGAACCGCTCGACCACCCCAGCCGGTGCAGATAGAAGGGGTAGGAAGAGATGAACATGAAGAGTGGCAGTGGGACACATAGGGGTGAAGCTGCATGGAAAAGGACAGTAAAAGCAAACATACACACGTGCAAACAGAGCAGTCTATGACTATGTGTATGTCCAGGATCTCCTCCTAGACCCCTGGAATGACTTCAACCAAATTTCGCACACAACAGCAAACTTCAAAAGTTTCAGTTTGGAGATATGCAAAAAAAAAAAAACTTTTTCCAGCCCCTGCCATATGGGCTACCCTGTACATAATGCTGGCTAACAGCACAATAGGTGTGTTGTGTTAGGCTAGTAGTGACCTGGTTTGCTGGGCAGCCTGCACATCAAGGAGCAGAACACGGTTTTTAAGGTCTGACACATAGGCTGCCCTGCATGACTGGGGCATTGTGGCAATAGTATCGGTGTATTTTTGAGTGGTGAACACATGGCTTGGTAAGTATGAGATGGAGAGATGAGGAGGAAATGGGCAGAGATGGGAAGATGAGAAGGAGATAAGCAGAAGTAGGGGCAATGGACATAAAAAGAAGGAGAGGAGAACATTCGTTGTAGAGGGGCAGATGGGTAGCGGAATGGACAGAGGGAGGCGAAGGAAGGTATTGTCAGAGAAGGGGGAAAGGAAATAAAGAGGGTGGAGAGGAACAAATAGAGACAGACAGGGGCAGAGTAGGAGATGTGTGCAATATATATGTCACATGCTTACACAAGTGAAGCCACGAGGAAAAGCCTAATATAAAGTTTAGCTTAGGTATGTATATATAAGAACTGCTCCCGGGCACATGAACCAAAGTGGGGAAAATTTGACACGCAAACTCCTTGCACCAAGAAGATCTTCATAGGTGTGTTTATAGAGACACAGACATGCATGTTTCTCAAGCCACAGCAATATAAGCTGCCTTGATGTCGTGTGTTGTGTGGGAATAATATCGAGGTGCCTTACTGAACTGCTTCACAAGGCAGCCTACATGACGGGGAAAAGAAATGGTTTTCTAGTCCACAGTGTGTAGCCCAGCACAACACACGTTATGTTGGAGTAGTACCACCCTGTGTTATCAGCCTACTTTGTATGGCAGCTAGCACATAACAGAAAAAAATGATTTCAAACCCCCCCCCCCCACCCAAAAAAATAGGCTGTGCTGCACAAGAGAGAGGGTGAGGGAGTAGTTAGAGAGAGGAGGTAGGAGGGGATAAGTAGAAGGAGAGGGTACAGGAGGGGATATAGAGAGGGGAGGGGGAAATGGTCAGTGATAGAGGTATAGACAGAGGGGGGATGAGATGGACAAAGGGGAGAGGATGAGATGGACAGGAATGGGAGGGAGAGAGAGAGAGAGAGAGAGAGAGAAAGAAAGAGTGGGGGCTGGAGGAGATGTAAAGACAAAGAGGGATGGTGAAAAGTAGATTGGACAGAGAGGTAGGATAGGGGATGAGATGGACAGACAGAGGGTAGGGGGTCGACAGAGAGGTGGTAGGATGAGAGGGACAGATAAGGAGATGGAGAGGTGTTGGGCACAAAGAGAGTGGTGGAGAAGATTGGCCAAGAGATGTGCACACTATACATGCCATATCTGTATGCAAGTGATGCTGTGGGGAAAAGTATGTGATGTTAAAGAATGTATGTATGTATGTCCAGGATCTCCTCCCAAAACTCTGGGTAGATTTCAACCAAATTTGGCACACAAATAACAAACTTAATGAGTAGCTCCTAGCTCCTATATGATGAGATACAAGGCAAAAACGTGTTTTTTCAGCCCCTGCCATATAGGCGACCATACATGACAAGTTTATTATGTGCAGATACCATCGACTTGTATTATGGACCCCTTCTTGCAGGGCAGCCTACATGTCAGAGGCAAGAAATGTTTTCAAACCCCTGACATGCAGGCTGCCCTTCACAACAGACATGTTATGGAAGTAATAATGGTCTGCTGTATCGACTTGTGCAGGGGCTACACATGCAAATGGGTTTGAGTGGGTTAAGGCTGAGATGGATAGGAAAGGAAATCGACAGAGACAGGGGAGGCAGGAGGGGGTGGACAGAAAGGAGGGGGAGAATGAGATGGATAGAGAGAGAAGGGGAGGAGGAGGTAGATAGAGAGATTAGTAAGTAAGTGAGGAGGTTTGGAAGGCAAATGGAATGTGTGAAGGGGTACTAGGCAGATGGAAAAGGAAGAGGGGTAGGCGGAAATGGATGGAGATAGTGGGAAGAGAAGACTGAGAGATGCTGGAGAATCCATGGGAAAAAGTCGAGCTATTTGAAACAGCATGTGTGGTCATATGTCCAACATCTCCACCCAAATGCCTTTATCGATTTCAACCAAATACAGTACAGAAACAGAAAACTTCACGAGTATCGCTATTATGGGTGTGAGAACCTACCAGCTCTCTTAGTAGCGGAGATATGGAGAAATACTTTATCTTTCCTTGTCATGTAGGCTACCCTATACAACAGTTTGTTGTATGGGTATAGTACTGAGCTGTCTTATCGACCTGCTTTGCAGGGTAGCCCATACATCAGAGTCAATAAACTTCTTCCAGCCCTCAATATGTAGACAGCCCTGCATAACAGGCATATTGCGAGAGTAGTATCGGCCTTTTTTCGTTGACCTGTTTTTCAGAGACTATACATTTTTTGTTGACCTGTTTTGCAGGAACTATACATGTGGGGGGCACAGCTGTGGGAAGATTGTGATTGATAGAGTACGGGATGGACAGAGAGAGAGGGCAGGGGGACGGACAGAAGTAGCTGGGGTGGAAGAGTTGGAGAGTGTGGGAGGGTAGAAGGATACAGAAAGAGTGATGGGGTAGAAGGAGACTGACAGAGTGTAAGGGGGAGGAGGGGACAAATAGAGGTAGATATGGAGATGGGATGAAAGGGTTGAATACAGAGAGGGGGAGCAGGAGATCTATGAAGCATGTGAGTCGAAAATGTGTGCAAGTGAAGCGGTGGGGAAAACCATGTGCGTGTATGTCCAACATCTCCTCCCAAACCCATTTATTGTTTTCAACCAAATTAGACGAACAAACAGCACGCTTCATGAGTATCAACACTGTGGGTGTTATAGTCTACTAGATGCTAAAGGAGCATAGATGTGGGTGAAAATGAATTTTCAGCCCCTGACACTTTAGCTGCCCTGCAAGACCCCCTTCTTGTGTGGGCCTTTGTTATCGATGTCCTTTGTGTCGCAGCCTAAATCTCAGGGGCAGAGAACGTATTCCAATAGTTGATATGTATGCTGCCCTGTGTAATTTGTTGGTGTAGTATTGGCCTCCATTATCGACCTATTTTCCAGGGGTCAGACATGTGGATGATAGAGAAGGGAGTGGACAGAGAGATGGGGCAGGAGGTGATGGATGGATAGAGTTGGGCAGAAGAGGATGGACATAGGGAGAGGGATGGAAACACAGTGTGTGGATATTGTCAACATCTCTTGTAGGAGCGATATTTGCATGTATGGGCACAGCTGAGCGGTGAGAAGTGATGGATAATGAGAGATGGGGTTGGAGGGAATGGACAGAGAAAAGGGGAGGGTGTGATGGACACCGAGAATGTACAAATTAGGAGATGGACAAGAAGAGAGGGAAGAAGGTGATAGAAAGAGAGACTGTGGAGGAGAATGAAATGGTCAGGGAGAGTGTGGATGAGAATGAGATGGACAGAGAGAAAGAGAGCGAGGGGGAGGCGGAGGAGGTGGATAGAGAGAGGGGATGGAGGAGATGGACAGAGGGAGAGTCAGCTAAGGGACAGTCAGAAAGGGGCAAGGAGGTGATGGACAGAGAGAGGAAGGAGAAGGTGGAGAGACAGAGTGAGTTTGGAGGAGGAGATGTACTGAGACTAGGGGAGGAAGATGTGGATAGAGAGGGGCAGGAGGAGATTATATATTGTATG
The DNA here is from genome assembly GCF_023864275.1 of Schistocerca cancellata. NCBI lineage: Eukaryota > Metazoa > Arthropoda > Insecta > Orthoptera > Acrididae > Schistocerca > Schistocerca cancellata. The sequence continues at coordinate 446,006,505 of NC_064626.1, read as the reverse complement.
TGTCAAACTCGTGCAAGAGAGAAACTGTGGGGAAAAGTCTAGTAATCTAATATCTGTCATTAGACATTTTTTATACATTGGTCTAGTAATCTAATATCTGTCTTTAGACATTTTTGTGTACAGTCTTTACTGTCTTTTGCGGCTTAAATCCAATTATAATTATTATTTTCCTGTTCTACTAGTATTGAATATTCAAAAAGAATTGCCATACTGCTTATCTGATCATATACTGTAGCTAACCATAGTAATTTTACCATGACAAATAGCACTATCTTTTGCGGTACTTTTTTGGGAGATTTCAGCTACATTATTTGAGTAAAAGCTCATCCTGCAAATTTTTTGTTCATGCTGATATCTGTGTTTGTGACACTGGAGAGCAGAAAACTGACTTTCGCTTTTTTTAACTGATCTAGTTAAGAGTTATGATCAGACTCTTCAGCAACATCGACTACTGTACCAGTAAAACATACAGACACACTGTTAAGAATTGAGGCAATGGATATTGCCACCCAAGTGTCAATAGCGTCACATGTTTATTTCCACCCTGTTTGCATCCTGGGCCATAGAATAGGGTTCATTATATTCAATAATTCAGAAATAATGATGGAGAAACTAAACTGTTTTGTGTATTCAGAAACTATCGGTATTGCATAGACTATATACGATGAGATTTTAAAAAATCCTCCGAGAAACGATAATTATAAAATTATGGAAATGTGACGTTTCGCTTAATTTCTTGCTTCAGTGTTAGCAGAAAACTTGTAAACGGCAATGTCACGAATTCAGAGTCCTTCAGAGTCCCATCAGAACCAAGATGTCAGGGCACTTAAAATATCAAACAGATTGTTTCCTTACACTGATCATGAATTTACGGATTTCACACCATCTGCCTGCTGACACTGACCTGAGCCAAGAGATTTACTATTACTGCAACTTTCTAGTGATAGTCAATGTAAGTCTTTAGTCCTCATTATTTGCGACTGATAAGCGTAAGGGATTGCTATTACACACGCCACTGGCCACAGAACCAGAGCAGGATGTGTACCAGACACTCATAAAAAAAGAACATGAATATGTTGCCATCTTACATCCTAGGGGCCTCTCATTTCTTTTGTGAGTGTGTGCTTGACCACCATTGGTCCTGCTTGGATTTGGTTTATTATCCTGAACACTCGTTTTCCTTTCTCTTCCAGCACTTTATACAAATTTTCGTTTTTCACTACATGGTCCACATTGTTGGTTTTGACCTACCATTCCTCTTCCAAAATTAACGTAAGCGCAGATCATGTGGGGAAGGTCACTAAGTGTGGTGTACATTCATCCTTTTCTGCCTTCATACCCTTCCTTTCCACTAAAAGTAATGTACCCAAAACCCAACATGGTAGCCACCCCATTGTGGTGGAGAGGGAGGGGACTGGGCACTGTGGTAGCCCCCTGACCGTGCAGGGATTTCACTATTGGTGCCTGAGCTGATATCTCTCCACCTATGCCAAGTATTATGTGTTCATTGTGGATGAGACACAGGGACTCTGGTCAGCAGCTGACTGACCAGGATGCTGTTGCCACAGCTGGCTGGCATCCATGAGGGAAACACTGTGTGGAGTGGGTGACACAAAGGTAGATTTCTCACAAATGAAGTGGCTCAAACTTTCTTCTGCTGGTGGCTTCACAGCCCCAGCAATTTATTCTGAAGGAAAGAGTTACTATAATGTGGTGAGATATGACCCTGCTTCCCTGGCTACATCATGAAGAGAACATAGGGTTAAGAGACAAGAAGGGAAATACTTTCCATTATACTTTGCTTGCTCTAGAACTGATGGGGATACCTTTTTAGCCAAGAAGCCATTTCTCTTTATTTGGCGGCTTGAGGGCAGGTCTGAGGAAGTAGCAGTGATTTACAAGATGAAAAGTGGTTCATTTCTGTTTAAAATAGTATCCCAGCTCACTCGCAGGTCCTGCTTACCTGTGACAAGCTAGGTGATATTCCTTTCACTATCTTCCTCCATGATAGTCTTAGTATAGTACAAGGTATAATCTTCCACTGTGCCCTCCTTTTACAGACAGATCACAAGTTACATGCCAGTTTGGAGCGATGGGTGCACATTTTATCCATTGAGTCCAGTGTGGACCAAAGGATAATAGGTTTGATACTGGGACCACCATCTTGGCCTGTCCCTCCCTTAGCATCACTTGCCTGGATGTCCACCTGGATGGGCTCTCAACAATGCTGACTAGGATCCCTTTGCATCTACCATCGCCCTTAGCACCCTGCCACATGGAGATATTGATGTGGCTGTCCAGACCACAACCACAGCCTTTCTATGGGCAGCAGACTTAGCATTCCCCAATTCCTCATGATACCTTCATCAGCATACAGCATCTTGGTGGACTTCAGAAATCTCCGTTGCCATTAGAGATCACTGACAGACTCTCAATGCCATAAGTGACATCCATCAATGGAGCACCTCATTGCTTTAAAATGGCTCCATGCCTGGGTCTGCCAACTAATAAAAAGTCAGAAACAAGAGTGCTGGGAATGGTATGTTACTACCATTGGACTGCATACCTATCCTTCACAGGTTTGGGCAAACGTTCAACACCTATATGGATACCAGTCTCCCACAGTGTACCTGACATCTCCCTGAATGATGTTGCCCACAATGACATGATGCTGTCGCTGAGCATTTCGCTCTGCATTGCACTTGAGCCTTTGCCTCTAAAACCATCAGTCTGCATTCTGTGTCTTCATAACACATCGCCTAGAGCAATACAGGGTGATTCAAAAAGAATACCACAACTTTAAAAATTTGTATTTAATGAAAGAGACATAATATAACCTTCTGTTATACATCATTACAAAGAGTATTTAAAAAGGTTTTTTTTCACTCAAAAACAAGTTCAGAGATGTTCAATATGGCCCCCTCCAGACACTCGAGCAATATCAACCCGATACTCCAACTCGTTCCACACTCTCTGTAGCATATCAGGCGTAACAGTTTGGATAGCTGCTGTTATTTCTCTTTTCAAATCATCAGTGGTGGCTGGGAGAGGTGGCCGAAACACCATATCCTTAACATACCCCCATAAGAAAAAATCGCAGGGGGTAAGATCAGGGCTTCTTGGAGGCCAGTGATGAAGTGCTCTGTCACGGGCTGCCTGGCGGCCGATCCATCGCCTCGGGTAGTTGACGTTCAGGTTTCATAACTAACCTTTTTCGTAGGACTCTCCATACAGTTGATTGTAGAATTTCCAGCTCTCTGCTAGCTCTGCGAGTCGATTTTCCTGGGCTGCGAACAAATGCTTGCTGGATGTGTGCTACATTTTCATCACTCGTTCTCGGCCGTCCAGAACTTTTCCCTTTGCACAAACACCCATTCTCTGTAAACTGTTTATACCAACGTTTAACACACCACCTATCAGGAGGTTTAACACCATACTTCGTTCGAAATGCACGCTGAACAACTGTCATCGATTCACTTCTGCCGTACTCAATAACACAAAAAGCTTTCTGTTGAGCGGTCGCCATCTTAGCATCAACTGACGCTGACGCCTAGTCAACAGCGCCTCAAGCGAACAAATGTACAACTAAATGAAACTTTATAGCTCCCTTAATTCGCCAACAGATAGTGCTTAGCTCTGCCTTTTGTCGTTGCAGAGTTTTAAATTCCTAAAGTTGTGGTATTCTTTTTGAATCACCCTGTATAATGCTCCGTTCAGTGAGTGGGAACTCTTCAGTGCTGTAGCTCTTTGCGCTGACATGGCTCCAGTGCCAGACTGCATCCACATCCAATGCTCAAACACCTGTCGATGAACTGCCACCATCATGTCCCTGCCATTTTAACCGTATCTAGAGAGAGGGTGAGTTCCCATCTCAATGGCGAGAATGTGCAATCGTTCCAGTACTGAAACTGGATGAACACCCACTTTAGATGAACACCTATTTCCCAGTTAGTTTCATTAATGTTTTCTGCAAGCTGCTTGAACTAGTGGTAAGCCTGCAGCTGTGTTGGTACCTTGAGTCATGGGGTCTTTTGACTCCATCCGAGGTCAGATTTTCTCAAGGCCATTTTACCTCTAACAATTTTGTTTCCCTGGAGTCTGCTATCTGCTCACCTTTTACACAGCTTCAACACTTTTTCACTGTCTTCTTCGACTTACAAAGGCTTATGACACCACATGGCATCATCACATCCTCCTTATCCTACATGGGTGGGGTCCCTGGGGCCCACTCCTTATTTTTGTCCAGAACTTCTTGTCGCACTGTACCTTCTGGGTTCAAATTGGTGCTTCCCACAGTACCCTGCATACGCAAGAGAATGGGGTCTCACAGGACTCTGTATTGAGTTACTGAGCATGTCCTCTTTTGAGTGGCTATAAATGCCTTAGCTGAAGCTGTGGGGTCTACAGTGTCACCCTCCCAATAGGATGACGATTTTTGCGATTATTATTGCTCCTCCACTGTGGGTGTTGCTGTATGCCAGCTGCAGGGTGTAATAGAAAAGGTGCAATCCTGGGCTCTCACTCATGACTTCCAGTTTTCTGCTGCCAAGGTATTCATTATGCACTTCTGTCACTGGTGTACTGTCCATCCACACCAGAACTCTACCTCAACGACCAGCTGCTCAATGTGGTGTAGTCTTATCACTATTTGGCAGTGGTCTTTGATGCCCAGTTGACGTGGTTTCCCTAACCTTCATATTCTTCATTGCCTCTGTACCACCTGCAGGGATGCAAATCACTCTATACTTTTGTGGCTATATAAAGCTCTGATACTATCCCATATTGCACAGCATCACCGTCAGTGTTGCAATGTTGGGTCTGGTACACCATTGTGGGATTTAACTTGTGACAAGTGCCTTTTGGGCCAGCCCCATGAACAACCTACTTGCAGAGGCTGGAGTCCATCCACTACAGCTCAGGTGCCAACAACTGCTGCTGAAGTATGATACACACATTCACTGCTCCTCTGAAGATCTGAACTGCTGTATCCTTATTCCTGGGAGGGTGGTCACCTCCCACAACATCGACCCAAGACTGGAGTCACAGTCGCAGTTATCTTACCAGTGTCTCTGCTCTAAATTCCAACTTCCCTCAGAGACGCCTCTTGTCAGGAAGCAACAACATACTACCTGATGGTATGTATCCCATCTTCAAATCTGTCTCGATCTATCTTTTCGACCGTAAGGCTCTTTTGACCCTATGGTTTTTCGCCATTATTCGTCGCCGTTCTTCATGCAGTTCCAGGTTTTGATGTGATATGCACTGACAGCTCTATGGTCGACAGTCAAATCAGTTTTGCCCTACACGCCCGGAATAGGGCGGACTATCTTAGTGTAAGCAGTCTCTTTGGTAGACCTGTTGCACCTTCTAAGTGTTCTGCCAATGAAACGCAGTCTTTGGTTTGCTCTACCCACAATATTATCTATGTGTTGTTCCAATTTAGGTTATTTGAAATTGTAATCCATAAGTATTTAGTTGAATTTACAGCCCTCAGATTTGAGTGACTTATCGCGTAATCGAAATTTAGCTGATTTCTTTTAGTACTCATTTGAATAACTTCGCACTTTTCTTTATTCAGGGTCAATTGCCACTTTTCTCACTATACAGATATCTTATCTAAATCATTTTGCAAGTCGTTTTGATCATCTGATGACTTTACAAGACAGTAAATGACACCATCATCTGCAAACAATCTAAGACTGCTACTCAGATTGTCTCCTATGTCGTTAATATAGATCAGAAACAATAGAGGGCCTATAACACTTCCTTGAGGAACGCCGGATATTACTTCTGTTTTACTCGATGACTTTCCGTCTATTACTACGAACTGTGACCTTTCTGGCAGGAAATCACGAATCCAGTCGCACAACTGAGGCGATCCTCCATAGGCATGCAGTTTGATTAGAAGACACTTGTGAGGAATGGTGTCGAAAGCCTTCTGGAAATCTAAAAATATGGAATCAATTAGACATCCTCTGTCGACCCTTTATTTCATGAGTATAAAGAGGTAGTTGTGTTTCACAAGAACGATATTTTTCTGAATCTGTGCTGACTATATGTCAATAAATCGGTTTCTTCGAGGTACTTCATAATGTTCGAATACAGTATATGTTCTAAAACCCTACTGAAAATCCTCATAGGGAATCTTCAGTTCACTGTTGGCTTCACACTGACCACGCTTGGTTGACTCATGGCCACATCCTACAACATGAGGATCCATCCCACTGTCAGTGTGGTGCCCATCTAACAGTGGCCCACGCCCTACTGGACTCCCCCAATTTGGCCACTTTACAGTGAAACCTTAAACTTGCTGTCACACTGCCCCTAGTGCTAACAGATGACGCCAAAATGGCTGATCCAGTTTTAAATATTACCTATGAAGGTGGTTTCTCCTTCTCCCTGTGAGGTAGGGCACATTGGCCTCATCAACCACATCAGGGATTGGAGGGGTGCCCCTTCACCTGTTCTGATGCAGGGTGCCCATAATGGCCCTTGCTAAGCTGTCTTGCTTGCCTCTTGCTCTTCCCACCTTTTCAATTCTTCTTATTACTGTACATCTGTTGTTGGTTTACTGTCTTGACATCGTTGTTCTGTTTCTTGAGATTTTATCAGCTTGTCCATGTTGCTAGTTTTCTTGTCGTAATGGAGAGTGAGGACACACCAGTTCGGTGCAGAGGGTACATCTGCCATTATATAACGTACCTCCAGCTGGTTTCTGTGCAGAGAAACTCATTCGCCTTTACCCTCTTACCGCTATCTCACTTCCACTTGCTTCTGTTCATTGGCTTTATTGACAATCGGCTACAATCAGATCCATCAGGAATTTATCATCTGTGCTCTCCCTCTCTGAGGACTGTTCCTGGCTTAATGCATATAGTTTGGAGGGGCTGATGATCTCATAGTTTGATACCTTTAAATCTATCAGTCCAATCCACTCATAAATACAGAATACATAGGCTGCAGCTTATGACCACTATCTCGATCTGCGACAGTTCATAAAAAAAAAAAAACTGAACTGAAGTGCTGGAAGTTCAAGCTGTTCAATCAAAATAATGTCTTGAGCTCCATGATTTCAAAAGTGATGTTTGTAGAATATTCATCATACATGTGTGGGCATTTGTGACCATGCATACACAGTAGATACTAGGTGCATTTTCTAAATGCATACCATTGCCGTTTATGGGTTTCGTGTTAAAACTGACTGAGAAACCAAGCAAAACGTCACATTTTCATAATTTTATAATTATCGTTTTACAAACGATTTTTTTTTCAAAATCACTACATCACTTATAGCCTATGTAATACCTAGTGTTTTTGAATACACGAAACAGTTTAGTTTCTTCATGATTATGGCTGAGGATGTGATAAGAGTGGGATTATCCATGTGACCCTATTGCCTCTCGAGTGGCATTATCCACTCTTGTAAGATAGCTTACATGTCTAGGTTGCTGTGTAATTGGAAGTTATTGTCATCTTTTTCCTCATGGGAAATCTTTACTACGTAGAATGTTCTTTGAGTAAATATGCTGTTAGATAGTAGCGTTCTTTGTTCACAACTTCACTACATCTTAGTTTAAATCAAAATTATTTGACCTCCAAGAAACGAGCATTTTGCATCCAGATGCTACATGTGTAGCCTGTCGAGGTTGTGGCATCTTTAAAGAATCTTGCAAATGTTCCCATTTAAGGTCTGAGCAGCGTGCTTGCATAGAGCCACCGACTGTTGGAAAGCGAAAGTTTGTTCCGTATTAAAATATTACAGCCCTTAGTCGCTACTTAACTACACGAGTTTAGCAGCAGCAGCAGTAGTGGTAGTAGTAGTATTCATCTGTAGATCACTTTTACAAGATATTGGACATGTTGCGGTATTAGAATTTAAGAATAACAAAATTAACTTAAGTCATATGACAAACATTTACAAATTTACAGGTCTAGTTTGTCAAGTATTTTATGAATGAAAGTATCGTATTTTAAACTAATGCGGAAAATGAAAACTGTTGGAGTCCGTTGCTACCCTTGTTGCTGATTATGGTGGTTCTCTTTTTCAAATTACTTACATTTTATTTCGCAATATGTATGAAACTAGAACAAGTAGTTCACACTGAATGATTTACCGTTATTTAATTACTGATAGGCTGTTTGAGAAATTTTATTTATCGTACTATACATCAAATGCTTGTTATGTTGGTTACACCCTGTGCTTGTAATACTTTCAAATGTTGTTCAATATAGTTAGCAACAAGGTGTTTATGTGACAATAACCTTTGACATTTTGGTTTTCTGTGGGACAGCGGCAAATCAGAGATAATCCATTACAAATGTTTGCGATTATGTTCGCGATGTTCGCATATGTAGTTGTTTGAATGGATTCTAACCTCCTTGGTTGTTGTATATGTTGTCATGGTGATACCTCTGCTGAGAAGCCACCTGGTGTCAGATAGTGATACTACCAGTAGGAACGAGTGGAGAAAGAGCTGTTTGTTGTAAACATTGAGGTGTAAACATAAATACCAACGAAGCGATTTGGTTGATATAGTGTTCATTATCATATCGAATTCTGATATTGTAATTAGGTAATTTACATTTATTTTGTATTTCCTTCACTGTTTCCGGATTATCACTCAGCGCAATTAATATTTTTAAATTTTGCTTTTTGTGTTCTGAAAATCAGTATTATTGTGAATTTGTTTAAAATTTTAGCACTGAATCTTTACTCATTGGGAATGTGTAGTTTATTAACCTGTGGCCGATATTCAGTAATGTCGTTACCTACTTTCGATGAAGAGCAGGAATTAAATATAACTTAATTTTATCCTGGAGCATTGTCATGGTAATTTTTATCGACAATAGTTTCTACAGCATGAGCGCTTTTCTTAAGTGACGATCTTGCCGCATAACTTTACTGCATGTGGTACAGAACGGGAAAGTGAGGTTGCGGGCGAGGGCGGGTGGAGATCCCGGCCAGTGACGGGGGTCTGGCCGCCATGTCCTGCGTTGTCGTACTCGGACTCAACTGCAGCTGGAAACAGTGACGAAACACACTAAGGTACTTGTGTACAGGCCTTGTAATTGCTAATTTTTCAGTGTACATGATGTAGGTTATCATAATATTTCGCGAATAGATGAATGTACGTTACAGAGGAGACACAGAACTGAAGGCTACTGTTTAGGGTCGATTAATGTGATCTTCGCCTCTAAAGTTTGCAAGGCAAACTCCAAGAATTTTGCACTTAATTTGGTTTTCTGTCGCGAGAAGTTACAATTTTCGGTGTTACAACAGCTTGTTCCTTGTTACTGAGCGGTTAACGAGGCACGACGTGTCATGTAGAAGCTGGTGACGGGGTCATTGAGTAGCGGGCGAGGCCGGGGACGGATCCCGGGAAGCGCAGGGGGTCTGGCCGCCATATCCTTGCGGTGACTGCCCGTGATATTTCGGCATCGTATTATTTGTCTTACAGGCTTCAAGTGTGTGCCAATTTTGGTTCTATGGAACGTCTTAAAATTATGTGTGTTTCTGTTACAATCAGGAGATGATTGATGGGTCTTTCGACTGCTCAGTAAATTTATCCAGAATGTAACTTAGGTGTTTGAGTGTGACAGCCAACACATTACATTTATTGTAATTGAAGTTAGCATTAATGAGGAAAATCTCCAGCTGAAGGGAAAATACGAACGAATTATGTGAAAATTCTCCATTGCGTTACGGACTTCGTATGGGAATTCGTTTCAAAACACGAGGCCTTTTTATAGTTATGAAGGACTAATTGAGCTTGTTTATCAACGCCCTGGCCCGATGACAGCGATCATTGTGCGTGTTTTGATGACAGTTGAATATTGTGTAAGGGATACAGCTTAGTAATACCGGCATTAAATGCTTGCATTCGTTCTGTCGGGGAACAAGTTTAGTACACTTATAATTTGTTATTCAACATTTTGCTTTGCATTTTCTGAAAACTGAAGTCGAACATGATTAGTGAGGTTTTCTAAAAGAGTGTTTCTTGTTCTGCTTACAGTGTTTTGCACAGAAATAAAATGCAAGTTTTCGTTCCAAGTGCACGGTGTATATTCCATTTTTTCAAGTATTAAGTGTGCTTCAGGAAAGAACCGTAAGTAGCATGTGCCCAGTACTAATACTGTAAAATTAGTTTTCCTTTTTTTTTTTTAAGCATATATTTCGATATTGCTGTATTTGGTTGTTTATTGTGCCATTGTTTATTGCATTATATTTTCGTTTTCTAATTTCATGCTGTATTGATTTATTTTCCCAGTGCTTGTAATATATGAATGAACCTGTTATATGCCAAAATACTAGGAACTATTTTTCTTTTTCATTTTGTCAAATTGTGTAATGCTATGATGAACTGTGAGCAGTCTTCATCCTGTTAGACATTTGAATTTAATTCTAATTTTTATCATGGTTGAACTACTGTTTTTATCTATTTGTGATTTCCTTAAGACACTGGAGAAGTTTCCAATGTTTGATGTGCAAAATAAGATATTTTTTCCCCCTCCCTTACTACCTTCGCTCAGCCACAGATTCTGATTAGTGTATGGTTGTGATCGCTATTGAAATCTTGGTTATGTCAGACTAGTCTGTGCTGTAGACTGAGGTCAGTGTAAGGTTGACAGTTGATAATTCGGTTTTACGGAGCATGTCTAATACTCTTTTTCATTTAAAAATGGCAAACTGTAACATAAATCAGAGAAGCCAACTTTCATGATGGACAAATTTCTGGCTAGTAGGTGTGTATACAAAATTACATGAATAAAAGGGAAATACTTAGGCTGCTTTCACACAAGTAATATGTGTTTGATCAGAAGTAATTGTCATGTTCTTAAGGTCAGGTTTTGTTTTTACAACCATCATTTTCTTCCTGGTGCTTAATTTCCTAATAGGTTCAGAATCTATCATTTTATTGAAATTTTCAATGTAACATCTACTGGCTGTACCTCATATTCTTGCTACTTGCTATTTTGTTGTAGATTATGGCCTATCATTTTTGTTTCCCGTTGCTCCAGTACTTTGAGGTTTTTTTTCCCATCTGCTGGTTTAAGAACTTGATTTCTTTCATGTCAATTTGATTTTAGTTACTTTCCTCCATATCTACATTTCATTGGTCTCTTGTGACCTTTATCTTTCCTGTGTATTATCCAGCTTTCACATTCATATAGGATATTGCCCAGCAAAAACTTGTGTAAGAAGTATGCTTGCAACATAAGATTTGGTGAAAATCTTCCTTATTTTGGTATTCATGAGATTGTTTGATAACAATTTTGATTCATGAGGATGCATAGCAAGTGTTACTATTTTGATAGCTTTCTGAGCTACCAAATTTTTACATCTGTAGTAGCTGTTTGATGACTCTTATTTACTATTAAACTCTCCAAACAACTGTTGTAAGTGTAAAAGTAGGTAACTCTGTTGTTGTTATTTAGTATGGCTTTAAATACAGCAACACATTACATCAGTACTACAGCATCAGATTACATCTAGTACATTTTAAGATAAAAGATATATGTATAGTACATACTGATTATAAAATAAAAAACTGGTAATGACGAATGTGTATATCAATTAACATGGAGTAAAATAACAAGTGATGTATAATTCCATAAGGTGACCATGTAGTTGGCATTACTGTACTGCTCAAGCATGGATGTCCAGTCCTTTCAGCCAGGCAGTAGCTTCTCCCTTAAGCAAATGAAGATCCTGGAAAGTGCCTTGGAATTTCCTGAACGGCCATTCAGTGACGATGTGCCGTAGTGTCTGTTTGTTGTGTCCACAGTTGCAGTCAGGTGTATCAACCATGCCCCATTTATGCCTCCAGTAGTGACAATTTCCATGCCCTTTTTGGAACCGGTTGAGTGATGTCAAGGATCTCCTTGGTAGCTCAAATCTGACAGGGTGTTGGCTTGGACCTTTGATTAGATTATTTGGGTCTGGGTTGGAGGAAGACCAATCTTGGCACTTCATCATTGGTGTTAAAATTGTCTCTTACTAAACCCTCTCCCACTTTCCATGATGGTTTATGAGACCTTAGTCAAGATTGGGAGATGAGGTCTTGATGGATAGGAAGTTGGCGGTTGTCTAGGCATTCTAGGCATTTTTGCCACTCTTTTTCTCAGTGCTAACTGTTTTAGGAAGTGTGGAGTATGGATGTTGGGCAGAACAGAGTGTCACTGGGTTGGTGTTGACTTGATGGCTCCTCATAGTATTATTAAGTTGAGTATCATGATGGCTATCAACAGTGGATTTTATTCTGTTAAGAATGAGTCTCTTGAGCAATTTATAGCAGACACTCAGGAGAGCTATGGGTGTGTAGTTTTCAGGGTGCTTTCCCGATTTTAGGATTGCTATGATTTTGGTTCTCTTAAAAAGGGCTCGCAGCCTTCCAGTCTGTAAAATGTTGTTGAAGAATTCTGTCATCCATCATAGAGCAATGGGGCCACAATGCTTAAAAAATTCCAGGTATATGCTGTCGATGCCTGTGGCATTCCCTGTTTTTGTGTCCTTAATGGCCTTGGAGGTCTCGTATGTCTCAGAATTCTTTGAGGCATCAGTTTCACGTGTTCTTCCTTTGACGCTGTTCAGTTCTGCTCTGATTTCACTGGTTTTCTTTTTGTCTACCTCTGGTGTTCTACGTGTAAGTTTCAAAATTCTGTTGGCAACATCATTGGGATTTATGTAATCACTGTTGTGTACTGTTTTAATTGAAGTTGCACCCTCTTGACAGTAAGTGCCATGCCTTTCTACTGAAATGTTCAAAACTCATTTCATTCATTAATGTGTGCAATTTTTTTCGGCCAGCTGAGTCCAAACATTGCAAAAGCTCGTCAAGGTTAACATTTTCTTGGTATTCGTTATAGAGGTCAGTGCATTCCCGGCCCCATCCAGGAATGTATATTTTTCCAATAGCCTCTGGGGGCATGCTTTCTGGCGATAGATAATAGCAGGCCCACAAATCGCCCATAATTTTCTGCTTTTGGAAGAATCCATTGAATGTTAAACTCTAGCTGAGAAGTATAGTTCTCCCAGTTAGATTTAGCAAAATTCCATCAGGGTGTAGGAGTCAGTCTGATAGGAATATGTGTCCCCATGTTGAGCAGAACAGGCCTATGTTGACTGCAAGGGAAATCTTAGAGGGCTTTCTTGTTGCAATAATGTGTAATTTGCACATCTTTTGTGATGAAGCACAAATCTGGGCTGTAGTCTCTACCCCATCTAGCAGAATGGAATGTGCCCCTGTCTTTGGGGTCATACATTATAAATGTGTTCTGTCTCTCTGCCCATTTGGATACTTCTTCGCAGTCTTGGTTGGTGTAGTTATATCCCCATTGAGTGTTGTGACAGTTGAAGTCTCCCATGATCACTGCAGAGTGTTGGATATCTCAGATTGTATTGTCATTCTAAGCTTGGTCTGGAGGCATATAGAGGTTTATAATTTCAATATTAGAAATTTTAATGCGTGTAACATCCATGTTTCCTTCTGTAGTGAATACCACGTTATTCACTGCCTCGATGTTATTCGTGACATAGGTGGCAGTGCCATACGTCGTATGGTATGTGGCAACAGCTAGGGTGAAACTAGGTACTTTGCATCTGTTTCTTAGTTGTGTTTCATCAGAACAGTGTGTTTCCTGAAGTAAAACTACATTGACAGAGTGACTTCTATTTTCAGTTGTGATATTTTCAGGATATCTCCATTATCCATTGTCGGCTGGTTCTGATAAGAGTTGTAGGTTTTAGCATTTGATTTGGTATTCATTACGCTGTATTTCTAGAAAGCTGGGAAATCCACTTTAGGTCTAGTAGCGGGTATTGTAGACTATTTAACCATGATAAGCAACTTTGCCTGGGATGAGCCATGTGGAGGCTAGTCTACTTTACACCCTATTAGGTAACTGAAAATTAAGAAGCATTATATTACAAAACATGAGTGTTGTCTAAGCTAATGACCATGAATTTCAACTTCACAAAAGAATTTACAGTTGTATCTTTTATTGTAGACTATCACCAAACACTCGTTGTCTTTCAAGGGTTACACATGAAAAAAGCTAGCTTATTTATACTTCCGTAGGTGCTGTTATGCGGTTTATGTACCCTACTATTGTCTCAGGAATACTCTGTAGGTGTCTGCAGATTGGTTCAGGTTCCCCAATGTAGAATATTTGTTGAAGTTTTGTAAATTTGTAATCATCTTTTTATGTATGTCTATGTGTTCACCAAACTCAACAAATTAGGAAAAGGTAGATAGCTACTTATTGTAAAAAAGACATGTTAAGCTGCAGATAGGCACAATTAAGACACTTACATAGAGCTTTTGGCCACGGCCTTCATTGGCAAAAGAGGAGTGTGTGTGTGTGTGTTTTGTGTGTGACTGTATTTCTTTAGTGACAAAGGCCGCAGCCAAAAGCTCTATGTAAGTGTCTTTCAATTGTGCCTGTCTCCAGCTTAACATGTCTCTTTGCAGTAAGTAGCAATCTATCTTTTCCTACATTGTTGGTATTCTTACATGGAGTTTCCACTCTTTAATTCATCAGATTCAATGTTACTTAACATTCTGACATAGGTGACTGTCCATTAAAAAATATGTAAGAGCTTAAATCAGGGACAGTGCCATTACTAGCATTTTTTGCAGAGCATTGTTGTCAGCACTGGTTGTGAAGTGTGATGGTGACACAAAGATATCTGTTGACATCTACTGGTACTTCTAAATACACAAATGAAGTGTCAGCAGACAGGTTGTGTGTATTTTGTAGCAATAAAATGAAATCTTGACATGAATGTAACTGCAGAATGCTTAACATGTTCAGAAGAATAGTGGCTGTAACCCCACAAGTTTGCAAGAAATTTGCCATAACATAAAAGTACTTTCACAGTTCATGATATAGAGCAAAAATAGGTACTTGAACTGTGCAATAACTGAAAATAATATTTTTTCTTTTCCCATTTTACAAATTGTAGCAGATCTTCCGTCAGTGAAGCAAATACAGTGTTAGAAGGGAGTACTAAGAGCAACATACTAAAAATCCTGACTGGTGAGGTGTGTATGTGACAGCGGTGGGCCATTTAAAGGTCACTTTATAATGTTTTTTCTTGATTAACTCAAAAAATGCAGCTTCCAGAGGAAATGTTTCCTAGTACAAAATTAAATTACATTAAATTTTTTCCAAAATGATCTTATTCATTTTTTCTGTAGGACTATTAGTTTCCAGGTTGCAGAGAATGGAAAAATTGTGCAAATTATTAAAAACTGTTTTAATGGTATAAAATGAATGCTTACTGTTAAATGAACTGAGTTAAGAACAAGTATTAGATGTTTGTACAACATCTAAATGCAATGGAACCATATCAAGGGATAAATTGTGTTTTGGATGTGTAAAAAGACAGGTGGGATGGAGTGTTGAAGGGGCTTTAGCTATCAGCTGTCTACCACTCAGAAGAGCCTGCCCTAAGTGTAATATGCTGGCAACATGTATTCAACACATGGATTTTGTTGCCTCCCTTTGTCAGTGGCTGGAAAACATAGTATGAGGGGTAATAAAATGCACCACCTTAGACTCTGCTCTCCCAATGCTTAAAATGGCACAGAGGCTTAAGTGTCTCCCTCTGCAACAGAAGTAGGTCATCTAGGTGTTACAGAACTTCAGTTATTTCAGGATAAATCAAACTATGCATTACAGCAGATTGATGTTCTAGACTTGTGCATGATCAGATCTGTTCCATCAGACATATTCACACCCATCATGCAAGATGTACTAGGAAAGTGTAGTATGAGGGTGGTCCCATAAGTACTCGATCCAACGAAGAAAACACAAAAATTTTTAAGAAAAGTATTTATTTTTCAGTGTTATCTCCTTTCAGCTCTTTGCCCAAATGTTGCAATAAGTTCATATAATACTTGCTGGTGATAGTTTTTCCTTTTTCTAGGTAGTCAGTGAAAATTATCCCACACACATCCCAAAAAACCTATGCCATGACCTTTCCTGCAGATGAAATGGTCTTTGCCTTCTTTGGAGCCAGTTCTCCAATTTGTGTCCATTGTTTTGACTGTTCTTTTGTCTTGGGATTGAAGTGGTGGACCCATGTTTCATCCATGGTTATGAAACAGCGCAAAAAAAAAAAAAAAGCTTTGTTGCTGCAAAAATTCGCTAAACACTCAATTGAAACATCTTCACGACACTGTTTTTGCTTGAGCAAACGCGGTACAAACCTTGCCCTCGGTTCACTTGTCCAAATTTTCAGATAATATGTGATGTACTGCACTTAGTACCCCTTTGTGGATTTTCTTCGCCATTTCTAGAGTCGTCATCTCATTTGGCCGACCACTGCGATGCTCATTTTGGCAGCTTGTACAGCTTCATTTAAACTCAGCTACCCAGTATTTTACTGTTGTCACCGAAGAAGCAGACTCTCCCAAAGTAGAATCTAGCTCAGATTTAATATTGGTTGCACTGAGACCTTTCAGAAAAAAAAATTTGTATTACATAACAATGACCAGTTTTCTCCATTTTCACAAGTTCACTCCCAACATTCACTAGTGATGGCTGCCAAACAAATACTAAACAATGTGACATCTTCAAATGTGAAACATATGCTTCAGAGATCTTATGCTTTCTAATCCACAGATATTTTTCAACAATGACTGCCATCTCTCGGTCAAGCCGGGTGCTTACGGGACCACCCTCGTAAGCGGCTGCACTCAGAGTAGCCAACTCTACAAGTGCCAGCAATCTCTGAATGGGAAGAGGCTTGTGCATACTACCAGCAATATAAGGCCAAGAGAAGTGCAGTAACTCTCTGGTCATTCATTACTTCTCCATCAAGTGACTACAGCATGGTTATATAGCTTTACAGTATGCTGTCAACAATAGACAACAGGAGGATCCCACATTTACTAATTCAGTACCTTTCTGTCCAGCACTACAATGGTCACAGACAACATTACACAAATGGAAACACTTTGTGCCATTGTGTATAGGATTGTATTATACATAAAAGCTTATTTAGCAATTGCAGACATGTTATCAATAAACTGAAAATGACTGCACAGGCCCAATGAAGTTATTTTGTCTACATACAAAGACATGTGAACGGGAAATGCTCGGAAGTATAGTCTGTGTGTAAACTGAAAAGTGAGCATCACTCATGGTGGGGGGGGGGGGGGGGGGGGGGGAAGTCACCTTTCCCAGAAGGACGCTATCACTATCTTATAGTATGTCTCGGACTCAGTTTCTCCTCTAGCAGTGTAGAAGAATGTACAGTGATTTACTTAGAATCTGCCCATATGTTTTTCTTGTGTTAGTGTTATTAGTAACTCGTATCTGAACTCCATGTACTGCTACTGAACTTTCTGTTATACAAATACCCCCAGGTATTTTGATGCACTTCATTACGAGTGATTCACTTTGTGAAATGCCCTGTAGTTGCTTCTTGTAAAGTAGTGGGATAGAGAGAGGGGGGCGGGGGGGATGCACCTGCTCATTCATCAATTTGCAGACCTATGAAGAACGGAAGTGCATGACAACAATCTAGTGACCTATCTTCCCTCACGCCTCCACACTGTCCCCTCTCCCTCTTTGGAACACAATTTACCTCTTCATGTGACTCAACTGCATGTAGATGTGATACACATATTAAATGTTTGTTCTTAACCCACTTCATCTAACAATACACTAATCTTGTATTGAAACATTGTTTTTAAAAATGTAAGACTTTCCATCCTATGCAATGCGGAAACTGTTAGTCCTAGAGAAAAAAGTAATAGGAACTTTTTTGTAAGAGGTTTAATGTAGTTTAATTTCATACTGGGAAACATTTTCTCCAGGTGCTGAAGTTTTCTAGATATTCAAGAAAAACTTAAAAACTTGACATTTAAATGCTCCACACACTCATGACCAACACCGACTCAAAGGAAGGCCTCGGTGCTTGTTCGTGACGTCATGTCAGCTAGGCACGGCGAACGCCAGGTCTGTTTCAGGCATATTCATAATGGTGGTGTCCTCCTCTCTGACACAGGAAAATGTGAAAACTATTGGCGGTAGTTGACCAACACACATTGTTCTGAGAGAGTTCTACAATCAATTAATTGTGAAATTTATTACACTTCCTAACAATTAGTGTACTCCTGAACTTAAATTTCCACCTGTTTTAAGGATTGACATACAAAAACAACTTCATGGTCCAGCAGCAACAGAATTCGTGCTTCTTTACCGTATTTGTAAATCTGAGGTTGTACTGGGTTGCGTTTACAAGAAACTGTGAACATCTTGGTTGACTATGGGGTGAGGAGCACTGAATGTTAATGAAATATCTTGCGATTGTACACGTTGGGGGAGGGTGTGGGGGACAGAAGAAGAGGCAAAAGAGAGATACTTGTTTTATCAAATAAAATTTTATCTTATAAAGTTTCTCCTTTCAGTTGCAAGAGGGGAATATTTATCTTTTCTAATGTGCATGTTTAAAAAGGTTTAAGCTCAGCAGTATTTTCGATGTATGAAGGTATTTTGTTTCCTGTTTAGAATTCCTTTTGTTGAAAACGACTGTAATCTAATGACTGGCAACAGTTGGACATTTACTCATGTAAATTAGTTCACATTTCCAGTGACGATGTCAAGCGAAAATAAATTAAAAAAATAAAAGAAAGTAGTTCATTGTAAGGGGGTTGGGGTAAGTTTCGATAACAAAGTGGATCAAGTAAATATAGTTAACAAACTGCCTATTGGCTTCTGTCTTGGGTTCTTCGGCCGACATTCATCTAATGATTTTTCTGACGTTTCGCCAGCATGAGTGGCTGGCATTGTCAAAGCTTCACCCTCCATTGCCGGTGGTGAACTGGACCCGAGCTCGCGGGCGCAGACTATATGTACCTGGCGCGCTAACGTCCGAGGGCTTCTCCGCGGTCATTTCCGGTGTGGTTCTCCTCTTGCTACTTGCGACGGTCGTTCGCTGCAGTACGGGAAGCCAAGATCAGTTTACTTTAAGGCTTTCCTCTTTCTTGTTCAAACTGTTTGCGTGTTTTTGTATTTCTACAGCTTCTCTGAACAAGCGCGTGTGATAGTGCTTCTCTACGGCCAGAACTTCCGTGTCGGCGAATTTTATTATGTGGTTGG
This sequence comes from Schistocerca cancellata, assembly GCF_023864275.1. Classification (NCBI taxonomy): domain Eukaryota; kingdom Metazoa; phylum Arthropoda; class Insecta; order Orthoptera; family Acrididae; genus Schistocerca; species Schistocerca cancellata. Next base: position 445,987,392 of record NC_064626.1, on the reverse strand, counting down.
TCTCATTCAGTGCGTGCTCTGCCACGGCCGATTTCTCCACCTGCCCCAACCTGCAATGTCGCTTATGCTCTTTGATCCTGGTGTTAATGGATCGTCCAGTCATTCCGACATAAACTTTTCCGCATGTGCTTGGTATGCGGTATATTCCCGACATTGCAAGTGGGTCTCTTTTCTCCTTCGCCGATCTAAGACACTCTTTGATCTTCCTTGTCGGTTTGAAAATCGTCTTTACGCCATGTTTGCGCAATATACGGCCAATTCTGTCCGTCACTCTGGCAATGTATGGCAGAAAGGCCGTACCCGACATTTCTTTTTCTGGTTCCTTACTTCACCGAGTGTTTGGCTCTGTTACACCTCTAATATAATTTGTGGAGTACCCATTGCTCCTCAGGACAGTTTCCAGGTGTTGCATTTCTCGTTTGAGGTGTTGCGGCTCACATATTCGTCCTGCTCTCATTACGAGCGTACTAATCATGCCTCTTTTTCTGGCTCGGGTGGTGGTTTGACAGTTTGTGCAGGTATCGGTCCGTGTGAGTCGGTTTTCGATACACGCTGTGTCCCAGGTTTTTGCTGTCCCTTGTGACCAGCACATCTAGAAATGGCAGTTTCTTGTCCTTTTCTACTTCCATGGTAAATGTTATGTTGGCATGGAGGCTGTTCAAGTGTCTTAGGAAGTCACCGAGCTGTTCTTCACCATGGCTCCACACCACGAAAGTATCATCGACGTACCTGTACCACACCTTAGGTTTGCAAGTTGCCGAGTCCAGTGCCTGTGCTTCGAATTGTTCCATGAAGAAGTTGGCCACCACTGGACTGAGAGGACTACCTATGGCGATGCCTTCCAGCTGTTCGTAGAAATCGCCATTCCACGTGAAATAGCTTGTGGTGAGATATGCATGGAAGAGCTTTCTGATGTCTAGCGGGAAAATGGAACCGATGTGCTCCAGAGCGTCACTGAGTGGCACTTTCGTAAATAACGAAACAACATCAAAGCTGACCAGGATGTCATTTTGTGCAAGTTTCAGTTTCTTCAGCTTCTCAATGAAATGTCCTGAGTCCTTAATGTATGTGTCGGTCTTCCCCGCGTGTGGCTCGAGCGGAGAGGTCAAGTGTTTTGCCAGTTTATATGTCGGTGATCCAGGAGCGCTCCTTCTACGAACAGCTGGAAGGTGTCGCCATGGGTAGTCCTCTCAGTCCAGTGGTGGCCAACTTCTTCATGGAACAATTCGAAGCACAGGCACTGGACTTGGCGACTTGCAAACCTAAGGTGTGGTACAGGTACGTCGATGATACTTTCGTGGTGTGGAGCCATGGTGAAGAACAGCTCGGTGACTTCCTAAGACACTTGAACAGCCTCCATGCCAACATAACATTTACCATGGAAGTAGAAAAGGACAAGAAACTGCCATTTCTAGATGTGCTGGTCACAAGGGACAGCAAAAACCTGGGACACAGCGTGTATCGAAAACCGACTCACACGGACCGATACCTGCACAAACTGTCAAACCACCACCCGAGCCAGAAAAAGAGGCATGATTAGTACGCTCGTAATGAGAGCAGGACGAATATGTGAGCCGCAACACCTCAAACGAGAAATGCAACACCTGGAAACTGTCCTGAGGAGCAATGGGTACTCCACAAATTATATTAGAGGTGTAACAGAGCCAAACACTCGGTGAAGTAAGGAACCAGAAAAAGAAATGTCGGGTACGGCCTTTCTGCCATACATTGCCAGAGTGACGGACAGAATTGGCCGTATATTGCGCAAACATGGCGTAAAGACGATTTTCAAACCGACAAGGAAGATCAAAGAGTGTCTTAGATCGGCGAAGGAGAAAAGAGACCCACTTGCAATGTCGGGAATATACCGCATACCAAGCACATGCGGAAAAGTTTATGTCGGAATGACTGGACGATCCATTAACACCAGGATCAAAGAGCATAAGCGACATTGCAGGTTGGGGCAGGTGGAGAAATCGGCCGTGGCAGAGCACGCACTGAATGAGACCAACCACATAATAAAATTCGCCGACACGGAAGTTCTGGCTGTAGAGAACCACTATCACACGCGCTTGTTCAGAGAAGCTGTAGAAATACAAAACCACGCAAACAGTTTGAACAAGAAAGAGGAAAGCCTTAAAATAAACGGATCCTGGCTTCCCGTACTGCAGCGAACGACCGTCGCAGGTAGCAAGAGGAGAACCGCACCGGAAATGACCGTGGAGAAGCCCTCGGACGTTGGCGCGCCAGGTACATATAGTCTGCGCCCGTAAGCTCGGCTCCAGTTCACCACCGGCAATGGAGGGTGAAGCTTTGACAATGCCAGCCACTTGTGCTGGCGAAACGTCAGAAAAATCATTAGATGAACGTCGGCCGAAGAACCCGAGACAGAAGCCAATAGGCAGTTTGTCAACAAGTGGCCACAAAAGCCTCAACAATTTTGTAAATATAGTTACTTGAATGTAAAATTTTAGAAGCATGCAATGGGGCAAACCATCTGCTCATATCGATCTACGTTTGTTTCGACAGTATTCATTAATACAGAACTGTGATCTTCATTTGTAGCTTTACGATAGTAAGAAAATCTTTCATCTAAATAAAACTGCAGAATCCAAAACAATACCAAACATTTTGTCTAAAAATAAGAGATTTTTAGTGATAAGCACACCCAGACGTTTCTGCCTGCAACAGACCTGGCATTCGCCGTACCTAGATGACGTGACGTCACGAACAAGCACCGAGGCCTTCCTTTGAGTCGGTGTTGCTCATGACCCACTGGCATGTTGTTCATGGCACTCCTTCTTACCACTGAACAAAAATTTGCGACTGTATGAATTTTTTCCCGTAGACAACCATTTTTGGCCTTCGTTGACTGTGCTGAAGAACATAATGCTGCACAGATTAAATCTGTCACCATAGCAGTCACTCCATAAAATAGCTTCTTGTGGTGTCACATTTGTTGATTTTTGTCAATGCAAAATAAAACTCTCTCTTTCCTTTCTAACCTGGGCCTCGAGTTACGCTACAGACCAGCCTGTTGTCACACTCTTCATTACAAAGAATAATAGAAAAGGAGTGTGATATCCATTTTGGCAGCAACTTATGACAACTTATGTCTAGAGTCTATGAAGGAGATTGCTTATAAAATATTTGTGCAAACCATCCCAGGCTATTTCTCAAGTGTGTGGGACTCTACCACATGGGACTAGCAGAAGACACTGAATGTATGCGAATGGTTGCAAATTTGTTTACTCCAAGAGAGAGCATCACTGAGATGCTGAAAAACCTGAACTGACAGAGATGTGATGGTAGACAGCAACTGTCCTGCAAGTGCATACTTACAAATTTTCAGGAAACAGTATTGAGTCAGAGATATAGAAATATCGTACAACACTCTAGTCTTGTACCATGGGAAGTAAGGAGAAGTTGTTGTTTGGTGGCTGGTAGCCTCTTTCTATAACACAAACTGCACGTATGTATTAACAGGGTTCTTTATTCATTAAACCAAGAAGTTACTTAAGTTAAGATAGTCCATGTGTTGTGGTAAAAGCTCTTCTGTAATAGTCTACGTTAGCCTCACTGCTGGTTATTTATTTATTAATTTAGCTTATGGCGTGAGAAACTACATTGAAAACAGCATAAAAGAGAATATACATTGTTAAAATATAGGGGGTAAACATAATAAAATAATGTAAATTGAACAGTGACACACAACAATAAATGTCTAACTACATTACAAGACAAAAAGATTGCATAAAGTTCAGATTCCAGTATTTTCAGCAATCACAGTTCCACACTTAGATTCTGTTGCCACTCCACAGCTTGTGGTGTTGCCCTCTGGAAGTCGTCGTCAGTGCCAGTGAACGCCCTCAGTGGACACTTGCTGGTGGATGGTTTGTTCTTTGACTCCACAGTCGCACCCTGGGTCAGGTCTCAAGTTCCATCTGTACATCAAGGATCCGCATTGGCCATGACCTGTCCTTATTCTGTTCAGTGTTACCCAGGTTTTCCTTGGGAGGTGAAAGCCCAATAGATGGTTGTGAGTTTCACATAAAGTATGCCATTGTGGATTGGCTCTGTTTCTCCAGTCCGTCCGCCAGGTTTCAGCGCCATAGTAGTTTTGGCTCAGAAGTTGCTGTGCAGTCTTCACAGGAGGATTTCTGGATTTAAGTATTCTAAACACAGTAAGGTCCTGGTGGATTACTGTAGATCTTTTTAAACTCTCTTATGAGTGTGTTGCATCAGCATATATAAGACGGTTCGGTGTTACTGAGGACTGTTAGCCAGTAGAGTGGAGTGGTTTTAATAGCTCCAGCAATTGTTCACATCGTCTGATTTGGCACCACATCTACTTTTCCCATGTCCACGCTCTTTAGCTGCATCGATGTGCAGTATTCAGTTGTTGAGTAGACCAAGCTTAGAGCGGTGGTACGGAGTGTCTCTGCACCAGCTCCCCAGGTCATTCCCGCTAATTTGTGGAGGATGTTGTTTCGGCATTTCAGTTTTGCAACCAGGTTTGATAGGTGTTTTTTATGAGAGAGAGTGCAATCCAAAGTTATGCCTAGATATTTTTGATGAGAATTGTAAGGAATCACAGTACCATTCAGATATATCTGTAGAGGTGTTCCAGCCAGCCTATTATTTAGGTGGAAGCATGAGATCTCTCTGATTTAAGTGTGCGTGGGATTAGTCGCCATTTACTGAAGTATTCAGCCATTAATTCCAGATCTTGGGTAAGAGTCTGTTCAAGAGCAGTCATATTAGTATGTTGGCATGCAAGAGTGATGTCATCTGCGTAAATAAATTTTCCGGATGTGGGAGTTGGTAGGTCAGCTACATAGTGATTGAACAGCAGAGGTGCAAGCACTGATCCTTAGGGAAAACCATTACTCAGGAGTTTTGATCCGCTGAAAGAGCCACCCATTGAGATTTGCAAGACTATTTGACAACATATTCTCTTAAAGAGACATCATCGTTTTACATCTAGTAGCTTTTAGGAACTTATATGTTAGACCCTCTTTCCAGACAGTATCATATGCTGCTGTCAGATCGACGAAACCACACTAGTTTTCAGGCGTTGTTCATAGCCCCAATCAGTGAACATTGTTAATGCAGTTTCGATTGGGTCTGGAGCCGGCTTGGTCGATAGGCAGAGATTACAGTATGACTGGATTTAATCTGTTGTGAAGGAGACGCTCAAGCTGTTTATATGCTACACTTAAGAGAGCGATGGGTCTATAGCTTTCTGGTTTATAATCTGGCTTTCCTAGTTTGATGATGGCAATGATCTTTGCCCCTTGAATTCTTTTGGCAAAACTCTTTTTTTTGGTCCACAGCGTGTTAGAACTCTGGGTGTATGTTGTCGAGACCAGGGGCCTTGCCATTTCTTATGCCTTGTAGGGCCTGTAGCATTTCTGTGACGGTAAACGTTTTTTTCAAGTCTTGTTGTTCACAACTGTTTTTCTTTAATTTGTTTAGTTCTTCCTTTATTTTACATGAGTGTTCTTTATCACCAGGTGCTCTAGACGTTTTGACTATATTGTTGGCAATTTGGTCTGCTGTAATACTTGGTTTAGTTTGTGGTATATGTGAATTAGCTCCTAGTTTCTTCAGAAGGCTCCATGCTTTTCTGCTAGAGCATCAACAAAATCCAGTTTTTCAATGGTGTTCCTCCACGTGACCCTCCTAGCTTTGTCCAGGCTATGCAGGAGGTCATCTGCGACTTCAGATCTTCTGCTCTTCTCGTAGTCCTCATCAGCCGTTCACAAGCTTCACTCCATCCTGGTATATACTGCTTTCTAATACCCCTAGGAATGTATTTTTAGCGGTCTTTAAAACAGTGTCAGCAAATTTTTGGTAATGCTGATGATGAAGGGGTATGAATTGTATGTTAGAGTCCAGGTCTCTAGAAAAGCCAGACCAGTCAGCTTCGGAGAAATTCCACCGGGGCAGTGGAGGCATAAGGATCATGGGGATCTGTAAGCCTACCTCAAGAAAGATTGTTCTCTGCTGGCTGTGCGGGAAGTGTTTAACGATGTGACAGTTAACAGGGATTGGCTTAGCTCTCGGGTCGGCGGAAACAAAACATAGGTTGGGGTTTGTCTCCGACCCCCATTTGTGTATCTCAGCCCATTCCAGAATCCTGAGCCCGTTTGTGTTGCTTTCCCTGTACTTCCATTCAGTATGGTGGCTGTTAAAATCACCTGCAATTAGGGCAGAATGGCCGACGAGTGGAGGCTGATTTGCTGGCCAGGAAACAACGGGGGGTTATAGATGTTAAAGATAGTTAAATCTCCCACTTTTATAATGGTGTTAACAGATATTATCGCTGTCAGCTGCAGAGACAAGCTTCTTATTATCAATATTTGTCTATGTGTAGGTATCGGTGCCATAGTTTGGTTGGTATGTTGCGCCAATCAATCTGTACCCTGAGATTTTTCCTCTCGACTGGAGCTGTGCTGCGTCTGTAGTGTGTGTTTCTTGTATTAAAATGATGTCAATGTCATGGTCTAAAGGAAGCTTTGATAAGCATTCACTCTTTGGTCTGCGTATGTTTTCCATATTAACCTGGCAGACGCGCAAGATTGGTTCCACGGTCTTTGTCCTAGGGCCTTGGGAAAGGCCATTAGGGTGTTTCGCTTGACTTGTGTCCTGTTATCCTTGAGGTTGTAAGACAGTCCAGATTGCCTAGGTTCCTAACTCTTGTAGTGTCAATGCGGGACGTGTACTTCATTGCTGGCAATCGAGAGGGTGTTGGCAGCACGTTGCCTGTGAGTCTGTTTTCGGTCTCTCTCCTGATAGGCGCGTTCCTTGTGCCTACTATCGATCTCCTCGCAACCTCAGTGCCGCCTGGGGTGGTGGCAATAGCTTATGCCAGCACAGTACCATTCCTGTAGGGACGATGGAGACAAGAGAAGACTAATTGCATTGTTTAAAGAGGTGTTTAAGCAGGCATTCTTCTTGTGTACCAACATTGTTAATGCAGTTTTGATTGGGCCTGAAGCTGGCTTGGTCGATAGGCAGAGATTCCAATATGACTGGATTTAATCTGTTGTGAAGGAGACGCTCAAGCAGTTTATATGCAACACTTAAGAGAGCGATGGGTCTATAGCTTTCTGGTTTATCGTCTGGCTTTCCTGGTTTGATGATGGCAGTGATCTTTGCCCTCTTGAATGCTTATGGCAAAACACTTTTTTTTTTGGTCCACAGTGTGTTAGAACTCTTGGTGTATGTTGTCAAGACCAGGGGCCTTGCCATTTCCTATGCCTTGTAGGGCCTGTAGCATTTCTGTGACAGTGAACGTTTTTTTCAAGTATTGTTGTTAACGACTGTTTTTCTTTAAATGTATTTAGTTCTTGCTTTATTTTACGTGAGTGTTCTTTATCAACAGGTGCTCTAGATGTTTTGACTATATTGTTGGCAATTTGGTCTGGTGTAATACTTGGTTTAGTTTGTGGTATATGTGAATTGGCTCCTAGTTTCTTCAGAAGGCTCCATGCTTTTCTGAAAGAGCAGAAGAAACATTGATTTGTGCTGCAGTAGAAAGCACCCTCTGCCACACACTTCTTTTTGATTTGCAGAGTGTAGATATAGATGTAGAACCTGCCATGACCTCCATAATTTGTTGGACTTCTGTAAATCTCCTTTACATAACCAGTAGGAGCTGCACGACATTTTTCCATTGGGTCTACTGTGTAGATTCCAAGGACCACCAGTAAAGCATTGCTTGGCATGGTGCCAAAGTCTCCTGTGAGCCTAAGGGGCACATTCCTTTGTGCACATCACAAATTTGCCTGTTCCTCATGAACCAATGCCTGTGTGCTCAGACCGTTGATGCATAGCTTGTGATGGAAATGAAAATAGCATCATGACAGCTTGTCACTACATGCAGTGGTAGCTTGTAGTTAGCTGTTGAGACACAGGCAGTTTTGTGCATACTGTTGCTTGCTTTGTTTACAGTTGTCTGTATGTGTTGTGTGCAGTTGTGCTTTTCATCCATTTGGACTTGAACATAACATGTGATGGGTTGTCTGATGATAGAGATGCTTTCTAATTTAACTGTAGGATTTCTACATGATGAAAATTGTTGTTTAAGGTGTATGCTTGTGGGTTTCTGTGTTGCCGTGGTTAATTTATTGTTTATGGCTATCACAGCATCCAGGGAAGAACACCATTCACCATTTCCTCCAACTCAGCACTTCAGTTTCCCAATACCACAGCCAAGACATGACAGGCATACACCACTACCCCACTACCCTATCAACACGGTGATCTTCTTCCCTGTTAGTTCTTTTTATTACTTTTTGTCTGCTGGCAGAACATCCCACATCTCTATCACTACAGTAATCTATAAAGCTGTAGTATAGACACTGGGGGACCCGTAGTTCACACATCCAGCTAAACAACACAGGCCACCATAAATGATCAAATGCTCCTGCGATGTCAGTTAATATTGCTATTGCATATTTTTGTTCTTTAAGTCTGCTCTTTCTATTGCCTTAGTAGATGCATCTTCAATACATTTCCCTTTTCTTAAACAAAATGGGCATTGATTAAATCCATTAAGCTCCCTGCGCGAATGTACCATGACCTAGAGAAATCTTTCCTCAGTCTTTGCAAGTATGTCAGACAGACTGATTGGTCTGTAGGTTTTGGGATTAGCTGGATTTTTATCCTTGGACTTTTTCATTATTACAGCCTCTTCTAATTTCTTGCTGGCAAGCACCCTACCCAGTGTTAAGGAATCATTTAGTAGTCTGGTTGGGAATGGCATAATTTTTATTTCTATTTGTGTAGGGAGCTTGACATGAAAATCATCTGGTCCTGGAGCTTCTCAGTTTTTCAGTTTTGTTATGGCTTGGGCTGCTTCACTGGACAGCGCAATTGTTAAAGTATTCATGTATTTATTGTTTAGGGCATATCTAAGTTGTCTGAGGAATTGGTTGTCATGTTGATCATCGTCTGGGAGTAGTTTTCCAAAAATGTATTCTGCTTGGCAGTCTCCATCCATGGCTCACTGATCAATCTTCAGTTTACATTGTGAATAAAGTTTGTTTTCTTTGTAAATATTTTATGCAGTTTGCACCACACATCAGTCATCAGCTGCTTAACTTGGTTAGCTTTCTGATTTTGCCTGTTGGTGCTGATCAAGCAATTCTTGGTGTTGGGACTTAAGACTTCTGTATTGCGCCAATTGGACTATGATGGTCTTCACTAGCTCACCTTGAGCACCATCTAATGTCCATCAGTTTAGGTGACCATGCCATCTTCCTTAATGATTTGACAGCACATCCAGGCACACATTCGAGTTGCGCATTTTGTAATATTTCATGCAATGCATGACCCTTTAGATTTACACTGCCTTACATTCTATTGACACTGTATACTATTTCAGATAGCTTGTTTAAGTTTGCTTGCTTAAGGTTAAACCTTTCTGCCATAATTAAGTTTATTACTTCTATTGTTAACTGTGAATGTAATTATATTGAAATCACTACCGAGTAGTCCAGAGTGAACTGTTGTTGCTGTTGTTATGGTCTTCAAGTCCAGAGACTGGTTTGGTGCACCTCTCCATGCTACTCTATCCTGTGCAAGCTTCTTCATCTCCCAGTACTTACTGCAACCTACATCCTTCTGAATCTGCTTAGTGTATTCATCTCTTGGTCACCCTCTGTGATTTTTACCCACTGCACTGCCCTGGAATACTGAATTGGTGATCCCTTGATTCCTCAGAACATGTCCTACCAGCCAATCCCTTCTTCTAGTCATTTGTGCCACAAATTTCTCTTCTCCCCAATTCTTTTCAGTACCTCCCCATACATGGCTACACTCCATGCAAATAATTTCAGAAAATACTTCCTGACGCTTAAATCTATACTCGATATTAACAAATTTCTCTTTTTCAGAAACACTTTTCTTGACATGGCCAGTCTACATTTTATATCCTCTCTACTTCGACCATCATAAGTTATTTTGCTCCCCAAGTAGCAAAACTCATTTACTACTTTAAGCATCTCATTTCCTAATCTAATTCCCTCAGCATCACCCGATCTAATTTGACTATCCTCGTTTTGGTTTTGTTGATGTTCATATTATATCCTCCTTTCAAGACATTGTCCATTCTGTTCAACTGCTCTTCCCTTCTCCATGGATTTTAATTTCTACTCTAAATTTTTCTTCTGTTTCCTTTACTTCTTGCTCTATATACAGATTGAGTAAAATCGGGGAGAGGCTACAACCCTGTCTCACTCCCTTATCAATCACTGCTTCCCTTTCATTCCCCGTGACTCTTATAACTGCCATCTGGTTTCTGTACAAGTTGTAAATAGTCTTTCGCTCCCTTTATTTTACCTCTGCCACCTTCAGAATTTGAAAGAGAGATTCTAGTCAACATTGTCATAAGCTTTCTCTAAGTATACAAATGCTAGAAATGTAGGTTCGCCTTTCCTTAATCTATCTTCTAAGATAAGTTGTAGGGTCAGTATTACCTCACATGTTCCGACATTTGTACGGAATCTGAACTGATCTCCCAGATGGTCGGCTACAACCAGGGTTTCCATTCATCTATATATAAATTAATCAGTGTTTTGCAGCCGTGACTTATTAAGCTGATAGTTCAGTAATTTTCAAACCTGTCAACACCTGCTTTCTTTGGTATTGGAATTGTTATATTCTTTTTGAATTCTGAGGGTATTTCACCTGTCTCGTATGTCTTGCTCACCAGATGGTGCAAGTACATCACTCTTGTATAGACCCTTTATATACTCCAGCCCCCCTTCTGCTTTGCATTCTTTACTCAGGATTGGTTTTCCATCTGAGCTCTTGATATTCATACAAGTGGTTCTCTTTAATTTTCCTGTAGCCAGTGATATATGCCTCTACATCTTTACATTTGTCCTCAAGCCATCCCTGCTTAGCCATTTTGCAATTCCTGTTGATCTCATTTTTGAGACGTTTGTATTCCTTTTTGCGTGCTTCATTACCTGCATTTTTATATTTTCTCCTTTCATCAGATAAATTCAATATCTCTTCTGTTACCTAAGGATTTCTACCAGTCCTTGCCTTTTTACCTACTTGTTCCTGTGCTGCCTTCATTATTTCATCTCTCAAGCTTCCCACACTTCTTGTACTGTATTTCGTTCCCCTGTTCCTGTCAGTCGTTCCCTAATGCTCTCTCTGAAAATGTCTACAACCTTTGGCTCGTTCAGTTTATCCAGGTCCCATCTTGCTAAATTCCTACCTTTTAGCAGTTTCCTCAGTTTTAACCTACAGTTCATAAACAATAGATTGTGGTCAAGGTCCACATCTGCCCCTGCAAATGTATTATAATTTAAAACTTGGTCCCTAAATCTCTGTCTTACCATTATATAATCTTATTTGAAACCTTCCAATGTCTCCAGGCCTCTTCCACGTATACAACCTTCTTTCATGACTTTTAAACCAAGTGTTAGCTATTATTAAGTTATGCTCTGTGCAAAATTGTACCAGGCGGGTTCCTCTTTCATTCTGCCCCCATTCCATATTCACCTACTACTTTTCCTACTATTGAGTTCCAGTCTCCCATGACTATCGAATTTTCACCTCCCTTAACTATCTGAATAATTTCTTTTATCTCCTCATATATTTCTTCAGTCTCTTCGCCATGTGCGGAGCTAATTGGCATATAAACTTGTTCTACTTTGGTAGGCGTGGGCTTCGTGTCTGTCTTAGGTACAATAATGTGTTCACTATGCTATTCTTAGTAGATGATGCGCATTCCTATTTTTTTTATTCACTATTAAACCTACGCCTGCATTACCTCTATTTGATTTTTTTATTTATACCCTGTATTCACCTGTCCAGAAGTCTTGTTCATATTGCCACCAAACTTCACTGGTTCCCACTATATCTAACTTAAACCTATCCATTTCCCTTTTTAAATTTTCTAACCTATCTGCCCGGTTAAGGGATCTTACATTCCATTCCCCGATCCGTAGAATGCCAGTTTTGTTTCTCCTGATAACGATGTTCTCCTGAGTAGTCCCCACCCGGAGATCCTAATAGGGGACTATTTTACCTTTGGAATATTTTACCCAAGAGGACACCATTGTCATTTAACCATACAGCAAAGCTGCATGCTCTCAGGAAAAATTATGGCTGTAGTTTCCCCTTGCTTTCAGTCATTCACAGTACCAGCACAGCAAGGCCGTTTTGGTTAATGTTACAGGGCCAGATCAGTTGCCCCTGCAACTGCTGAAAAGGCTACTGCTCCTCTTCAGGAACCACACATTTGTCTGCCCTCTCAACAGATACCCCTCCGTTGTGGTTGCACGTACGGTACAGCTATTTGTATCATCGAGGCATGCGAGCCTCTCCACCAACGGCAAGGTCCATGGTTCATGGGGGGCCTGTGCACTTTTAAATTTTATTTACAACTCTGCTGTTTGTTAGTGTAATGTCTGTGTAAGCGCCTGTGCTTGCTCTGTTTTAGTATGTTCATGTTGTACCAGGTGATTCGCCACTAGCAGTTCAAGTTCTTGAATGATATCTGAAACCTTCTGGGATCTTTGATGTGTGTGTCTGCTGAACCAGAGTGCATTTTTCACATTGATATAAGTGGCATTCAAATGAAACCTGGTCACTAGTGTAAAGTAACTCTAATGATTTTATTAACTCAAAAATGTAGTTTTACACGGTATACATACTCAGAAATGGTCGCCAAAACTGTTGGCACATTTATCCCATTGTGACACTAGCCGGTCGATTCCATCCTTGAAGAGGCTACTAGGCTGCTGTCAGATCCAGGCTTGGACCCAGTCACACACTTCGTCATCCGTTGCGAATTGATGTCTGCAAAAAGCTTGTTTTAGAGGTCCAAACTCATGAAAATCACATGGTGAAAGGTCGAGACAGTATGTTGGAAGTTTCAGCAGTTTCCCACTGAAACTGCTGCAATGTTGTCTTCACAGCATTGGCCGTGTGTGGGTGGGCATTATCATGCAGAGGATAGCGTCATTGGACAACATGCCTCGGCATTTCAACTTGATGGCTTGTCTAAGGTTCTGTAAAGTGGCTTGATAACGCTGGGTATTGATGGTGGTTCCCTGTTCCAGGAACTCGACAAGCAGTGGGCCCTTGTGGTCAAAAAGGTAGGACATCAAGACCTTACCAGAAACAGTGTGCATGGCCTTTGATTTCCGTGGAGGTGGTGAAGTTGCACTGCTTGTTCTGACGCTTGCTTTCCAGTTCAAAATGGTGACACCATGTTTTGTCACCTGACAATGCGTGACAGAAAGCCATATTCCTCTTCATGATAACATTGCAGATGATTCGAAGACAGCGCCATTCGAGTATTGCACTGTTCGGCAGTCTGTTGGTGGGGTACCCACTGCGCACAGATTTTTCGAAAGTTCAAGTGTTGATGTATTATGGTACGGGCAGTGCCCACACTAATACCCAGTAACCGATGGATCTTGTCCATGGTGATTCTGCGGTTGTCCAACACTAAAGCATTCACTTCCACAGCCATTACCAATGTGATGACACGATGCTCCTGTCCAGGACGAGTATCATCTCCAGTGACTCACGCCCCTCAAGGAATCGCTTGCACCATTCCACAACAGTTGAAAGACTCAGACTGTACTCGCCGTACACAGCCTCATCCGTCGATACATTTTGAGGCCTCCAACTCCCTCCACCGCCAAAAATCGAATCACTCCTCATTGTTCTTGCTTATTCGCTTGCATGTTTGGTAGTGGACGAAAAATTGTGTGACCACCTTCTCATCAGCGTGGAACCACACTGTGTGCAACATCAAACGGTGCACACGCATCAGTCTCTCTACCAATAGATGGTGCCACAACACTCGCAGTTACGTGGTGGCACCTTACGTGTAAGGCAAAGGTAGACACGCTGACCAGGTTTCATTTGAATGAACCTCATATTGGATGTTAACAGTAAATTTTTACCGTTATTGTGTTAGTCACTTCCATGACTTTTTCAGTATATGATTCTATGTGATGAGAGTATTGTGCATAAATATATGAGAGAATCCATTCATTATTTTGGTATCGAAATGCAATAGAAGCCAAATGTTTATTGCACATCTTTGAAGTTTTGTTGATCACTATACCTTTGTTTCTAAGTACAGTAACTGCTTTTGCATTTGATGATTAAAGAATGTAACTGATATCGGGGGAAAATGTGAGAGTTTGTTTTTCAGGTATGGCTGCTTGAATACAGCAGATCAGTTTCAATTTCTTAGCCCTTTATCTGCTGATTCAAGACTGTAACTGATATCTGGGGAAAATGTGAGAGTTTATTTTTCAGATACACAACAGATCAGCTCTTATTTCTTTGTCCCTTTTTCTGAGTTCAACCATTACAAAAGAACTTCTCATTCCATTAATCTGTAGAAGTAGAATTTTTCAAGCCATTATGGAAACTATGTTTGAATGTAGCATGGGGGGGTTTGTGCTTGCAGTTTCAGCATTAAATTCATTTTGCGTTGTGTTTACTCCACTTTTTGTACAATTTTGTCGAAACACATGAAAATGGGTGCAACAGAAACCTAAAAAAGCCGGGCTAGCCATTGCTGCATATGAGAAGGCTGGTCTTGCAATCGGCACAGTAAATTTTTCATTTTAAGGTATCAGCCTGTCATTTTTCTCGCCAGGCAGTTAGATTTTGGTCCCAGGGGGCTGGTATTGTCTTTATATCAAATCCTGCATGTAGTTTCCAAGTTTTATGGTGGGTATCGTAAATTTGCTGTTTGACTCACACCCGTTGATACCTCCACATACTTGACTTGCCTTTGATCTCTTCCAGGGATTAGTTGTTTTTGACCAGCAAGTTGAAGTGAAATGCAGAATTCCGGCAAAAATCACAAGTCTGTTGATATATTAAGCCTAGTGAACTATGAAGTACGATTTCCAGTATAGCATTCAGATTCTAAGTCCAGAGCACAGCCAAATCAACATCAAACAGCAGGATCCTGGCATAGTACTTCTGTATTGAGGAGTAGAAACATAGTACGATGAGAACTGGGTTGTAGATGTATGGAGCGGCATTAAATAAGGCTCCATAGTTAATGGAGCTGGCCAACTGGGTTCCCTGTATATTTTGGGCGGCCAATGACTGAGTGTTATGGGTGGCCAGTCACTGTGTTTTGAAGTGCACGCATGCAGAGGTGGCCTGCGACATTAGCAGTGGGCTGCACATGGAGAAGTGCAACCAACAACGCATTTCTCGATCGCACGTAAAGGAGCGCGCAGATACTCTGTGCGGGGATTTAATAGTGGTGGATACAACACTCCTTCCCCCTTGGGGAAGCGGAGAAGCGTCTGCTGCGAATGAACGCCACATCTATGGGGGTCCTCCTCCAAGTCCCCAGCAGCGTTGGTGAATCGGGGCCAGGAGAATATAAATGAAAACGCCCTGGCCAGGGCCAAAGGTTGTATGATGTGGACCTCGGCAGCAGAGCTGGTAGAGCAGGAGGAGCCAGCGGCGTGTGTTAATCGTGTTGAGGAATTACTCGTGGTTGGTGCCTTTCTCCATCTGAATTTTGAAAGTGCGGACAATACTCTTGGGTTTTTGATTTGATTGTGAATGGAAGGCTGGCATTGGAATGTGGTGAATGCAATGTTGGGCATAGAAACCACAAAACTCCTCGTTACAGAATTGTGGACAGTTGTCTGTTGTGACCACTTCCGGCAGACCTTCAATCACAAAATTTTTTTCTAAAGCCGTGATGGTGTTGATGGTTGATGTGGCATTGCATTGGACAATATACGGAAATCAGGATAGAGCATCATCCACTATCAAGAACGTGGCTTTGAACATTGGCCTGGCAAAATCAATGTGTACCCACTCCCAAGGGCGAGCACACAGTGGCCAAGAAGCACATGAATGTCATGGGGCTGACTGTGGCAGGATGGACATGTTTGGGTGAGTAGTTCAGTATCCAGGTTAATGCCCGGCCAGTAAGTGAATGTGTGAGCCAGGAGTTTAGTTTCGGATACACCCCAGTTACCTTGGTGCAATAGTTGCAGGACGTGCCGACATAAAGAATAAGGAATGACTACCTGTGGGTGTCCCTCATCAGAAATGAGTAGATTACTCCATCCGTCAACATGAGCTGTGGATGGTCATTAAAAAACTGATGGAATGCTGCGGAAGCCTTGGGAGGTTCGTCGTTCAGACCGTCCATGAAATATGTGACTCCAGACTTAGCTGCTACAGGTTGTATCTGCGACCTGGGAGATGATAATGGGAAAAGAATCTACGGTGGCTTCTGCTTCTTCATCGATGTGAAAAAACAAAATTTATTTTTTGTTGAACTCTGGATCAGATTCCATAAAGAAGGCGGGAGAGGGCATCAACATTGGCATGCTCAGTCTTATTGTGGAAGTGAATCTCTTACTGGTAGTGTGCCAAAAATAAAGTCCAGTGCTGGAGGCAGTGAGCAGTCTTGTCTGGAATCTTCGCTGCTGGATTGAATAGAGAGATTGGCGGTTTGTGGTCTGTGATGAGGCAAAACTTTGTGCCATAAACAAAAACATGGAATTTCTTTAATGCAAAGATAATAGCCAGGGCTTCTTTTTCTAATTGAGAGTAACTGTATTGAGTGTTAATCAATGTTTTCAATGCACAGGCCAAAGGGTGCTCAGAGCCATTCACCTCTCTGTGTGCTAGGGCTGCTCAATCACCTATATCAGATGCGCCCATTGCGATAACTATCTGCTTTGTTGGATAAAAATATATGAGGCCTGGAGCCATCAACAGCTGGGATTTCAGCCTGAGGAAGTTGTGCTCACAAGTTAGTGTCCACTGGAAAGGCACCCCTTTTCTGCATAACTGGGACAAGGGAGCGGTTTCTGTTGCTGCTGTGGGTAAGAACTTTCGGTGATACGATTTCTTCATCAGAAAGGAACAAAGTTGCTCAAGCATTGCTGGTCAGGAAAGTTTGATTATGGCTTCAACATGTTTATCCAGAGCTGGAAATGATGTGGCCGAGGTACTCAATCTCAGGCTGGAAAAAACAACTTTTCTTTTCTGCATTCTAGACCAGCCTCCCTTAAGATGCTGAATAAAGATTTCAGGTTGTGAAGGTGTACCTCCATGGTTCTCCCTGTTAACAATGATGCCATCTAAGTAGTTAATCCACTTTGAGAACTAATTGTTCCAAAGACCATTGAAAAATGGCAGGGGCACTTGCTATTAGAGATGGGCAAATCTGTTCTTTTCAGAGATCGGATCAGAACTGTTCACTCCCTGAAATGAGCTAGCTCTTTTTCATGACTCACCACTCATTCACAATAGAAAATAAATGGAAGGCACATTGCCCTTTAAACTTGGTTTATTCCAGTACTGGGCGCTTGCCCCGCTGGGCTCTCCACAGGGCTGACTGGCCAGCTTTTACTTCCGCTGCAACCATTGAGTCTCCCCCACAGGGTGACATTGACAAGGTGGTTCGTGTTTTAACCACGTCCATCATTTCAGCGGCCGAGGCTTCCATCCCCCGTTCTTCTGGCCTCCCTCGGAGGAAGGCTGTCCCCTGGTGGTCGCCGGAGATTGCTGCGGCTATTCGCGACCGTAGGCGGGCTCTCCAGCGTCATAGGCGGCACCCGTCTCTGGAGACCCTCATCGCCTTTAAGAGGCTCCGTGCCTTCGCCCGCCGTCTTATTGCACGGCGTAAGCAGGAGTGCTGGGAGCGGTATGTTTCCTCCTTGGGCTCCCGTGTTTCCCCCTCGCTCGTGTGGTCCCGGATACGGCGGATTTATGGACACCAGACCCCTACGGGTGTCCCTGGGATCTCTTTGGATGGCGCTGTGTGCACGGACGCTGCCGCCATTGCTGAACACCTTGCTGCGCACTTCGCTACGAGCTCTGCGACTGCAACTTATCCCCCCGCCTTTCGCTCTCTCAAGGAGCGGGCCGAGCAGACGCCATTATCGTTCCACACGTGTCGTTCTGAAACTTACAATGCTCCTTTCAGCGAGAGGGAATTCCTCGCTGCCCTCGCCGATTGCCCTGATACAGCACCAGGACCGGACTGCATCCACGCACAGATGCTGAAGCATCTCTCCAGGGACTGCCAGAGACACATTCTCGCGATATTTAATCGCATTTGGAGCGAAGGCGTGTTCCCGTCGCAATGGTGAGAGGGTGTTATTGTCCCCATCTTGAAGCCCGGTGCGGACCCACTGGCGGTGGACAGCTATCGTCCCATTACCCTCACCAACGTTTTGTGCAAATTGCTCGAACGTATGGTGGGGCGGCGTTTGTGTTGGGTCCTTGAGTCGCGCGGTCTCCTCGCTCCATCCCAGGGTGGCTTCCGTCGGGGCCGGTCTGCAGTGGACAATTTGGTGCGGCTGGAATCTGCTGTCCGTATGGCCTTTGCCCGACGTCAGCATCTCGTTGCTGTGTTTTTCGATCTGCGGAAGGCGTATGACACCACATGGAGGCATCACATCCTCGCCACATTGCATGAGTGGGGTCTTCGTGGTCGGCTCCCGGCTTTTCTTCAAAGCTTTTTATTGCGCCGCTCTTTCCGGGTGCAAGTCGGTGCCACCTCTAGTTCCTCTTACATACAGGAAAATGGGGTCCCACAGGGCTCGGTGTTGAGCGTCTCCTTATTTTTAGTGGCCATTAATGGTCTGGCTGCAGCAGTGGGGTCGTCGGTGTCTCCTTCTTTGTATGCCGACGACTTCTGCATCTCATTTAGCTCCACGACTACGGGAGTCGCCGAACGCAGGCTGCAAGTCGCCGTTCGCAAGGCAGCATCATGGGCTCTGACTCACGGTTTTCAGTTCTCTGCACCCAAGACTCGAGTTATGCACTTCTGCAGGCGTCGGACGGTCCACCCTCATCCTGAACTTTACCTCGACGGCCACCTGCTTGAAGTGGTGGACACTTGCCGCTTCTTGGGACTCGTGTTTGATGCCCGGCTCACATGGGTTCCTCATGTTACTTTGCTGAAGCAAAAATGCTGGCGGCACCTCAACGCCCTCCGCTGCCTTAGCCACACGTCTTGGGGTGCAGATCGCTGCACGCTGCTGCGGTTGTACCGAGCCCTTGTGCAGTCCCGGCTTGATTATGGGAGCCTGGCCTGTGGGTCTGCGTCCCCCTCAGTGTTGAAGTTGTTAGACCCCATACACCACTGTGGGGTTAGGCTTGCCACTGGCGCTTTTCGCACCAGCCCCGTGGATAGTCTACTGGTGGAGGCCGGGGTTCCCCCGCTGCGGATTCGCCGCCATCGTCTGCTCGTCGACTATGCTGTCCACGTTCATTGCTCGCCAGATCATCCCAATCGTCGCCTGCTTTTCTCTGCTATGGTCCTCCATCTGCCCGAACGGCGACCTAGGTCTGGGCTTTCCGTCGCTGTCCGCGTTCAGTCCCTGCTGTCGGAATTGGGTTCATTCCCTCTTCCGCCTCCCTTCCGGGTCCGTGCACCTACGCCTCCCTGGTGTTTGTCCCGGCCGTCCGTCCGTCTGGACTTGGCACAGGGACCCAAGGACTCGGTTCCGCCTGTGGCCCTCCGTCGCCGTTTTCTTGCTCTCCTCGCCTCATTTTCGGACTGTGAGACTGTCTACACTGATGGTTCCCTGGTTGATGGTCGCACTGCCTACTCTTTTGCTCATGCTGCTCATGTTGAGCAGCGCTCCTTGCCGGCTGGCTGCAGTGTTTTTACTGCCGAGCTGGTGGCCATATTGCGCGCTCTTGAGCATATGCGTTTCTGCTCAGGTAGGTCCGTCGTCATCTGCAGTGACTCCCTGAGCAGCCTTCAGGCCATCGACCGCTGCTATCCCTCCTCTCCTCTGGTGTCCTCCATTCAGGAGACTGTTTCCGCCATTGCCCGTTCTGGTCGTTCGGTGGTCCTGGTTTGGACGCCCGGTCATGTTGGAATCCCAGGGAACGAACGTGTAGACAGGCTGGCCAAAGGGGCGATCGACGCCCCGGCTTTGGAGGTCGGCCTTACGGCTCGCGACCAGCAGATGGTGTTGCGCCGTAAGCTGATTGGGGTGTGGGCTGCTGAGTGGCGTGGCATGACAGCCCCGAATAAACTGCGGGCTGTCAAGGGGACGACCGATGTGTGGCGTTCCTCCCTGCGGGCTTCTCGCAGGGACTCGGTAGTCCTGTGTCGGCTGCGCATCGGCCATACATACCTGACGCACGGCCATCTGTTGCGTCAGGAGGATCCCCCCTTGTGTCGGTGTGGGTCCCGGCTGACGGTCGGCCACATTTTGCTGGAGTGTCCTCGACTGCGCACACTCCGGCAATCTTTTAATCTCCCGGGCACTTTGGCTTTGGTTTTATCTGACGATGCCTCCATGGCTGATGACGTTTTAAATTTTATCCGTGGTAGTCAGTTTTATGGTTCGATTTAGGGAGGTCCTGCACCTTTCCCTTTCTGTGTCTTTTGTCCTTGTGTCTGTTGCTGTTCTGGTGTGCCGTGAGATGGTTGACTCTTTCCCTTTTTTTGTTGTCGTGGTCAGTCAACCAGTCTCCGGCCATCTTCTTCTCTTCTATTTCTTTCTGTCTGGTGTTCGTCCGTACTCTTCTTTTCTGTAGTGTTCGTTGCCTAATTTGTGTTCTTTAGCACCTGGGGGGGGGGGGGGGGGGGGCAGTCTCCTTCCCCTTGGGGTTTTATCTGCTCTGTGACTTTGTCTCGCTTGTTTTTGGAATGGGGGACTGATGACCTTCTCTGTTTAGTCCCCCTTAAACATCCCAACAACCACCACCACCACCATTCCAGTACTATACCTGTGTTTTGATCTTATTTGATCCCATTTTGAAGTAACACAGATAATGAGTAAGAATTTTGTATTGTTTATTTAAATTTCCACGATATGACAAAGTTTTTGATTATTGATATATTTTGCACTATCGTGGTTTTTTGGGTGATCAGAAAATGTTGTAACTTGAGATTTACATTAACAATATATTTGGCTATAATGTATTAAAATTTCATTAACCTCGTACAAATACACCGCAAGCCATATATTTTTATAGTGAACGTTTCCTTCCTAAGATGCCTAAAATCGCAAAATCCGTACCAGAATAAGAAAAAAAAAATTTGACTGTAAGACTTAAGTGCTGCATATAACCTTTCGCAGAATAAAACAAGGAAAATATTGGTGTATCTCATTTTGCAATACGTTTATCGGTTCGCTCGTAATTAAAGCGTAAATTCGAGTGTCCATAATAAAAATCCTATAGTAAGAGGAGTCATCAGGAACCTAATCTGATCAGTTTAAACAAATAAAAATAAAAGAAAAACAAATGATGTATACATAACATAATAATGTTATGAATATAATAGAGGGAAACATTCCACGTGGGAAAAATATATTTATTTTTTTTATCGACCTGCCTGCGCTTTTGTTGGGTAAGTCTCATCATCTTTCTTTTTAAATATAACATAATAATGTAATATACATAGCAGTATTACTACAAAGAACAATATCCAGTAGAGACGAACTCCGATGCAGAAGCGCTGAGTCAAGCAGGTCGAGCCGCGAGCTGTATTACTGCGTGAGCTAAGACCGCAGAGACCAGAGTGACACCTGAGTTGCTTTGCTCAACACTCTGGCTAGAGTCGAGAACGGTGGGATGAGCGTTGAGCCGCCGAGTTCCGGGGGTGGGGGGAGCGGTGAACGGCCACGAGTCACCCGCTCCGAGACAAATCGTCCGCTCTCTTGCGAGCAGGTTGTTGCAAGTAGTTCTTATGTTCTCCGCTAGGAGGCTCTCTGTCCTGTTGCTCGCATCAACTGCCCAGAGGGCAGGACGTGCGATTGAAACGATCGCCGACGGAGTGCGATGCTAAGTTAAGCTGCGCCAGACACTGCAAGCGGCAGAGGAAGCACAGAGACGGCATGGCATATGTGAAACACAAAATCCAATGGGGCACTGCGCAATGCAGGCAGCCAAGGTAGAAGCATGGCAGAGGCCGGCGCTGGCTGTGTTGTGTGGCGTGTAGTGTGCTCTGACCAGCAGAGGCCCCGTCTCTCTCTCTCTCTCTCTCTCTCTCTCTCTGCTGTGGGAAACGTATGGAGCTACCGTTCTTTTTTTCTGAATCACTGATTGTTTGCTCCTTTGAAAGATTCAACTTTATGGATCAGTTCAGGAGCGGATCCCCCATCTCTACTTGCTATAACAAACACTAGGCATCTCAAATGACAAAGCTCGTGCAGCATGTTAAGTGTTAAGAATCCGTTGAGATTCTGCATTAAGGGGAAGTTGGAGATCTGCATCTGCTAGGTCTATGTCAGAGAAGATGTTTCCACCTTTTAATTTTGACAGTAACTCTTCTGGTTTTGGAGTAGGATGTATTTCAGTCTCTGATTGGGCATTGACAGTTACTTCAGAATTGTCACACAGGTGGATCTTCCCCAAAGGCTTTTGTGCCATGAGAAATGAGGCAGCCCATAGACTAGAAGGAATAGGTTTTAGAACTTCAGTTGTAGTTAGGTGATCAAATTCTTCCTTTATTTGATCTCTGAGAGCTAAAGGAATGGAATAGGCTCGAAAGTACAGAGGCCATGCATTGCGTTTCAGCGTGGTGTGTGCCTCACATCCTTTGCAGTGTCGATTTCTGGGGTGAACATTTGATGACGTTCCCTGCTTTATCTCTTCGTTTGTTATCCTTGGTGTCGACGTTCTGGCTGAAAAATGGGGTGTGGAAGTGCAGTATTGTCTACTGTTGTCTACTTTCACTTTTCACAACCCCCCATATAAGCATTTATATGGTCAGTGCACTATTGTTTAACTTTTGATAAGCCTCATTAATAGGTTGCAGGCGAACATCCACATACAGCTACCATAGTTTACTATTGAACATCTACGAGCAGTACAAACCTAATCACAAAGTTCACAGTTCTTGAAGAATAGAAAGGTACATATGGAGCAGACACTGGCATTGTTTTTAACACATGGCCTAATTGTGTAACACTTATTTCACAGTTAAATTTAAGCATTGTTGTTGTTCTAATCGGCACGTTTCTCATCTGAAACTCAGCTGTGGACTGACTGACTTGTGACCAAAAATCGGGCCCTTATATATTCTCACAGTAATAGGTACTGAAACTACACATTGTTCAAAGTTAAATTTACAGAAATTATAATTAAAACTTAACTCATTAAACTAACTGAATACATCGAAAACTTGGTTCTTTTTAACAGTTTCTTCTACTACAAGGGTGAAGCGAAATTTTTTGTTTAAATCATGAAATTAACATATATATAGTTATGCAAACAATACTTTTGAAAAACTGTTAAAGGTCCCGAGTTCGAGTCTCGGTCCGGCACGCAGTTTTAATCTGCCAGGAAGTTTCATATCAGCACACACTCTGCTGCAGGATGAAAATCTCATTCTGGAAACTGTTAATTACTTTGGAATTAATTAAGAGCTGGCTTTGCTAACCTGTTTTCAAATAGAGCCAAATAGATCCTTCAAGTATACAATTAGTTGTTCCTCCAAATGTTTATGATTATTATAGAATTTATATTTATTTATAATTCAACAATAGAATTTAAGTTATGAAACAGTTACTGATTTCGCCCTTTCATTAAAGTATTAATTAGGAATAGTTGAAATAAATTAGAAAATAAATTACATACATAAAACTAAGCACAAAATTAGATCTGGTGTTATATTCTTTAAAACTGAGGGCCATTCTTTCTCTTTCATGAAAATGTAAATTGTACTCATGTATGCTAATAGTAATTAGTCAAAAATGAAAAAAACAAATTTAATGAGGCAGATGTCAAAACAAGAGGGAGGTAAAAATATCCCAGCTTGCTTCGTCACAATCAGGTCCTGGCGAAGTGTCTCGAGGTCCAAGTATGGAGCATCTTCGGATACCAAATTCAGAGAATCATTTATTGAAAATCCAAATTTCTGGAAAGAGTAAAGTCCAAACAAGTTCTCATCAGAATCAGTGTTAATGACTAAGAAGATCGGCTTGACCACTTACTGGGATGGTATGTTTATTATATGGCGTTAGATATCTCTTTGTTTCTTACAAGGGAGGAGCTCCAAGTTTCAAATAGGTATCAAAATTGAGAATGCTCATGGGTATGCTGGTGTCTACTTGTAATTGAACTGGCTTCTCTGCAATTTGCTCTCCTACGAAAAGTTTATTGGAGGTCTCTTTATGGTGTATAGTGGCTACCAGATTAACATCCATCTGTTGGGCAGGAAGCTGTCTTGCCTGACAGGACTTACGTCATACAGAAACTAAATAGCCATTGGTGGAATAGTTTTGGCAATAGGCTGATCTGTCAGGACAGTCTTTACACTGATGTTTTTTGAAACAATCTGGACATGATGACAATCGTTTCGGTACCCAAGACCTGCTTGATCGGCTCGAGCAGGGTGGGGGACGTTGTTGATCAATGGTACGGTGTCACGTCTGTACAGTTGCTACGTCCATATTGCCTCTAGTGTGGCTATTGGCTGCTGGCTCGGATGTGTTTACATTAACAGCTACCATGTTGATTCATGACGTCCTTTGAAACTTTGTGCTCAGTCCAAAACTTTGTCTAACAAAGGGTCTTTGAGTTGAAGTGTCTCGTGCTGGAAATCCCTGTTTGTAGTACCCCGAATGATCAAGTCCCTGATCATATCTTCTACATATGACTCCTTACTTTTAGGGGTAACAAAATGACATTTTCGTCCTAACACTTGCGACTCTGCAGGCCATTCTCTATGAGTTTAGTTTGGCTGTTTCTTGCACTGTTGAAATGCTACCCAAGAGGAAATAACATGGATATGCTGCTGGTAATATTTAAGCTCTGAAGGCTTAGATAATGGGGTCAACTTGCACAGTAGCCAGTAAATCTCAGGAAATGCTCCAGTAATCTTGATTCGTAGGCTTCCCAATGCTCTAAAGCCTCATCAATGGAAGGAAAGTCTGGCACTTTCTGTGTTACTTGCGCCTGCAGTAAGCTTTGAAGAAGTGGTTGGAAGGTATTCAGTAGCAGCTTTTGGTTTTCATCCTGGTGATGAATAAGTTACTTCCAATTTAGATGGTTGCTGGCTCATCGACATTTTATTGTTTTATATCTAGGAATAACACAATAAATATATCACCGTTCTACAGTTTATTGGCACAACACTGATACAAATAATTCTGTTACCAAGTGCCAAGTTGTAGATGAACACTTTATGGGAAATTATATAAATTGATGGTGGTTATTCTTATGTCCAGGAATTGCAAGTGATATGCAGAATTCCGGCGGAAGTCACAAGTCCATTGACATACTAAGCCTAGTGAATGTTGAAGTCCCAGTTCCAGCATAGCATTCGGGTTCTAAGTCCAGAACACAGCTGAATCAACATTGAATAGCAGGTCCACTGCAGCGTAGTACTTCTGAGTTGTGGAGTAGAAACATAGCATGATGAGAACTGGCTTGTAGATGTCGGGAGTGGTGTGAAATAAGACTCCATAGTTAATGGAGCTGGCAGTTGGGGTCACTGTACTCGTATATACTGGCTGGCCAATTGCTGAGTTCTATGGCTGGCTAATCACTGTATTTTGAAGCGGGCATGCACGAAGGTGGCCTGTGGTGTCAGCAGTGGTCGGTACACGAAGACGTGAGCCAATGATGCATTTCTTGACCCCGCTTAATGGAGGATGCCGCTGCTCGGTATGGAGATTTAATATCGGTGGATCCCACAGTTCCCCTTGTTTTACTTATGTTGACGTTCATCTTATCACCCCTATCCAAGACACTATCTATTTCATTCAGCTGCTCATCCAAGTCCTTTGCAATCTCCAACAGAATTACAGTATCATCATCAAATCGTAAAGTTTTTGTTTCCTCTCCCTGTACTTCAATTACTTTTTAAATATCTCATGATTTCTTGATATTTGTTTTCCTTTATTTCTTGGGAACGCAATTTGCTCTCCCCGAGTTCAGTTGCCAGCAGTCATTCCATTGTTCTCGATATACTTTTTGTTTGAATTTTGCAAATGTAACACGTTAAATTGATTTGATCAGTAATACTGAACCTGCCTTCTTTGGTAGTGGGACTACGGAATTTTTATAACCTATGCCTCAGGCTATGCTACAGATTAATATTTCATAACAACTAAGATTTCACATTCACATTTGGTGGTT
The DNA here is from genome assembly GCF_023864275.1 of Schistocerca cancellata. Classification (NCBI taxonomy): domain Eukaryota; kingdom Metazoa; phylum Arthropoda; class Insecta; order Orthoptera; family Acrididae; genus Schistocerca; species Schistocerca cancellata. Next base: position 445,961,289 of record NC_064626.1, on the reverse strand, counting down.
CGCCAACTCTCAACCAAATTGTCACCTTTCAACCTAACTGTACCTCAGCTATGGTCTACCACTGCAACTTCTGTTTAAAAAATAATGTAAATGATAAAAAAAGAAACATTGTCAGTATTCTGCTCGTTACCTTTTTTGCACATCGATTACGTCACAGGACACTGTGTAAGGGGCACTCAAAAATTAATGAGTCGGAGGCACAATTACAGAAACCAGTACCTGTATGTTAGAAGTACTGTCTCTGGCTGATGAGACACTTGTCCCACTGTGACACAAGCAGTGAATGGTTCTCTCATAAAATTCCCGGGGCTGCAATGTTAACCAGTTCCACACCTACCTCTGGACGTCGTCATCCGAGGTGAATTGTTTGCCCCTTCAGAGCCTTTTTAAGGGGGCCAAAAATGGTGTAGTCACAGGGAAGGAGGTCTGGACTATATAGAGCATGGCTGAGAACCTCCCATTTGAATTTCTGCAGGAGTGCCGCGACTGTGTTGGCCATATGAGGCTTTTCATTGCCATAAAGTACAATGAACCCGTGGGTGAAATTGCCTGTTTGTTTTGATTTGATCTCTTCGCGAAGGGTGGTCAAGGTTTATGAGTAATGGTGGATATTTACTCTTGTCCCGTGCTGCAGGAAGTGAATCAGCAGGGGGCCATCTTGGTCAAAGAAGAACATCAGCATAACCTTTCCTGCACTCGTGTGGATGGCTTTGGCTTTTTTAGGTGGTGGTGACTCTGGATGCTTCCACTGGAGACTTTGTCGTTTTGATTCTGGTTCGAAGTGATGACACCGTGACTTATCTCCAGCCACCACTCGTGCCAGGAACACATTCCCTTCCTGAGCATAGCGCTGCAGATGAGGAAGACCGTGGGCCATTTGACATGCTTCCTGTTGTGATTGAAGACTGTGGGGCACCCATTGGGCACACTTTGTGCATGTGCAGGTGTTCCTTCATGATGGTGTGAACACTTCCGATGCTCAGTCCGACCACAGCGACTATGGTTTTCACTGTTCATTCAGCAGTCCTGAGTAATGAGTGCATCAATGCAGTGTGCTGCTCCAGACTGTGCATCATCGGCTAACGGCACCCGTCCTTCCCTGAAGCACTTGTGCCAAGCCTTGACCAATGCAAGGGATATGCAGTGTTTCCTGTACACTTGTAACATTAGTCAATGAATGTCTGTTCCTCCTACTCCTTCCGCTGTCAGAAAACGAACAACACCTCTTTGCTCTTCTGTTGATGCCTTCATGTCACCGTTTGCAATGTGACTGGCAGCATTGAACGATTGATGCTTGCCGCTGCTAGCTCTTTGTACTCATGTGACATGCACACGTGCCCTCTTGCGATGGGCTGTGAACTTCCACGCTCTGGTTGGAACCACACCTTGTCACACATGCCATGATATTATCCTCGTGTCATCAGTTTGCACATTCCAGATTCCAGCTCATTTCTTTTTGTACACCCCTTATAGTACAAAGCTGACATCTTGTATCAGTAGCTCCAGCTGACCCATTGTGCCTGGCTGATATATCTTGCACAGCAGGTAGAATAATATTGTCATGGTTGGATCTACTAAGGACATTAATTATTTTGATGGAATGTCATCTACCTTAGGTGCTTTGTTTCATCTTACTAGGGAATGGTCCAGTCTGACAAGTCAAAACATACCATGAAATTTTTCGTGCAGGTAGAATACGCCGAAAGCAATGCACTTGCAAAAATTTAACTACTAAGGCTGACTGCATGCAGCTTTTTTAAAAAAAATGTTGAAGTTAATAATTTTTTCCGCACGAAGAACCACTTACGATATCGGTTTGTATAGACCTCTCTGCCTAGTGCTCAAATCAGCGAATAAGCAGATGCAGCCGTAACAAGTTGACATATTGCCACACAGCATGAAGTCCAAAGTGAACACATGTTAATTTTTAACACTTCAATCACATCAAAAATGCGTCAATTCATTAATTTTTTGAATAATTTGCAGTTCATATCAACAACTAAACTGTTCCAGATATAATTGTTACACAAGCAACTACCAGAGGAAAGAAAATCAAGAAAGTGTCTGCTGTTACATTACAAATGACTTCCACCAGTCTGGACTTTAATTTGTTCACATTAAATATATTTAACAATTCCCGTAACACCATTCTTATGATGGTTTTTGAATAATGTATATTTTGCTAATATATTTTGCTAACAATGCAACAGTGCATTGTTTATTAGAAATGTTTATACCATGTTTGTTGTTGTTGTTACAATAATGCAAAGGTCTATTGGGTGATGAAAACAAACAATTTCCTCACACCCAGGCATTCCCAATAAAAGAAAAGTTAATGCATTCAGGCACTTCACAGTAATTACTAGTTTTATTTAAACAGAACTGGAATGGAGTAAGAAATGGTCGTGGCCATTGTTCTGCATATTATACTGTGTACCAGGCATCCTTTAACAAATTCGTAAAATGTGGTCATGCAAACTGACAATGCAGGAATGACTGAGGCCTAAGAATATTGTTCTGCTGATAAATCTGAAATGACAAAAAACTATCAAAAATCTGAAAAATGCTTTACACTGTCGAAAAATTTTTTTTATCGAGAGACTGAATTACACTCTTACTTCTGTGTGAATCTGAATTATATTAACAGCTTTTCGTGGTCTGTGAAAGATGGAGTTATTTTCACAACCAGGCCAAGACTACAGTGAAGCAATGAGTTATTCTCTGCAGATGGTAAGAAGTAGTTTTCATTTTCCAGACTTTTGCTGATAAATAGTCCTCTGTTTTTAATTTTTGGTCCCAGTTTGTCTTGAAGTTGGTGAAAACATAGAGAAAGTTGCGGAAACAGTAATTACTGATAATTGTCACTGGCATTGTTGTATACAAATGTGTCATAGCATTTATTGACTGCACAAGTGACTCTTGTCTTTTTTTGTTTAAAATGATAAAGTGTGGTTTGAATGAGGCCTGACTGACTGGCTGTGTGTGCAGCTTTTAGGGGATAACAATAAGCTTCCTCTTCATGTCAGTGACGAGTTTCTCTGTAGTATGAATTACCTATTAATGATATCTTCTCTACAAATTTACTTGAAGTAAACTTCCTCATTTTGCGATTCCCATTTCCTGGATCTGTTTAACCAGGTCGAAGAAGCCTGGAAATCAGTAACATTCATCTCACTTGCAGTTCAGAGTGCCAAGTCTCATAGATCTTGGTAACAGTGCGTTGACTCTCACGAGCAGTTCTAAATCTTCCAAATTGTTTTTCTTTCATGCTTTTGGAAGTTCCATTTTGGCGCATTTTTGAAACCAGCTTTGCAGAAGTGAAGTGCTTTCTCCTTCTTTTGTTTAACCAAAACAGTTACAGCCTTTTTTTGTGTCACTGAAGGCTATTATGAAACATGTTTTCTTTGGGGTCTGAAGGTACTCTATTTTTGTTGTTGGCCTTTGTAATGCAACAATTATCATTCAAATCACAATTCATGGAACTGACGGAATTATTTCATGTGTCTTCTATGTTTCCATATTTTCTAACTAAATGTTGATATCATTGGAATGAACGTCCAAGAAATTAACTAATAAAATATATCTAAAAATAAAGATGCTGTTACTTACCAAACGAAAGCGTTGGTATGTTGATAGGAGACAATAAAAAACACGCACACACACACACATACACACACACACACACACACACCAAAATTTCAATCTTTCGCAACCCAAGGTTGCTTCGTCAGGAGAGAGGGAAGGAGAGGGAAAGACGAAAGGATGTGGGTTTTAAGGGGGAGGGTAAGGAGTCATTCCAACATTCCAATCCCGGGAGCGGAAAGACTTATCTTAGGGGGAAAAAGGGACAGGTATACACTCGCGCACGCGCGCACACACACACACACACACACACACACACACACACACACACACACACACACACACACATCCATCCGCACATATACAGACACAAGCAGATGAGTTAGGAATTTGGCCTATATCAACAGGTGTTTTTTTTTCATTTTTTTCTTTTTACATGGATTTTTTTTCTGGAGATGAAAAATTTTAATTATGATTTAATGGTCTTAGTTGATTGTTTAAAATGATTTTCGAAGGAAGATTTACAGAAATATATTCATCCATTTTCAAAATAAACATTGTACATTCAGGTTCATTTTATTGACAAAAATAATTAATTTTGAAATATTCACTGTTGTAAAAAAATACCATGCAAAATAACAATATCATTCAGTTATACAGTGGAATATAATTAACAAACAACCTCTGTCTATTCTGGCTGTCACAAGCAACAGCACACTGCTACATTCACATGTTGATAATTTTATATTGGTATTGGGCAGGGGCAGCCTTGCACATGATGAAATGATTGAACAGCCACAAATGTGTACATAAGGTTTCCATTGTGGAAAAAAAGTTTCTGTTGCAGCTAAGAGATACTAAAAATTGTTGCCAGTGGATCTGAAAGGGTTAAAAAATACTTGCAGTGTGTCTCAGCAACAAGAATTTTGTTATTGGGTTTGTTTCAGTGTGTTCTTTCTGTATAAAAGAATTCAAGGCAGGTTTCAAAATGTCGGATTGGATGATTCCCTTATTAGGTCTTTCAGTGCATTGGAAAATTTTTCTTACAGGTGTGCATTCCCTACATCATCTCCATTCACTCCCTCTCCTTTATATAATATTGTCTTCAAATTTGTCATTTATGTAGTGATTCTGTGTGTTCCTTCCATCTTTCAACCTCTTCTCCTTTGCTTAGAGCTGGCTTGCCATGTGAGTTCTTTTATGTTCATAAAAATGCTTCTTTTTTCCAAAGTCTTACTTAATTTGCCTATAAATGGGATCTGTCTTATCTCTGAGTTTGGCATGCATCTACAGCTTTGCATTTCTCTGTTAGCCATTCCTGCTATTGACATGTTGTACTTGCTATCAGTCTAATTTTTTAATTGGATAGATAAAAAATCTACTCACCATGCTACTTCAGAACACACACATAAAAGAAGGTTATAATTAGACAAGCTTTTGGAGCCAGTGGCTCCTCCTTCAGGCAGAATAGTTAAAGGGGAAGGAAGAGGGGTAAAGGAAGAGAATTGCAGAGGTCTAGGAAAAGGGGTAGATCTCAGAAAAGTCATCCAGAAATCTACTCCTTTTCTAGACCTCTGCAGTCCTTTTCCTTTGCCCCTCTTCATTTCCCTTTAACACTTATGCCTGGAGAAGGAGCCACTGGCTCCGAAAGCTCACCTAATCATAACCTTCGTTTATGTATGCCTTCTGCCACCATGTGGTGAGTATATTTTTTATCTATCCAATTACATCATATTCTCAAAAATGGATTGTTTTCATTGTTGTAATTTTTTTACGTGTGTATTCCCTATGCCTGTTTCATTTACTCCTCTACTTTTCTGCACATGTATTATGTCATGCACCACAACATTAGTAGATTTTGATACAAAGCCAACAGTTTGTGTCAGTCTGATGACAAAAAGAGAATTCTAGATTTTCTTCAAAATGTATAATGTATAGGACATACAGATAGTGCTTGATTTTCAGAGTGGAGTACAGTAAATAATTGCAATACCTACAGGCAGTGATGAGAGAACACCAGGTCACATGAGAATGTCAAACTGCTGACCTTGTCTAAATATTAATCAAACATCTCATCGCTGTCTTTCTCTGAAATACGTGTTGTGGCCAGTCCCAGTTATTTCCACCTTTTCAGACACAGTTGTATTTGTGGTTAAGACATTTGCAACCGTATCAGACACTGATATAATTGAACTCTCAGTTAATGGGTTTTGAGTTCAAAAGGTCACTTGGTTTGCAGGTTGGTTTATTATATTTGTCACAATAGTAACTGCTTTGCTGGGAAAACAACAAATAGCTATCAAGTGACAGCTATGTACACGTGCATCATGCTGCCCTTATCTGTATGCCAGCAAAATGTCAGATTACCAGATGTATTCAACCAATGATTACAGAGACGTTAGTGTACTTCGAAAGTGACTCTAGCAATACTCAGCAATGAGGTATGTAGCTATTTTGATCTAGTACTGTTGTTGGTTATTTGAAACTTTCAGTTAATTATTTCCTAGCTAATGATAGTATTTTATGGTTGTATATTCGAACAAAAAATATTAATTCTGGCTCTGAAAAAATTAATAGAGCTTCAGAGAATGCTCGTTAAAGATAAAAAGCACGGCCTGAATAATTAATTATACTTATGTGTGATAGTCATAGCCAGTAATGTACATTATATGTACTGTGTATATGATGTGGTGGATAACATAAAAGCTCTTCAGAAATGATGCTATTACATGTAGGACTTTTGCAATGCCAGAAAACTCTAGTAAGATGCAAGAAGATCTACAGAGGATTAACACAGGAATAGACAGTTGGCTGTCAACATAAATATATTCATCACCATATCAAAAGCAAGTTGTAATCTTCTGCTGAACACAATCCTCTTCTGCTCTGCTGCTGAACACAATCCTCATCTGCACTTCTGTATATATTACAATTTTCATCTTCTTGCACCCAAGTTTGTCTAGCCTTTATGCTGTCACTTCATCATCTGTTAGATCTCCCATTACTTGTTTCTTATCATAAGGAGTTCAACACAGCATCTCCTTACTCCATCTCCCATTATTTTGTCTCTCTATGCCCAGCCTGTCTACATTTGTAACTATCACATTGTCCAACTTATACAGGAACTGACATACATTATATGGTCAGCCCTTCTTCTCCAACACACCATACAATAGAAGAGGCTATTAGCATTCTTAATGAATGAATATCACATGATATATGTATACAGATGTAGTTATGTTTGTAGTCATCCTGTATCACCTGGTGTGTGAAGTGTTATGAAAACACGGAAATATTGACAATGAAAGCCACCCTCTCTCTGATAACAATGTACACCTTTAATGTGTACTGCTTTAAGCACCATGCAGTTTCAGCCAAACTGTTGGCTGCGATATGTGAGTAACACAATAGTTTTTTGGTTACGTCCAAAATCGTAACAACTGACGGCACAGTTTGTTGCAGGTTGTGGAGGTCCACAGAACTGCCAGTGGCAACCTAGGACACACCAACCTGTACCTACATGTCAAATCGCACCATCATTCGACTCAAAAGTGTTCTGTTCTACACACTGGCCACCTGAGGCCACCATATCAGCAATGCAACCAGTATTAAGCATGTTCTGAGCTGATAGATATGACAGAAAAAGAAAAACAAGAAGAACTGCAAAGTTCAACATGAAGCTAAACAAACAAAATTGAGAAATGTCGAAGGGATCAGTAATCAAATAGGCAAGGTGTTTCACTGAAGAGGCTTCAAACCAGTTTTCCGAAGCGGCTGCAGAATTTTAGAGATCCCATTAAGGATGAAGTAAAAACTGTCTTAACAGCAAATGTTTACTGGATACATTGTGAGTCAGTGCTATATACATTGGGAAAACTGGAAGGCCCACGTAGCAAAACATAAGCATTCTGTTCATTTTGGGCAACATGACTGATCAACATTGCAGAATTAAACTGGGATTTTGAGTGGCCTATAGCTTCCTGAAGTCAGAAATTGAGAGACAGCCATTTGTGTGCTTGCACAAAATAAGAGAGGCACTTGAAATCCCAGTGCAGCTTTACAGTCCCTACCGAGTGAACAGCTGCTGATTTCCAACCATCCTTTTACCATGTTCCTTGTGCAATTGTATGTTAGTGGCTTCACTGAGACTGTCGTGACTAACTAAATGGACAGCACATGCTGAACTGGTTTTGGTTTTCTGTATGTAAAAGCAGGAAAACAGGCCCCACAAGCTTGTCATTGATTTGCGGTGACTGCCAATTACCAGTAAGCCACCTGCCTCACAAATGGATTGCTGTCTTTCCTAACACCAACCACTAGTATTTTATGGCCAATAAAGTCTAAGAAATTTGATGGTTGTGGTCTTATGACATATTTAGAAAAGAAATGTGTTGAAGTACCCACTCCCCAGCTCAGCCATTCTATTCCTGAGAAGGACTGCTGCAACACAACAAAGTCTTCTGATGCTTTGGTATTTTAGCATTTTAAATACTTTATAAAATGACTTAGCAGAAGGATTTTAATCACAGTTGCTATCACATACTCAAATCCTGTTATTTCTCTTATCTTTTCTTTGTATGTATTCAACAAGCATCTTTCCATTGTTAATTTCCTCCCTCTAATAGTGAAATTCTGGATCCATAGCAAACAAAATAATGTCATCTGCAAGTTGAAGGTGGTTCAGGTAAGTTTGTTTTGCATTTTGTCCGTTCTTCCAGTTTAAGATTCAAAGAACTGTTCCAAGGCTATGAAAAATAGGAGGCACCTTGGGTAACTTCATTCTCAGTTCTGAACACCCCCCCCCCCCCCCCCCTCTCTCTCTCTCTCTCTCTCTCTCTCTCTCTCTCTCTCTCTCTCTCTCTCTCTCTCTTTCTCTCTCTCCTGAAGTAATTGAATGGAAGTTACAGCTTTGTTGTACATATTTTTCTACAAATTGACATAGATATAGTCTATTTCATGATTCTTGAATATTGCCAGCACGTGTTTTATTATGATAATGAAAAACTTTGCCATATTCTGTAATTTCCAAACAAAATAGTAACGAACAATTGTTGTTCCTTTGTTGAGGACCTGTAGGTGGGCCATTGTGCTATACCCACTTCAAAAGCCATCTTATACATTTCTCCTTGTAAATTCTAGAGGATTAGTAAGGATTTTTAGAAAAATCTTGTATACCACTGACAAAAAGCAAATGGGCTCAACATCCTCAAACCTTCCGTGCTCCCTTTCATGTGGATTGCAAGTACAACATTGTTCCCACCGTGTGCTGTACTTTGTATAACTTTGCTAATTTTGTTTTCACCATCTCTCTCCCTACTTCAATTATTGTTACTGTTAACCCATGACCCCCAGCGGCATTCCTTCTTTTCATTTGTTTCCCTCCTCCTTCTAGTAAAACTTTTGGAATGCACCCATGCTCACAGCTTGTTGTCAACGTGTCCATTTTCTTAGGTGCACTAAAACGATTTTTGAAGAAATCCTGAAATACCTCTAATGTGGTCTTCCAGTTTGCCATCACAACACGTACTAACCAATATAAAACAATGGAAAATTCAGGATGGAATGTATCAGTGTTATGAAAAGGATAGATGCTACTTACCACATAATGGAGATGCTGAGTCACAGATGGACACAACAAACAGACTGTCAGAAACTGTGGTCGTGTGTGTGTGTGTGTGTGTGTGTATTTTCGTGTGTGTGTGTGTGTGTGTGTGTGTGTGTGTGTGTGTGTGTATTTCCGACACAAGGTGAGTAGCAACTATCCTTTTCATAATATTGTTAAATTCCATCCTAACTAATATAATATGATGTCTACCCAGCATGTTAGTTTTGTTTACTTCATATTTGAGTTATTCTCAGCTGTTCAAATGGCTCTGAGCACTATATATTCTCAGCTGTCTCCTTATTATCTTCTCATTGTACAGTGACATCATCTCATAAACAGTGCTCTTAGTTTATTCTATCTGACTTATGCTGTAATTTAATTTTACTTCTTTTCTCTCCTTCAATATTCTTGTGGCTTCTGAAATTTTGTTTTCTTTCCTGTCTGCTCTTCTTTTGTTCCTCACATCTAGAAGCAATCTTCGCCAGGTCCTGCTAATTGCAAAGTGGTCTATCTGGTTCTCTGTTTTGCCATCTGGTGAAACTCACAACACTTTGTGACACTGTTTATGGGGGTAAATGGAACCTCCAGTGATCAGGTTAGACATGGTGCACAAGTCTGTGAGACGTTCTCCATTGTCATTTTGGATGCCCAACCCATGCTGCCCAATAATCTGCTCTACCCCACAGTCGTCATTCCCAATTTTTGCCTTAAGATAACCCATCAGCAGGAGGATATATCTTTTCCAACACTTTTGTAGCATTTCGCGGAGATTGCTGTAAAACTTGTCTTTCTCTTCGTCCTCAGACATTTCTGTTGGTGCATAATATTGTACAATGGTCACTGGTCTTACCTTCATTGCAAAGCGAGTGACTATGATTATATCTGTAATTGGGTACCACTCTATTGAAGACTGCTTTGCTCTCCAGTCTAGTATCAATGCTACTCCTTCACTATGGATTTCATCTTTTCTTCTAGAATAAAAGAGGATGTTCCTTTCCTTTATTCTTTTTTCTCCAAATCCAGTTATTCTTGTTTCACTTAATCGTAAAATTTCTAATCTGTTTCATTCCATTTCTTGTACTACTTCCATTTGTTTTCATGTTTGCCACATTGTTCTCAAGCTCCTGAATCCTGATCGTGTCACCTTTTTCATTGCCAAGGTTGTTATCTTTAAATCTGGCTGATAATTGGTATTCTCTGTTGCAGTTTCTGTTATATACTGGTTTCAGATTTAAATTTAATTCCAATTAATTTAGTGCCCAGTTTAATTTTGTTTCTTACTAACCTGTGGTTACCTGATATCCTGATCTGCTTTTCGACTGACACATTGTATACAGTTTACTTTCAGCACATAATTGGTCTTAATTTCTAGTTATGTTGGCCATTTCTGTGTTCATTTTCTGCTGTTTTTCTTGAAAAATGTGTTTAGGACGTACACGAGATTCCAGAAGAAGTCCTCTTTTATCATCCATAATATTGAATTCAGAAAACTCTCCTGTAATGCAAATAATTTTTGTTTAACAGTGCTTATTTCTCCTCATAAAGATTCCTAACTCCGGCAGAGTATGAAAGTATGAAATGTGTCAATAAAGAAACGGGACTGGTTGTTGTGTGCATTTCTGGCTTTGTCAGCGACAAAGAGAAGAAGGAGGGGAATAACCTTGAGACTCTCTCCGACATGCGTGCAAAATTTCACGCCACTGCTGTGGTTGGTCTGGCTGTGAGCCTTCTTAGGAAACCAGTCATGCGTCTGAGTTCCGTCGGAATTATGCTATGCTCTAAAGTGGAACAACATGTTAACATCAAATTCCTCAGAAAACTTAGAAAATCTGCCACAGAAATGATTTGTTGAAACAAGTTTATGGTGATAGTGTCTATCTCGTATGCAAGTTTTTGAGTGGGTTGAGAGGTTCAAGGATGGTAGGGTAGACCTCACCAAAATCAGGCTGTCCTTCAGTTCAAAAACTGAAGAGAATGTGGAGAAGGTCAGTAGAATCGTTCGAGAAGACCGCCGCGTGAGCATTCAAGCAATTGCACGACTTGCCTGCATCAATAAGAAAACCATTACACAGATTTTGCACAATAATCTGGACATGACAAAGCTTTATGCTAAAATGGTACCAAGAATCCTCACAAACGAGCAAAAGCAACATTGAGTGGACTCCTATGCTGACACTCTTGAAAACATTGAAAATGACCCTGATTACCTTGGTAAAATAATTGTGTGTGCTGAAACATCCATGTTCCAGTACAATTAAGAGACTAAGTGACCCCTCAGTCCCCTAGGAAGAAGAAAGTGTCCATGAGAAAATCAAAATTCAAAGTAATGATGATTACTTTCTTTTATACATGAGGGGTTACCTACATTGATAGGTTGCCTGAAGCTCAGGCTGTCAGTCAAGCTTATTATGTAACTGTTCTGAAGACCGGTCGTGAGCTCTGTGGAAGAATCGCTCATGGATTCCTCATCAGGACAGTGCATCTGCTGGCCTAGTTTGTGGAGAAAAACAACATTCCAGTGATGGAGCATCCACCATATTCACCTGATCTAGCACTGTGTGACTTCTTTCTCTTCCCAAAACTGAAGTCTGCGCTCAGAGGAACCAGGTTCAATTCTGTGGATGCAGTGAAGGAAAAAGCAATGAGCCTCTTCAACAGCATAACAGAAAAAGAAGTGTAGCACAGCTTCAAACGGTGGAAAATTCACATGGAGTGGTGCGGCGATCAGGGAGGGGACTACATTGAAGGGGAGCAACAGTTCAGTTGTGTAAGTTTTTTTAATATCTACATCTACATCTACATCTATACTCCGCGAGCCACCTTACGGTGTGTGGCGGAGGTTACTTATTGTACCACTATCTGATCCCCCCTTCCCTGTTCCATTCACGAATTGTGCGTGGGAAGAACGACTGCTTGTAAGTCTCCGTATTTGCTCTAATTTCTCGGATCTTTTCATTGTGATCATTACGCGAGATATATGTGGGCGGTAGTAATATGTTGCCCATCTCTTCCTGGAATGTGCTCTCTCGTAATTTCGATAATAAACCTCTCCGTATTGCGTAACGCCTTTCTTGAAGTGTCCGCCACTGGAGCTTGTTCAGCATCTCCGTAACGCTCTCGCGCTGACTAAATGTCCCCATGACGAATCGCGCTGCTTTTCGCTGGATCATGTCTATCTCTTCTATTAATCCAACCTGGTAAGGGTCCCATACTGATGAGCAATACTCAAGAATCGGACGAACAAGCGTTTTGTAAGCTACTTCTTTCGTCGATGAGTCACATTTTCTTAGAATTCTTCCTATGAATCTCAACCTGGCGCCTGCTTTTCCCACTATTTGTTTTATGTGATCATTCCACTTCAGATCGCTCCGGATAGTAACTCCTAAGTATTTTACGGTCGTTACCGCTTCCAATGATTTACCACCTATGGCATAATTGTACTGGAATGGATTTCTGCCCCTATGTAGAGTTAGAGAATGAGTCTGGATTCTTTACTGCCACACCTCTTAATGAGGAGTAGCAGAAATTAGATTAACAGTACCCTTAACATCAAAGATAGGGATCATGAAGTTGATGAAGTCAAGGAATTCTGCTACATTGGAAGCAAAATAACACACAATGGAATAAGTGAGAAGGATGTAATAAGCAAACTAGTACATACAATGAATTTTGGGGAAACAGGAAAAAAGAAGAGAATCAAAGCATGTGAGATGTAGTGCTACAGAAAGATGTTGAAACTTAGGTGGAGTGAAAAGATAAGGAATGAGGAGGTTTCTGCAGAATCAATGAAGAAAGCAACATATAGAAAACACTGACAAGAAGAAGGGATAAAGTGATAGGACACGTTTTGAAATATCAGTGAACAACTCCCAAGGTACTGGAAAGGAACTGTGTATAGTAAAAACTGTAGAGGACCACAGAGATGGGAATACATCCAACAAATATTTGAGGATATCACTGTAAGTGTTAAAATAAAAAAAGATGTATATTGGTACACAGCCCAACAAAGAGGGTCAAAGAGCATTTGAGCATTTTTGTATGAGAATGGGAGATCTATAGCAACAAGACACAGCTGTGGCAAAATATATTCGTGGTTTCAAAAAGAGAAGAGGTAATATTGATATGATAAATATGGGAGAGAGTTATGAGTGTCATGAAATCTGTGGAGGGATATCAGTCTGGTAAATTTGTAATAAAAAATGCCACAGCCGAACAAGTGGCCAACTTATGAAGTTTAAAACAGTTTGTGTTTCTTTTATCTTTTATTGTTACTTAATGACAGTGTGTGGCTGTCTCGTGCAAGACTGTAGCTGTGGTGCAGAAATATTTGGATTAAGAATTAGTTTCTAAAATGGAAAATACTGAGTGTATATGGGAATAACACACCTGAATCTATTTTGCTATTCAGTTTCAATTTGAACTGGATCCATTGTGATGTTATGAGTGCAAAAATTTTTGCCATACTACATTCAAATATTGAAGTTGTGACGATTGCAGAAAATATGACTGGGTAGAACTCAGATCAGGAATAGATGGTTAACTGTATGGTTGGGAGCAGAGTGTATCCAGTCTTAGGAGGAGAAATTTCCATAAATAAATGTCACAGGGCATATGCAACTTGCTGAAGTTAAGATCTTTAAATCCACACAGCTTGCCAACATTTATAACATGTTTTGCTTCAGTCATGCAATAGCATCAGTGAAAGTTTACCTTTCACCCCCCCCCCCCCCCAACCTACCTCCCACCCTCCACACACACACACACACACACACACACACACACACACACACACACTCACGGACACGGACACACACTGTAGGAAGTATTATGACTATACTTTAAAAAAGAATGAGGGAAGTGCTGTAGCAGCAGTTTCACATCCACAGCTGGATAAAGGCATCATCAAGACTATTACATTCTTTAGTTGTCCTCATCTATGTTGTTCCTGTATGTTCGCTAATCCTCTACCCCCATTCCATTAGATCATCTTCCTAATCTTTACATATCTCCTGGGATGCAACCAAGTTCTACGTTGGTCCATCACATCGTTCATTTATTTGACTATATGTCTTGTTGACGTCAGTTTTACTCTAACTACTGCAATTGTTGCATCTTCCTTCCTGTTTCTTTTTTCCCCTTCTATCTTTCAGGAATCCCTATTGCATAACTTTTCATTTCTTCCAGAGCAAACTGTGCATAAAAAGTCAGTGTATGGTAAGATACATTCACTGTAAACTTTCCTTTCCAGATTCATCAGATACTTGGTTTTAAATACGCTATCTAACTTAGCAAAAGCACTACAAATAATTTTTACTCTGCTGTTCATTACTTTTGCTGTCCATACAGTCACTGTTTTCAATTGCTTTGGCATAAAAACTCATCAATGTGATTTTGTTGTTAATTTGTATTACTTTCTCTTTGCTGTATTTATTATACATTATGCTTTATTGGAATTGAATTTGAAGGCTACCGTCAAACGTACTTCGTGAAGTTTGTACAGATGTTGTAGTTTACCTACACTAGATGCAAACTGTATAATGTCATGGGCAAAATGAAAATGGTTCCAGTATGTTTAAATAAATTATTTTAAAAATATTGCTCTGGGACAACTGAAAGTAGTAGGCTGCAAGTCGAGGCTACAGTGTGAAGAAAAATTTGGGAGCTAAGATACTGATACATAATAAAAAGAATGCAAAATAAAAAGAAACTGGGCTAGTGGAGAAATTTTTTAAGCTATGTGTAGTTCATTTACAGTTTGTATGTTTACTTCTATGAATGAAATGAAAAAGATGAAAATTTTGCTTAAACAAAAAATGTGGCAAGCAAAACAGCTCCGCTCTTGGAAGGATACGTGTATCAGGATATCCAGCTGGATTGGCAAGTTCCTTTTTCATGCATAATGTTTCAACAATTGACCTTCTTGTCTTTGTCAGATGTAGCATATAATGCTCTGAAATGTGTTTGGTTCCTAGACTGAATATGTAGCAGCCCTTATCAACTGTTCTTCACAAACTGGTAGGAGTTGAGTAGCAAACCCATGTTGGACAGTTGCTTCCAGTTTTTGATGGAGACTGCTAGGACTATCACTGTGCATAAAAATTTAATCATTTACATGCCTGGACATTTGAAAATACATGTTCTATCTGTCATACTGAGAGTGAAGCAGAAATGACTCCATTGTAAATTTCAGGGTGGTAAATGGGGATTAAAACTAAGGAAAAAAGTGAGCAAAATTATTAAATTATTTATGTTGGAGAAGTGTAGTGGGTGTCCTTGTTGTGATTTTCAGTCTAAAGACTAATTTGATACAGCTCTCCATGCAAGTCTACCCTGTGCAAGTCTCTGCATCTCTGAATGAGTGTGGTAACCTACTTCATTTTTGAACTTGTTTACTGTTGCATCCCCCCCCCCCCCCCCCCTCCCTGCGGGTCTGGGGTTTAGAATAGGCCCGAGGTATTCCTGCCTGTCTTAAGAGGCAGCTAAAAGGAGTCTCACACTTTCCGGCCCTATGAGTTCAGGTCCCATTCTATGGTTTGACCTGCCACTTTCAAAATTCTACAAAAAGGGTAGGCCATATGGGGAAGGATGCCTTATGTGGTGCATGAGCCCTTAGATTCGATTCCCGAATCTCTTGTCATTGCTTTGCATCTCCACCTGCGATTCAACTATTTGGGCGAGGACACTTGCCGGAGTATGTCATCTTCTTCCGTTGTCTCCTGTCCTCTTTTGCCCCCATGACAATATTGGATTTATCTGCGCCCAATCTCCAGCACAGTAGCCAGTCTGTTGTGGTGGGGTGGTCATGTACCCATTTGGTGGTAGCCCCCTAACAACACAGGGATTGCACTGCTGATGCCTGAGCTGTAAACTCCGCACGTATGCCAAGGAGTAGATGCCTGTCTTCCTGGGGCATCAGGACTCCCGGTAATGGCCATCATGCCAATTGGCCATTGCTGTGGCTGGGTGGCACCCTTGGGGAGAGCCCCTGATCGGAGTGGGTGGCATCAGGGCGGATGACCTGCAATGAAGTGGACTAAGTCACCTCTTGCTGGTGACCGTATGGCACCGACATTCTCATAAGAAGGGCAAGATAGAATACAATGCCGACAGGTATGACCCCAAATCGTTTCCCTCCCTTGCTGCACCATGGGAGGAATGCAGAGCTACAGAACGGAGAGAGCCATACTCGCCTCAGTTTTTAGTCTGTAGCAGAACTGATGGGAATTCTTTTCTACTGACGAAGCCTCAAGTTCTCATCGAACACCTTGAGGATAAGTTTGGAGAAGTGACAGCGCTGTCCAAGATGCGAAACATTGCAGTCTTGATTCAGTCAGCATCCCCAGCCCTATCCCGAGCGTTACTCACCTGTGACAAGCTGGGTAATATTCCTGTTTCCGTCACTCCCCATAAAAGCCTCAACATGGTCCAGGGGATCATTTTCCATTGTGACCTCCTCTTGCAGTCTGACAATGAGCTCCGCGCCAATTTAGAACGGCAGGGTGTTCATTTCATCCGACGCATTTACGGGGGACCCAAAGACAACAGGGTTGCTACCGGTGCCTTCATCTTCGCCTTTGAGGGCGATTCATTGCCTGAAAAGGTCAAGGCGATGGTTTACTACTGTGATGTTAAACCAAACATCCCTCCCCCTATGTGTTGTTTTAAGTGCTGGAAGTTCAGGCACATGTCTTCCCGCTACACTTCCAGCACCACATGTCGAGACTGCGGACGTCCACTGCATCCAGATACTCCATGTGTGCCACCTCCCACTTGCGTCAGCTGTGGAGAGCACCACTCCCCCTGCTTGCCAGACTCCCCATTACTCCAAAAGGAGCAGAAAATTATGGAGTACAAGACCCTGCACCAGTTGAGTTATACATAGGCTAAATGTAAATTCGAAAGATTACACCCCATTCTGTTGATGACGTCATACGCTTCAGCTACATCACCAGCACCGTCCCAAGTGCCAGTGGTTCCTTATTCTGTGCCATGAACAGAATACATCTGCCCCCTTGGTGGTAGGGGACAAATTTTCCTCCGTTGCACCCAAAGCACCTACTTTGGAAGCAAGGTCCCTCCAAACACAGGGGCCGTTGGTCCCCTCCCCCCTGCCGGAGAAGCAACAGCCTCCTCTGACTCCTCTCGTGTGGAAGGGGTCCCTTGGGGCCCTCTCTTCCAAGGTCTCCACTAATGCCATGGTGGACACTTTCCATTGGCTCAAGGAGCCAAAAGCTGCTGGACAATGAGCTTCATGGTCCTTGTCCATGACTGAAGCTGCTTCGGAGAAATCTTCCCAGCAAGCCCCTAAAGAGAAGCGAGAGAGCACACAAACTAAGAAGTAGTCTGCTAAGCAACAGGAGCCTCTGGTGGCCCCAACACCACCACTCCCTATCAGTTCAGCATCTGAGGATGCAGTGGGATGCAGTGGAGAGCTTAGCGTCCCCTGTGGACCTGGATCTCACTGATGCCTCAGCCACCATAGAAATGGCTACAAATACTCAGTCAGAGGCAGCAGGTGACCCTGAGGCATAACCTGCCTCCTTGCGCGCTTCATGCCTTTCCAGCCTCACGATAACGTCATCGTCCAGTGGAATTGCGGCAGTTTTTTCCACCATCTGGCTGAGCTACGGCAACTGTTAAGCTTTACACCTGCTTTCTGCATTGCCCTCCAGGAAACCTGGTTCCCTTATAGCCACCCGTGGCTTAAGGGATATTACAGGGACCGTAGCAACTATATATAATAGTGTCAGGTGGAATTTGCGTCTATGTCCTGAATTCAGTATGCAGTATGCAGGCCCCTTCAAACGCCTCTTGAAGCTGTAGCTGTCAGGAAAAGGACGATGCAGGAAATAAATGTCTGCAACTTATATCTTCCTCCAGATAGTGCAGTACACTTGAACGCATTGGCTGCACTGATTGATCAACTCCCTAAACCGTTCCTACTTTTGGGAGATTTTAATGCTCATAACCCCTTGTGGGGTGGCACAGTTTTTAGTATCACAACTCGACCTCTGTCTCTTAAATACATGGCACATATTCGGCCATTGATTTCTTAGTTTGCAATCCTGGCCTTCTCCCATCTATCCACTGGAGAGCACATGACGACCTGTGTGGTAGTGACCACTACTTCCCTATCTTCCTGTCACTGCTCCGGCATCAGGCCTACGGACGCGTGCCCCGATTGGCTTTAAACAAGGCAGACTGCGAAACTTTCACATCTGCTGTCACCGTTGAATCTCCCCACACGGTAACATCGATGTGGTGGTTGACCAGATAACTAAAACAATCGTTTCTTTAGTGGAAAACGCGATCCCTTGTTCCTTAGGGTGCCAATGGCGAAAGATAGTCCCTTGATGGTCCCCGGAAGTTGCTGAGGAAATTAAGGAGCGTCGGTGAACTCCACAGCAGCATAAGCTGCGCCCTTCCCTGGAGCACCTCGTAGCCTTTAAACTGCTCTGTGCCCGCATTCAACAGCTTATCAGAAGGCAGAAGCAGGAGTGTTCGGAGAGGTATGTGTCAATCATTGGGTGTCATACATCACCTTCCCAAGTCTGGGCAAAGATCAAATGAGTTTTTGGCTACCAGACCCCAACAGGTGTTCCTGGTGTAACATAAATGGCGTATTATCTACCGACACAAAAGCGATTGCTGAGCACTTTGCTGAGCACTATTCTCGCGCCTCTGCGTCGGAGAATTACCCCCGCAGCCTTTCGCACTCTCAGATGGTGGATGGAAGAGAAAGTCCTGTCGTTCACTACACGCCATAGTGAACCCTATAATGCCCCATTTACAGAGTGCGAGCTCCTCGGTGCCCTTCCCATTGCCCCGGCACAGTTCCTGGGCCTCATCGGATCCACAGTCAGATGATGAAACATCTTGTCTGACTACAAACGACATCTCCTCGTGATCTTCTATCGGATTTGGTGCGGTGGTGTCTTTCCATTCCACTGACAGGAGAGCACCATCATACCAGTGCTCAAACCCAGCACAAACTCGCTTGATGGGATAGCTATTGGTCCATCAGCCTCACCAATATTCTTTGTAAGCTGCTGGAACATATGGTGTGTTGGCGGTTGGGTTGGGTCCTGGCGTCACGTGACCTACTGGCTCTGTGCCAGGGCAACTTCCACCTGGGTCGCTCTACCACTGATAATCTTGAGTCCCTCGAGTCTGCCATCCGAACAGCCTTTTCCAAATGCTATCTTGTTGCCATCATTTTTGATTTACGAAAAGCATATGATACCACCTGGCAACATCATATCCTTGACATGTTATGCGAGTGGGGTATCTGAGGCCCGCTCCTGATTTTTATCCCGAATTTCCTGTTGCTTTGTACTTTCCATGTCCAATTTTGTGCCTGCCATAGTCTCCCCCATATCTAGGAGAATGGGGTCCGACAGGGCTCCGTATTGAGTGTATCTTTATTATTAGTGGCCATTAATGGTCTAGCAGCAGTTGTAGCGCTGTCTGTCTCTGTATGCAGACGACTTCTGCATTTCATACTGCTCCAACAGTACTGGTGTTGCTGAGTGGCACCTACAGGGTGCCATCCACAAGGCGCTGTCATTGGCTCTAGCCCACGGTTTCCAGTTTTCGGCTGCAGAGTTGTGTTTTATGCACTTCTGTCGGTGTTGTACCGTTCATCTGCAACCAGAACTTTACCTCAACGACAAATCCATAGTTGAGACATATCGATTCTTAGGACTGGTTCTGACGCCCGACTGACTTGGCTTCCTCACCTCAGTCAGCTTAAGCGGAAGTGCTGGCAGTACCTCAATGACCTCCGCTGCCTGAGCAACACCAACTGAGATGCAGATCGTTCTACGCTGCTGCAGCTCTACTGAGCCCTTGTTCAATCCCACCTTGACTATGGGAGTCTGGTTTATGGTTCAGCAGCGCCCTCAGCATTGCATTTACTTAATCCAGTGCCCCACTGTGGCATTCGACTAGTGACAGGAGCTTTTAGGACGAGTCCAGTGACCAGCGTTCTTGCGGAAGCTGGAGTTTCCCCATTGCACATGTTCATAGTTCTCGTGCGCATCCGAATTACCGTCTCCCCCACCCCCTCTCCCTCCCCCTCCCCCACTGTGGTTCATCTCCCGCATCGGCGGCCCTGGTCAGGGCTTACAATTGCAGTTCTCGTCCGATCCCTTCTATCTGACCTGTAGTCCCTGCTTTTACCACCTATACTTGAGGTCCAATCGTGTACACCTCCATGGTGTACACTTAGGCCGCGGATTCGCCTGGTCCTTTCACATGGCCCAAAGAACTCAGTTCAGCCCATGGCTCTCCACTGTCACTTCATCTTGATTCTTGACATGTACCGAGGCCATGAAGTGATTTACACCGACGGCTCGGTGGCTGATTGTCACGTTGGCTTTGCCTATGTCCATGGAGGACATATTGAACAGCATTCCTTGCCCGATGGCTACAGTGTTTTCACTGCAGAGCTGGTGGCTATATCTCATGCCCTTGAGCACATCCTTTCATGCCCTGGGGAGTCGTTTCTTCTGTGTACTGACTCCTTGAGCAGCCCACAAGCTATTGACCAGTGTATCCTCATCATCCTTCGGTAGCTACCATCCAGGAGTCCATCTATGCCCTGGAACAGTCCGGTCGTTCGGTTGGACTCCAGGGCACATCAGAATCCCAGGCAACGAACTTGCTGACAGGCTGGCCAAACTGGACTCACGGAAACCTCTTATGGAGATCAGCATTCCAATAACTGACCTGCGTTCATTTTTACATCGCCAGTTTTTTCGGCTTTGGGGGACAGAATGGCATAGTCACAGTACGCACAACAAACTGTGTGAATAAGGAGACTATGAATGTGTGGCAGTCCTCCATGCATGCCTCACGCAGGGTCTCTGTGGTTCTCTGCTGGCTCTGTATTGGCCACGCTTTTGCGACCCATGGCTACCTTCTGCGTCTGAAGATCCGCCTCAGTGTTGATGCATCACCGGGTTGACAGTGGCCCATATTCTGGTACACTGCCCCACTATGACGGCCGTACTACAAAATCTTCAGTTACCGGACTTGTTGCTACTAATTTTATCTGACAACACCTCATTGTCTGGTTTAGTTTTATGTTTTATTCATGAGGGTGGGTTTTATCATTTTATCTAAATTTTAGCAAATCCTTTATCCCTCTGTGTCCTCCACCCTAGTGCTTTTAGGGTGGAGGTGTTAATGTGTTGCAGAGTGGCTGGCTTCTCTTCTCATGGTCAGTCAGCTATGGTAATCTGTTTTGTTGTTTTAATCTCTTCTACCTGTTTCTTGCGATTCTGTGGTTTTCTTCTCCCCCTTTTTTCCATTTAAGTGTTTGTTGTCCTTCTGTCGTTCGTGTGGTTTTTCCTTTCCCTCCATTTTGTGTTGTCAGTCTTGCTTGTTTTATTCTCATTCTTGTGGCATTGTTTTATTTGGAATAAGGGACCGATGACCTAGCTATTTCGTCCCCTTCCCCCTCTTTTAAACCAATCAACCAACTGTGGCAAACCTTTGGCTTTCCTCTACCATTTTCATTTCAATCAGTTACCAAATTAACTATTCTTTCATACACCAGGAGTTGTCCTATCAAGCTATACCTTCCTGTAGACATTTGCACCTTAAACGCCTTTTCTGCCTGATTTGGTTCAGTACTTATACATTAGTTACCCCATCTATCCATTTAACCTCCAATGTCATATAACATTACATATCAAAAGCTTCTATTCTCTTCTTGTCTGTATCGTTAACTGTCTGTGTTCCACTTCCATGTAAGACTATACTCCATACAGCTATCTCCAGGTGAGACTTCATAGGTCTTAATTTTTTTATATTGAGTTTTAACATATTTCTCATTATAAGAAACACAGTTCTTGCTATTGTCAGTCTGCATTTCATATTGTCTTTATTATGAAAAGGAAAGTTGTGAATAACCATATAACAGAGATGCTGTGTCGCAGATAGGCACAACAAAAAGATTGTCACAAATAAACCTTTCTCGGCCAACACACATGACTACAGTCTCAGGCACTGCTGAAGCAGTGTGTGTGTGAGAGAGAGAGAGATCTATTTTGACGAAGGCCTTACTGGCTGAAAGCTTCATTTATGACAGTCTCTTTGTTGTGCCTATCTGTGACTCAGCATCTCCGCTGTACGGGAGTAGCAACTGAAGATTGTAAGTGCTCCATTTCCTGTTGCTTCAACAGGAACGCATCACTCTATATCAAAGGAAGATACTGAAGCATTGAAACATGTTTTTTAGTTCATTGACTGGCTAATTTCAGTACAAAACAGAGTGCACAGAAGTTGTATAAATTGAAACCTTTAAATCTTTGGACTTTTCACATACATTTTGGAGCGATTGAAAATGCTTGAAAAATGAATCTCTTACTCATATTTCAAAACCAAAATTATGTTAAATAAGGCTAGGTTTTGATTTTTATGAGCCTGTTATGTGATAATGTGGTAATAAAACAGGTTTTATGTATGGCAGAAATTTCGATTGTTTATAAAACCTGTTCAACCTACACGTGGAAGCTCTCCTTTTCAGGGAAAGTAGAACTATATGGTACTAATAAAAAAAAAAGGATTGGTATTTTTGAAAAAAAAATTCTCTAAATTATATAAAAAAATGTTCAGAACACTATAGGAAAAGAATTTTGACAGATAAGTCCAAATGGAGGATTTCTTTGTAATCATAAAGCAGTCATCATTCATATTAAAAAAAAAAAACTACAAAATATCTAAAACTGTTCCCAAAATACAGCATTTTAAAATTTTTTACAAAATTCTCATCTTAAAAATGATATGCGCAGTGTCATCTTTGGAGGGCTGTATCTCAGAGCAGAAATTTTTTTCGTAGAAAACAAAAAGATACGTGTTCCTTACTTAGTCCTTCATTTTAACATATGCTAAATTCAATAACATCAGAGACTATGAAGGAAAGATTTTTTTTCCTAGCCTGCCTGAATTGATATGAACTATGCCTCATCTTTTAATTTCTTTTTAGAACACTGCCTTTTTTGTTCTACTGATTTTCAGGCTCCTCTGCAATCCTGACAGAATTAAAATCTCATCAGTAAACGTAAAAGTTTTTATTTCTTCTTTGTGGACATTAATTACTTTTCAAGATGTCTCCTTAGTTTCCTTCACTGCTTGCTGCACGCACAGATTGAATAATGACTTCAATCGTGCCTGTCTTTCATATCATTGTACTCTTATAACTGCTGTCTGATTTCAGTACAAGTTGTAGATAACCTATCACTCCATGCATTTCATCCCGATTATTTTCAGAATTTCAAGACGTGTTGGAACTGTCAGAAGTTTTCTGTAAATCTACAGATGCTGTGAACATAGTTTTTCCTTCGTGCTTGGCTACCATGGGGCCCCAGCCTTTGCAGCATATTTTCCCTTCCATGCTGCATGTTATCCTCTTGCTATTCTTTTTCCCCGCACTTGGCGGGGAACATGTCTGGGGTGTTGTTGGGAATGTTCTGCGTTGTCTTTGCTCCCTTTTCCTTTCATTGTTTCCTTTCTCCTCTCGTTCCTCCACTTTTTTTTAGTGTTTGAGGTTCCTCTTTTTCTTCTTCCTCCCTGTTCACTCCTGAAGGCTAGCCCATGCATCTGACGCTTAACAGGTGAGTGGGTAATGCGTAATTCTCAGCCTTGTGTCGACAGGTAGGGTTTGCATGTACCCCCTGGTACAGGTCAGGCCCAGGGAGGGGTGATTGCCTGAGCTGCAACCTTCCTAAATGGCTGATTGGTGACTCTGTCAGGTGTTTGGGAGGTGTGACCTGAGGCAGAACAATCACCTATGGCGGGTGCACCCCCTTGTGAAGGGTGTCCCCCCCCCCTCCCCCCCCCAGTTGGATGGAGCGTGCCAGTGGAGACACTGGCAATCATTGAGGATTTTCTCACAATGAGTCAATCATCTTCACTATCAACATCTATGAAACGTAAACATAATGAGGCTAATGATTCAAAGACTCTTGCCACTGCATGACAGTTACTCATGGTCTCACATACTGAAGACGGTCAGTCTTTGACCATGGTAAATCCGTTTATTATTCAGAAAGGTGTTGCTGCAATTGCCGGCCCTGTGAAATTATGCTCTTGTTTACGGACTGGCACTTAGCGTTTGGAGACTACTTCCGATTCTCAAGCACGACAACTGCTTGCTGCCTCGCTTCTCCACCGCTACCCTGTTCGTGTTGAGGCCCATAGAACTTTGAATTCTTCCCATGATGTTATTTACACTAGACTGCTCAGCGGTCTAACCGAGCCCGAAATCCAATTTTATGTCTCTGATCAGGATGTCATTGCCATCCATCGTGTAACGAAAAAGGTAGATTCCTCTTTAGTGCCTACCCGCGTTCTTTTTCTCACCTTTGATAGAGTGGTGCTTCCATCCAAGATCAAAGCAGGCTATGAAATTATCACAGTCCAGCTGTACATTCCGAGCCGAATGCACTGCTAGCAGGGTCATCGTTTCAGCCACACTAGAATGTCTTGTTGACACCCAGCCAAATGTGTTAACCTTTGGTAGGGATGCACTCGAGAGCGATTGTCCGTCTCCTTCTCCCTGCTGCATCAACTACAGTGGTGGCCTCCTCTCAGGATTGTCCCTAATATCTGGAAGAGTGGGCTGTGGAAGAGATCGAGGTAAAGGAAAAAGTGCCTTACCCAGTCACTCACAAGTTATTGGCTAGTTGCAAACCCTGTGTTCTCCTGTCTGGCACATATAGTTCTGTTCTTGTTACCCATCACTCCATGGAGGACATGGCATGGCCACACAGATATGCAACCTCTCAATTCAGCTCTGAGGTTGTTAAATCGCCCAATGCCAAGGTAGCGTTGCTATCCCCCCCACCCCTCCCCCCCCTATCCAGCTGTGCAGCAAGCCAAGAAACTCACACCTCGAGGGGTGAAGCCATCAGCTACACAACCGGTAGGCTGGAAAGGTCAGAAGGAGTACTTCCACGAAGACTTTCTACGTCCCTCCAGTGAACCAACACCTGAATCTTCCTATAACCGGAAAGGCTCGTAGAAGTTCATCAAAGGCAAATGGTCTTCTCCTTCACCGACTCAAAGATCCTCTTTGACAGTGTTGCCACGCGACACCTTAGCCAAGCCATCCTCCGTGTCAACGGTGCACACCACTAATTGTTTTCCAGCGTTGGACTCCACAGACCAACAGTACAAACAAGCCGATGTTTCTGTGGACCCCATGGAGCAGGATCCTCCTGCTTCTGTGCCCTTTAGTAGTGACTCTTCACAGGCTTTTACTTGGCAGCCACCGAGGTGACACCTCTACACCTCCTCTTCGTGACTCTTCGCCGATGGAATGTTCACGGCATTCTGCCCCAAAGAGGATTTACAGCTGCTTTTAGCATCACTGTATCCCCTTGTACTCTGCCTTCAGGAAATGAAATTATGCCCTCACGACTGCTTTGAGCTTTCACATTTCTTCCCCCTTCGTTTTGACCTTCACCCTGAGGTCGGCATCCCATCTCATGGGGGCATCATGCTGCTCGTACAGGATGACGTTCATAGTCAACCCATCTCCATGACTACCCAACACCAAGCTGTTGCAGTTCGCCTTTTCCTTCCCCACCTGACTTTTTCCCTCTGTGCCATTTATGTCACTTCATCATTCGATGTCACCAGGGCAGACTTCCTTCAGGTCATTGGGCAGCTACCCTCCCCCCCCTCCCATTTTTGCTACTCAGTGACTTTAATGCCCATCATCTCCTTTGGGGTTCTCCCATGACCTGTCAGAGAGGTACCCTCTTGGCTGATCTTCTTAACCACCTTAAGCTCTTCTGCCTTAACACTGCAGCACCCACTTTCCTTTCCAACTCCTCGCACACCTATTCCCAGTTGGACCTATCCTTCTGCAATGCCCAGCTTGCCCATCATCTTGAGTGGTCCATTCTTTCTGATTCCTATTTGAGTGACCATTCCCCCGTGTGCTATTCGTTGCTGACTCCTACCCCACCTGCATACACACCTACACTTTCCTGGTGGGTGTGAACCCTTCACCAACTTGGCTTTGTGAAGCGATTCATGTTAACCTTTGCCTTCCTCCACTTCCTAAGGCTACTACTCCAGCCTCGCTCTATCGCCTTAAGTTTCATGACCTTCGCATGGAACTTTGCGATAGTACCTGTGTCTACACTGATGGCTCTCGGACTGACAGTGGGATCGGGTGTGCCTTTGTCATTGGCACTCATGTCTTTCAATATCAGCTTCTGGCACACTGCTCGTATTTATAGCTGAACTCTTCCCCTGTATCGGGCCACTGAGTACATCCGGTGACACAGAATTTTCAGTTGTGTCCTCTGCTCAGACTCACTCGACGCTCTTCAAAGTCTATATGTGATGTAGGTTGCCCATCCCCTAGTGCAACGGGTCCAGGAAAACTGTCACTTGCTCACTCTTGGTGGAGCCACTGTGATGATTATGTGGGTTCCTGGTCATGTCGGTCTGCAGGAAACGAGGCTGCTGATGCCGCTGCCATGCTGCAGTCCTCATACCTCAGCCTGTTAGTAACTATATTTCCTCCAATGATCTCTGTGTTGCCATCTGTCAGGAGGTGGTGTCCCTTTGGCATCACCAATGGTCGTCCCTTTACGGGAATAAGCTCCGGCTTATTAGGCCTCTCCCAGAGGCTTGGACGACCTCCTCTTGGCTGTCCCATCAGGACGAGGTAATTTTAACTAGGCTGCATATTGGGCACTGCCTTTTTAGCCATCGTCATTTGATAAGCGGCACTACCCCACCACTTTGTACACATTGCGCCCAAGTTTTAACTGCCCACCACTTCCTGATGGAATGCCAATTTTTTTAACTGTTTACGTTCCCGCTTGGGTGTGCCGCCTGAGTTATTGGCCATTTTAGCAAATGACGTGTTTTACTTTTTATCTGCCAAAGCAATATGGTGAAGACCATTTAGTTTTTGGACCTCCGTTTCTCTACGGTGTCTTTTTTAGCCCTTTCTCCATGTGCCTATTTTTAGCTGTTTTTTCTTGTGTCAATGGGGACTGATGTTTAGTTGTCTTTTAACTCCTCTCTGTCTTCGTGTTCTATAGTTTTGACTTGGGTGTGTATGACCACAGTTGTTTTTTGCCCCCTAAAGCAAAACAAAACCAGGCCAAACCTTCTTTGTCCCATCTTCTAAGATACGCCATTTGGACATCATTGCCCTGGGTGTTCCTCTCTCCAGAATGCAGATTGATCTTCCTGAGGTCAGATTCTTTCCATTCTTCTGTAAATAATATGTAGTAGTGTTTAGCAACCAGTGACTTTTTATCAGAATTCTTACTATTCGGTTCTCAGGAGGAGAGCCATTATATTTAAAAACATTGTTTGATTGACAACAAGGCCGTCTGATTACAATCTTGGTCTAATGGAAGATAACTTATACCCAGCTTACACGCAGAGGCAGTGGGCTAATTTTTAGTGAAGACATATTCTGGATAAACAAGGGTATATTATTTTGTTGTTTGCACAATTGTTTGCTAAATCTGTGATTGTTGATACCTGTGAAATCACAGAGCCATTATGCAGAGATCATCCAGAAGCGACAAAGCCAATTGGTACACATATGAAGCACTAGATGCAGCAAGTTTTCATGTATTGTCACAAAACAAAAGCTAAACTCCTCCCTTTTATTGGCAAGACCCATGTTGAATTTAGACTAGACAGAATATTTTTTATTCCAGATTACATTTTTAAGATTACTTTATTGATATTTTAAACAAGATTCCAGATTTTAAAGTTATGTATGCTCATGTTCCTAAACAATAACACCCTTACCTCATACAATGTTTTTCCCAACATTCCCGCCATGAATCACCTCTTCAGTGATGCTGTAGTGTTCAACGCTTAGTTCTTTGATATGCTAGGAGCACTGCAGCAAATGATCAGGTATTGAAATTTTTAGTCTCCTCTTAATTCCCTGAGTGCTATGTCCACCATACAGCACTTCTTCATAGTGGGTAAACAGTCCACGATATCAAAGATGCCCTCCTTCTGCTGAAATTCCAGAAGAGAGGTGCTGTTCTCCCATGTACCAAGCCATGTGAGAATCTGTGGTAATTATCAAATACATTAGTCAAAGATACTTGTGGGTTACACAGTATGACTCAATGAAATTTCCCTGGGAATGCTGTAAGTTAATTGTTGTGGACTGTCGTGTGTCTGTGGGAAGAAGAGTGACTCAGGATTTCAAATAATGAGGTGTTTGTTGATAAAATGGACTGTACCACTGTGACGTGTCTCCTGGCTGCTGAGATATAGTCCTCCTCACCCAACATTGAGTAGGACACTGTTCTAACACACAACTTCTCCATTACACAACATTACCATGTATCCTATCTTACAGGTGGAACTCATTTTAATGTTTTTGCAGCCTAACATTGCACCTAAATTGTTAAGTAGGAGATTCCTGTGTGTTTTCGGAGGGTGGCATTCTCATTCATTTTTGTACCTGTTCAGTTAGCATTAGTGTATTTATTTTTAACTGTATAATGTTACTAATTGTTAATTTTGTGTATCTGAGAGCAAGTCAGTGTGTGGATCTGTCTGCAGCTGCAAGTGAATGAGTGCCATTTTAATTAAGATTTTATGTTATCAATGTCTGTATTTGAAAATTTAGGTCACATTTGTCACAACATTTTAGTTAGAGCACTGATAACTGTGTTGTTAAGTTTCATGTTGTAACTGCAACCATCATTACCAAATTGTCAAAGCTCCTATGTGTTACAGGAATGTGCAAAATCATATAAAGAATTTGGTATGATTATTAATTGCTTTTTTATCAGGGACAATTCTTTTTATAAACTTACATGAATGTCACGTGCGTGGACAAATCAGTTCCAGTTTCTTCAACTTTCAAGTGCGCGCGTGTGTGTGTGTGTGTGTGTGTGTGTGTGTGTATGAGAGAGAGAGAGAGAGAGAGAGAGAGAGAGAGAGAGAGAGAGAGAGACCAATCTTGACACTTCTAATTTTATTTTTTATGTACTTCAGTGAACATTGCAGTATGGTTGCAAAAAAGAAGAGAGCTCAAACGGAAATTGATAATACCTCCACTTCAGAAATAACAGTAAGAAAAAGGGTACGGTCAAATGAAAATGCTGGGAGTAGTGCAGTTGTACCAAAAACTAAAGAGTCGTCAAAAACTGTTACCAAATCTAAAAAAGGCACAGTGTCTAAAGATAAGGTGGAAGATCTAATTGAAAGGGCTGAGGAGGAGTATGTCGATGATGTGCGTACTCATAACAACAACTCGGTTTTAGCTGATGATGGTAAGTAATGCTACTTTGCATAACAATCTGCATACTTTCTTTCTAAAGACATGTAATTGGTTTCACCTGTTGTAATCAAATATGACATGCTGAAACATTCATTGACCTTTTCCAGTGTTGATTTGTTTACCAGTTATACACTGATCAGCCAGAACATTATGACCACCTACCTAATGTCCACCTTTGGCACGGATAACAGCTGCAACGCATTGTGGCATGGAAGCAGTGAGGCATTGGCATATCACTGGAGCCACCACATCTGTGCTCACAAGTTACCTAATTCCTGTGAATTCCAGGGAGGGGGTCAATTAGCTCTGACGCCATGTTCAATCAAATCTCAGATGCGTTCGATCAGGTTCAAACCTGGCAGGTTGGCTGGCCAGCACATAAATTGGAACTCACCACTGTGTTCCTCAAACTACTCCACACTGCTGGCCTTGTGACATGGTGCATTATCTTGAAAAATGCCACTGCTATCAGGAAAAATGATCTTCATGAAGCGGCTTACGTGGCCTGCAACCAGTGTATGATACTCCTTGGCCATCATGGTGCTTTGCACAAGCTCCACTAGACCTATGGATGCCCACATGAATGGTCCCCAGAGCATAATGGAGCCACCACCATGTGTCTGTCCCACAGCACAGGTGTCAAGGAACTGTTCTCCTGGAAGACAACAAATTTGCACCTCCCATTGGCATGATGAAGAAGGTATCAGGATTCATCAGATCATGCAATGTTCTGCGACTGCACCAACGTCCAGTGCCGATGGTCACATGCCCATTTCAGTCATAGTTGCCAATGTCATGGAACATGCATGGGTCATTGACTGTGGAGGCACATTGTTTGGAGTGTTCAGTAAACTGTGTGTTCAGACACATTTTTACTCTGCCCAGCATTAAAGTCTGGTGTTAGTTTCGCCACAGTTTGCTGCCTGCTTTGTTTTACCAGTCTGCCCTGCCTACAGTGTCTGACATCTGTAATGAGGGGTGGTCACCCAGTCCCATGAAATCTGGGCGTGGTCTCACCTGGCTTTCACAAAGTGTTGAAGACACACACCACAGCACTCCTCGAACAACCAACAAGTTGTACAGTTTCTGAAATGCTTATGCTGAGCCTCCAGGCCATCACGAACTGCTCTTGGTCAAACTCGGATAGATCGCATGCTTTCCCCTTTCTACACATAGACGGCACACTCTCTGATACTACGTGCATTGTGCATGTGTCTGAATAGCAGTCATTCCTTGCCAGGTGGTGCTGCTATCGCTTGGACAGGTTCATGTTGATAGGAGGTCGGTGACCATAATGTTCTGGCTGATCAGTGTATTTCTCCCATCATTATTTATGTATTATTTTGATTAATATAGGGCTATCAACATTATAGGCTCAGCACGACAACTCAAAAAAATCTTAATTTATGTGAAATGAAATTGGTAAATTGAACTTTAGAAATCCTAATTAAAATGTTACAAAACTGTGAAATATGGATATAATAGCTATATTTAATGAAACAGTATCTCATTAAAACAGTAGTATAAAGAAAAAGTGGCAACTTAACCATCAGTTAAGAGTGGGCAAGTTCCCCCTGCAGACAAAATGGATGGCTCTGGATCCTTGTTGTAAATGTTGGTGGTGCTATGGGCAATTTACACCATTTTGTCTTCATAAGAATTGCCTTGTTACTATCATAAAGAGTTTAAACTTACTACAATTTTTTTCAACTTCACAGAAGAAAGGATGTAATACGGCCAGATACTCTTGTTAAGTTGTTCACAGTGCAGCATTTTTCATAAGACAGATGAGTTGTATCTATGTGGGGGCTTTCAATAAGTAATGCAACATTATTTTTTCCTTAGAAAACTTTGGTTGAAAAAACTGTAATTTTGTTTGTGATGTCCTTGAACATTTGCACATTATCAAATATTTCCAGTAATTTCCAGATGATGATAGCTCTACAACTAGTCTTGAAAGTGGCATCTGCAAATGAGGTACGTTCCAAGCAAAATGTCATAACCCGACGTAGGTATCAACATATTTACTCAGATCACCATTAGATCAGAGGATTGTAAGTCATTTCTTGGTACATGAGTGGCTTCGTACAGGGATGAAACAGCAACGGATTCAAGCTGAGGTCTCTGTGATTAGAGACGGTACAGAATGACTTGCATGTAAAACTAAGGAAGTAGATATGGTGGTGATAAGGAAATGAGACTGTGTTGTGGTTTGGCTTACTGGTGTGCTTTTTATATTTTATTTATGTATTTGCAGTGAACATGCATGAAAGCAATGACACTAGTTAATAAATTCAGTAAGTGCAAAACATAATAGTCTTACTAGTGTTTCCACACATTAACCAGAACAAATGGCCACCATGACTTATAACTTGCTTAAGCTTCGCATATACACGGTAGCGTATGCTACTACTGGTCATGAACCATGGAAGTGCCAGATTGTTGTTCTGATCGAACCCTTAGGTTCAAGTACTCGTCAAAATGAGAATGACATACAGACAGTTACATGTCGACAACTGTATGAAGGAAACCAATAACCGTAGTACAGAGGTACATAAAAGCAAGCTGTGCAAGTCATTCTTAGTGTAAAAGCTTAACAGAGTTTAATCTCTCTCACATAGTATCTGCTGCAGACTTTTTTTATCAAAGAAGACACCTCCCCCCTCCCCCCGGTCTGGGTCCCGGGGGTTAGAATGGGCCTGAGGTATTCCTGCCTGTCATAAGAGGCAACTAAAAGGAGTCTCACATGTTTTGGCCTTTATGTGACGGTCCCTTGTAGGGTTTGACCTCCATGTTCCCGAAGAGCAATCCAATTGGTGAAGGGTGCATTAAATGGTGCATAGTGTCCATTATACACTGAGACATTTTGCATTCTTCATCGACGTGGATCTGCACTTCCGCTCATTCTCCAGCTGCTGAGTGAGGTCGCGCTCCTGGGTGTGTTTTCCTTCAACCTTTGTGCAGTATCCCTTTCTGCACTGTCAATGATAATGGACTTCTTAGCTCGTTTGCGCCTGATATCCAGCATGGTAGCCAGTCCGTTGCGGTGGGGCTGTCATGTACCCTGCTGGTAGTAGCCCCCTGAGCACACAGGAATCGCTCTGCTGATGCCTGCGCCGTTAACTCCTCACATATGCCAAGGATGCCCGTCACTCTGGGGCATCAGGACTCCCAGCAATGGCCATCCTGCCAGGTGACACCCATGGGGAGAGCCCCTGGTTGTAGTGTGTGGCATCAGGGCAGATGACACGCCAGGAAGTGTAGTACATCATCTCTTGTGGGTGGTCAAACACCAGCAGTCTCCAAGTGGTCAACGTCTAACTTCAATGCTAAGAAATATGACCCCAAATCGTTTGACAACGGTTCTACCATCTTCCTATCCGCCGCATACAGTTGGCTCTCAGAACTGTCAGACTCCACCTGTCCACTTGATGGTGTGGGGCACTTCCCTCCCTGATGCTCCTGCGCAACCTACTTCAGGAGCAACACCCCCTGAACCATTGGGTACGTCAGTCCCCACTTCTCAGCCAGAGAAGCGTAAGTCTTCTTCGACTCCTCTCACCAGGAAGGGATCCCTTGGGTCACTCCCTTCCCAGGTTCCTACCAGTGGCAAATTTGACACCCGCCAGTGGCTGAAGCAACCACAGGTAGCTGGTTGTAGGGCTTCACGGTCCTCATGAGTCCCTGAGACTAAATCAGTGAAGCCCTCTCAGCCGGACAAACCCAAGAAGCGTCTAAAAAGAAAAAGGCCCCCAAGAGCCAAGGCAATGCGGTGGCACCCACACCACCACTACCTACAAGGTCTGTGTCTGAGCATGAGGTGGAGATTCTGGCATCCGCTGAGGATCTAGATCACGCTAGGCCCTCAGACACGATGGCTGTCATCCACACAGGTACTCATCGGGTGGCAGCAGTTGACCCTGAGGCGTTGACTGCCTCATTGAGTGTTTCATGCCTTCCCAGTCTCACGATCACGTAATCCTCCTGTGGAGTTGTGGCAGTTTTTTCCACCACCTGGCTGAGCTATGGCAGCTGTTAAGCTTTACACCTGCTTTCTGCATTCCCCTCCAGGAAAACTGGTTCCCGGCAATGTGGACTCCTGCCCTCCATGGCTATAAGGGATATTACAGGAACCATAGTGACTATAATAGTGTGTCAAGTGGAGTTTGCGTCTATGTCCTGAACTCGGTATGTAGTGAACTTGTGCCCCTTAAAGCCCCTCTTGAAGCTCTGGCTGTCAGG
Source organism: Schistocerca cancellata (assembly GCF_023864275.1). NCBI lineage: Eukaryota > Metazoa > Arthropoda > Insecta > Orthoptera > Acrididae > Schistocerca > Schistocerca cancellata. Next base: position 445,927,561 of record NC_064626.1, on the reverse strand, counting down.
ATAAGAAATACACAGGAAATAACTGTCTGCAATGTATATCTTCCTCCAGATGGTGCAGTACCCCTGAACGTATTGGCTGCACTGATTGATCAACTCCCTAAACCTTTCCTACTTTTGGGAGATTTTAACGTGCATAACCCCTTGTGGGGTGGCACCAAGCTTACTGGACGAGGTAAGGAGGTCGAAAATTTACTATCACAACTCGACCACTGCCTCTTAAATACACGTGTCCCCACACATTTCAGTGCGGCACATATTCGGCCATTGATCTATCAGTTTGCAGTCCTGGCCTTCTTCCATCTATCCACTGGAGAGCACATGATGACTTGTGTGGTAGCGACCACTTCCCTATCTTCCTGTCACTCCCCAGGCGTCATGCCTATGGATGCCTACCCAGATGGGATTTAAACAAGGCAGACTGGGAAGCCTTCATCTCTGCTGTTACTGCTGAATCTTTTCCACATGGTGCCATCAATGTTATCATTGAGCAGGTCATTACAATGATCATTTCTGCGATAGAAAACACGATCACCGCTCATTCTTTATGGTGCCTGCGGCGAAGGACAGTCCCTTGGTGGTTGCTGGAAGTCGCTGAGGCAATTAAAGAGCGTTGGCGAGCTCTACAGCGGCATAAAAGGCACCCTTCCCTAGAGCACCTAATAGCCTTTAAACGGTTTCGTGCCCGCATTCGCCAGCTTATAAAACGACGAAAACAAGAGTGTTGGGGGAGGTACATGTCGACCGTTGGCTGCCATACGTCATCTTCCCAAGTCTAGATGAAGATCAGACGTCTTTTTGGGTACCAGACCCCAAAAGGTGTCCCTGGCATTAACATCAAAGGTGTGTTATCTACCAACGCAAAAGCGATTGCCGAGACTTTGCTGAGTACTGTGCTCGAGCCTCTGCGGTGGATAACTATTCCCAACCTTCGCGCTCTCAAATGGTGGATGGAAGAGAAAGTCCTCTTGTTCACTACAAGCCACAGTCAACCCTACAATGCCCCATTTACAGAGTGAGAGCTCCTCAGTGCCCTTGCACAATTCCCTGCACAGCTCCTGGCCAGATTGGATCCACAGTCAGATGATTAAACATCTCTTGTCTGACTACGAGCGGCATCTCCTCATCATCTTCGATCGGATCTGGTGCAATGTCGTTTTTCCATTGCAATGGTGGGAGCGCACCATCATTTTGGTGCCCAAACCCAGTCAAAACCTGCTTGATGTGGATAGCTACCAGCCCATCAGCCTTACCAACTTTCTTTGTAAGCTGCCAGAATGTATGGTGTGTCAGCAGCTGGGTTGGGTCCTAGAGTCACGTGGCCTACTGGCTCCATGTCAGGGCGGTTTCCACCAGGTTCACTCTACCACTGATAATCTTGTCCACCTCAAGTCTGCCATCCAAACAGTCTTTTCCAGACGCTAACATCTGGTTGCAGTCTTTTTTGACTTACGTAAAGCAAACGACACGACCTGGCAACATCGTATCTTTGCCACATTGTATGATTGGGGTCTCCGGGCCCCCATCCGATTTTTATTCAAAACTTCCTGTCACTCCGCACTTTCCATGTCCAAGTCGGTGCCTCCCTGTGTTCAGGAGAATGAAGTTCTGCAGGGCTCTGTATTGAGTGTGTGGCTATATTTAGTGGCTATTAACGGTCTAGCAGCAGCTGTAGGGCCATCAGTCTCACCTCTGTATGCAGATGACTTCTCCATTTCATACTGCTCCTCCAGTACTGGTGTTACTTAGCGGCGCCTACAGGGAGCCATTCACAAGGTGCAGTCATGGCTTCCAGTTTTCAGCAGCGAAGTCGTGTGTCATGCATTTCTGTCGGCATTGCACTGTTCCTCCAGAACTGGAACTTTACCTTAATGACAATCCACTCACTGTTGTGGAGACATATTGATTTTTAGGACTTGACTACTTCACCTTCGTCGGCTTAAGCGGAAGTGCTCAGTGTCCTGGTGGAGGCCGGAGTGCCTCCATTGAAGATTAGATGTGCCCAACTGCTCGCCAGTTATGTTGCACACCTTGGTAGTTCTCCTGTGTGTCCGAATTACCGTCTCCATCTCCCAACCACAGCGTTTCATCTCCCACATCGGCGGCCCAGGTCAGGGCCTACACATGCTGTTCGTGTCCGGTCCCTTCTGTCTGAACTGGAGTCTTTCCCATTTACCGCCTCTCCTCGAGGTCCATTCACATACACCTCCTTGGTGTACACCTAAGCTGCAGATTCTTCTGGATCTTTCACATGGCCCTAAGGACTCTGTTAACCCTGTGGCTCTCCACTATCACTTCCTCTCGATTCTCGTCATGTACCAGGGCCATGAAGTGGTTTACACCAGTGGCTCGATGGCTGATGGTGACATAGGCTCTGCGTATGTTCATGGAGGACGTATTGAACAGCACTCCTTGCCATATGGCTGCAGTGTTTTCACTGCAGAGCTGGCGGCCATATCTCGTGCTCTTGAGCACATCCGCTCATGCTCTAGCAAGTCATTTCTTCTGTGTACTGACTCCTTGAGCAGCCTACAAGCTATCGACCAGTGCTACCCTTGCCGTCCTTTGGTAGCGTCCATTCAGGAATCCATCTATCCCCTGGAACGGTCCCGCCATTCAGTGATGATGTTTCTGTGGACCCCAGGACATGTCTGAATCGCAGGCAATGAATTTTCGAACAGGCTGGCCAAGCGGGCTACGTGGAAATCGCTTCTTGAGACGGGCATCTCCGAAACTGACCGTGTTCTGTATTATGCTGCAGGGTTTTTCGGCTTTGGGGGTCGGAATGGCGTAACAGTACGCACAACAAACTGTGTGTTCTCAAGGAGACTACGAATGTGTGGAAGTCTTCCATGTGATACTCTCGCAGAGAATCAGTTGTCCTTTGCTGGCTTTGAATTGGCCATACGTGGCTAACGCATGGTTACATCCTATGTCACGAGGACCCACCTCAGTGTTGCTGTGGTTCACAAATGATGGTGGCCCACCTCTTGCTGAACTGCCCACTTTTAGCCGCTCTGCAGCGGATTTTTAACTTTCCCAGTACCCTACCTGTGGTTTTGGGCAGCAATGTCTCAACAGCAGCTTTAGTTTTATGTTCTATTCGTGAGGGTGGCTCTTATCATTTGATCTAAGTTTTAGCGTATGTCCTTTTTCCCTCTGTGTCCTCCACCCTAGTGCTTTTAGGGTGGAGGTTTTAATGTGTTGCAGAGTGGCTGGCTTCTCCTTTTTGTTTTCAGGGTCAGCCAGCCATGGTAATCTGCTCTCTTGTTTTGATGTATTCTACAAGTTTCTTGTGTCTGTAGTTTTCTTGTCTGATTTTGTTCATTTCGTGTTTGTTGCCCTTCTGTCATTCTTGTGGTTTTCTCCTTTCTTCCAGGTGTGTTTTGTATGTTTCAATTATTTTGCATCCACCTTTGTGGCATTATTTTAATCGGAACGAGGGACTGATGACCTAGCAGTTTGGCTCCTCCCCCCCCTCTTAAACCAACCAACCAAGACTGGCAGGAATTCTTCTGCTCACTGGAACTCTTCTGCTTGCTGGAACCCTTTGGCTTGCAGGAAGTCTCCCTTGCTTGACATTTAAGGGCTTCTACTTATGGCATTTTGGGCTGTTTGGTTACAGATGATAGATTCCTGTGTCAGTTTTTTTACCTACATCTCGCAATCAGTTATTTTGCCAAAGCATTTGAGCTCTTAATAAACTGACGAAAGCAGTTTGCTCTTTATGTCTCTATCGAAGTTACAGTGCTTGCAGCGAATATTCATACTTAAATTTTTATTTGTGTGGGTGTGTGTGTGTCTGGGGGGGGGGGTGTCTGCCTTCGGCATTTGATCATTATGAAAAAACTTTATTGAATGACTGTCGCAAATATTCACTGATGTTGACAGAATGTCTACAGACACCAGCTAGTGGATAAAAGCACAGTAAGTCACTGGCTGAAGCATCTGTCATCCACAGAAAAATGACGAAGAAATTTGTCTGATCTTCCATGTGCGGGGAGGCTGCACACAACTCCGATGCTTGCAATGTTGCAGTGTGTGGACATTCTTTATTTGAGGCGATCGATGAATAACAATCAAGCAACACGGTGCTTAACTTGACATCTCTGTTGGTTCTGTAGTCACTTGGTACAGCAGTTAGTGTATGCAAAGGATTGCGTTTCCTTGAACCCTGACTGAAGAGCACAAACAGGAAAGAAGGAACAAATATATCATATTGCTTGCTCATTATAAGGCTGATGATGATGTTTTCTTGTCGAACCTTTTTTCCGGAGTGCCACCACATGATGTCACCTTCGAAGAAGTAATGCAAAACTATACCTTAATCTAGTCAAGACATGGCTACAGTAAAAGGACTCATAATAAAATGAGCAACTCTGAAGTCTGTTGTGAGATTCTTAGGAAAGTGGAGAAAAATTACTGCATGGTCTTGGGCACAAAAATGTGACACACTTCTCAATCTCTACAATATCACAAGGACACAAACAAGTCAGTGCACCCAAGAGGAGATCACACACATTCGGTGAACTGTTCTTCCTCATCTGTCCTACAGTCGAAATGTCGCATCTTTAGATTTCTATCTCCTTGAATTACTGAAGGATGGACTCTTTGGGAAGTACTACAACAATTATGCAGCAAAAAGTTAGCTAAGATACAGACCAGTAGAGTGGTACCCTGATGACGCACAGGCTCGCACATTATGGTGGCATAAAGCCATGGAATACATTGGAAAATACCGTATTTACTCGAATCTAAGCCGCACTTTTTTTCTGGTTTTCGTAATCCAAAAAACCGCCTGCGGCTTAGAATCGAGTGCAAAGCAAGCAGAAGTTATGAAAAATGTTGGTACGTGCCCACAACTAACTTCTGCCGTCGAATATATGTAGCGCTATGCAGGCATGCTCTGTAGGCACAAAGATAAATACTGGCGCCAAAACCTCTGCGTCAGTAAATAAATTTAAAAAAAAAAGTGGAAGACGAGCTTTTTTTCTCCGCCGCGAGTTTCGACCACTGCATTTTCATACATTATCCAACGAAGTAAATACAAATTCCGTATTGTTCATCTTCGAATGTAGCACAATTTCAGTGTACTGCGAAAATCTGACTGGCAAGACTGTTTGGGATGTTTGTCAATATGGCCAACTCTACGTTCTGAATTTTTTCCTATCTGTGAGAAGAGATGGTTGCTAATAGGAACCTGATGAAATTTGAATCACATACAGTATTCTCTTCACCATAAGAATAATACGAATATAAACATTTTGCCATGTATTCTTTCGTGTTTGCTGCTCTCTCATTTAAATCCTGTCTGCCTAATAAACTACGAAACTAGAGTGAGACAACAGCAAACGCGGAAGAATATACGTATCGTGTCATGTTTATATTCGTATTATTCTTATGCCTAACAGTGATACAGTCAGAAATGAAGCACGGCAAGTGACTAGATTTTTAAATCTAAGATGACTCTAATTTCTGTGCAGAAATTGATGTAATAAAGAAGCGGCCGCAAAGATTTTCAAACGGAGAAAAATTTTCGTCTAACTCTCGTTCAGAACATGTTCTATCATACGCAGTCTATTATTTGATTCTTGTTGATCATTATCAAAGAAAGCAGCAGTGTAAGTAACAACAAATAGCAGTCTCTTGCCATTGTTTCGCTAATGAGACGATTCCTCTCTTTTTTTTTTTTAATTGTACGCGGCGGTAGCGCGCACAAAAGCAAGCCATGCCGCGAGTCGCGACAGGCCGTAAACACGCACTATCAGAATGCGACAAACAATGCATGACACAGTGCAGTAATGCATTTTCAGCTAAAGAGTGACGCAAACTCCTATAACAAAGAAAACAGCACTTATCAGCTCAAAGCAAAATAAGCAATCGATTCAAACCAGATGAAGCACGTGAAAAAGGAAGGGCACCCGTATAAATACGGACGGAGAGCCTGACGCATAGCAATGGCTATGTGGTAAAGCTTAACTGCTAAGCTTACGACTCGAACCAAACTACTGTAGCTGTATCGTCATTCATTCGACCTAAATTGTGTCTCATATTACAATGGACCAACTTTGTTTCGATTTGGAGGTGCGGCCTAAAACTTTTATCTCCCCTTGAATTTCGAGTCTCAAATTTCAGGTGCGGCTTAGATTCGGGAAATTTTTTTTCCCTTCATTTCGAGTCTCATTTTTCAGGTGCGGCTTAGATTCGAGTGCGGCTTAGATTCGAGTAAATACGGTAAGGTTTAATAGCCAAAGAATGGAGGAACAGTCTTGTGCAGTGGTTCCCCACCTTTCTTAGACCATTAGCTAGTACACTCACCGCCCTACATCCCCCTCCCCACCCCCCTTTCCCCCACATTTTTACCAACTTTAGCACCTAACTAAGCTGTAGAATGAAAGACTTTTCTTGTAAAACTTTTATTTTTAATACAATGAAAGATGAATGGCATTTATCTTTGTGTGTGTGTGTGTGTGTGTGTGTGTGTGTGTGTGTGTGTGTGTGTGTGTGTGTGTGTGTGGAGGGGGGGGGGGGAGTTGACACTTGTTACAAAATGTACTTCCCCTGCATTACTCCTTTCCATTGCAGCATTTTCTTGGCCTGCACACTGCAATGCCATTTAAAATCAACCAAGTTAAAACCTGTGCACTATACTTACTGTTTATAAATCACTTGATTGCTGCACTCGTTATTTCTGAACTGGAAGATTTCAGACTGTTAATGCTTTGTGTGGTCAGCAACAACAACAACAACAACAACAACAAATAATAATAATAATAATAATAATAATAATACTGTATACAGCATCCTTATGTAGTTACTGCTGTGTTGTGCTGTCAATTAATTCCTTTATCAGTTTCAAAATGAGTAATGAAGCAATTTCTGGACTACTGCAGGTACTAACTACAACATGGAGAAGACATTTGCTTGAGATATTTGTTACATATATGTCTCACTTTTATCATCAGCGATGTACAGGACAATGTAGAAAATATGTGTGTAGCGGCTGGGCAATGTGAGGAACCAGTAACCTTCATCACATTAATGCTACTAATTGAGAAAAAGTAATTATTGATAACTTATATAATCATTATTAGAGTCTTACGAATTGCGATAACAATAATAATTTAGTGTACCCCTTGGGGGGGGGGGGGGGGGGGGGGAGGCGGCAGAGGGGTAATTACCCCAGGTTGGGAACCACTGGTATAGTGTATATAAATCATGAATAAAACCATCCTGCTTTGACAAAGTGTCATATTACTTATTGAAGGATCCTCACAGATAATGAAAACAAATGAGAAACCAATTTTGAAATATCTAAAGTAGAAATAACTCTTACAAATACATTGATTATCCATAAGAAATGTGGGCAAGGTGACAGATTTTGTGCTTACCAATAGCAGAAGTAATTCTCTCCAATAGAAAATGATGCACTGTGAAGGAATTATGCGAATGGGACGGAAATTGGTAGATGTGATGTACAGACAGACAAATGAACACAATTTAAGAAAAGTGGATGATTTATTTAAGAGAAAGGGCTTCACAATGTGAGCAAGTCAGTGACTCATTGGTCCACCTCTGGCCCTTTTGCAAGCAGTTATTTGGCTTGACATTGATTGATAGAGCTGTTGGATGTCTCCAAAGGGATACTGTGCCAAATTCTGTCCATTGAAAGTGTTAGATGTCAAAATCCTGAGCTGGTTGGATGCTCCAAACAAATGTTCTCAACCGGGGAGAGATCTGTTGACCTTGCTGCCAAAGATAAGATGTGGCAAGCACAAAGACTAGCAGTAAAAACTCTTGCCATGTGCGGGCAGGCATTATCTTGCTGAAATATAGGCCCAGAATCCATTACCGTGAAGGGCATGGAAAATCGTCAACGCACTGCTGTGCTGTAAGGGTGTCATCAATTGCCAATGAAAGGGTTCCTGCTATGAAAAGAAATGGCACCCCATCACTCCTGTTTTTCAGGCCTTACAGTGGGTGATGTTCATATTAATATCCCACCACTGGTTAGGCCATCACCAGACATCTCTTTGGCCTGAAATCTCTGTGACTGGTGTAGAATTGTCTTCAGTGACATGTTCTGCTTTGAACTGAGCCCCAGTGACCGGCAAAGACGTGTTTGGAGACACCTCTGACAAGCAGTGGGATACCAACCTAAACGTCACTCGCCCTATGGCCTGACAACCAGGAGTGATGGTCTGGGGTTCCATTTATTTTCGTAGGAGACCCACTTGTTGTAATCTGCACCACACTTACAGTGCAGTGATACATCAACTATATTCTATGCCCCATTTTGTTGCCCTTTATAGCAAGGCATTCTTGGCTTACATTTCAGCAAGATAATATTCACCTGCACATGGTGAAAGTTTCTACTGCTTATCTTTGTGTTTTCCAAACCCTACCTTGAGCAGCAAGGTCATGGATCTCTCCCCAGTTGAGAATGGTTGAAGCATTATGGGCAGGGCCCTCCAACTATCTTGAGATTTGGACAATCTAAATACCAAATGGACAGAATTTGGCACAATATCCCTCAGGAGGACATACAATAACTCTGTCAGTCAATACCAAGCCAAATAACTGTTTGCCTAAGGGCCAGATGTGGACCAATGCATTTTTGACTTGCTCAATTTGTGAAGCTCTTTTTCTTGTATAAATCATCCAATTTTCCAGAAATTGTAATCATTTGTTTGTCTGTACATGTACATCACATCTACCAATTTCTGTCCCATTCAGGTAATTACTTCATAATACATCGCTTGTGTTGTTGTTGTTGTTGTTGTTGTTGCTACTATATCTGTAGCACAACTGAAGCATTTTGATTATGTCTGCTTGTTCTTCGTGTGGTGAAGATATGTTGTATTATAACATGGGGAAGGCACCTTTTCCTTGGCAGCTTCATTCCCGTTTCATTCTTAGTCTGCTCACACTTTTCCAGTTTCTTTGTTTATATGTTCTAATTCTGAGTGTTACTCTGGTGCGGTCTCCCTTCACAGTCAAGCAGTCAGCAATGCCTGATTACTATATGTAACATCTGCGCTTGAGCCTCTGTACCACTAAGGATTTATTATGAGGCAGAAATAATGTTCTCAAAATGCACAGTAAGTTTTTGATTGCTGTCATGTAAGTGAAAACATGTGACAACTCTTTTTGGTTTGCTAGAGTGAAGCTTGTAACAGTATTATGCAAGAGTGCTATAAATGCTACAATAATAGGACACACAAAATCTCACCAGTCTTTTGATAGGTTTGTTGCAGCCTACCATGAATTCTTCTATTGTGCCAAACTCTGCAATTCAGAGTAGCACTTGCACCATATGTTCTCAATTATTTGTTGGATATGTTCCAATCTCTGTCATCTCTTACAGCTTTTACTCCCTGAAGCTTGCCCTAGTATCACTGAAATTATTCCCTGATGTCTTAACAAATGTTCTGTCATCTTGTCTCTTCTCCTTGTCAATGTTTTCTGTGTGTTTGTGTCTTTGCCTGTTCTGTGAAGAACCTCTGTATTCCCTATCTTTTCATTCCACTTAAGTTTAAACACCTTTCTATAGCAGTAAATCTCAAATGTTTTGATTCTCTCTTTTTTCCCTATTTTCCCACCTCTGTAAATCTCAAATTTTTCGATTCTCTCTTTTTTCCCTATTTTCCCACCGCCCATGATTCACTACCGTCCAATGCTGTGCTCCAAATGTGTATTCTGAGAAACTTCTTCCTCAAATTAAACCTGACGTCAGATACTAGCAGACTCCTCTTTACCAGTGTGCCCTCTTTTCTTGTGCTAGTCTGCCTTTTATGTTATACTTGCTTCATTTGTCATGTGTTGTTTTGCTTCCAAGGTAGCAAAATTCCTTATCTTTGCCTACTTTGTAGTCTCCAGTTTGATGTTATCTATTTATCTATTTTCTGCTACTCCTCATTACTTTCACCTGTCTTCAGTTTACTCTGAATCCAGATTTTGTATTCAGACTGTTCATCGCATTCAACGAGTCCTGTAATTCTTCTTCACTTTGACTGAGGATAGCAACAGCATCAGCAAATCAAACTATTTATATCCTTTTACCCTGAATTTTAATCCTACTCTTAAATCTTTATTTTATTTCCATCTTTGTTTCTTTGATGTTTAGATTGAACTGTAGGGAGACTACATCCCTGTCTTACAACCTTTTTAATCTGAGCACTTCATTTTTGTGCTTCTATTCTTATTGTTCCCTTTTGATTCTTTTACATATTGTATATTATTCATCTTTCTGTACAGCTTACTCCTAGTTTTCTCAAAATTTTGAACATCTAGCACCATTTATATTTTCAGGTCAATAAATCCTATGAATGTGTCTTGATTTTTTCTTAAGTCCAGCTTCCATTATCAATCACAAAGACATAATTGCTTCTGTGGTGCCCCTGCCTTCTAGAAAGCCAAACTGATCATCAGCTAGAGATCCTCAGTCTTGTTTTTTTTTTTCTATTTTTCTGTGTATTATTCTTGTGAGCAACTTAAAATGCATGAGTTATTAAGATGATTACATGACAGGTCTTGCATTTATCTGTACTTGCTGTCTTTGGCATTGTGTGGATGACAGTTTTCTGAAAGTGTTGGGGAATGTCTCCAGGCTCATAGATTCTATCTCCACACCTGTTTGAATAGTAACTCTGTTGCCACTTGCCACAGTGGTTTTATGAATTTCTGAGGAATGTTATCTACCCCTTCTGTCTTATTTCATCACAAGTCTTCCAGATATCTGTTAAAATCTTCGCTCTAAAGCTGAACTCCTATGTCTTCCATATTGACACCCATTTCATCCTTGCTCATGTCATCAGACAAGTGCTCCTCCTTGTAGAGTTCCTCAGTTTTCTCTTTTCTTGAAGTCCTTGCTTTTAATTTTACGACATTGTTGTTTTGACATTTCTGTATGCTGAATCAGTCTTTCTCAATTTCTTCACATTTTTCCTGCATTCATTTTGTCTTGGCTTCCCAGAATTAATATTTATTTCATTTGTAGCTAACTTATATTTCTGTACTCCTGAAATTCTGTGGCTTTTTTTTTTTTACTTTTGTTGATCAATTAATTTATTTCTTCTGTTATCCAAGGCTTATTCACAATTACCTTCCTTGTACCTATGTCTGTTTGTCCAACTTCTGTGATTGCCCTTTTGGATATGTCCATTTCTCTTCAACTGAACACCTGCTGTGGTAGTCATCATCATCATAGTGTCTTTGCTGTCCGTGGCTGGTAAAATTTTTGCTAGAATTCTGTTGAATTGCCTCCAGCCTCTTTCTGACACTGTTTTCCTGAATCTCATTCTGGATTTCACTTGCCCAGAGCTACTATTGATATGATATTCTGTGTGCAGCAACTGCAGGAGAACTGCAGGGAACAGCATAAGACTTTGTTATTAATATTCTGTGACCCAGAAAAATTCTTTGTACTGTGTGCATAGAAGCCATGCAGAAGTCGGAAAATGTTTTGGCTGCCGTGAACGCTGTGTTGGAGTGATTCAAGCTCATCATGATGACATATCTGGACAAGTGCTATGCCAGAATGAAACAACTGGCAAATTCCCTATTACTAAGGGGCTCAAATGAGAATGTTTTCTCAGCCAGCATTGTTCGCCATGTGCCTCACATCCAGGCTGTGTGTAGGTATCATCTTTAAACAGTGCAGGTGTAAAACTTAAATACAGATTCAGTGGAAGACTATTTGATCAGTGCAGACCCTATTCTAAAAGTATCACAAGTCACGCACGCAACTGAACTGCAATATGCTGATGTCAGTGCAAAACTCCAACTGTCTGATTGTTTCATTAGTGCAAATGAACAGTTTAGCTTGACAATCAACATCCCATAAGCCAAGGTAGCCACACAGGCTGCTCCTGGAACTGTCTTTCCAGATTTCAGTAACTCTATTTCCAGCTCACTTTTGGAACAAGTGTAATCACTTCCTCTATCTAGGAAGTATATTGTCAACTAATTGCTCAGTGGAGAACAACATGGAGAACAGAATATATGCCACCTATGTTGCTTTTGGACATTTCATACATCAGGTGTTCCTGAATAAAAATCGAACACTATGCATCAAACTGTGATGATGTATTGAGCAGTTTTTGTTTCTACCATGTAAAACCTGCACACTGTATCAGCATGATTTTAAGAAATCAGAATGCTTCAGCTAACAGAAGCTTAGGTACATTATGTACATCAAATGGGATGACTTGTGTAAGTCATCATCATTGGTCAACATCTCGGAGGGATGGGCATCTCCAGCAGATGAAAAACAACAGACATCCTTGACAGTGTCTGTATAGCGAAGTGAGCATAGGTGGAAGACCCTGTGGCATTCGTCAGAAGTGCTATAAGGATCAGATCAAGAACATCATAAGAGTCTAAACATTGACCCATGTAATTGGTGTACCAGAGCAGAAGATGCCGTGGTGCACAACTATTTCATCTGCTGTTTTACATTTTGAGCAGGAATGTTGGAAACCGGAAAATGAGAAATGTCAGTGATGGAAACTTCACCAGACCTGACCATGCCCTCCACCCTCTTATTATGTGTAATCAACATGGTCACGTTTCATGCCAGGATTGGTATGCTAAGCCATCAAAGGCATCATCACACCTGAACTGCGATGCAGTAAAGTGAAAAATGGAAACTCAGATTTGAGTAGCAGCAGATGACAATCTATAGCCTTAGAGAACTTTGAACCCATTTCATCATTTCTTAGTTCTTCAATACCCCACTACTTTGCATACTCATTCTTCTGGATTAGTCTCTTAAACTTCCACCTACTCTTCATCATTACTAAATTGTGATCAAAGTTTAAGTTTGCTCTTGGGTACACATTACAATTGAATATCAGACTGATCGAAAAGAAGTTGCTAAGATGAATGCCTGATGGAGCCTGTTGTTAATTTTCATAGCTTTGTTTCAGACTTTGTCATACACTGCTGTCGGGTTGATGAATGCAAGAGATATTTCAGTTGCTTCTGAAAGCTGCGGGCTTTCAAAATAACTATGTACCCTCTGACTCAACATTGCAATATTAAAAGTTTTGGCTGGTTTCGTTGCCTAGGGGCTGGGATACGTAGTTGCCGCATTACCAGCCAAATACTGCTGAGTCTACAGTAAAAATACATACATGAATCAAATGTTCTAAGTTCCTATCACTTGGGAGTTGCGAATTTTGAATGTAACATAGACATTTACAAATGAAAGATTGCAGTTAAATATAATTTGGAGGTACTATCTTAACGACTTTAAATGATGAGTACGATAGTAGAAGTACTTCTGAGAATGCGGTTATTTCTGCAAAACTCTTATGGTGTCGATGGTCCAGTAATTAAATGAAATATAAGTTGAATAACAGGGAAACAATAGATTCCTACTACTACAACATAGCTCGTGAGCTATTCACTTCTAAATGCAGAAGCCACGGAAATCTCACAAGTGCACAAGTCTGCACTACAAAATATTTCTATCTGCCGCGACTATGCGCACACTGCTCCACTGTCCAAGTCTTTCCTCTGACCGTGCGTCCGCCGTGCCGTCCAGCACTTTCCGTGTCCTGTCCCGACCTGTCCCTAACTGCCTCCTGCTCAGAACGCCCCATTCATGAGCGCTGTGATTGGCTAGAGCACTCGCGCCTTGTTTTTAAACCAATGCACCCATATACATATTTAAGCACAAACGAAATACTGGATTTACATTTAAATAACTTGAAATTAAATAAATATTTCTACGGCTGGACCATAAACATGCTCTAACACACATTATTAAATACATAAGCAATTAAATAAACATATATCGAAAGAAAAGAAGAAAAAGGTAGGCCAGGAGCCCAATGTCTCTGTGCTTTCTAAAACACAGTAAATATTTAACCAGTTTCTTCATGAATAGTATATATCGGGTATAAACAAAGACATAGATGAATAAATATATTTATAGGCATGCTGCTACTGTTTCTTCATGTAACTGTGGAGTACTTATGGCCTGACGTGATCGATGGTCATCAGCCACTTTGACCTCCAATAACTCGTGTACTATTCAAGTTACATGCCTTTAATTCATACCAATTTAGGTTTACACTAATAGCTTTCTAAAGACATGGTGATCGACAAAATCGGAAGAAGCGTTTAGATTTTAGAAATTCATTGCTGGGTGTTACTTGTATAATTTATCGCCAGATACTGTACTTCAAACTAATAAATATATTGAAAATATGATTACACCATCAGAATCATTGTGCAAATAATAGTAATGTACATGTTTCTTTTCGAGGTATCTTAATTCATCTGGCTACTATTAATTTCTATACAAACTGTGAAAGGTTTCACAAAGTCCGCCATTTTTGGCACTCTCGGCATACAAGTCTCTTTCATCGACACAAAGCACCGTTCTCGTCACAGCGGAATTCCCAGCCACGCGGCTGGACCATGCACTGGGGCTACCCCTCACGTTCGGCAGCGTCTGCCCCCACATGATTGGCCTGCCGAGCAGCCTGCGCCCGCCAAGCGGCCCGCGCCCACCAAGCGGCCCATGTGGCCACTGCTTCCTCTGAACTTAGAATATTTTCAGGGCTCGATGACTCGCTCGTTACCTCACAAAGCCTTCCCCTGTGTACAGTACTCAGCTCAGAAGAATACCTGCAAAGGTCGAGGTGGGGAGCAGGGAAACACTCCTTCTCGTCCTTTCCTTCTCCTGCATATGGTCAGTGGTATTGGCTGTCTGAAAAACATTCCCCTACCAGTAGACATCACTGTCAGGCTTGCTGTAGCATGTTTCATTATTCAACATGTAAGCTCTCCAGTTTTCTTTCCTTAATGTGTTATATTTTCTAGTTATTTATGTCTGTGTTGCTTTGCTGTTGTTTTGTTGTTTCTTATTTGTGCAGAAAATTGCTGGATTCAGTGACTGGCGAATAAGTAGAAAAGATTAGTCCTTCTGCCTCTACAATGTCTTCAGAGCCCAAGAAGGAACAGACAGTTCATAATGAGGGTAGGGAAATAATAATGAATGTAATAAATCACGTTACCAAGGAGCTAGAGTGTGCAATTTTAAATATATGGTGAAGAAAAGTAGCCTGCAAGGTGCCAGATATAGTGGCATATCTGTAAGAACTATTACAAAAATTCAAAAAGCGGGATCTTTTATTCATTAACTCACTCTGTTATTCCTGGTAAAAAGATCAGGAGAATGGAAGCTCCTTGCAGGAATTCGGAAACTCAATGAATTTCCTTGGTCTTTCAACACATTAAAGAAATGGTTGCATTTGTTGTAGTTCAGATGGAAAAAAATGTGCTACCAACAGGAAAATTTTGATTGAATGCCTGAACATTGTCACTTTTGAAATATTTCAGGAGCATCAGAACTTTCCATTCCGAACACAGAAGCATCGTTTATGTTGATGAATCTGGAGTGGACAATAATCTTTCATTTGGTAAATGCCGGGAGAGCAAAAATATTATTCTGGATGAAATTTAACTACAAACACCAGATCATCAAATTGACATACTTGTCATGCAGGTTCCAGGCGCAGATTTATCAATGGAGTAGAACTGAGTTTTAGAGCTGAAAAAGCCAGCAGATACTGTCATACTACCAATTTCAAGAAGTGGGTACAGGAAAAATTAATCTTCAAACTGTCCAGAGTTAGTAATATAAAGTAATGCGCCTTATCATAGTGTGCAAGTAAAGAAACCACCCTCACAATATGGTGTTAAAATTGATATGATTAATTTTTGTGAAATAACATTTTATCCACATACTGAAAACCCTACCAATGTGGAAGACATATGGTTGGTGTTGAGGAATTCAGTGTTACAGAGTGCAAGAGAAGAACTTGCTTGCCATCCAAAACACAGAAGTAAACCTTGATTAGATGGAGAATGTCAAGAATCTGTTGGGATAAGATCAGCGATAGAAAAACTCTCAGAAGAAGCAAGGGTAGGCTACTGTGAAGAGAGGCGTAACATGGACAAACTCATGAGAAAGGAGAAACAGGAACACCATAAAAGACTTTCAGAAGCAGTAGAAGAAACAAAGTCATCATGATCATTTTTCCAGGCCTCAAGATTTGCCAGAGGTGTCTACTGGCAACGTACATTGGCTCTAATGAATAAGACGGGTGAAGTGGTGCTGTCAGAAGAGCAGGCAAACCTATTTAAAAAACATTTTGAGAAACTATTGAACTGGGACTTTCCACTGACAGTGACAACTCAGGCAGGAGCCCGTTTTGATGGAGTAGAAGTCCCTGAACCATCAGAGGAAGAAATCAGTGTTGTCCTAAAACTACTCATGAACAACAAGGCCCCGGGTGTAGTGGTGTCACAGCTGAGATGCTTTGCTTGGGAGGCCAACTACCGATGGCTGCATTGAAATGATTAATATCCACCATCTGGGCAGCGGAAATAATTCCTGAAGCATGGAAGGGAGTAATTATATGTCCCATCTTGAAGAATGATGATGCTACCCAAGTATCCAGCTACTGAGCAATTTCACTTCTTGAAATTGGATACAAAGTCTATACAACTCTGCTGCTGAACCGAATGAAAGCACTGGCTGAAGGAATTGTAGGCACATATCAATGAGGGTTCATCCCCAGACGGTCTACCATTGACCACATATTTACTTCGAGGCAGCTGATAGAAAAATTCGATGAGTTTAATCATGAACTACACCTCATCTTCATTGATTTTTGGCAAGCTTATGACAGCATTGACTGCGTCACATTACAGGAAATGTTAGAGGAACTTGGCATCCCATTGAAATACATTCTAAAGTACGGTTTGGCAACCAGCTATGCTCAACTTTCACTATCTAAAATGAATTGAGACAAGGAGATCAATTGGTATCAATATTATTCAACTTGGCCTTGGAAAAAGTAAGCCGTGACACTTGCCGAACCAGGGAAATTGAGATGGTTCAAGCAGACACAATTCTGTATTTGCTGATGATATTGTGATCCTTGGTGACACTCTAGAGCAAATGTGTGCTGATACTTCCCAATTCCTCCAAACTGCAAAGGATATTGGGCTAGAGGTGAACGAGGACAAAACTAAATATCTTGGAGTATCACGTCATTGAGTTCTCCCTCCTTCCATTGTTGTAGATGGGCATACCTTCGAACGAATTGAAGAGTTCAAGTACCCGGGCTCAGTATTAACCAACAAAAGTGAGTGACGAAAGAAGTATATCAATGCATAACAAGTGCTAATTGCGTGTTCTTTAGTCTGAACAATCTTTTTAAATCTCACCTGATATCTCAGAAAAACAAAGTCCATCTGTACACGACACTGATGAGGCCAGTACTTTTATATGGTTGTGAAACTTGGGTAACATCAGCAATGACAGAAGATTCAATATGTGCATTTGAAAGAAAGGTACTTGTGAAGATCTATGGACCTGTCTATAATAACATGGAAGGTAAATGGAAAAGAAGAAAGAAAGAAGACCTGTACCAGAGCTTTGGAAAGCCACACGTTGGACGAATATTGGGATAGAGGCGACTATAATGGTTTGGCCACATCTTACGAGAAGATGGATCCCTCCCTTAGCGAGTCCTCTACTCTCAATCCACGGGAAAACGCCTGAGAGGACACCCAAGAACGCGATGGAAGGATCGAGTGGCGATGATCCTTCAACAAGTGGGATCAGTGGCTGTGGAGGATGATGCTAGAGACTGGGAAAGATGGAGTGCCATCTGCAGCAAATACCTTCTCTCTTGCGGGTGACAGGCATTTCTTTTATTGGGGTTTTGTGTTTCTATGAACCATGGACCTTGCCGTTGGTGGGGAGGCTTGCGTGCCTCAGCGATACAGATAGCCGTACCATAGGTACAACCACAACGGAGGGGTATCTGTTGAGAGGCCAGACAAACGTGTGGATCCTGAAGAGGGGCAGCAGCCTTTTCAGTAGTTGCAAGGGCAACAGTCTGGGTGATTGACTGATCTGGCCTTGTAACAACAACCAAAACGGCCTTGCTGTGCTGGTACTGCGAACGGCTGAAAGCAAGGGGAAACTACGGCCGTAACTTTTCCCGAGGGCGTGCAGCTTTACTGTATGATTAAGTGATGATGGCGTCCTCTTGGGTAAAATATTCCGGAGGTAAAATAGTCCCCCATTCGGATCTCCGGGCGGGGACTACTCAAGAGGATGTCATTATCAGCAGAAAGAAAACTGGCGTTCTACGGATCGAAGCGTGGAATGTCAGATCCCTTAATCGGGCAGGTAGGTTAGAAAATTTAAAAAGGGAAATGGATAGGTTAAAGTTAGATATAGTGGGAATTAGTGAAGTTCGGTGGCAGGAGGAACAAGACTTCTGGTCAGGTGACTACAGGGTTATAAACACACAGTCAAATAGGGGTAATGCAGGAATAGGTTTAATAATGAATAGGAAAATAGGAATGCGGGTAAGCTACTACAAACAGCATAGTGAACGCATTATTGTGGCCAAGATAGATACGAAGCCCACACCTACTACAGTAGTACAAGTTTATATGCCAACTAGCTCTGCAGATGACGAAGAAATTGAAGAAATGTATGATGAAATAAAAGAAATTATTCAGATAGTGAAGGGAGACGAAAATTTAATAGTCATGAGTGACTGGAATTCGAGTGTAGGAAAAGGGAGAGAAGGAAACGTAGTAGGTGAATATGGATTGGGGCTAAGAAATGAAAGAGGAAGCCGCCTGGTAGAATTTTGCACAGAACACAACTTAATCATAGCTAACACTTGGTTTAAGAATCATGATAGAAGGTTGTATACATGGAAGAACCCTGGAGATACTAAAAGGTATCAGATAGATTATATAATGGTAAGACAGAGATTTAGGAACCAGGTTTTAAATTGTAAGACATTTCCTGGGGCAGATGTGGACTCTGACCACAATCTATTGGTTATGACCTGTAGATTAAAACTGAAGAAACTGCAAAAAGGTGGGAATTTAAGGAGATGGGACCTGGATAAACTGACTAAACCAGAGGTTGTACAGAGTTTCAGGGAGAGCATAAGGGAACAATTGAAAGGAATGGGGGAAAGAAATACAGTAGAAGAAGAATGGGTAGCTCTGAGGGATGAAGTAGTGAAGGCAGCAGAGGATCAAGTAGGTAAAAAGAAGAGGGTTAGTAGAAATCCTTGGGTAACAGAAGAAATATTGAATTTAATTGATGAAAGGAGAAAATATAAAAATGCAGTAAATGAAGCAGGCAGAAAGGAATACAAACGTCTCAAAAATGAGATCGACAGGAAGTGCAAAATGGCTAAGCAGGGATGGCTAGAGGACAAATGTAAGGATGTAGAGGCTTATCTCACTAGGGGTAAGATAGATACTGCCTACAGGAAAATTAAAGAGACCTTTGGAGATAAGAGAACCACATGTATGAACATCAAGAGCTCAGATGGAAACCCAGTTCTAAGCAAAGAAGGGAAAGCAGAAAGGTGGAAGGAGTATATAGAGGGTCTATACAAGAGCGATGCACTTGAGGACAGTATTATGGAAATGGAAGAGGGTGTAGATGAAGATGAAATGGGAGATATGATACTGCGTGAAGAGTTTGACAGAGCACTGAAAGACCTGAGTCGAAACAAGGCCCCCGGAGTAGACAACATTCCATTGGAACTACTGACGGCCTTGGGAGAGCCAGTCCTGACAAAACTCTACCACCTGGTGAGCAAGATGTATGAAACAGGCGAAATGCCCTCAGACTTCAAGAAGAATATAATAATTCCAATCCGAAAGAAAGCAGGTGTTGACAGATGTGAAAATTACCGAACAATCAGTTTAATAAGCCACAGCTGCAAAGTACTAACACGAATTCTTTACAGACGAATGGAAAAACTAGTAGAAGCCGACCTCTGGGAAGATCAGTTTGGATTCCGTAGAAATACTGGAACACGTGAGGCAATACTGACCTTACGACTTATCTTAGAAGAAAGATTAAGGAAAGGCAAACCTACGTTTCTAGCATTTGTAGACTTAGAGAAAGCTTTTGATAATGTTGACTGGAATACTCTGTTTCAAATTCTAAAGGTGGCAGGGGTAAAATACAGGGAGCGAAAGGCTATTTACAACTTGTACAGAAACCAGATGGCAGTTATAAGAGTTGAGGGACATGAAAGGGAAGCAGTGGTTGGGAAGGGAGTAAGACAGGGTTGTAGCCTCTCCCCGATGTTATTCAATCTCTATATTGAGCAAGCAGTAAAGGAAACAAAAGAAAAATTTGGAGTAGGTATTAAAATCCATGGAGAAGAAATAAAAACTTTGAGGTTCGCCGATGACATTGTAATTCTGTCAGAGACAGCAAAGGACTTGGAAGAGCAGTTGAACGGAATGGATGGTGTCTTGAAGGGAGGATATAAGATGAACATCAACAAAAGCAAAACGAGGATAATGGAATGTAGTCGAATTAAGTCGGGTGATGCTGAGGGTATTAGATTAGGAAATGAGACACTTAAAGTAGTAAAGGAGTTTTGCTATTTGGGGAGCAAAATAACTGATGATGGTCGAAGTAGAGAGGATATAAAATGTAGACTGGCAATGGCAAGGAAAGCGTTTCTGAAGAAGAGAAATTTGTTAACATCGAGTATAGATTTAAGTGTCAGGAAGTCATTTCTGAAAGTATTTGTATGGAGTGTAGCCATGTATGGAAGTGAAACATGGTCGGTAAATAGTTTGGACAAGAAGAGAATAGAAGCTTTTGAAATGTGGTGCTACAGAAGAATGCTGAAGATTAGATGGGTAGATCACATAACTAATGAGGAAGTATTGAATAGGATTGGGGAGAAGAGAAGTTTGTGGCACAACTTGACCAGAAGAAGGGATCGGTTGGTAGGACATGTTCTGAGGCATCAAGGGATCACCAGTTTAGTATTGGAGGGCAGCGTGGAGGGTAAAAATCATAGGGGGAGACCAAGAGATGAATACACTAAGCAGATTCAGAAGGATGTAGGTTGCAGTAGGTACTGGGAGATGAAGAAGCTTGCACAGGATAGAGTAGCATGGAGAGCTGCATCAAACCAGTCTCAGGACTGAAGACCACAACAACAACAACAACAACAAGTTTTTTTCCTATTGTTCTTCCGCTGTAGGCCTCAAAGGCCTGTGATAATGATGATCACATAGTGAAAACATGAAGTTTGAATTTTTTGATTTGATTCAAGAGTTTAAAAGGCCAGAAAAGAGGTACCACTGAGATTAATTAATGAAATTTCATGGTCACACAGTTCTCTCTTTACACCATGAACTGAATACCGTAGATGGCCTGGGCGAAAGTGAAAAGAAATGTACAGGAGCAGAATATAAAAGGGGACATTTCTCTAGAGATGCTGCAAGAAGTGACAGTGAAATTGCATCTATAAATGCAGCTGACTGGGAAACTTCCAAAGAATATGAAATTAAAATAAAGACTATGTTTTGGGAAAAAGATGAATTAATAAATGACTCCATAGGTGAAATTATCATAAACTTAGGTGAGATGAACTCCAAAGATAACAATGATGAAGATGATGACAGCATGAACTCTTAAGTCAGATCTGGGCATTGCTTGCTGAATAACAAGCAACTAAAACCCAGAAGATTAGCACCTACTGATACCATAGTGATACAAGTGAAAAATCTGACTGTTCTCATTCTGGAAGTATCACTATACTGAAAAGGCATGATGGTTTGATAGATTTATGTCAGATGTGTGAAAACAAGGCAGTCACACAGTATTGATGCAATTATATTAACAAGACTTGTAGAATGGCACATACTATTCTAGTGCAAATATGTCTTGACTTGCAGCACAGTCCTGTCATGCACATTTTCCTTTTATTTTCAGCTACAGACAGTAGATGGTCATTTTGAGTACCATGTCTGTATAACTTCTGTTTTTTTGAAAACCAACTTTCTCGATAGGAGTTTATTCAACATGAGAGGGCCTATATCATCATAAATTGTCCTTTCCAGCAACTTATACTTCATGTTGTGCAGGTTAGATGGACAGTATCTGGTTGACATGTGTGACCTTGGCTAGAAGTTTAAGCTGTAGGTGATATACTGCCGTGAAACTTCGGGCTGGGAATTTTCTTCTGCAAAAATTCTGTATTATGACAAGCCTATACTTTCCAAATCTAAGGTTAGATTCTGTAAACTGTGCTGTGGGATATAGTAAATCAGTGTGTCTCAGTAGTGTCCATTTAAAGGCAGTCAACATAGAACTTAAACCACACCTAATGTGTAATATCTGAGACAATAAAGTCTGAACCTGCCTATTGGCTCCCAGTGCATTTGTGCAGTCCAGATGCGCTGGAATGATGCACTTGTCAGAGAATAGACAAAAATCCTTGGCTCCGAGTTCAACAAGTGTACAAAAGTGTGAAAATCGACAGACTAGGTTCTGTGTTCTGTGCCAGGAAAATACTTGCCAGCAATTTTACTATCACAAAAACATGGAAAAAACAATGACAACAATCCTCTCGTAAAGGTGCCCTACAATCTCTCTTGTGTCAAAGAAAATTTTCGGGTTTTGATTTTTACTGAAAAATATGGACCAGCCTCAACAGCATAAGAACAAAGGAAAGCAAATATGTTGATTTGCTATACCATTGTGTAAAGAGAACATCACTGGAATGACAATATGATGTCAATAGACAAAAGCATCTGCTACATTATAGCAAAATCCTTTGATTCATTCTCTGGCCAGTGGCTTAACTCCTTCACAGTGACACAAGACAATTTAATACATGAAAAATGTGACTCCTTGTTTATGACTCTTATGCTTCATGTCCTTTTTATTTTTTAATGTTATATATAGTTTTTTTTTTTAATTTATTGTTTTATCTGTGTTTGTATATAATCATGGGAGATTTTCTATGTTGGTTTCATGTTAACATTCATCATTCTCATGATAAATCTTAATGATGTGGAACAAGTCATTTTACATTCTCAACACAAATTAAATAGTAAATATGACTGCATTCTTTACATTTAAAAGTTTGTTTTTTTAAATTTATGACATGTTGCACTCCCTCCTTTTCATAGTACAGTGTGAGTTAGTAATTCCTACCTACCACCTTTTACACATTATAGTAATAGAAATTCTTTCACCGAATAGAAGAAGTTAAACTTTTTCAGTTCGTTGGTAAATTATATTTTGGTGTCTGTCAGCCATTTTATATCACATGGTAAGTGATCAACAATTTTAGTTCGAACATTGTACACCCCTTTTTGTGCTGCAGACCACATTAATGTGGAGTAATGAATGCCATTTTTTCTTCTGATATTGTAGTTATGTGCATCATTGTCCCTTTTGAACTGCACTGGATTGTTTACAACAAACTTCATGAGGCAATAAATATACTGTGAAATGATTGTCAAAATTCTCAACTACTTAGATGTTTACACGATGATTGTGGTTGAGCACCACACATTGTTCATACAGCATGTTCTTAAAGATGAATTACCCCAGAACGTTATTCCATAAGACATTGTTGAATGAAAATATGCAAAATACATCAAACTACTGGTTTTTCTCTCCCTGAGATTTACAGTGATTCTAAGTACAAATGTCTCAGAATTAAATTGTTACAGAAGTTCCAAAATGTGCTTTTCCACTTTGAATTATCATTAACATTGACACTGAAAATTTTTGAAGTTTCCACCCTTTTTATTATTTTCTCAAAATGTGTTACACTTATCATTGGTGCAGTACCTCTGGAACTGAATATGTTGTGTACTTTTAAAATTGAGAGTGAGATCATTCACAGAAAACTATGTAATGACAGTTTTAAGAACCTTGTTTACCATTTCAGCTGTTGCTGTGTGTTTGCTTAGATTGATTACAGTACTAGTGTCATCCACAAAAATAACTACATCTTCTTAATGTATATTAAATGGGATATTATTTACATGTATGAGGAACATTGTCAGACCTAAGATTGAGGCTTGGTGGAATCCCGTGAAACCCCACATGTGATTTTTTTCCCCAGTCAGAAGAACCTCCTCTGATGATGACATTGGTCGAATTATTAAGTACAACTATCTGCATTCTTTGTGTTCGATATGACGTCTTCCATTGGTTGGCTATACTATCAGTTCAACAGAACCTCAGTTTATGTAAGAGAATACTGTGATTCATAGTCAAAAGTCACAGAAAATACCAACTAGTGCTATTTTGTTATTTAACACTTATAAAATTGGGTCAGTGAATGTGTAAATTGCATTCTGAGTAGAGCAACTCTTCTGAAATCCCAACTGTGGTTTACTGAGGCTGTTATTGTCACTCAGGTGGGTACTCTTCTAGAATACATCACCTTCTCAAAAATATCGGAAAATGACATCAGTGGTATGCTGCATGCTAAATAAATAAAAAAAAAATGTGCTGGAGGCAACCCATTGATTTGTTCTGTTCTTGAAAGATGACTACCCTTTCTAAATGTGTATCATGATGGGCTTCATGTCTTGTTCTAAATGTTGAGCAAGCATCGTAAATCATTTTGTTGTGATACAAATGTTTCTTTTGGTATGTGCCCCAATTTAACTGTACTTATCTTGGCAAGATCGATGTCACACCTAATTGTATTGTGCACTTGCAGTCAGCAGTCCTTAATAGACCTATTACAACATGAGATTTTAGAGAAAAAATGAAAACTTGTTTCCACTTCCTTTGGTAAAAGTGTGTGTGTGTGTGTGTGTGTGTGTGTGTGTGTGTGTGTGTGTGTGTGTGTGTGTCTGTGAAAATATTTTACCTTTTTGTTAGTTTTAAATTATAATAGTCCTTAAACACACTACCACACTTGTCTTAATGATGCAATCAATGTAATGTTGTTGCACGTTGTTTGTTGGTTCTTAGACACATGTTCTGATTTGTTAAAGAAATTTAGTCTTCATTAAACCCCCATCTGTGGAATTAAATTTGCTCTATCCAAACTGATGCATGTCCATAGCTAGAGTTGTGCAGTCTGCAAATCTTATCTGAAATAATAATAATAATAATAATAATAATAAATTCTTAATCTATAGGATATTACACACTGAGTAATAGCACAGTTAAAAAAAAAAATTGACAAAATAATGTAATGTCAGACATTTGAAACGAAGATGTAGTTTTATTGTGAGTTTTTGGTCACATTTTTTGCAATACCTAATGAATAAATTAAAATCAATATTAGCTAGTAACACCTTGTGGACATGCTAGAGGAGTAACTCAGCCATCTTTCAGAAAGGTATCTTTATTAGTGCACCCGCAATCCATTCCATCAGCTTGAAATGCATTGATTTCAACGGACAGAATGAATTGCAGGCACAATAAAGATAATAAAGATAGCTTCCTTAAATTTGGCTGAATGTCTGCAAGGACTAATGGGCTTTTTTATTTTGATTGATTGATAGTTATTGCAAAAAATGTGACCAAAAACTCACGACAAATCTACATCTTTGTTTCAAATGTCCGTTATTTTATTATTTTGCCAAATTTAAAAAAAAACTGTGCTATTGCTCCATGGGCAGTATCCTATAGATTTAAGTCTCCCATCCTTCCTCCCCTCTCCTGCAGATAAGAACTTCCATCATGGGCACACATCTCATTTTGGACAGTGCAAATTTAGCTCCTAGTATGGGGGGTTTAATGGTGACTAAATTTCTTTAAACAATCAGAAAATGTTGTCTAAGAATCAATAAATAATGTGCAAAAAGATTTACATTGATAGCTTTATTAATTTGCCCCCCCCCCCCCCCCAAAAAAAAAAAAAAAAAGAAAAAATTAATTGTGAAACACATATATTATAGGCTGACTGAAGAGTTTGGGCCCTTAAGCAGTTTTAGTATAGACACTAAAGAACAATATGTCAGACACCCACAAAACTGATCATCATTATTTTCTTCTTTTTTTCCCAGAACTCTTGTAGTGAATGACATGTATCTAGGGAAAGTACTGACTAATAATTGTATCAATGTCAAGTGGAAAATACGCCAAACATATGAGGAATGTGATATGCAAATGTAGACAGTGTTGGCATGGGAAGCATGTATTTTTTATAGTTGATGTGAATGTAACTCATTATCTCAATCTTGGGTTCTGTTAGTTTTTGTTGCTTGTTTTCAAGCACTTGTTCTTTGCTGTAGATATTCCCGATTGGCCAGAAGCAGATTTAATGGAATTAATGAAACGAATGGAAAATAACATCCCCGCTAAGGATAATTTGCGTTATGATTCCCGAGCAGAGAAACTAAACTGGGATGAGGTATGTAAATTAGATTCTGTTTTTATAGAAACAAATTTACTTTGATATCACTGTTAATAACTCTTTTTAATTAATGAGTAGATAATTCGAACATTTTATTTTAGATTAGCTTTGGTAATTATTCTGCTGGCGAATGTAAGGAAGTGTGGTTTAAAATTCAGAAACGCCTAAGAAGGTTTCGAATTTTGAAGGAATTGTTGGAAGATGCAAAATCATGGGTTTCAAAACCATGGACACATTTTTATCGAAGCCAACGACAGGTAAAAAGAAAGTATTCCTTACTCTTATCAGCCAGTGCTATGATCTTTATAACTGCAACCAATTCATTTACTGTTTTTGTTAACAGAATCGCCACCCAGACTTGCCTCGAAGACCTCTGTCAACGTACATGCTTTTCTATTTAGAAAAAAAAGACAAAGTTGCAAAAGATAACCCTGGCCTTGAAATGGTGTGTTTAATGCTAGGATCTTATGGTTTGCTTTTACAGAGTTTGCAATGAAAGTATTAGCTACGCTAATGGTTTTTTTTGCTTTCAGACAAATGTTTCTAAATACATTGCTGAACTTTACAATAAGCTGCCAGCAAAGAAAAAGCAGAAATATATTGATATGGCGGCTGCCCAAAAGAAAGAATATGAAGAAAAAATGGAGCAGTTTTAGTAAGTATCATGTTTGTCAAAATTATATAAGTAATTGCAATGAATGTTAAATTGTGTGAAACTTGAGTTCCTCCCAGTATGTAACATGTTCAAATAACTCACGCAAATGCATGTTGCACTATTGACTTAGTGTGAGTCAGGTGAGTGAGAATAATAATGAGGTGGTACCAAAGTCTATGGCCCTTGAGTCTTATGCAGGAAGCATTTCCAAAGGGATTGGTTGCATTCTGCAAAAATATTATGTAAAATGTGTTTCTCAACCATCGTCTAAGATTTTGACATTTAAAAGGTCCATGAAGTGTGATCTTCGTTTGTGTAATGAGTGTGTTAGTCATACTCCATAGAGCCGTGTCGTGTCGTATATTGGTCAGACCATCAGGACCATGGAGGGATGGTGTACCAAGCAAAAGCATTATACACACTGACAGCTGCTCAGAAAATCTACTATTGCCAAACAGCTTGAAGGTGCTGGGATGTTTTTCCAGCTATTGGGATAGTGTTATTGAGAAAGCATTTTGAGACTAAAATGGCTAGTGACCTCATAAATAGAGATGGACGTTTTTGCTGAAAAACTGTTTGGGTTCCTGCTATCTCCTTGGTCAAACAGTAGAGGGACAGAGTTAACACTGTTTTACTTGTTAGTTATTAATATCACTTTCGGTAACTTGTGATGTTGGTCAACTTTGGTTATGTTGTAGAGATAGTGTGTGCGTCTATCCTGTAGAGCTAGTGTGTGTGTGTGTGTGTGTGTGTGTGTGTGTGTGTGTGTGTGTTTCAGCATATGCTCTGGTACCAACATTTTAAATTTCATTGCACAGCACTCTCTAGTCACACTTACCACGAAGATGGCTTATTGAAATATCAGCAGTTGCTGAGGATGTCACTCGGCTGCATTCTTGTAAGGTACATAACACAGCAGTTCCAGTTAGGGTTTTGATGAGTGGAAGGTAAGAATTTAAGTAACTAACACAACAAATATGCCACTCACTTAGTCACTTATTTTAGGCAACTTTGTCTGGACCTTTGTAGGAAATATTTACTTGTCTGCATTGCATATTGTCCTGTACTATATGCTTATCTGTGTCCAAATGTTTGGGATACCTGCTCAGATATCACTGTTTCTGTCCCATCCCTCCTCTTCCTATATTTGTGTTTTCTCATTTGTCTTTAAAAATAAGACATTCCTCACTAAAGCGTGATGAAATTGCTGCTCTCTTAGACACGGTGATCTTTTTTAGAAACACACTAAACAAATAGGAAGGGATCAAAAAGTCTCTGTTAAATGGTGTTGCCGCAGCATATGTGCAACATAGCACAACTCCAATACAGGTGTTCACTATGTGATCTAAAGTATCCGGACACCCGGCTGGAAATGACTTAAAAGTTCATGGGGCCGTCTATCGGTAATGCTGGAATTCAGTATGGTGTTGGCTCACCCTTACCCGTTGATGACAGCTTCCACTCTCTCAGGCATACGTTCAATCAGGTGGTGGAAGGTTTCTTGGGGAATGGCAGTCCATTCTTCACGGAGTGCTACACTGAGGAGAGGTATCGATGTCGGTCAGTGAGGCCTGGCACAAAGTCAGCATTCCAAAACATCCCATAGGTGTTCTATAGGATTCAGGTCAGGACCCTGTGCAGGCCAGTCCATTACAGGGGTGTTACTGACATGTAACCACTCCACCACAGGCCCTGCAGGCTCGATCTTGTTGAAAGATGCAATCATCATCCCTGAATTGCTCTTCAACAGTGAGAAGCAAGAAGGTGCTTAAAACATCAATGTAGGCCTGTGCTGTGATAGTGCCACACAAAACTACAAGGGGTGCAAGCCCCCTCCATGACAAACAAGACCACACCATGACACCACCAACTCCGAATTTTACTGTTGGCATTATACATACTGGCAGATGTCTTCCACCAGGCATTCACCATATCCACAACCTGTCATCAGATCACCACATTGTGTACCGTGATTCGTCACTCGACACAACGTTTTTTCTACTGTTCAATCGTCCAAGTTTATGCTCCTTACACTAAGAAACGCGTCATTTAGCGTTTACCGGCATGATGTGTGGCTTATGAGTAGCCGCTTGACCATGAAATCCAAGTTTTCTCACCTCCCGCAGTACTTGCAGTGGATCCTGATGCAGTTTGGAATTCCTGTATGATGGTCTGGATAGAAGTCTTCGTATTACACATTATGACCACCTTCAACTGTCGGCGGTCTCTGTCAGTCAACAGACAAGGTCAGCCTATATGCTTTTGTACTGTTTGTGTCCCTTCACTTCTCCATTTCACTATCACATTGGAAACAGTGGAATTGGGGATGCTTAGGAGTGTGGAAATCTCTCGTACAGACATATGACACAAGTGACACCCAATCACCTGACCACATTCGAAGTCTGTGAGTTCTGCAGAGCGCCCCATTCTGCTCTCTCACAATGTCTAATGACTACTTAGGTTGCTGATATCGAGTACCTGGTAGTAGGTGGCAGCACAATACACCTAATATGAAAAACGTATGTTTTTGTCCGGGTACTTATGATCACATATTGTATAAGAACCGACACATAAGCAAGGTATTAGTGTGGTGTTCATATCTTTCCAGTGTGCATGTGGTAAATGTTGAAACATGAACTATGGTAACATTGTTACCAAATGCTTCCAAAAAGGACCAAAATGCTGTTATTCTCTTTTTGGCTGGCAAAAGACAAACACTGGTTGACATCCGTTGGAGAATGAAGAATTTGCATTTATGAAGAATGTGCTGCTGCTTCATGACAAGACACATTTCAGTTTTACAAATGTCATAAGACAGAAGTTACACCATCAAAAGTGAGAGAGACGTAAGCAACCACCCTGTAGATCTCCTCCCATATGATTATCACGCCTTCAGCCCCTTGAGAAAGGTCTTGAAGGTTTGATGATTCCTATTGTACGAGAATGAACAGCAGGCAGTTATGGATTTCTTCATGTATCAGGCCTTGGTACGTTACCAAATGGGTAGCTTCAACCTGGTGTTGCATTGGTTGGGTGGCATCTCAATGCTCACAATGATTTACCTGAGTGGCATACCGATTCTGGACTGCATGGCCTTCAAACGGGAACTTTTTGTTCACCCCCTATATTACAATATGCGTTGATATGATGAAGCTCTCTAAAATCAGCTAGAATTTAAAGAAAATGCTTCAGATATATAGCTGTCAACAATATTATACACTTTTAGTTTAAAATGACATCAATTTATGCAGAACGATTGTAATGCAAATCATAGGAAAGGACAAGGCTTTAAACATACAATTATTTGTAAGTGTCTCCAGGGTTTCAGCAGACAACTGCACAACAATTATGAGACATACAGAAATATGGCATGTATCAGTGGATACAGCATCTCTCCAAATTTCTATGTGTAATATGTGCCGTGGTGTAGTTTGTGTGCTACTAAGGAGCAGGCAAGCCAGAACATGTAGACACATAATCTACTCCACATTATCACATTGAATTAATTCATACCTGCATACACACAACCCAGTGAACAGACAACTGTTGTTGCACCTTCTTGGGCCACGGTAGCCATGACTTCAATGAATTGCAAACACATATTGACATTTGCCTCATCACAAAAAGTGCCCACATTAAACTCCTGCAGTGTGAATCAAAAACTTGAAGAGATGCTCCATTCACTGATTGTGACTATTCTCTGTTTATCTAGTAGTTCTCAGGCAGTCTTCTCCTAAAATCCTTGAGCACAAAATGAATAACCTCGTATATTTTCTTGAAAAGACATCGTTCTTTGAGATGATCATTCATTGTTTTTTCATTTACAATATGTAGAGATTTATTTCACCAAATGCATTCATGAATAGTTGATCTTCTTCTATCTTCAGAAGCTAAAATTCTTGTAATATAATAGGGCTTTGTGTGCCTTGTTTGCTATGTATCTCTATCAGGAAACAAATTTTTTTTTTCCAATTTTGAAATTTGAATCATAGTATGTGAACACTGTTTCATAGTGGTTTATATGTTGAGTATAGTATCACAGTTAAGTTCCCCATAGACCGCTCAATAACATATAAAATACTGCTATTGTTAAAGCTTGTAAAATAAAATTTTCTGGAAGTATAGCCATTTTACCAGTAATTTAAATTTATTGTACAACATTTTTGTTTTGCATAGTGTACGAGGTGCTATCCAAAATTTTCGAGACTGGTGCTGCCGTCTGTTGAAAATCTTACTTTTGGACTAATGGTCACCAGCACCCTCGAAGTAGTTCCCATCCGCACGTACACACCAGTCCTAGTGCTTCTGCCACTGGTCAAACATTTTCTGGGAGTCCTGTTCTTTGAGGGTGTTTATCACTGCCAGTGATGCTTCTTGAATTCTCTCTAGAGTGTCTAACCAATGGCCTTTCACCTTGAGTTTCGGTTTTGGGAATAGCGCAAAGTTGCAAGGTGCCAGATCTGGCAAGTACGGCGGGTAGGGTACAACCGCCATGTTGTTTTTTGCCAAAAAGTTCCTGGTGAGCAAGGACATGTGACAGGGCGTGTTGTTGTGTTGCAGCAGCCAGTTCCCTTGACGCCAAAGTTCGGGCCATCGTTGCCGCACATTTTCACGGAGCCGTCACAAAACGTCACATTAGTACACAGGAATTCACTGTTTGGTTGCTTGGGACGAGTTCTTTGTGCACAATTCCCTGGGTATCAAAGAAAACGATGATCATGCTCTTCACTTTACTCTTCACCTGTCTCACTTTTTTGGGCTTGGAGAGCCTGGGCTCTTCCACTGGGATGATTGTTGCTTTGTCTCTAGGTCATAACCATAAATCCAGCTCTTGTCACTGGTGATAATGCATGACAAGAGGGTTGGATCATCAGATGCAGTCTGACGAAGCTCTGTGCACACTTCAACACGCTGTGCCTTCTGATCGGCAGTCAAGATCCTTGGCACAAATTTTGCGTCGACACGATGCATGCCCAATTCATCAGTCAACATTCATTGATATGTCCCATAACCAATACCCACTTCATCTGCACGGTCTTGAATGGTTCAGCGTCGATCCACACGAAGCAGTTGTTGAAGTTTGGCAACAATGTCTGGTGTTGTGCGGCTAACGGGCCTTCCAGTGTAAGCATCATCTTCGATGTCTGTACGGCCAGCCTTGAACCGAGCATGCCACTGAAACAAATGCATACAACTCGTGCTCTGTCCCCTGAACCGAGCATGCCACTGAAACAAATGCATACAACTCATGCTCTGTCCCCTGAACCGAGCATGTCACTGAAACAAATGCATGCAACTCATGCTCTGTCCCCCACACACTTGTTCAATCATTGCAAGGGTCTTCGTAGCACTTTTCCTGAGATTTGCACAGAATTTGATACACACGCGCTGTTCTGTTCGCAGATCCATCGTAAAATCGCCACACACCAAAAACAGAGTATTACGGAAATCAATGTGGACACACAACACGTCCTCCCAGCTGAATACCACTCCGCACACTGACTCGTCAAATATACAGCTCTCACCACCTAGTGGTGCAAAGATCTACTACTTCTACTTTCCAGATGGCAGCACCAGGCCCGAAAATTTTGGATTCCACCTCGTATATGTATTGTTGTGTATCGTCTTTTCACTGAAGATGGATCTGGCCAAAATGTGTGTGTGTGTGTGTGTTTTATCAATTTTTTTCAGGTGTTACTGTAATAAGTATGTAGAATCTCCAATTTCTTTGCTTTCCTTTCATACCTCTCTTACTCCGCTATGTGTAATGACATCTGTGTTTTAACTTGTCTGCATGTAAGTTGCAGAACAGGAATGAAATTTTACTTATACATATATGCAAAAAAAGTTTGA
Source organism: Schistocerca cancellata (assembly GCF_023864275.1). Lineage (NCBI taxonomy): Eukaryota > Metazoa > Arthropoda > Insecta > Orthoptera > Acrididae > Schistocerca > Schistocerca cancellata. The sequence continues at coordinate 445,894,834 of NC_064626.1, read as the reverse complement.
AATTATGAGTAGCACAAATCACCATCTATGAATTAAGTAGTGCCTGAACTTTTATGCAAAATTAAAATAGTAGAAACATAATGAAAACGATAGTTACTACTCACCAACAGGCTCCAACAGCCAGGCACTGCGGTCATGTGTGTGTGAGTTGCATTTGCATGCACGCACTGTGTGTGTGTGTGTGTGTGTGTGTGTGTGTGTGTGTGTGTGTGTGTGTGTTGTCTATTTTTTGACAAGGGCCTTGTTGGCCGAAAGCTAACTTTCCGACAGTCTTTTTGCTGTGCCTTTTTACGACTCAGTATCTCCACTATATGGAGAGTAGCAACTATCCTTTTCATTATATTGTTACATTGCCTCCTGGCTTTTCTGTTGTTTTAAATTAAAATTGTAGGTAGACTAAACCTAGGATAATTGTAGAATTGGCTGCACACATACCACATACTGCCATTAGGCACTGTAGTGTCACTAAAGTCTTCTACAGCTTCGTTCACAAAAACATTTGGTACCCTTGAAGATACGCATTATTTAGCAATTCTCCCACTTAAATTCTTGCATGTTAGGTATACAGCACATTGAGAACATGTAAAGTAAATGGCTGTCCAAAGTGGCAGATTTTTTGTTCGAAACCCAAAGAACTGTTTCCTTACCCTGTCATTTTATTCATACTTTTAAATTAGTCCCTGTTGCTTATTTAATTAGTCCTGAAATATTCCTGCCCATCATTAACAGTTACAGTTGCTTTCAAATTTCCAGTTGCAGTTAATGAAATGAAACGTACACGTGATGAACCATTGGATAAAAGGTACCATCAATATGGCATTTGTCACCTCCTTTTGCACCAAAGAAGGCAGTGACTTGTATTGGAATTTAATACACATGACACCTGATGTATCTTGGATCTGTACTTATCTACATCCATTCAAATAGCCCACACTTCTCTGAAACTGAGCCAGATGAATGGTAGTTAAGATGGGTTGATATAGACTGAGAGTGAGGTTCAGACCCCCAAATTGCTATTGGGGTTCGAGCATCAATAGTTCAGGTAAATGCCAAAATGGCTTCTTCATGTAGGCCATGGATGATATCCTGCCCCATTCTTGATCATCTGAGTTTATGTCCTTGTCTATAATGACCTTCAAGTTGGTGAGACATTAAACATGAAGCTCTCAGGGGCTCAGCATTCATTTGATGAGTACGGGTTTGGCGACCCCGGAGTTACTGAGCTGGGGACTGGTAAGCACCACCAGTCCTCTGTCACCATAAGCTCTGAACAAGCTTCAGTGACCACTGTATGGTGCAGCAGTGGGGCATTGTATATCACAGGGAACAGGGATCTTGGTGTGATCACCCGGAACATTACGATTGTAAAAATGTCTATAAAAAAAACCTCAGTCTCAAGGTGTGCTGCACACTGATGAGTTGCATGGCTATTGTGGAACAGTTGTTAATGGGCTGCATCTCAGTTGTATAAGTGGCCCTGTTTAGGTGGGCTTGTATTTCCCAAGCTGCCTGTGAGACTGAGATGGACCCCTTGAAATCTTCTTTTCCTCCTATTTCTCCTACCAGCAGAATGGGTCGGCCACTTTGGAAGTACCAACACCCAGTCGCACAAAAGACCTCGTGCGACCAACCCTCCAGATTCTGGAGTTGTTAAAAATAGTTTGAGATATAGTAACAGGATGCATGCTGCAGGACAGAATGTGTTTTTGGCAGCTAAGAGATGAGAGGGAACCATTTGAGAAAGTCTCCCATTTTTACATTTAAAATGGTTTAGAAGGCATTTCAGGGAATTAAAATCAGTCAGGCGTCTATAAAATGGGGCAGTATTGGTCAAAACCTCTAATTCCCAGCAGCAGAAAGTGAAGTGCCTTAGAGAGTATGCCATTGAAATAGAGGTCCACACTGCATTCAACAACAGCTAAAGTGTAGAGACATGCAAGGATCTGTTGGACATTCCCAAAGAAGAACTGACTTTCAGCAGCACGAAACTTCCAGATCATGTTAAGGCAAGTTGCCTACGTCTCAGCATGTGGCGTTATGTCCCCAACCCAATGTGCTGTTTCAAATACCAGCTCTTTGGACGGGTGGGGTAAGGGAGAAGCCACTTGTGGCAAATGTGGTAAGGCTGCCCATGAAGAAGTCGCTTGTTCTTCTCTCTTGAAGTGTGTGACTAGCTGTGGGGCTTATCCTGCCTGGAACTGAGACTGCAGTGTATATCTTGACGAACAAAAGATATAACAAGCTTAAGACCGCAAAGTGCAGTCCATGTAACTAGGCCAAAAAGATGTATAAAGCCGTGCTGCTGCCAATGTTCGCCATGTCCCTTGCATCAGTTCTTAAACAGTCCATAAAGCTGATGCTGCTACACAATCGGAGGCTTCTAGTCTCAGCAGTAGTCACCTGTGGTTGTCAATGCACTTGTGCTGCTGTAGTCATTTCGAAGCCTGTCCCTCTCACAAGAACATCAGAAAAGGCCTTGGTTGTTGACATTGTGGAGCTCCCTGCCCCTCCAAGGATCGAGTCTTGTCCACTATCCATCACAATCACTACCACTTCTGTGGCTGTGGATCCAAAGCAAAGAATAGCCCACTGAGAGACACAGGGAGTACACAGTCCAATGATGTCGAGATCATCCTCTCTGATGTCTCTCTTGAATCTTCTTCAGAGGCGATGGACCTTGATGTTGGACTGGGTCACTCATCTCGTGCCAACACTGAGCCTGCACCCATTGCGGGCTCCCCTCCTTGGTAGAAAGCCAGGATGAAAGTGCAACCCCTGAGATAGATGGCTCCCATACTACAGTTGAACATTAATGGTTTCAGAACACACATGGAGGAAATGAAATTCCCAGCACAGGAACACCCCTGTGCTTGTGTTTGCAGGAAATGCATTTTAATGCATCTAATGTACCTGTACTATAGGACTTTATACCACGCTTGGGCAGAAATGAAAACTCAAGCACAGGAATGCCTCCTGTGCTTGTGTTTGCAGGAAACACATTTTAAAGCATCTGATACCTTGCACTATGGTGCTATATGCCTTATCACAAGGATGACCTGACTGGGGAAATGGCCAAAGGAGGCGTCACTTTGTTTATCAATATGCACACCACTCCTTTGCTCTCCGCCTGGCTATCGATCTGCAATCTATTGCCATTGAAATTCATGTGTGTCAGAGGATTGCTGTTTGCTCACTGTATCTGCCTCTGCAAGATACAGTTGACTCAGAGGCATACACAGATCTTATGGAACAACTCCCCCAACCATTTCTCCTATTGGAAGACTTCAATGCCCACCATGTCTTGTGGGGCTCAACCTCTACTTGCCCTTGGGCTCAGGTTTTGGAGAGCCTCATGATGTCTCACAAGATGTGCATCCTCAATGCAGGTATTCCCACCCATTTCTCTGGTGCTACAGGGGTCATTCTGAGCAACAACCTCTGTTTCTGCTCTCCAGCCCTCGTAGACTCTGTTCCATTGGAAGCCATTGCCGACCTTCATTCCAGTGACCATTTCAGACCACGTATTCACCTGCTGGATGGAGTGTTACCTGAAGAGAAGCCACCAAAATGGATGGTCAGTGGGACTATCTGAACACTGTTCAGCCTGCTGGCTGTGTATGAACATTGTGACGGTGTCCAGGAGTGGATAGACCACATTACACAAGTGATTCATCATGGCAGTGACTTATCCATCCCAAAGTCCTCTGGTCATCTTAGGATGCAACCTGTAGCTTGGTAGACCAATGAGTGCCACTCAGCAATCCGTGCCAGGCATGTGGCTCTTCAGAGGTTTGAGTACTGCCCAACAGCAGACAGCTTCACAGCATTTCAGGTCGCAAGAGCCAAGGCAATGTAGACAAGTGTAATGTGCTGTGAATATACAGAAAGATAGATCCTTTATCATTTAGCTACAAAATAGCAGGTCAGCAACTGGAAGCAGTTAATACCATAAATTACCTGGGAGTACGCATTAGGAGTGATTTAAAATGGAATGATCATATAATGTTGATCGTCGGTAAAGCAGATGCCAGACTGAGATTCATTGGAAGAATCCTAAGGAAATGCAATCCGAAAACAAAGGAAGTAGGTTACAGTACGCTTGTTCGCCCACTGCTTGAATACTGCTCAGCAGTGTGGGATCCGTACCAGATAGGGTTGATAGAAGAGATAGAGAAGATCCAACGGAGAGCAGCGCGCTTCATTACAGGATCATTTAGTAATCGCGAAAGCGTTACGGAGATGATAGATAAACTCCAGTGGAAGACTCTGCAGGAGAGACGCTCAGTAGCTCGGTACGGGCTTTTATTGAAGTTTCGAGAACATACCTTCACCGAAGAGTCAAGCAGTATATTGCTCCCTCCTATGTATATCTCGCGAAGAGACCATGAGGATAAAATCAGAGAGATTAGAGCCCACACAGAGGCATACCGACAATCCTTCTTTCCACGAACAATACGAGACTGGAATAGAAGGGAGAACCGATAGAGGTACTGAAGGTACCCTCCGCCACACACCGTCAGGTGGCTTGCGGAGTATGGATGTAGATGTAGAAGGCTCGATGTGTAATTAAGGAGAGCAAGAAAAGGTCATGGCAAGTGCTCGTGGATTCCATCAACCATTCCATGTGTTCTGCCAAAGAATGAGAAGCCATCAGGAGGATTTATGATAAACACAGTTGTTAATCAATAGCAGCAGTGCTGAAGCAGGGGTGTCTCCAAACATCGCCCAGAGACAACGCTCAGGCACTGGCGGGGCATTTTTCATAAACTACTGTCAATGCAAGACAGGATCCAGTTTTTCGTCGCTACAGTGCAGCTGCAGAGAGGGGCAAGTTAGACTTCAATTCCATCAGTTCTGAGTCCTACAATGCCCCTTTCTCCATTTGGGAGTAATCGACCCTATCTAAGGCTCATGAAACTGGATCCACTCATGACCAAATCTGGTAGTACATGCTTAGACATTTGCCAGTGTTGTCAAAGGAAATCCTCCTTGAATGTGTTTATTTGATATGGCAGACAGGTCACTTTCCCAGCTCATGGGGCAATTATGATACCTCTCCTCAAACCAGGAAAGAATCGCACATGTCCTGGTAGTTACCGAAGTATCTTTATAATGAACTTGGAGCAAACGGTTAACTGTCTTCTGGTCTGGTTTCTAGAGACCAGGCAAGTCTTTAGCTGTTCTCAGTGTGGATTCTGGAAATTTCGGTCCACTGTCAGCAACCTGACTCTAGTAGAGGTGGCTGTTCAGCAGGCTTTCCTACGTAAACATCACTGTATCAGCATATTCTTTGATATCAGTAAGGTGTACGATACTACTTGGAGACACTGTATTTGCGAATGCAGCAATGGAGCTTTTGTGGCCATCTCCCCATCTTCATGTGATCTTTCCTGTCTAAGCAGCTTTTTAGGTCCCCAGTTGGCGACATGCCGTCAGACTGATTTGAGCAGGAGAATGGTGTCCCTTAGGGCATAGTTTTAAGTATTACCGTCTTTGCCGTAGACAGAGCGATAAACAGAATATTGTCTACAGTAAGGAATCCTATACAATGCTCCTTATTTGTGGATGATTTTGCTGTTTTCTATTCCTTCTCCAGTGTTGCAACAGCGACTCCTCAGTTATGAGTTAGAATGAAGATTAGGGGAGTGAGTTGCAAAGACTCACTCCCACCCACCCACCCTCCCTCTCTCTCCCTCCCCCCTCCTGCCTCTCCCTCCCTCCCCCCCTCCCCCCTCCCCCTATCCCTCTGAACAATTCTCAATTTTTAATTTACCAGACTTAATTATGATGGATACCAGTCTACATTTTAAAGACTCACTGAGGTTTCTGGGCCTCTTTTACTTCAAACTGTTGTGGTTACCACATGTAGATATCTGAAAACCAGAACCCAGAAGGCACTGAATATCATGAGGGGATTCGGCTGCCCTTGGTGCTTATAGGACCAGCACCACACCCAGTCTCTGTTCTGAGGCTGGTGAGCTGCCACTTGCAGTTCAATGACAACTCTTCACGATGTGTCAGGCATGTAAGTTCCATGCAGCCCGGAAGTCACCTGCAATTCATACTGTTGCTCGTCCACCTCTGGAATGTCTTTTCTCCAACTGTCCACGAGCAACAAGGCCGCTTGGGAGCTGCGTGCGGCATGTGCTGATGTCACTTGATGTGGAGAAAGTACAGCTCCAAATCCAGGATTTTAGCCATATGCCACCCTGATTACTGCAAAAGCCCAGATTAATTTTAGATTTGGTGCAGTACAGGAAATATTGCTCTCCTGCATATGTTTTTACTACATTATTTTATGACATTTTATATGAGCACCTTAACCCCACAGCTCTCTTTACAAGTGAGTCACAACAGGGCGACTCTGTTGGTTGCTCTGTTGTTTCCCCTGATCATTTTCTCAAGATCAAATAACTCGAGACTTTGATGTTTTTACACGGATTTATATGAGATCTTGCTGGGACTGGAAGAGATGAGATGTTCCTAGGATGTTGCATTCCTTATATGTTCAGATTCTCTTATTGCCATTCACTCTCTCCAACATTTGTAGTCCAGAATAACCAGGATGCCCTTCTCCAACTACAACAGCTGTGGAAGATGTCTTTCTACTGGGTACTAGGGCAAATGGGTATTCAGGGGTATGAAAAGGCAGATGTAGCCGTCAAGGAGGCTCATTGTGATTCTCGGTTATTTCTGTGTACCAACCCACTGCATGATATCACCCTACTGTTGAAGGTGGAGAGTGAGGCGTTGATGGGAAGACGAGTGTCTGGAAGTGACAGATAATAAGCGGCACCTCATAAAGCCCAACACGCAGCTGTGGCATACCTCCTTTCAGCCATCAAGACGGATGGAGGTCCTCCTCATTTGTCTTCTCATAGGCCCCAGCCCTCTTATAGCTCAATGAATGTGGTGCAGCTTTCACAGTTTTGTGATGTGTCCAACTTGATTCCGAAAATTTTAGAGGGATGTTTTTAATGTGTTAGAGGATGACTGGCTCATCCATGCTTTCTGTAAGTGGTCAGCCGATTACATTCGCCATGTCTTTCTTTTAACTCTTCTGTGGTTTTACATTTGTTTTCATCCCATGTGTAGGACCTTCTACCCTTTCCCAGTTGTCTCCAGGCATATGAGATAGAGTGATTGTGTGGCTCAATGCAAGTGATGTGGGAGTGTGTGTATGAATGTCACTTTATAGGTTTCCTTCTCACTGTGTGCAACAATTTTAGTGATTTTATCCACATTCATTTGTTTTAATTAGTGTAAGAGTGCTGATGACCTCGCCATTGAGCACCCATAAGCTACACACACACACACACACACACACACACACACACACACACACACACTAACTTCCTTGCTTCAACATCTCACAATGACCAGTTTGACCATGATTGAAGGTGGACACATTGGGGCATTAAACATAAACTCCCTTACTTCCACATCTCACAGTGTCTGATTTGGCTATGACTGAAAGTGAACACACTATCAATAAGCTGTCACGTGTGTCCAGTAACTAGGCAAAAAAGACTTGAACACCACCAAGTATTTAATCAAACCAACTAGTTTAGTATGAATTGTGACATCTTGCCATGATATGGAATATGTCAATAGGTTTACAAACAGATTATGTTCTCTGTGAAAACATGGATAAATGCTGTCCATTATGTAAATGATTGTTTTTTAATCACAATATACGTGACTGACAGTAATCGCACCCAGTTAAAAACACTTGCAAAACTTTCTCACATGAAATGTTTGAAGTGCTGTTTTGCTTGGGTGTGGGTTAAGTTGTACTCATAATTCTTAGACTCACCACCAGTGCATTACATTTTATTTCACAAAAGGTAATATTGGTAGGCGACTCGCATCATTATTTTTATTACTATGTTACGTCAACGACATTGCATCAACTGTTTCAAGTGGTCAGTTTAGTGTTAATTCCTGTAGGCTACTAAATAGTTTCTACAATAGATCGATAGGAAGAAGTGGACCATATCTGTGGCCTTCCATGTTCTCTGGACTTACATCCACAAAATTGTTAATTGCAGGAGCATTTGAATGTTCTTTTGTGTCAAACTTCAGTACAAGCTGCAGTCGGCTTTTGTGCCTGGGGTTACACGAATATATCTGGGGTTCTCTGCAACTGTGGGTGAATGCATGTGTCATTGTTAACAAAAGGATTTTTGAACACTTTTGTGCAAAGTAAAGCATAGTAGGATCCCAGTGCCCAAAGACAGTGGCCGTGTGTGTGTGTGTGTGTGTGTGTGTGTGTGTGGGCGCGCGCGCACGCAATGCTATTAGGTAATGTTGCTTTGTGTTTCACAAGACTGATGTGCTGTAAATAGTTGTAAGAAATGAGTTCCAAATCCATATAACATATTTTTGTCTTATGTATGTGTGTATTATATTCTGAAATATCTGTTACACCCTTTGTGTTGTGGGGTGCTTTGGCTCAGGCAATTTGTTGAATTATGGTCACTGTAACTACCATTTAAGTCTTCCATCACACTACTTCAGTAGAAACTCCACATGTATTGATTCTGTGATTTTATTGCAGCCAGGAACACCCTGAACTTGTGCCAAAAGCTGTTGCTCTTAAGGAAGCAAAAGCAGCCAATGCAGCCTCCAATCCAGAACCAGGTCCTAAAAAGCTTCAGACTCCTTTCAAGGTATTCTTGGGTTATATAGTAACTGATTTTTTTGTGTTTTGAATTTCATTTGTGTGTGAGCACTATTTTAAGCTGCAAGGCAACTCTAATGTTTGATCATACATTTGAGGAAACACCAGAGTATTCATTATGTTGGCACACATTTTATTATTCAGTTTAGTTTCACATGATTGTATTCTTATTTTTCTGTTGATTGCACATCTTCTTTTAGTGACTATAATTTTGGCTAACATTAGTGCACCTCCTCCTCCCTTTTCGACTGATGAAAGTACAAATGCTGTAAATGCCTTCTCAGCTCCAGACAGGTTTATAATATACTTACATGAAATTGTAAGACGTGAAGTGTGGGTGAGTAGGATTTTGATCACTATCTTCTGTATTTCTTCCGTTGAAATGGTGACATGCCAACATCATTTGTTGTTGAAATGAGAAAGATGTCTTCATGACAGGCAAGTTGTTAGTTTCTACCACTGATAGTTGCTCCTTTTCTTCTACAATCTTAATTACTGCCCTCAGGAAATATGCAGAGATTCATAAATAGCAACTAGTCATTGCCTGGTCATACAATGTGTCACATTCTCTATCGATACAACATTAGATTAATGCTTTTGTTCAGCATAAATACGCTTCCTGAATAAGCATTTTCTTTCTCGGGTTTCACAATTAAAGGAAAATATGACACCAAAGTACTTATGCAGGCCGCTCTGAAGTTTGTCAGTTTTCCCACTTCACATGTTCCTTTTTTCTGCAACTGCCAATGACAGCTGAAATGGAGAAGACTCAATTCCAAACTGTTTTCACATCGTGGGAAGCAATACAAACCACATATATAAAAATTCACGTTTTGTGTGCATAGCTGTGCAGTCAGCATATTATTACATGAATTACTTCCGATGATCGAAAAAGATTGAGTAAGGATGTACCTAACATAAAGTAGCTGGTAATAACATCGTCGCAGACCCATATCATTCACATAAACTTGTAAGATTTTTGGAACCTGTACTATGTTCCAACATTATGAAATGACTTGAAGAAAGTGGTCTATTGGCACATAATCAGCACAGATTCAGAAAATATCACTTGTGAAGCACAATTGGATCTTTGCTTCCATGAAATAACGAGTGATATCAACATGTGATATGTTTCTAGATTTTCAGGAGGGTTTAGACACTATTTCTCACAAGCAACTTCCAATCAAATTGTGCGCCTCCAGAGTATCATCTCAGTTGTCTGACTGATTCTGTGATTTCTTGTAGAAAGGTCACAATTTGTACTAATTGACAGAAAGTCGTATAGTGTAACTGAAATGATGTATGGGGTTCCCCAAGGAAGTGCTACAGGCCCTCTACTGTTATCAATGTGTGTGTGTGTGTGTGTGTGTGTGTGTGTGTGTGTGTCTATATATATGTTTGTTCCCAGAATGAGATTTTCCCTCTGCAGCGGAGTGTGCGCTGATATGAAACTTCCTGGCAGATTAAAACTGTGTGCCCGACCGAGACTCGAACTCGGGACCTTTGCCTTTCGCGGGCAAGTTTGTTGTTGTTTGTTGTTGTTGTGGTCTTCAGTCCTGAGACTGGTTTGATGCAGCTCTCCATGCTACTCTATCCTGTGCAAGCTTCTTCATCTCCCAGTACCTACTGCAACCTACATCCTTCTGAATCTGCTTAGTGTATTCATCTCTTGGTCTCCCCATACGATTTTTACCCTCCACGCTGCCCTCCAATACTAAATTGGTGATCCCTTGATGCCTCAGAACATGTCCTACCAACCGATCCCTTCTTCTGGTCAAGTTGTGCCACAAACTTCTCTTCTCCCCAATCTTGTTCAATACTTCCTCATTAGTTACGTGATCTACCCACCTAATCTTCAGCATTCTTCTGTAGCACCACATTTCGAAAGCTTCTATTCTCTTCTTGTCCAAACTATTTACCGTCCATGTTTCACTTCCATACATGGCTACACTCCATACAAATACTTTCAGAAATGACTTCCTGACACTTAAATCTATACTCCGTGTTAAAAAATTTCTCTTCTTCAGAAACACTTTCCTTGCCATTGCCAGTCTACATTTTATATCCTCTCTACTTCGACCATCATCAGTTATTTTGCTCCCCAAATAGCAAAACTCCTTTACTACTTTAAGTGTCTCATTTCCTAATCTAATACCCTCAACATCACCCGACTTAATTCGACTACATTCCACTATCCTCGTTTTGCTTTTGTTGATGTTCATCTTATATCCTCCCTTCAAGACACCATCCATTCCGTTCAACTGCTCTTCCAAGTCCTTTGCTGTCTCTGACAGAATTACGTCATCTGCGAACCTCAAAGTTTTTATTTCTTCTCCATGGATTTTAATACCTACTCCAAATTTTTCTTTTGTTTCCTTTACTGCTTGCTCAATATACAGATTGAATAACATCGGAGAGAGGCTACAACCCTGTCTTACTCCCTTCCCAACCACTGCTTCCCTTTCATGTCCTTCAACTCTTATAACTGCCACCTGGTTTCTGTACAAATTGTAAATAGCCTTTCCCTCCCTGTATTTTACCCCGCCACCTTTAGAATTTGAAAGAGAGTATTCCAGTCAACATTGTCAAAAGCTTTCTCTAAGTCTACAAACGCTAGATACGTAGGTTTGCCTTTCCTTAATCTTTCTTCTAAGATAAGTCGTAAGGTCAGTATTGCCTCACGTGTTCCAGTATTTCTACGGAATCCAAACTGATCTTCCCCGAGGTCGGCTTCTACTAGTTTTTCCATTCGTCTGTAAAGAATTCGTGTTAGCATTTTGCAGCTGTGGCTTATTAAACTGATTGTTCGGTAATTTTCACATCTGTCAACACCTGCTTTCTTTGGGATTGGAATTATTATATTTTTCTTGAAGTCTGAGGGTATTTCGCCTGTTTCATACATCTTGCTCACCAGATGGTAGAGTTTTGTCTGGACTGGCTCTCCCAAGGCGTCAGTAGTTCTAATGGAATGTTGTCTACTCTGGGGGCCTTGTTTCTATATATAATATATATATATATATATATATATATATATATATATATATATATATATATATATATATATATAAACAAAGATGATTTGACCTACCAAACGAAAGCGCTGGCACGTCGATAGACACACAAACATACACACAAAATTCTAGCTTTCGCAACCAACGGTTGCCTCGTCAGGAAAAAGGGAAGGAGAGGGAAAGACGAAAGGATTTGGGTTTTAAGGGAGAGGGTAAGGAGTCATTCCAATCCCGGGAGCGGAAAGACTTACCTTAGGGGGAAAAAAGGACAGGTATACACTCGCACGCACACACACACATATCCATCCGCATATACACAGACACAAGCAGACATTTGTAAAGGAAGGAAACATTCCACGTGGGTAAAAATATATCTAAAAACAAAGATGGTTTGACTTACCAAACGAAAGCGCTGGCACGTCGATAAACACACAAACAAAAACAAACATACACACAAAATTCTAGCTTTCGCAACCAACGGTTGCCTCGTCAGGAAAGAGGGAAGGAGAGGGAAAGACGAAAGGATTTGGGTTTTAAGGGAGAGGGTAAGGAGTCATTCCAATCCCGGGAGCGGAAAGACTTACCTTAGGGGGAAAAAAGGACGGGTATACACTCGTGCACACACACACACACACACACACACACACACACACACACACACACACACATATATCCATCCACACATATACAGGCACAAGCAGACATATACAGAGGCAAAGAGTTAAGGTAAGTCTTTCCGCTCCCGGGATTGGAATGACTCCTTACCCTCTCCCTTAAAACTTAAATCCTTTCGTCTTTCCCTCTCCTTCCCTCTTGCCTGACGAGGCAACCGTTAGTTGCGAAAGCTATAATTTTGTGTGTATGTTTGTGTTTGTTTGTGTGTGTATCGACGTGCCAGCGCTTTCGTTTGGTAAGTCAAACCGTCTTATATATATATATATATCTTAAAACAAAGATGATGTGACTTACCAAATGAAAGTGCTGGCAGGTCGACAGACACACAAACGAACACAAACATACACACAAAATTCAAGCTTTCGCAACAAACTGTTGCCTCATCAGGAAAGAGGGAAGGAGAGGGAAAGACGAAAGGATGTGGGTTTTAAGGGAGAGGGTAAGGAGTCATTCCAGTCCCGGGAGCGGAAAGACTTACCTTAGGGGGAAAAAAGGACGGGTACACACTCGCACACACACACATATCCATCCACACATATACATACACAAGCAGACATATTTAAAGACCATTCCATTCCTTCATGGAATGTTTCCTTCTATTATAACTATATATATATATATAGTTATAATAGAAGGAAACATTCCACGAAGGAAAAATATATCTAAAAACAAAGTAGATGTGACTTACCAAATGAAAGTGCTGGCAGGTCGACAGACACACATACGAACACAAACATACACACAAAATTCAAGCTTTCGCAACAAACTGTTGCCTCATCAGGAAAGAGGGAAGGAGAGGGAAAGACGAAAGGATGTGGGTTTTAAGGGAGAGGGTAAGGAGTCATTCCAGTCCCGGGAGCGGAAAGACTTACCTTAGGGGGAAAAAAGGACGGGTATACACTCTCACACACACACATATCCATCCACACATAAACAGACACAAGCAGACATGTTTAAACATGTCTGCTTGTGTCTGTTTATGTGTGGATGGATATGTGTGTGTGTGAGAGTGTATACCCGTCCTTTTTTCCCCCTAAGGTAAGTCTTTCCGCTCCCGGGACTGGAATGACTCCTTACCCTCTCCCTTAAAACCCACATCCTTTCGTCTTTCCCTCTCCTTCCCTCTTTCCTGATGAGGCAACAGTTTGTTGCGAAAGCTTGAATTTTGTGTGTATGTTTGTGTTCGTATGTGTGTCTGTCGACCTGCCAGCACTTTCATTTGGTAAGTCACATCTACTTTGTTTTTATATATATATATATATATATATATATATATATATATATATATATATATATATATATAAACAAAGATGATGTGACTTACCAAATGAAATTCTGACAGGTCGACAGACACACAAACGAACACACAAATACACACAAAATTCAAGCTTTCGCAACAAACTGTTGCCTCGTCAGGCAAGAGGGAAGGAGAGGGAAAGACGAAAGGATTTGGGTTTTAAGGGAGAGGGTAAGGAGTCATTCCAATCCTGGGAGCGGAAAGACTTATGTCTGCTTGTGTCTGTATATGTGTGGATGGATATGTGTGTGTGTGCGCGAGTGTATACCCGTCCCTTTTTTCCCCCTAAGGTAAGTCTTTCCGCTCCCGGGACTGGAATGACTCCTTACCCTCTTCCTTAAAACCCACATCCTTTCGTCTATCCCTCTCCTTCCCTCTTTCCTGATGAGACAACAGTTTGTTGCGAAAGCTTGAATTTTGTGTGTATTTGTGTATTCGTTTGTGTGTCTGTCGACCTGCCAGCACTTTCATTTGGAAAGTCACATCATCTTTGTTTTTAGGTATATTTTTCCTGCGTGGAATGTTTCCTTCTATTATTCTATTATACAAAGATTCCATGACTTACCAAACGGGAAAGCGCTGGTAGATAGGCACAATAAAAAAACACACAAACACACACACAAAATTTCGAGCTTTCGCAACCCACGGTTGCTTCGTCAGGAAAGAGGGAAGGAGAGGGAAAGACGAAAGGATGTGGGTTTTAAGGGAGAGGGTAAGGAGTCATTCCAATCCCGGAAGCGGAAAGACTTACCTTAGGGGGAAAAAAGGACAGGTATTCACTCAAACACACACACATATCCATCCACACATATACAGACACAAGCAGACATATTTAAAGGGAAAGAGTTAGGGCAGAGAGGTCAGTCGAGGCAGAAGTGCAGAGGCAAAGATGTTGTTGAATGACAGGTGAGGTATGAGTGGCGGAAACTTGAAATTACCGGAGATTGAGGCCTGGTGGATAACAGGATGAGAGGATATATTGAAGGGCAAGTTCCCATCTCTGGAGTTCGGATAGGTTGGTGTTGGTGGGAAGTATCCAGATAACCCGGACGGTGTAACACTGTGCCAAGATGTGCTGGCTGTGCACCAAGGTACGTTTAGCCACAGGGTGATCCTCATTACCAACAAACACTGTCTGCCTGTGTCCATTCATGTGAATGGACAGTTTGTTGCTGGTCATTCCCACATAGAAAGCGTTACAGTGTAGGCAGGTCAGTTGGTAAATCACGTGGGTGCTTTCACACGTGGCTCTGCCTTTGATCGTGTACACCTTCCGGGTTACAGGACTGGAGTAGGTGGTGGTGGGAGGGTGCATGGGACAGGTTTTACACCGGGGGCGGTTACAAGGGTAGGAGCCAGAGGGTAGGGAAGGTGGTTTGGGAATTTCATAGGGATAAACCAAGAGGTTACGAACGTTAGGTGGACGGCGGAAAGACACTCTTGGTGGAGTGGGGAGGATTTCATGAAGGATGGATCTCATTTCAGGGCAGGATTTGAGGAAGTCGTATCCCTGCTCGAGAGTCACATTCAGAGTCTGATCCAGTCCTGTCACAAGTGGGGCACTTTTGAGGTTTTTCTGTGAGAGGTTCTGGGTTTGAGGGGATGAGGAACTGGCTCTGGTTATTTGCTTCTGTACCAGGTCGGGAGGGTAGTTGCGGGATGCGAAAGCTGTTTTCAGGTATTGGTGTAATGGTTCAGGGATTCAGGACTGGAGCAGATTCGTTTGCCACGAAGACCTAAGCTGTAGGGAAGGGACCGTTTGATGTGGAATGGGTGGCAGCTGTCATAATGGAGGTACTGTTGCTTGTTGGTGGGTTTGATGTGGACGGATGTGTGAAGCTGGCCATTGGACAGATGGAGGTCAACGTCAAGGAAAGTGGCATGGGATTTGGAGTAGGACCAGGTGAATCTGATGGAACCAAAGGAGTTGAGGTTGGAGAGGAAATTCTGGAGTTCTTCTTCACTGTGAGTCCAGATCATGAAGATGTCATCAATAAATCTGTTCCAAACTTTGGGTTGGCAGGCTTGGGTAACCAAAAAGGCTTCCTCTAAGCGACCCATAAATAGGTTGGCATACGAGGGGGCCATCCTGGTACCCATGGCTGTTCCCTTTAATTGTTGGTATGTCTGGCCTTCAAAAGTGAAGAATTTGTGAGTCAGGATGAGCCTGGCTAAGTTGATGAGGAAAGAGGTTTTAGGTAGGGTGGCAGGTGAACTGCGTGAAAGGAAGTGCTCCATTGCAGTGAGGCCCTGGACGTGCAGGATATTTGTGTATAGGGAAGTGGCATCAATGGTTACAAGGATGGTTTCCTGGGGTAACAGACTGGGTAAGGATTCCAGGTGTTTGAGAAAGTGGTTGGTGTCTTTGATGAAGGATGGGAGACTGCATGTAATGGGTTGAAGGTGTTGATCTACGTAGGCAGAGATACGTTCTGTGGGGGCTTGGTAACCAGCTACAATGGGGTGGCCGGGATGATTGGGTTTGTGAATTTTAGGAAGTAGGCAGAAGGTAGGAGTGTGAGGTGTCGGTGGGGTCAGGAGGTTGATGGAGTCAGGTGAAAGGTTTTGTAGGGGGCCTAAGGTTCTGAGGATTCCTTGAAGCTCCGCCTGGACATCAGGAATGGGATTACCTTGGCAAACTTTGTATGTGGTGTTGTCTGAAAGCTGACGCAGTCCCTCAGCCACATACTCCCAACGATCAAGTACCACGGTCGTGGAACCCTTGTCAGCCGGAAGAATGATGATGGATCGGTCAGCTCTCAGATCACGGATAGCCTGGGCTTCGGCTGTGGTGATGTTGGGAGTAGGATTAAGATTTTTCAAGAAAGATTGAGAGGCAAGGCTGGAAGTGAGAAATTCCTGGAAGGTTTGGAGAGGGTGATTTTGAGGAAGAGGAGGTTGGTCCCGCTGTGATGGAGGACGGAACTGTTCCGGGCAGGGTTCAATTTGGATGGTGTCTTGGGGAGTTGGATCATTAGGAGTGGGATCAGGATTATTTTTCTTCGTGGCAAAGTGATATTTCCAGCAGAGACTACGAGTATAGGACAGTAAATCTTTGACAAGGGCAGTTTGGTTGAATCTGGGAGTGGGGCTGAAGGTGAGGCCTTTGGATAGGACAGAGTTTTCGGATTGGGAGAGAGGTTTGGAGGAAAGGTTAACTACTGAATTGGGGTGTTGTGGTTCCAGATTGTGTTGGCTAGAATTTTGAGGTGTTGGGGGGAGTGGAGCTGGAAGTGGGAGATTGAGTAGCTGGGAGATGGTTGGTTCAAATGGCTCTGAGCACTATGCGACTCAACTGCTGAGGTCATCAGTCACCTAGAACTTAGAACTAATTAAACCTAACTAACTTAAGGACAGCACACAACACCCAGCCATCACGAGGCAGAGAAAATCCCTGACCCCGCTGGGAATCGAACCCGGGCGTGGGAAGCGAGAACGCTACCGCACAACCACGAGATGCGGGCAGTAGATGGGAGAGACTGGGTCTTTGTGCAATGAGAGGAGGTTGAGGCTTGTTGGAAAGGTTGTGGAGGGTGAGTAAGTTGCCTTTCCAGAGGTGGGAAACCAGGAGATTGGATAGTTTTTTGAGGTGGAGGGTGGCATGCTCTTCTAATTTGCGGTTGGCCTGTAGGAGGATGCTATGAACAGCCGGTGTGGATGTGGGAGAGGAAAGACTGAGGACTTTGACTAGGGGTAGGAGTTGACGGGTGTGTTCATTGGCTGAGTCGATGTATAGGTGAAGGATTAGGTGGGTGAGGGCTATGGATTGTGCAGTTTGGACCTGGTATAGGGACTGATGAAAAGAAGGGTTACAGCCATAGATGGGAACTTTAAGTGTAAGGCCTTTGGGGGTAATGCCAAATGTCAGACAAGCCTGAGTAAATAAAATATGGGAGCATAATCTGGCTAGGGTGAAGGCATGTTTGCGAAGGGAATGTAAATAAATTTTAATGGGGTTGTTGTAGGGATGGTGTGAGGTTGACATGGTATTAGAAGGTGGAAAGGGTAACATGAGGCTAAAGTGAAAATAAAAAAAATAATAAAAATATATAGGGAGAGATAAAAGTGTGAAAAAAGTCGAAAAAGTGTTGGTTTGAGATGAGCCAGGTCCAAACTGCACAATCCATAGCCCTCACCCACCTAATCCTTCACCTATACATCGACTCAGCCAATGAACACACCCGTCAACTCCTATCCCTAGTCAAAGTCCTCAGTCTTTCCTCTCCCACATCCACACCGGCTGTTCAGAGCATCCTCCTACAGGCCAACTGCAAATTAGAAGAGCATGCCACCCTCCACCTCAAAAAACTATCCAATCTCCTGGTTTCCCACCTCCGGAAAGGCAACTCACTCACCCTTCAAAACCTTTCCAGCAAACTTCAACCTCCTCTCATTGCACACAAACCCAGTCTCTCCCATCTACTCAATCTCCCACTTCCACCTCCACTCCCTCCAAAACCTGAAAATTCCAATCAACACAGTCTGGAACCACAACACCCTAATTCAGTAGTTAACCTTTCCTCCAAACCTCTCTCCCAATCCGAAACCTCTCTCCTATCCAAAGGCCTCACCTTCAGCCCCACTCCCAGATTCAACCAAACAGCCCTCGTCAAAGATTTTCTGTCCTACACTCGTACTCTCTGCTGGAAATATCACTTTGCCACGAAGAAAAATGATCCTAATCCTACTCCTAATGATCCAGCTCCCCAAGACACCATCCAAATTGAACCCTGCCTGGAACAGTTCCGTCCTCCATCACAGCGGGACCCACCTCCTCTTCCTCAAAATCACCCCCTCCAAACCTTCCAGGAATTTCTAACTTCCAGCCTTGCCTCTCAATCCTTCATAAAAAAAACCTTAATCCTACTCCCAACATCACCACTGCTGAAGCCCAAGCTATCCTTGATCTGAAGGCTGACTGTTCCATTGTCATTCTTCCGGCGGACAAGGGTTACGACAGTGGTACTTGATCGTCGGGAATATGTGGCTGAGGGACTCCGTCAGCTTTCAGACAACACCACATACAAAGTTTGCCAAGGTAATCCCATTCCTGATGTCCAGGCGGAGCTCCAAGGAATCCTCAGAA